>NC_133326.1:469883942-470483942 GCF_042186555.1 Aquarana catesbeiana
AAGCATGTGAGGAAGTCAACGCTGGAGAGACTTCTGGCCTTTGTCCAGGCGACCATCCCGGAAGCAACAATGGAGACATTGCTCAAGAAAATTGGGGGCTTGAGGAACATGTATAAGAGGGAGCATAAGAAGATCCAGGAATCAAGGAGATCAGGAGCATCAGCAGATGATGTTTATGTACCCAGGCTGTGGTACTATAATCAACTACGTTTTCTGGATGACCAGAATGAAGCCAGGCCATCACTTTCAACCCTTCCCTCCACCCTTCCCTCCACCCCAGCAGAGGCTGATGAGGAGCAAGCTGGGTCTTCCATCCTGGATGAACCAGATATGACCATCTGGAGTCAGGTAAATTATTTTAACAAATATTTACTGTACTAATATTAATGATGTTAACTGGATGTTATAATTGTCTAAAATAATTTGGCACTCAAAATTGGGTATACATATCAATTGACAGTAGTGGCTAAATATGTTTGGCACCTGCTTGAAATAATTAGGGTGTCTGATTAGACTCTTTTATTAAAGAGAAGTATTCACATTGAATTTGCTATTCATGAGAAGCAAACTGTGTGTCATTGATGAACCCAAAAAAATATACTCAAACTATTGTCCTTTTTTTATACACAGGATGAGTCCATCCAGGAGGAATGTGGGGAAAGTGGCAGGCAGGAGGAGACCAGGCCCATGGACAGCCTGGAGGAGGCCGGATTCACCATCATCCTGGAGGAGGCTGGGCCCAGTGTCAGGCAGGAGGTGGCTGCTCCCAGTGAGGTGGCTGCTCCCAGTGAGGTGGCTGGGCCAAGTGAGGTGGCTGGGCCAAGTGAGGTGGCTGGGCCCAGTAGGAGCCTGACCGAATCCCAAGTGCCTCCCCTCCACCTTCCCAAAAAAAGGGCCAGGAAGGGGATGGTCACACAGGACGCATCCCTGCGCCTCATGCAAGAGGCCACCCGTTTTTTAAGGAGCCCCCCCGAAGCGGAAGAATCCTATGGCTGCTACTTAGCCAGCAGGCTTCTTCAGATGAATAGGGAGCAGCGCCTCATTTGTGAGCGCCTATTTGGGGAAACAATCCATAAGGGGCTGCAGGGCACGCTAACACAAAACACCCAACTACATGAGACAGCCCCCCCCCTCCTCCTCCTCCTCCTCCTCCTCCTCCTGCCACAACTGAAACACCAGAGCCACAGCCTCAAAAGAAGGCTACAGGGAAGGCTGCAGGGCAGCGTGGAGGAAAGGCTGCAGGGAAGAGAAGAAAATGATGACCTGGGTTCAGTCTGGTCTGACAGAAGACGCAGGCTGTTGTAGGACCACAGTCTGGGGACATCTAGATCATCTGCTGGTGCTGTTGATCTCTGGGATTCTTGGACCAGATTGTGCTCCCTCTTATATGGACTCCGCAAGATCCCAATTTTCTGGTACACCGACTTTTTCCAGCGTTGACTTCCTCTTTATTTTATTTTGACCATGAATAAATGGATCATTTTTTGAGTTTAGCAAAAGACTTTTTATGTTTTTTCTTTGAAATCATTGATTTTACACACAATGTTAAATTAACAAGGGACAACAATCTCATTGAGTTAGAAAAAAAACACACCAAAAATACATTACTAATGTTAATAATGTTCAAGTGGTAAGTCTTGAAAATCCAAAAATTTACGTAACCAAAAACGGTGCTTTGGGTTAACTTTATCTAAAAACTAAAAAATAATCACTATAAAAAAAAAAAAACAGAATAATGGGTTCTTTGTGGTAACTTTACAAACCTAAAAAAAAAAAAGGGGAAAAAGTATTATTAGTATGGAAACATTGTTTTTAAAATGCATACTATATCATTCATGAGATCAAAGAGAAAAAGAATCCAGAAATCAGTTTGGGAGAACTCTGATTATGAACAGCAAAACACCTTCGTTCTTTATAGAGCCTTCGTAAAGAAGAAATAAAATGCGCTGCATTCAACGATCACAGATTTTGCAGCGTGATGAATGTGCTACCTACAATACGAACACTAGTTTTACTAGACTGAGTGCTTCCGTTTAGTTTTTGCTTATGAGCATGCGTCGTTTTTTTGTCCGTCGGACTAGCATACAGACGAGCGGACTTCGGGGTCCGTCGTACTTACGACGTAAAGATTTGAAGCATGCTTCAAATCTAAAGTCCGTCGGATTTGAGGCTAAAAAAGTCCGTTGAAAGTCCGGAGAAGCCCACACACGATCGGATTACCAGCCAGCTTTAGTCCGTCAGCGTCCGTTGGACTTTTGTAGACCAAAAGTCCGACCGTGTGTACGCGGCATAAGAAATATAACTGGAATGTAACATGATCCCACACAGTGTGTGACTATCAGAATGCAGTTACATTCAGTTATAAATATAGGTTTTTTATAGAGAACCATCTCTTAGTATAATAAATGAAGAGATATCAGGAATTAGGATGTCAGTCCATTGAATCTTCTTGGTCCATGGATGATGTGGCATAACGGCCTCTTTTGTGAGAATGATGATTCCCATTTTGTTCTGAAATTTTCTGGGTGCTGCCTGAAGGTGAAGATGATGCCATTCTTCTGCGTGTGGGAGTGTTGCTGCTTGTGGGTTCTGTCAGATTTAATTTTAAAAGGGTTTGTTGTAGTTCATCTGCTGATCTGCTTCTGTAAATTGTACCTTGGTAGTTAAATCTGACTGAAAAGGGGAAGCCCCATTGATACATAATGTTGTGGCGTTGCAGTTCCATTAGTTGGGGTTTCATGGATCGTCTTTTAGTAATAGTAAGTTGGGATAGGTCAGCAAAAATTTGTGTCCTTGAAAATTAAGTTCCTTTTTTTCTCTTGCAGCAATTAGTATTTGTTCTTTCGTTCTGTAATAATGAAATTTTGTGATTATATCACGTGGGGGTCCATCTTTCTTTTTGGCTGTGAGGGCTCTGTGTACTCTGTCCAGTTCTAAACGTTCAATAGGGATATCTGGCTTTAGTTCTTGTAATAGAGCAGTAATAGTAGATTGCAGGTCTGTCACAGTTTCAGGTATTCCCCTTATGCGTAAGTTTGAACGTCTGGCTCTATTTTCGTAATCTTCGAGCTTAGTTTGAAGTATTAAATTCTCTTTTTTTAATTGTTCCAATTCTGTTATATTTTCTTGGGTTGTAATTTCAATTTCATCCATTTTTATTTCTAAGGCTGCGGTGCGGTTTCCCAGCTCTCTTATTTCTTTGGTTAGGCTTTTTGTTATTTGGTCTGAGGTTTGTTTTAAAGCCTTATGAAGCATCTTTTCAAATTGTATAAATATATCTGGGGATACTGAAGAGGCTTGTGGAGAAGTTTGTGAGAGGATTTGTTCTGTATCTGACTCAAATGGAGAGTCTTGCTGTGACATTTTCTGTCTGTGAGAGCGCCCTGATGTTGTATCTTGTGAGGTGACTGGAGCTGCTTTAGTTGCAGTGAGTGCCTGTGAGCTCTTTGTAAGGTGATTTTTATTTCTGCCACGGTTTCCTCCCAGTACCATATTTCCTGCCCAAACTTTCACAGTTTGTTCCCTGGGGCAAAAAGGTTCAAATGGATACCTTTTGAGCCTGCAGGCTCCGCTTTGTCCTTCTCTTCTCTCCTCAGCGGTGTGGAGCTCTAACAATGCATGTCTGCTCCGCTAGGCTCCGCCTCCTGCCCTGCCGCCTATGGAGATTTTTAAGTACTGAAGTTTGGCACCATTCCACAAGTGTGCACAATTTTAAAGCGTGACATGTTAAGTATCTATTTACTCAGCGTAAACTTCATCTTTCATAGTGTACAAAAAAATCGTGCTAACTTTAAAAAAGTTCTTTTTTATTCATGAAACAGTTTCTTTCTAAAAATTGCTGCGTAAATACCGTGTGACATAAAGAGTTGCAATGACCACCATTTTATTCCCTAGGGTGTCTGCTAAAACATGTATATTTAATGTTTGGGGGTTTTGAGTAATTTTCTAGCAAAAAATTATGATTTTTACATGTAGGGGAGAATTGTCAGAATTGGCCTGGGTGGTAAAGGGTTAATTACCATAATTAAGTAATATACAAATAATTATTATATATTGTTTTTAGGTGATTAAGGTGCTGTGAGCTTATCCTCTGTCTGCTGCAAACAGTGTGCCAGCTTGTTTTTAAACTGGCCGCTCTGTATGTAGCTTCTGACAGGTTGCACAAGGAGCCCCGTATCTCCAGAACCATAGTTCCTAGGAGACCCAAATTTTGACCAGTAGTGAGGTAAGTCTTCGGCTACCTACCTACCAAATTCTTTGAGGGTCTCTATGACTATCGAAGCTCAATCTTTTTTTTTTTTTTTTTTTTTTTCTTTTTGGTGAATTTTTATTTTTTTGGGGCAAATGGGCCTATCTTAAGGTAAGGGGCCTGGAGCTGCAGCTCCAATAGCCCCTATGTTAATCCGGCCCTGACAGCATCCTGCTGGCCCCTACCACCAGCCATGATCTGCTTGCTTCTAATCAGATCCATGATGCACAGAAAAAAGTTTTCTCTAAACACAGTTAAACAAATTGCCCCTAATTGGAAAGATGCGTTCCATTTCCCAGATCATACTCAAAACGCACTGCCTTTGCAATCTGCTGTGGGTGCCAATATATCCTTAACAACATCCCAAATATAGATTGCAAACACTGTGTCTTTGCAGCCACATGCAATTTGGTGCAGCGTTTTTTTTAAAAGTAGTGTATGTACTACTTTTTGTGCTATTTATTGTGGTTTGCATTTCAATTGAATAGGTTCTAAAATTGTACCACACGGAAACGTGCAGGCATCATACAGGAACACAGACCACATGAACTGGCCCTTAATGACACCATTAAAAAATTATTACCTGCACTTACAGTGCCTTGCAAAAGTATTCATCCCCCCCTTGGGATTTTTCGTGTTTTGTTGCTTCACAACCTGGAATTAACATGGATTGTTTGAGGATTTGCATCATTTAATTTACAGAACATGCCCACAACTTTGAATTTTTTTTTTTTTATTATTGTGAAGCAAACAACAAATAGGACAAAATAACAGAAAAAGTCAATGTGCATAACTATTCACCCCCTTAAAGTCAATACTTTGTAGAGCCACCTTTTGCGGCTATCACAGTCGCTTTGGATAAGTCTCTATGAGCTTGCCACATCTTACCACTGGGATTTTTGCCCATTCCTCCTTGCAAAACTGCTCCAGCTCCTTCAAGTTTGATGGCTTGTGCTTGTGAATGGCAATCTTTAAGTCTGACCACAGATTTTCTATTGGATTGAGGTCTGGGCTTTGACTAGGCCATTCCAATACATTTACATGTTTCTCCTTAAACCACTCAAGTGTTGCTTTAGCAGTGTGTTTGGGGTCATTGTCCTGCTGGAAGGTGAACCTCCGTCCAAGCCTCAAATCACACACAGAGTGGTACAGGTTTTGCTCAAGAATATCCCTGTATTTAGCACCATCCATCTTTCCCTCAACTCTGAGCAGTTTCCCAGTCCTGACTGCTGACAAACATCCCCACAGCATGATGCTGCCATCACCATGTTTCACTGTGGGGATGGTGTTCTTTGGGTGATGTGATGTGTTGGGTTTGCGCCAGACATAGCATTTTCTTTGATGCCAAAAAGTAAAATTTTAGTCTCATCAGACCAGAGCACCTTCCTCCATACATTTTGGGAGTCTCCCACATTCCTTTTCGCAAACTCAAAACGTGCCATTTTGTTTTTTGCTGAAAGTAATGACTTTCTTCTGGCCACTCTGCCAAAAAGCCTAACTCTATGGAGCGTACGGCTTATTGTCATCATATGTACAGATACTCCAGTCTCTGCTGTGGAACTCTGCAGCTCCTCCAGGGTTACCTTAGGTCTCTGTGCTGCCTCTCTGATTAATGCCCTCCTTGCCTGGTCCATGAGTTTTGGTGTGCGGCCGTCTCTTGGCAGGTTTGCTGTTGTGCCATGTTCTTTCCTTTTGATTATGATAGATTTGATGGTGCTCCTAGGGATCATCAAAGATTTGGATATTTTTTTATAACCTAACCCTGACTTGTACTTCTCAACAACATTGTCCCTTACCTGTTTGGAGAGTTCCTTGGTCTTCATGGCAGTGTTTGGTTAGTGGTGCCTCTTGCTTAGGTGTTGCAGCCTCTGGGACCTTTCAAAGAGGTGTGTATATATAATGACAGATCATGTGACACTTAGATTGCACACAGGTGGACATCATTGCACTAATTATGTGACTTCTGAAGGTAATTGGTTGCACCGGAGCTTTTTATGGGCTTCATAACAAAGGGGGTGAATACATACGCACATGCCAATTATCATTTTTTTTATTTCTGAAAAATCGTTTTGTGTATATATTTTTCTAATTTTACTTTACCAACTTAGACTATTGTGTTCTGATCCATCACATATAATTCAGTTTAAAAAAACATTGAACTAAAGGCTGTAATGTAACAAAATAGGTAAAAAGCCAAGGGGGTGAATACTTTTGCAAGGCACTGTATATGCCTTTAGAAATGTCCTCTATATACATACCAAAACAGGTTTGACCGTGCCAGTGTAAATTAAGCCTCAGTGATCCATGGATAGTCATGAAATCCAACAGGCAATGTTAAAAAGGCAGATGGCAGCTTAGAACACTATATGGAAACTGTTTCTAGAAGATGATCAACTGAAATTAAGACCTAGGGGCATTCTGGTCTTAAAGTGATACTACTTTTTTTTTTGTTTAAAAATAACAACCATGTTATACTTACCTGCCTTGTGTAGTGGTTTTGCACAGAGCAGCCCAGATCCTCCTCTTCTCTGGTTCCTCGCAACCTGGACCCTTCCCATCCCTTCCTTTCATAGCAGCTTGCTGTGGGGGCATCTGACCCGAGCTACTGCTCTGTATATCAATTCAGATATGGAGCCGCGGCTCTGCCCTGACCCCTCTCTCTCCTCATTGGCTCACTGACTTTGAGCCAATGGCACCTGTTGCTGTGTCTTAGCCAATCAGGAGGGAGCATGCCGGACAGCAAAGTCTCTCATGCTACATCGCCGGATTGAGTCGGGGCTCAGGTAAGTGTTAGGGGGGCTGAAGGGGGCTGCTGCACACAGAAGGTTTTTATCTTAATGCATAGAATGCATTGCCAGAAAGAAGTCTCCTACGCGCATGTGCAGGAGTGACGACATTGCGGTTCCGGCCACTCACCGGAGCCGCGAACATGGAAGACACGCCGAGGGGAAATGTCAACTCCCTTGGTGGTGATCGGAATCAGCTGCTGACGCCTCATTCTACGGTAAGTTTTTCATAATGAGCTAGTATGTGGTGCATAGTAGCTCATTATACCTTTTTCCTAACAGGTTTTTTTAAAAAAATTAAAAATTTGTGCGGGCATACAACTGCTTTAAGCTTAAAGATCCAAAAAGCTTCATGCCAAAATAAACAATGGCATAAATCTCCCTCACATACTGAGCTGTTAATATGTTCAATAACGTGGAAAGAAAAATAATCCATATTGGCCCTATATACATTCCAAAAATGTTTAGCAACAATTGTCTAGACACCGTGGAGGACTGACCTGCACAATATTGTTCAATTACCTGGACTCGCAACAGCCTTCCAGCAAATCTTGCATATTGTAACCTGCAGTCCGAACAGGTAATAATGTAAACCATGTTCCATTAGCTTCAAAGAATGAGATATCGGGGTCTAACAGGGGGCATATGTAAGCATACGCACTGGGGACACCTATGTATGAAAACATCATTGCTCTACACATGTTACATATCACCAGAGTGAGAGCAGTTATTTTAGGGCTATTATTCATGATTAACTCTAAACTAATAACCTGTAGGGGCTTTTAAAGTGTTTGTATGGAAGATTTAAGGTACCAAAGTTTCACAGGCATGCGCGATGTAGGGATGAGCTCGATGTTCGAATCGAACCTAAGTTCGACTCGAACATCGTGTGTTTGCCCGTTCTCTGAACAGCGGGGTGTATTTGAGCACCGCAGAATGCCTCGTAATGCACTGCGAGATCGCAGTGCATTGCTGTATGATGATTGGCCACACCATGCACCTGACCTGCATGCTTTGGCCAATCACAGCGTGCTCTGCTGAGAGAGCCATAATTGGCCAAAGGCAGGGTGCCTTTGGCCAATCTTGGCTCAGAGGAACTAAGTCCACGCCCCACACTATATAAGGCTGCTTACATAGCGGCCGTGTATAGTGTGTGGACGGAGATAGTTTGAGCTAGATTAGGCAGGCAGGTTAGTTAGTCGCAGTGTAGTTGATAGATATATATATATATATATATATATATCTATCTATCTATATATACATATATATATATATATATATATATATATATACAGTCAATACAGTCAGTCTAGTGCATGTGTGTGTATATATATATATATATATATATATATATATATATATATATATATATTCTGCACTCAGTGTAGCCTATATATTCAATGTATACTCTTTATTCAGTCAATGCAGGCAGTGAAGTTTATATAACTCGGTGTATTGAAGTGGCTAAGGGGAAACTTGTGCCAAAAAAATGTGTGGGGGTCCCCCCCAAAATACATACCAGGCCCTTCAGGTCTGGTATGGATTTTAAAGGGGAACCCCTCACCAAAATGTAAAAAAAATGGTGTGGGGGTCAAAATCAATACCAGACCCTTATCCGAGCATGCAACCTGGCATCAAACCGTACCAGGCCACATGCCCTCAACATGGGGAGGGTGATTTGAGGTCAAGGGCCTCATCCCCACAACCCCCACATCATTTTTTTATTTGGAGCGGGGTTCCTCTTAAAATCCATACCAGACCTGAAGGGCCTGGTATGGATTTTGGGGGGACCCCCACGCCATTTTTAAAAAGATTTTGGTGTGGAGTTCCCCTTAATATCCACACCAGACCCGATGGGCCTGGTAATGGACTGGGGGGGGGGGGAACCTACGCCGTTTTTTTCAATGATTTTCTATGTATATTGGATCCGACAAAACATTACAGCCGCGAGCAATTGTAGATTACATTTTTTCCTTTAGAAATGTCATTTTGCTGCGGTACTGTTATAAACATGGGAAAGAGGGGTTACTTTACAGGCAGACTAAGGAGACCCCCAGGCACAATATTTAAAGGAATCTTTCATTTTTATTGTTTCACTTTAAATATCATTAAAATCACTGCTCCTGAAAAAAAATGCTGTATTAAAAACTTTTTTTGCATTGATACATGTACCCTGGGGCAGTACCTGGGTCCGCATACACTTTTTATGGCCATACCTTGCATATAAGCCTTTAAAATGAACATTTTTGGTTTTTCTTGTTCGCTTCCCATAGACTTTAACAGTGTTCGTATGTTCACACAAATTTTTGGTCTATTCGCATGTCTTGGTGCGAACCGAACCGAGGGGGGGTCGGCATATCCCTAGCGCAATGTCAACGCTTAACATGTTGGGTAGTTATTTACTCAACGCAACCTTGTCTTTTATATTTTACCCCCCAAAAATGGGTAATATATTAAGTTTATGGGGTTTTTTTTTTTCTGAAAATGTGTGCTTGATATTGCGCAAATATCAGGTGACATAAAATATTGTAACTACCACTATTTTATTCTCCAGGGTCCCTGCTTTCAGAAAATATATTCTGTTTTGCGGTTTTAACTAATCTTCAGGCCTAAAATTATTTTTCTAAAATCGTGTTTGCAAAAAATACAAAAACAGCTCCATTAGAAAAAGGGAAAGAGGATTGGTGTTGTTTTCCCCATGTGGCCCTTGAAGTACCCTCTCCTCAATGTATGGTATTTAAAAAAAACATTTTTTTTGCTTTGATAAATGCTACCCATGGCAGTATCCAGCTTTTCATGCCTTGTATAACAGCTTGTCTGTTAAAGGGGTTGTAAAGTCAGAAGGTTTTTTATCTTAATGCATTCTATGCATTAAGATAAAAAACCTTCAGTGTGCAGCAGCCCCCTCAGCCCCCCTAATACTTATTTGAGCCCATCTCGATCCAGCGATGTTGCAGGACAGCAGCCATTGGTTCCTGCTGCTGTCAATCAAAGTCAGTGAGCCAATGAGGAGAGAGGGGGCGGGGCCAAACCGAGACTCAGTGTATGAATTGGCACGCAGAGGAGCAGCTCGGCTCGGGTGCCCCCATAGCAAGCTGCCTGCTGTGGGGGCACTCAGCAGGAAGTAGGGGCCAGGAGCGCTGGTGGGGGACCTGAGAAGAGGAGGATCTGGGCTGCTCCGTGTTAAACTACTGCACACTGCAGGTAAGAACAACATGCTTGCTATTTTTAAAGAAAAAAAAAAATGAGACTTTAGAATAACTTTGAAAATGTCCAGAATTAAGTAATCAAGATTAGTCTATCCATAGACTTCAATGGTCTTCAAGACTCTGTTCAGGTTTCGCATGCTTTCAAGCAGAATTTGATGATAACAGATATTACCGTAACCATTTGCCAAGCCTGTTCTTGCAGCAGACTCAGAAGCTGATATTGAAAGGCAGATATGTCCTATTACCATAGAAGGACACGCATGATGGCATTATTAGACTCTGGAAGCCACATCACATTTTTATATGCCAGTCTGGTGGATCCTGCCAAGCTTGGCTCAGTCTGAATGGGAGTACCTAGTATACATGGTGACACCAAAGACTACCCTACTGCAATGTTTTCAGTGGGGACATCTGATAGAACTGTAAAGCATGTCATGGATGCAGTTAGGCCCCTTTCACACTGGGGCGGTGGGGGCGTCGGCGGTACAACAGCGCTATTTTTAGCGCTGCTGTACCGTCGTTCTCGCAGCGGTATTCGGCCGCTAGCGGTTCGGTTTTAACCCCCGCTGGCGGCCGAAAAAGGGTTAAATCCGCTCGTACAGCGCGGCTATAGCCGCGGTATTATCCGGTATAGCCGCGCTGTCCCATTGATTTCAATGGGCAGGAGCGGTTTAGGAGCGGTGAATACACCGCTCCTTCCCCGCTCCAAAGAAGCGGCTGGCAGGACTTTTTTTACCGTCCTGTGAGCGCACCGCTTCAGTGTGAAAGCCCTCGGGCTTTCACACTGAACAAACAGCGGAGGCTGTTTAGGGGCGGTTTTCAGGCGGTATTTTTAGCGCAATACCGCCTGAAAACCGCTCCAGTGTGAAAGGGGCCTTAAAGCGGACCCTTTCCGATTTTCCTAAAAACCACATCAATATACAGCTCTGCATGGTGAAATTAAATCATCTTGCATTTATTAGTTACATTTTTGCTTTTACCTACAATTACTTGTAACTAGTACTAGTATAAGTACAACCATGGCCTCGCAGATGCATCCTGAGAAGTTCTTGTCACAGGAGGCAGACCCAAAGCTCTAGGTAGAGTTCTAGGAGATTAAGGGAAATAAATTAATCTGTCCTTGGTGAAAATGGCCACCATGAGAAGAATGGGGAGAAATAATAAATAAATAAGGCATGTAAACAATAAGAAGCCTGAAATTATTCAAAAGTATCTGTGTGAAGATTGCCTTTACTAAACATTTATAAAAGTGCCTTTGTTGCATTTTTATGATAAGGGTGAAGTTCCTCTTTGAAAACTTGCTACACCGTGTAATGCTGGGCTGTGATTTTAATCTGCTTTGGGACCATGAGGGGAAAAAACAGGTAACCAATCCTGAAAATGTGTCTGAAGTTAATAACATTATTGCTTTGTTTTAACTTAAAGCGGGGTTCCACCCAAATTTTGAACAATATCTGTATGCATTCTCTTCCTTGCCTAGATGCTGACATGCCGTTTAAAAAAATGTAAATCCTCGTAATTACCTTTTATTTTTCTATTCTTCTTAGCACTTCCTGGTTCTCCTCCCATGGGAGTAGGCGTGTTTCTAGCCTCTCCCAGACTCCTGGGAGCTAGTCTCAGGCTTCCCAGGATGCCACTGAGCATGTGCGGGAACGAGTGGTGAATGCTGGGAGCACAGCATTCACCACATCCAGGAAATAAATGCTTGTGGGCTTCAAATGCCCACAATGAAGATGGAAACCGCCTGCAGTGAATAATATAAGTTATTCTTTCCGACGAAATCTGACACAGGCGGACATATTACACACAATATGTGAGTATGTAATGCTGAGAAGAAAAGTTTGTGAATGAACTCAAAAAAAAAAAAACGATAGATAGGTGGACCCCCGCTTTAAGGGGAATATTGACACTCTTACAACAGAGGTACCTGACAATGGTTGGAAAGTCGGAAGGAAACAGCCCCTGTGCCAGAATATAACAGATATACTGGTGGTCAGTGAAGATTTTGAGATTGCACAGTTGCAGGATCCTAAATTGGCAAATGCATGGAAAAATGTAAAGGTGATAAATAGGGTACAAGAACCAGAAGCCTGTTATACCTGAATTTTTCACTTTTGGAACAGCTGGTGTTTCCCCAGACTCACACAATAATGGTACTAGACCTGGCCTATTCTTGTGTGTTGGGTTCCGGCTCTCACAGATCTGTTATTTTTTCTTTAAGAAGCCCTCCTGTTCTCCACTCATTACCTGTATTAACTGCACCTGTTTGAACTTGTTACCTGTATAAAAGACACCTGTCCACACACTCGATCAAACAGACTCCAACCTCTCCACAATGGCCAAGACCAGAGAGCTGTGTAAGGACATCAGAGATACAATTGTAGACCTGCACAAGGCTGGGATGGGCAACAGGACAATAGGCATGCAGCTTGCTGAGAAGGCAACAACTGTTGGCGGAATTATTAGTAAATGGAAGAAGTTCAAGATGATGATCAATCTCCCTCGGTCTGGGGCTCCATACAAGTTCTTACCTTGTGGGGCATCAATGATCATGAGGAAGGTGAGGGATCAGCCCAGAACTACACGGCAGGACCTGGTCAATGACCTGAAGAGAGCTGGGACCACAGTCTCAAAGAAACTTGAGTATTATTTTAGTAACACACTACGCCGTAATGGATTCAAATCCTGCAGCACATTCAAGGGCCCCCTGCTCAAGCCAGTGCATTTCCAGGCCCGTCTGAAGTTTGCCAATGACCATCTGGATGATCCAGAGGAGGAATGGGAGAAGGTCATGTGGTCTGATGAGGCAAAAATAGAGCTTTTTGGTCTAAACTCTACTTGCCGTGTTTGGAGGAAGGAGGAGGATGAGTATAACCCCAAGAACGCCATCCCAACCGTGAAGCATGGAGGTGGAAACATCATTCTTTGGGGCTGCTTTTCTGCAAAGGAGACAGGACGACTGCACCGTTTTGAGGGGTGGATGGATGGGGCCATGTATCGCAAGATCTTGGCCAACAACTTCCTTCCCTAAGTAAGAGCATTGAAGATGGGTCATGGCTGGGTATTCCAGCATGACAACGACCCGAAACACATAACCAGGGCAACTAAGGAGTGGCTCTGTAAGAAGCATCTCAAGGTCCTGGAGTGGCCTAGCCAGTCTCCAAACCTGAACCCAATAAAAAATCTTTGGAGGGAGCTGAAAGTCCGTATTGCCCAGCGGCAGCCCCCGAAACTTAAAGGATCTGGAGAAGGTCTGTATGGAGGAGTGGGCCAAAATCCCTGCTGCAGTGTGTGCAAACCTGGTCAAGAACTACAGGAAACGTATGATCTCTGTAATTGCAAACAAAGGTTTCTGTACCAAATATTAAGTTCTGCTTTTCTGATATATCAAATACTTATGTCATGCAATAAAATGCAAATCAATTACTTAAAAATCATACAATGTGATTTTCTGGATTCTACATGCTTTGTAAGTAGGAAAACCTGCAAAATCGTCAGTGTATCAAATACCTGTTCTCCCTACTGTAGGTGTTCCCCCACATCCAATTCTCATGACCAGAGAGTGTGTGCGGCTCGCAATGTAGGCGGATCACACACCTCCAGGGCGGTCGTGGTCTTTGCATGCATTTGGAAATGATCCTGTGCGTCTTTGGTTCCAATTCAAGTGCAAATTCTGGCAAAAATTCTGATTCGCACCTGATTCGTAGAACAGGGACGCACCGGACTCCCTGCTGTGAGCCGTGGCCACAGCATGTCTGAACCCAGCCTTACATGGTCATGAACTTTAATGGCATACCAGTCTTAGTCTGTAGGGTTCAATATTGAGTTGACCCACCCTTTGCAGCTATAACAGCTTTAACTCTTTTAGAAGGCTGTCCAACAGGGTTTATGAGTGTGTCTATGGGAATGTTTGACCATTCTTCCAGAAGCGCATTTGTGAGGTCAGGCACTGATGTTGGGCGCTAATCCATGTCTTTATGTACCTTGCTTTGTGCACCGATGCACAGTCATGTCGGAACAGGAAAGGGCCATCCCCAAACTGTTTCCACAAAGTTGGGAGCATGAAATTATCCAAAATGTCTTGGTATGCTTGGTATGCTGATGCCTTAGGAGTTCCCTTTACTGGAACTAAGGGACCAAGCCCTACCCCTGAAAAACAACCTCACACCATAATCCCCCTCCACCAAATGATTTGGACAAGTGCACAAAGCAAGGTCCAAAAAGGCACAGGTGAGCGAGTTTGGGGTAGAGGAACTTGACTGGCCTGCACCTCAACCCGATAGAATAACTTTGGGATGAATAAGAAATGGGAAATATTCCCATAGACACACTCCTAAACCTTGTAGACAGCCTTCCCAGAAGAGTTGAAGCTGTTATAGCTACGAAGGGTGGGCCAACTCAATATTGAACCCTACAGACTAAGACTGGGATGCCATTAAAGTTCATGTGTGTGTAAAGGCAGGCCTCCCAATACTTTTCACAATATAGTGTATCTGCATGTGTATCTACTGTATATGATCCAAAACTAAAGGTTTTATCCATTTCAAGGTATGAGCTCCATCCAGGGCCAGGGGTGAAGCTAAAACCTTGTGAGATATGATGCCCCCCCCCCCCCCGGTGCCAAAAGTGCACGTGTTTTATATTATTGAATAATTTGGAAATTTGCCAAATATCTGCCAGGCAGGGAAGGACTTGGCTTGGGGACATTTGCCCCAGGACAGGTGCGTTCCCCTAGTGCATTGGGGTGCAATTGAAAGGTAATGGCACCATAAAGCACTACATGTGTATTGTGCGTCACGACAATGCAGAAGTGTGGATGAGTCCTAAAGGAAACAGTTGTGATGTGCTTTCTTTTATAAAAAAATTCATTCAACATTAAACCCTATGGACTAAGACTGGGATGCAATTAAATTTCATGTGCATCTATAGGCAAGCATCCCAATACTTTTGACAATATAGTGTATATGTAAAGCACAGCATAAATTGTTGGTGCTATTTAAAAGGTACCTGTGATAAATTAAGCAGTATTTTTCTGTCGTAGTATTTTCAAATCAGTTGAAGGGTATTGTAAATTTTGCCCTGAGAGTAAAATTAACTCAACCACCCCATTTACCTCTGGAAGATCTGGAACTCTTGCCAATAATTTACGTTCCTTTTGAGAGGGTTTCTATGGATCTTGTTCGGCCACCAGCACATATTGGTAGTCCTTGACTATGCATCACAATATTAAGAAGCAGTTTCTCTCAGAAACACATCCTCTAAGGGTAACGTAAAAAGAGCTGTTCCACATATTTTCCTGTACAGCTATTGCTTAGAACATTTTGATAGATGAAGGAACCCCTTTTGCATCAAAGGTAACCAAAGAGCTGTATCTGTTGTTAAAAATTATTGACTTATGCAGCAGTATTACAAAGGAAAAAACAGACAATAATACAACAGCAAAATAAACAGGTTTTAAAAATGAAAATACTTATCAGAGTTCTAGTTCTGTGAATTCACCAATCAATGAACATAAGATGGGTCAGTGATGCTCATAAATCTTAGCTAATGTTCTTTGATGTTACAGCAGAGCTCCAGACTGCTGATTCAGCCCCTTTTTTCTTGTCCACGAGGAGAGTGTTGGCAGAAATTATCTGATCTGACCAATCAAGAAGTCTAAGTAGTGGTCGAGGATGTCACAGGGTTATGACCATGTAGCTGCCCTCCCACAGATAGTTTTCTATGGGTATTAATATATTAAAATACCTACAGGTACACAGACTGGTCACTTGCCTATTATTGTCCAGAATGAAATTACCTTTTGAATGAATACAAATATGATGGGTATTGGATTGCTATTTCACCTAGGAGATGCAAAGGGCCTAATCTGCGCCAATACCTCCTAGGGTAGTGGCATTTGGGCTTATAATGCTGCTAATCAACTGATATAGATATATGCGGTATGTCTTTATTCTGGCTGTATGATTATTATTGCACAAGTCTCAGGAGTTATGAAAAACACTGAAGTTTTAATTCTACCAGAAAAGATAAACAGCAATGTGTGTTGGCCACCTACTTCAGCTAAGCTATTTATGAGGGGTGATAATATCTGATACTATTAGGTAGGGGATGGTTGTTAGGCTGTTAGTTACTCAGGCTGGAAAGCTTGACAGTTTTTTGATGGCCTGGAGACTGAGATGTGTATTGGGTTAGATTCTCCTTATCCTATCAATGTACTGATAAGGGTGTTTGGGATGCAGCTTAAAGTTTATTGATTGTATAAGACACCTTCCTGGGATGATGTAGAGTATCACTGATGTGTCTACTATTGTAACAAACTGTCATGGCTGAATTCTGAACAACATGGCATTCTTGCCTTTTCACACAGCCTTTTGAGGTGCGCAGTCTGCATTATCATCACAATGTCTACTACCAGGTATACAAGCCTGGAAAAAGAAGCCCACCCCCCACTGATATACTAATACAACATTGGAAGGATTGGGAGGCAGTAAGCAACCCTAAAGTATAACCAGTATACCAGAGGTCAGGATATATAAGTGACCCTGTCTGCTACTCAGATGCAAGAGATGAGAGAGTTTTTACAGAAAAATCGAGAGGTGTTTTAAGAATTATCTGGCCAATGCAATTTACCATAACATTGTGACCGAGCCTCATGTCATAGTACAGTTACAGTGCCTTGAAAAAGTATTCATACCCCTTGAAATTTTCCACATTTTGTCATGTTACAACCAAAAAGTAAATGTATTTTATTGGGTTTTTATGTGATAGACCAACACAAAGTGGCACATAATTGTGAACTGGAAGGAAAATGACAAATGGTTTTTAACATTTTTTACAAATAAATATCTGAAAAGTGTCAATACTTTGTAGAACCACCATTTGCTGCAATTACAGCTGCAAGTCTTTTTGGGGATGTCTCTACCAGCTTTGCACATCTAGAGAATGACATTTTTGCCCATTCTTCTTTGCAAAATAGCTCAAGCTCTGCAGATTGGATGGAGAGTGTCTGCGAACAGGAATTTTCAAGTCTTGCCACAGATCCTCATTTGAATTTAGGTCTGGACTTTGATCGGGCCACTCTAAATCTAAACCATTCTATTGTAGTTCTAGCTGTATGTTTAGGGTTGTTGTCCAGCTGGAAGGTGAACCTCCGCCCCAGTCTCACGTCTTTTGTAGGTTTTCTTTTAAGATTGCCCTGTATTTGGCTCCATCCATCTTCCCATCAACTCTGACCAGCTTCCCTGTCCCTGCTGAAGAAAAGCATCCCCACAATATGATGCTGCCACCACTATGTTTCACAGTGTGGGTGGTGGATTCAGGGTGATGTGCAGTGTTAGTTTTTCACCACACATAGCATTTTGCTTTTAGGCCAAAAAGTTCAATTTTGGTCTCATCTGACCAAAGCAGCTTCCTCCAGATGTTTGCTGTGTCCCCCACATGGCTTCTCGCAATCTGCAAACAGAACTTCTAATGGTTTTCTTTCAACAATGTTTGTCTTCTTGTATAAAGGCCAGATTTGTGGAGTGCACGACTAAAAGTTGTCCTGTGGACAGATTCCCCCACCTGAGCGGTAGATCTCTGCAGTTCCTCCAGAGTCACCATGGGCCTCTTGGCTACTTCTCTGATTAATGCTCTCCTTGCCCGCCCTGTCAGTTTAGGTGGATAGCCATGTCTTGGTAGGTTTTCAGTTGTGCCATTCTCTTTCCATTTTCAGACAATGAATTGAACAGTGCTCTGTGAGATGTTCAAAGCTTGGGATTTTTTTTTATAACCTAACCCTTATTTACACAACTTTGCAACCTGATCTGTCTGGTGTGTTCCTTGGCCTCCGTGATGCTGTTTGTTCACTAGGGTCCTCTTCACAGAATAGCTGTATTTATACTGAGATTAAATTACTCAAGGAGGACTTTATTTACTAATTAGGTGACTTCTGAAGACAATTGGTTCCACTAGATTTTAGTTAGGGGTATCAGAGTAAAGGGGGCTGAATACAAATGCACACCACACTTTTCAGATATTTATTTGTACAACATTTTGAAAACTATTTATCATTTTCCTTCCACTTCACAATTATGTGCCACTTTGTGTTGGTCTATCACATAAAGTCCAAAAAAAATATATTTACGTTTTTGGTTGTAACATGACAAAATGTGGAAAATGTCAACAGGTGTGAATACTTTTTCAAGGCACTGTAAAACCTTATTGGGAATTATAAGTTTAGAGAAAAGCCATTTCAGAAGCTGTACGGAAAATGTTAGCCCTTGGGGTTATAGAATATTCTAACAGGAATTGTGTCCCATGGTTCTCATATCTAAGCTGCATAGTAGCCTGAGTTATTTTATGATTTCAGGAAATGAAATATCCACATTTAGTGCTTATCCTATGCCCCGAGTGGATGAGTTGATAGAAAGGTTGGGTCCTACTGGGTGTAGAGCCTTCCTTGATCTTACTAAGACATAGAAGAATAGACAGGTTACCCTAACAGCCAGGACAAAAGAAAAGTCAGTGCTTTGTGATTATGTACCTAGAGATTATGTGACTACCAACAGGCTGTCAGTGTGAGGAACAGTGAAATCCCCACACCTGCATATCTTGTTTCTACACAGATACGCCTTGTGAATACTGTACCCTTAATAAAATGCACTGCTCAAAGTTCTGCTTAACTGCTCCTCAGATCCTGCATTCGCATGAGGTGCTGGCTGTCACTGCTCATCCCAAACAATATGTGTTGGAAAATAGTGAAGGCAGAGGGACACACTTGAAATCCCACCATAGTACTTTTATTCAATGTTATGAGGTTACCAAAATACAGTCCCCCCCATCTCATGCCATGCCCTACTGATTCATTTCACCCTCTTTGGGCTTAAATGTAGAGGTAGAGGGGACCTCTACGATTAGCCCAATTGGAAACTAGCTACAATGTACAATGAATAAAGGTACTACAGTGTGATTTCAACAGTGTGTGACTTTCTGGGAAAAAATTTTGGGAGAGTGGGCCCCACCCCAAACTCACCAGAGAAAAAAGGTAAGTGGACTATCTCGGTACAGATAAAGAAAATATACATGAGTACCACAAAACATTTATAAAAATATACAAAATTTATTGATACAAAATAACATTATTATCCAGTATTATCCAGGGCTTCAGCGGGTCTCATGCTGACCTGTATGTCTAGCGGGACAAGCCCGCTATATATATCTCCTTCAACCCATGCCGCCATTGGGCGGAACCCAGGTAGAGTGCGAACAAAGAGCGTGCGCACCCCGCACAGAAGTTTAATGGCCTTGGAATGCGTGCACAGGCTTGTGCGCATCACTCTCCGCCCAGCGGCTGTGAGGCTAGTGCGCAGGCGCGCACACGCACTGCGGGACCCCTTGATCCTGTGATGCCGTCGGACGCCGATGCCGGTGCCGTATGGTGGCGTGGATTGAAGGAAATATATATAGCGGGCTTGTCCCACTAGACATACAGCCCAGCATGAGTCCCAGAGAAGCCCTGGATAATACCACTTCCAGTAAGTCTATTTGATACCATCCTTGACATGTCTATTCATCAGGCCGCACCTCCCTAATGTGGACGGCGGTCTTTTAGATATCCTTATCATACTAACTAAGTTGTTATACTTTACTATTGTCTCTATAGATACTGGACCCTGTTTCTAAAGCAGCATCTTTTATGCTATGCATAGTCTATAGAATCATTCCTTGGCTTACGCTATCCCTTGATCTCCACACTATTGTGTTGATCTAAGTGGGTATCTAGCTCCGGGTCTCGTATAGTAATGCTCCCATGTTCTAGGTAAATATTACCCCTCCCATTATTGCACCTTTCTGCCATTATTTTTAGGCATGGTCTGGTTCACTCTTTTTCACTTGTATCACATGGTTTTGGGTTGTTTTCACATTCCTCACGGTTCATTTTTTGATTTATTTTTCACATTTTGACTTCACTCTGTTCATTTTGGCTTATTATTGGCTATCTTGCTGACACTGGCAATCACTTTTACATTTATTTTATCCTTTTCCCCCTCCCTTTTCTTCCCCCCTCCCTTCTCTCCCCCCCTTCCTTTCCTTCTTTCCTCACCACCTTCCCTTTCCCTCTCTTTCCACTTACCAACTGGTTATTTCCTCTCCTTTTTTGCCACTCTTCATGGTTCACCCTTATCAATTATTTTCTCACTGTGGTTGGTGTCCATCACTCCCACACCTGCACCGTTTTGTGACCTTGGGGCCTTACCTGACGTTATCCACCCTTCACACTGTTTTTATTCAGACGTTGGCTAGCTGGCGACTGTACACATCTCCTTCCCAATCGCCTCTCCGGGTCGCTTTGTGCTGTGCACCCACCAGAGTATGAGTAAGCTGTTCCATATAATTATCATTTTTCTTATCTCTCCCCCATGTTTCCCTTTTTGTAACATTTTCCCTACATGTAATTCCCATATTACCGCATTCTTACTTTTATTCTGCAGATGTATTTCCTGAGGAAGCAATAAAACCGCAAAACTAGTAGAAATATCAAAATACCATACCATCTATTGTTCTTTTAGCAAGAAATTTTTCCTGTCGTTGTTATTTTGTATCAATAAATTTTGTATATTTTTATAAATGTTTTGTAGTACTCATGTATATTTTCTTTATATGTACCGAGATAGTCCACTTGCCTTTTTTCTCTGGTGAGTTTGGGGTGAGGCCCACTCTCCCAAAATTTTCTCCCAATTAACTTGGATGATGGTACATTTTGTAGATTTCTATATATCTTACATTGTTTTTTGAGGCCATTTACTCTTTATAGTGTGTAACTTTCTGTTAAATATTTTGTGAACACCCTTGCTATTATAGGATCAGGGCTGGTGCAGAGATTTTTGACACCCTAGGTGAAACCTCGTTTTGGGGCCCCCACGCATTAGCTCTGTCCCTGACTCCACCCCCTTTGCCCTGTCCATGTATATGGTGGAGGTGGTGGGGGGAGATTTTTGCAGCACCTCTCCACTTTTTCTGCAGCCGTGAACCACAGGCCCGCACCTGCGCCTCTGGATCCGGCCTGAAGACAAACAGTGGCGGCACTGGCTCGCTTCCTTGCGCCAGCCGTGGTACGCAGGTATATGGACAGGCTAGGGTAGTATAAGGACAGCCTAGGGTAGTATATAGATAGGCTACTATGTAACTGCCTGTCCATACGAGTAGACAGATACATTGACAATGCCTAAAATAATAATAAATTCAAATTTTTTGTACCTGCAAAAAGATCTGCATTCATATTTTTTTTGCAAAGGTGAACTTGAACCTCCACACCTCAAATCACCCCAATTCCTATATTTTCAGGCCTCAGATCACCACAATTCCTCCACCTTTACACCTCAGATCACCCCAATTGGTTTGTCAGTCCCTGAACGCCTGTTTCCTGCTGCACTTCCTGCACCTCTGCTTATCTCTGTACCCCCCGCACCTCTGTTTATCTTTGTACCCCACCGCACCTTTGTTTATGTCTGTACCCCCCCCGCACCTTTGTTTATCTCTGTACCCCCCGCACCTCTGTTTATCTCAGTACCCCCCACACCTCTTTTTATCTGAGTACCCCCCCACACACCTATTTATCTCTGTACCCCCCGCACCTCTTTTTATCTCTGTACCCCCCGCACCTCCTTTTATCTCTGTACTCCCCACACCTCTGTTTATCTCTGCCCCCCCGCACCTCTGTTTATCTCTGTGCCCTCTCCGCACCTCCTTACCCTCTCCGCACCTCTGTTTATCTCTGTACCCCCCCCTGTACCTCTGTTTATCTCTGCAACCCCCCTGCACCTTTATCTCTGCACCCTTCCACACCTTTGTTTATCTTTGTACCCCCCCCCCCCACACCTCTACCTCTGTTCCCCACTGTATCCCACACATCTCTTCCCCTCTGTACCCCCCCCACACATACACATCTGTTCTCCACTGCACCCCCCCCACCTCTGTTCCCCTCTGTAACCCCCCCACACATCTGTACCCCCCCCACACACCTTTTCCCTTCCTCCCCCCACTTATGTAACCCCCTCCCCCACATATCTGTTCTCTTCTGTACCCCCCTCCCCCCACGCACTTCAGTTCCTTTCTGCACCCACCCCCACACCTCTGTTTCCCTCTGTATATAATGCAATTTCAACTTGGCAGCAGAAAAAGTTTTTTCTTTAATTCAGGTTACTGGGTGCAGCACTGAGTGTGCTGCCTGTTTTTCCCCTACCTGTGTGAACGCAATGGTGGCTTCACCTCGAGGAGAGCGGTGCTGCTGCCAGTCCTCACAAAAGTTCCTGATGGTCCAGGAGGAGGAAGGTGGGGAAATCGCGCCAAGCCCGAACTTACATGCAGCTTCCATCTCATCCGCCCTGGCCAGTTCCTTGATGTATCCTGCGGCACTTCAGGGCGCTCCTCTGTGTTTGGGCTCTTTCCCCTCCTCTTCTCACTGCCGCTGCTAAGGCAGCACTACAGGCTGGGAACATCAGAGACGGTGACGACGTGACCGCGCGGTGGTACAGAGACAGGTCACACTCACTGGAAGTGGCACTGTGATGATCAGGGGAGCGCATTGGCGCAGGGCATGTTTCCTTTCCTTCCTTCATAATGGATACAGTCCTCCACCGCTGTTGCGCCAGCGCCTCTGACACTGTACGGAGGGACTCGGGAGTGGAGCAGCTGCTTGTTGAGTTAGTTGCTGAGGGAGAGAGGGAGTACGATCACTAGCAGTCGGGCGCTCTAGGCGGCAGTGCACCCTAGGCGGCTGCCTAGTTTGCCTAGGGGCAGCACCGGCCCTAAATAGGATTGAGACATGAGGAATAGTATCCACACAACTGTAAGCAGCAGTGATATATATTAAAGAATGAGGCAGTATCATGAAACAAGTCAGACCGTTGTTGGAAATGAATTCAGATATGCTATATGCTATATGAGCAAAGATGATTCACATACCTTAAAAGATGGATACTCCCAGTATGCCATTTAGGGTGGAGTCACTGTTATAACATTCCTATGATGTCCTATAAGAGTAAAAGAACTGATGAGTGAATAGATGCATTATAATTGCAACATCCCATAGCTGTAACAAGGTATGCAGTGACTGATTTATTTGCATTAATCATTAGGCTGGGAGATTTCATGTTCTGCATTACTGCAACAGGAAAGACAACCTAATTGTAATATGGGTGGTGATTATCTTGCCATCTAAAAGAATCTAAAGCTCTTGGGAATATTGTGGACTTTTGAAAATAGCATGTTTAATATACTTTCAAATGGACTATTAAGTTCTCCTGCTTTATGCTATTTAAAGTGATTTTAAAGGTGCAGCTTTTAAAAAGAACAAAAAACAAACATGTCATACTTACTATGAAGTGATTTTGCACAGAGCAGCCCTGATCCTCCTCTTCTTGGGTCCCATGCCAGAGGTCCTGGCCCCCCCGACCAGTGCCCCCAATAGCAAGCCGCTTGCTATGGGGACACTGGTGTGTGCTCGCTCCCAAGCCCTTCTCTATGTGTTCATAAGTGTCCGCCCCTGGTCTCTCCTCATTGGCTTACTGACTGTGATTGACAGCAGAAGGAGCAAATGGCTCCTGCTGCTGTCTTGGCCACTGAGGAGCAGGAGTCCCGGGACAGCAGCCAAGGCTCTCTTGTACAGTGCTAGATCGAGAGGGGGCTCAGGTGGGTATTCAAGGGGGCTGTGGGGGGAGCAGCACACAGAAAGTTTTTTACCTTCATGCATACTACCACTTTAAAGTGGAGCCGGTGTTATATGGGTCTAGTGATGTTGAATAAAAGTAAAAGGACCGACTAGCAAATTGATATATTACTGTTGCAATATCCCATAGTCAAAACAAGACACATGGCGACTGATCCACTAGTAATGATCCACTAGTAATAATTGATGTTCTGGGAGATTTCTTGCTTTGAATCTTTGAAATAAGAAAGACTATGTAATCCCATTATGACTGAATCCATAAGCCATCCATCCTCATTTTCTCTCCTCTCAACTCTGCTCTCCTCTCTTTTTTATTTCTCTTCTATCCTCTTCTCTCTTATTCTCTGCCCACCCCTCTGCCTCTACTTCCCCTCTCTTCTTTTTCTTCTCCTGTCCTGTCCTCATCTGTCCTTTTTCTCCACTTTTTGTGTTCCCTAACTAAAGCACATGTACAGGTAGCTAATATGTAGTTGTCTAAAACACGGTGTTCAGCTGATTACCACTGTAAGAGGCCTAGCTCAGTCCAGTCGACAAACTGCATCACAGACAATTGCAAAGCCCAGGCAATCTTCTAATTGATGTTATGGATAATTCATTCCTGCCTCTCACACTCTTTCTCATTAGTTTTCCCTCTTTGTACCTTATTTGCTCATTTCTTAGCACCCATTAATGATCAAAGTTAATGATGTTAATTACCTCTTGACAAGGCAAGTTAGTGTAATTTATTTATAATCATAATTAATAACGGCTAACAACATCAAGCCTGTTGTTAAATTACTCAGTAATTGTTTACCAGCTTCAACATTTTCGGTGCACACACACACACATATGTATATGTATATGTATATATATATATATATATATATATATATATATGTGTGTATAGATACAGTATCTGTGTAAATATGTACGTATATACATCTGCATGTATCTCGCAAAAGTGGGTGCACCCCTCACACCCCTCACATTTTGTAAATATTTTATTATATCTTTTCATATGACAACACTGAAGAAATTACACTTTGGGGTGGAGGAACTTGACTGCACAGCTTCCTGACCTCAACCCGATAGGACACCTTTGGGATGAATTAGACCGGAGACTACGAGCCAGGCCTTCTTGTCCAACATCAGTGCCTAACCTCACAAATGCACTTCTGGAAGAATGGTCAAACATTCCCATAGACACTCCTAATCCTTGTGGACAACCTTCCCAGAAGAGTTGAAGCTGTTATAGCTGCAAAGGGTGGGTCAACTCAATATTGAACCCTACAGACTAAGACTGGGATGCCATTAAATTTTATGTGTGTGTAAAGGCAGGCCTCCCAATACTTTTCACAATATAGTGTATCTGCATGTGTATCTACTGTATATGATCCAAAACTAAATATTTTATCCATTTCAAGGTGTGAGCTCCATCCAGGGCCAGGGGTGAAGCTAAAACCTTGTGAGCCATGATGCCCCCCAGTGCCAAAAGTGCACCTGTTTTATATTATTGAATGATTTGGAAATTTGCCAAATATCTGCCAGGCAGGGAAGGACTAGGCTTGGGGACATTTGCCCCAGAACAAGTGCATTCCCCTAGTGCATTGGGGTGCAATTGAAAGGTAATGGCACCATAAAGCACTACATGTGTATTGTGCGTCACGACAATGCAGAAGTGTGGATGAGTCCTAAAGGAAACAGTTTGTGATGCGCTTTCTCTTATAAAAAAACAGCATCATTGGTGCAGATTTTATTAAATTGTTATTTGGAAGTAAATATTTTATATAAATGCTACAAAAATATATAAAAAAAACAGATAAAACTCAAACACTTAGAAAGGGTTCTGAAACATCATAATTTTTCTCTAACATAATAAGAACAAAAACATAAAAAAGCTGGGAGCAGTCATATTACCTCCATAGCAACTATTGGAAGAAGTTCACATCAGAAGTACTAAATTTAGCAAGTTATCAAAACTGAGATATACCAGCATGCCTATGGTTGTTCTAGCAGTTCTCCAGATTGAGAACTCATTTCTGGTGCTCATTTCACACATATGCAGAAATTTAGAAAATAAACTTATGTTGTCTGTATGGTTAGATGAACCCATCTGTGCTGGTATCCTGTTGTCCCTTTAGCTACAATATTTTTTCATGTATTCAGTTTCCCTTGCTCATTGCTGACATTTTTTAATCTCAATATTTTTTTTACAATGAATGTTCATTTTTTAATTCTAATTTACTGAACTGAAACCAGTATATGGCAGAGTGTAAGTAAAAGTAAAAATTCACATTTTGGTTCAGTGAACAATTTTATGCAAAAGGATCATTATGACAGGCAGACAAGAATTTTAGAAGAAAAGGTCAGCAATGGGAGACAGTTGATTGCTCTCAGTACAAGCCCAGTCACGAAAACCTCATAAACAGTAAGCTTTAATATTTAATATAATTTCAAAAGTCATTTTTAATATTGTTAAACAGCTTCATTCAATTAATATCTAGTGATCCTTCCATGACATGGGTTGACCACGCTACTCTGTCCCACAACTGTGCTTCTGCGTTGTCACCCTGTTGCACAAATAGAATAGAGACTCAAAAAATGTAGTAACATAGTCGGGTGAACCTGCCTTTTTCAAATTAATAATAGAAAAATTCCATGAACAGAACCCTATACCCACAGTTAATCCAGAAGAAGGCAACCCCCCCCCCCCCCCAAAAGTAGGGTCCAATTTGCTCAAGCAAGGGGAAAAAAGTGTCCGTTTTAAACACACAATATGCAGGCATGATCCACTGTTGTCGCTAACAGAAACCTACCATGAAATAAAACATGCAGTCATCGCTAAAGTGCCTACCCTGCATATACATGGGAAGTGGCAACAAAGAAGCTGTGGAGAATCAGAAGCATTAAAGGTTAAAAAAAAAATAAATAAATAAGTGCAAGGTGAAAAAAAGTATTTAATTTACAAAATGCCAATTATTTGGCATGGAGGAGTCTTCCTCCCACTGGAAGGGACGAGTCATTGCGCTTTGCTGGAGTACGCAGGAGGATGGAAAAGGACATTTCCCTTGCCTTTCCTCTTCTGCGATGGCCAATTTCTTCTCTTCTGAGGTTTGGCATTTTGCTCTTGAGCTTAACTGGCTGTTTTTTCTTTTTAACCGGAAATTACTTCTTTTTATCAGCTGTCCTATCTAGGACTGAATCCAAGTCAGGCCCAAAAAATCAAATCCCCCAGGAACGGTATCCCATGAAGCTTATTTTTGGATGCCACATCCCCCGGCCAAGTCTTTAACCACAGAGCCCTCCTAGCTGCAGATCTTGCTGTCATTTTAATTGATTCTGCTGAAGCGTCTGACATAAAGGCTACAGCGGCTGACAGGGTCGAGAAAGAATCCAAAATTTCTTGTTTTGGTGAGTCTGCCGTAATATGGGCCTTAAGTTGACTCAGCCAAATGTTCCTGGAGACAACAGCAGTGGCCATAGTTGGTTTGAGATTGCCCATGATGGATTAGCAGGCCCTCTTAAGCTGCTGATCCATTCTTTTATCCATGGGATCTCTTAATACCCCATATTTTCGAATGCCAAGTCAGTTGATCTCGAGACTCGGGCGAAGGCGGCATCTAGTTTGGGATTTTTACTCCAAACTGCTGCTGGGTCTTCATCGAAAGAAAAATGCCTTTTAAGGATTTTAGGAAAAAAAAAATGTTTTCTTTCTGGCTCTGCCCATTCCTTCCTGATGGCCTCAGAAATTACTGCGTGCACCGGAAAGGTGCGATTTTTAGGTTCGCTGAGCCCTGCATACATCCTGTCAGAGATACTTTTCTTTCCTTTCCAGACCCAGCGTAGTATAAATTGCTTTTAACAGGCCAGCTACCTGTTCTAAAGACAATTTATATTTAGAAAGTACGTTTTGTCCTTCCTCCTCCTCCTCATCCGATTCTTCCCTAGAATGGGAGGGGGAATGTCCCTCTTGGGTAAGAGATGCCTCAGTCTCCACCGCCAGGACTATCAGTGAGCCCTGAGAGGACTGTGAGGTAGTCGGCTGACTCAGGGATGGGTTGCTAGAGAAGAGCGAAATGATTGAATAGTAGCATCCAGTTCTTTTTTAACTGATGCAAACAAATCGCTGCAAGCAGAAGAAACTTCTTCTTTAACTAGAGAATCAATACAGGCTTGACACAAAGTCTTCTTCCATCCTTCAGGTAGTTTAGCTTTACATGAGGGACATTTCCTTTTTGCCACTGGATCAGAGCTCTTGGCCTGTCGTGAGACAAAACAAGGAAAAAAACCATCCCAGTGAGACAACCTGTCCTTATTAAAGGAGGCTCACCACAGGTGCACAGTGAGAACAGCAGCTGCCTCATGTGCCCAGACAGGCCCCTGTCACCGGAGGGGGGGGGATGAGAGGGAGACCCCACAGAAAAGGTGGGCAGTTCACGTCTGCCCCTTACCTGGGCCTTGCTGGTGCCTGTGCCATTCCCACTTGCTGCTGCCATCGATTCCATCGAGGAGCGCTGAGTTGCTGTGTGTGGCTGGACGCCAGTTCCGGATTCCAATAGCGGCACTGCACCGGACCGGAACCGGCAAATAAGCACAAGCCCTGTTCCTCCCTTCTCCCCCTGCGATTTCCGGCGGAAATGGCGCCACACGCCTGCTCCATGGACGCCACCCCCTCCGGATACCTCACTTCTGGCGGATGGTGCACGGCATGCCATCCACAGGTGGAGAGCAGGTGGCGCCGCCTAGGAGTGATTCCCACAGCAGCCTCAGCTCTCCCTGACCACATATGGAGAGGAAGAAGTAGCCCATCCAGCAGCGTGCTGTGGAACAGCTGTGGAATGAGAGGAACAGCTCTCTTGAGGTAGGAAAAAATGACAGTTGGTGGAGCAGGAAGCCTGGACTTTCAGGACAGCACCTAAGAGCCCTGACTCCCCACTAAGTATTCCCTCTGGAGGAAACACAAAAACTGATAATGTGTAGGAAGGAGCCTCCTTTTAAAGTTTGGTGGAAGAGGTGTTTCCTGTTGGCAAGGGGAGGAGCCACTCTCTCAAGGTGCTGTCCTGAAAGATGTTAAGGGAAAACACTCCTACGATGCGCGCATGCGCTATGTTGGCGTCACTCCAGCTGATTGGCAAATCAGCTGGAGTGCCCTTCTGTTCTGGGCATGCGCGGCCACTTTTTGGCGGCGGGCAAATATCGACAGAACACCGGCTTTGTCTATTCCGCCAATGGCAAGGCTGCAGATGGACACTGATCAGGCTGCAGTAATGAGCAAGGCTGCAGATGGACACTAATCAGGATGCAGTGATGAGCAAGGCTGCAGATGGGCACTGACCAAGCTGCAATGATGGGCAAGGCTGCAGATGTGCAATGATGGGCAAGGCTGCACATGGGCACTGATCAGGCTGCAGTGATGAGCAAGGCTGCAGATGGGCACTGATCAGGCTGCAATGATGGGCAAGGCTGCAGATGGGCACTGATCAGGCTGCAGTGATGAGCAAGGCTGCAGATAGGCACTGATCAGACTGCAATGGTGGGCAATGCTGCAGATGTGCAATGATGGGCAAAGCTGCAGATGGGCACTGATCAGGCTGCAATGATGGGCAAGGCTGCAGATGGGCACTGATTAGGTTGCAATGATGGGCAAGGCTGCAGATGTGCACTAATCAGGCTGCAATGATGGGCAAGGCTGCAGATGTGCACTAATCCGGCTGCAATGATGGGCAAGGCTGCATATGGGCACTGATCTGGCTGCAATGATGGGCAATGGCGAGGCTGGAGATGGGCACTGATCAGGCTGCAATGATGGGCAATGGTGAGACTGCAGATGGGCACTGATAAGGCTGCATTGATGGACATTGACCCTTATTTTTCTTCAAAATTCTTTATTTAAAATTTAATTTTTTTTCTGAAACTTCTCTCTAAAGCCCCATACACACTATCAGATTTTCTGCTTATTTTTGTCTTCAGATTTACCAAAACCATGTAGTGCAAGGGCCTGCTTGATTACATACAAATTGAATCTCCTAAGGTTTGACCTCATATTATATGGTTTTGGTAAATCTGAAGAAAAAAATCAGCAGAAAATCTGATAGTGTGTATGGTGCTTTAAAATTAAGGTGCGTGTTATACGCCTGTGCAAATTATACGCCTATAAATACGGTATATATTTTGGTTGTAACATGGCAAATGTGGAAAATTTCAAGGGGTATGAATACTTTTAAGGCACTGCATCTCTGCTTTTTCAATCATCCCTTTAAAGCGAGTTCCACCCATAAAATTAACTTTGCATTATTCAACATTAAACCTAAGAAACAACATTTGGAATTTTTTTTTTTTACCCACTTTTTTTATGTCTGTTGCTAAGGGCTGCCTTGTAATCTGCCTCTTCCTCTCCCTGGCACCTGACATCATTTCCCTTGGCACCCGTGCTCGCTAGTGCTCCTGAGAGATGCTTGTTCATTTTCCAGGAGTCAGTGGGCAGCGCCGAGGGCTTCGTTGCCATCACAAAGGGGCGGGCACTTCCAACGCCCGTTGTGATGGCAACTTCAGAAGTGTACGGTGCTGCGAGCTTCACCTGATCCCGAAAGATAGTACTTGTGGGCGTCACATGCCCACAAGCAAGATGGAAATTGCCAAAAACGAGCAATATAACATATCGTCCTCTATTAAATCGGCAATTGAGGTGCGATTCGTCAGAGAAACGTGAGTGCTATTAATAAGATTTTTAAAAAAAGATATTCATTAAAAAAGAAAAAATTCTTAACAGTTGGAATTTCGCTTTAAGCAATTTTTTTTTTTAGCTTTGGATAGAGTGCAGAATGATTAGAACACGTTTCAGTTTTTATTGCTGTCTGTGCCCCCATTAAGGAGATTCACCTTTTCTATTTCTCCTGTTTACCATTATCATTGAAAGTGAAAGTAAAAGAAAATCCCAAGTTTTGGATTGCCCCCAGAAAAGTAATAGAAGGGAAGTCTTTCAATGGGGACACTAGTTTTGGTGACCTATGCACTGTACACACGACCGGTTTTGCCATCGGAATAAACTCCGACGGCACTCCGGTGGAATTCCGCTCAAGTGGTCTTGCCTACACACGGTCACACCCAAGTCTGACCGTCCAGAATGCGGTGACATACAACATGTACGACGCGACTAGAAAAAGGAAGTGCAATAGCCAGTAGCCAATAGCTTCCGTCTCGTACTTGCTTCAGAGCATGCGTCGTTTTTGGTCCGTCGGAACAGCATACAGACGAGCGGGTTTCCCGATAGGAATAGGTACCATCAGAAATATTTAGAACATGTTCCATTTCTAGGTCCGTCAGGATTTTCGAAAAAAAAAGTCAGATGAGGCATACACACGATCAGAATAGACGCGGCATTAGGGGTCCCTGAGGAATTCCCTTAATTTGCAGGGATTTTCTCTCACTTCCTGTTTGACTATGGGACAGGAAGTAACGTCAAATTTCCGCAATGGGACAGAAATGGTGAAAAAAAAATAAAAAATCTGACAGGGGTTATAATCCTCCTTTGCTCTTTGCAAATTGAAAAAAAAAAAACGTTTTGCCTATAGTTCTACTTTAATTTCTGAAGTCTTGTATATTTCAAAAATGTAAGCACAGACGTGCTGCTGCTTTTATCAAGGGTGCAATAAAAACAAACAATTTAAGGATGAAGGGAGGGGTGCTTTTGTATTTTGTGCCATTACAAAAGGCTCTTATTATGAGTTCTTTGTGTGTTTGTTTATGTAGTGCTATTGCAGTACCCCAGTTACAGTATATTCATAGTCAGTGCAATAGTGCAGAAAATGTTGGTATTATGTAAATCAATGATAATTATAGTGATAGTAGATAGTTACAGTTGATGTTGCATAATTATGCTTTTTGATAGGTTACAATGTTGTGTGTTTTAAAAAATCCATACTCATTATAGTACACTTTATGATCATAAGGAATAGCAGATGCACTCAACGCTGCTGAACGACACAGGAACAGAAAGTGACTGATGAAAAGTGAAAATGACACATGATACATTCAGATATGTTTAAATATTACAAGTTCTTGCAGTGTTTCCAATTTGATCTAAATCATTAGGTGATGGGGTATTAGCACATGTAAAGATGAAATACATGCTTAGAATCAAGTAAGTAATAAATAGGATGTGTATGATGTCTCCACATATATTACAAGCATTAGTTAGCTGATCCTACTTATTAAAATGCTAAAAAGATGGTATGAAGGCCACAGGAAATCAGAGGAAATAATGTGAGATACAATGATGAAATGTATTTGAGACATGGACGTGCATTTTACAGATTTCTGTAATCGGATACAATATATTACTCACAGGCCATAAGAAATGGTGAGATATACGTGGTGGTCTCTATGGCGACTTGAGGATAATCCATATAGTGTTGCAGAAGCCATTTATTTCCCAGTTGAGGGTGTAATGTAGTGACAGCAGATGGTATACGAGGCAGTTTTGTCTGTACAATGACTTATCTAGGGAGCAATGACATTTTGCAAATAATTTTCGATAAATCATGCAATGAGAAGAGCCTTATTACATAGCAAAATAGTTGGCTTATACAACCATCAATAAAAACTGTCTACCTTTGTGAAAAAGATCACTGTTGCTGCCTTGAAGAAACAAGCTCTATTTTTTGCTGAAACAAAGAATTATATCCATGGGTTAATAATTCATTAAAAACGTCTCCAGTTTTTTCTCAGACACTTATGCCGCGTACACACGAGCGGACTTTACGGCAGACATTGCCCGGCGGACGGGATTTCGTCGGACAATTCGATCATGCTCCAGCGGACTTTGTTTGCTCAAAAGTTGGACGGACTTAGATTTGAAACATGTTTTAAATCTATCCGACGGACTCTTCTTTCTAGCGGACAAACCGGTCGTCTATGTGCTAGTCCGACAGACTCAAACTGACGCATGCTCTGAAGCAATTACAAGACGGAAGCGCTTGGTCTGGTAAAACTAGCCTTCGTATTGAAGCTAGCACATTCCTCTTCTGTGATCTTTTAATACAGCGCTTTTTTTTTGTTTATAATGCGAGAGGAATGAAATTGTTTTGGTGCTTATATTCACACAGAGTTCTCACAAACTACTTTCTTCATGATTTATCCTCATGCCATGACTAATATGATATTTTTTAAAAGCCAGATATCCATAAATAAAGTATTAAATTAGATTTTGGACTCATCATTTTTTTTTTTTTAGATTTAAACACTATCTATTTTCCAATGTGTGCTAAATTATACAAAATGTTTTTTTTTAAATTTTATTTTTGTAGTTTCAAGTTACCACAATAACCTTAATATTTTGTGTTGTTTTAATGAACCTTAATGAGGTTGGTGTCCCTTGTTAATTAGACATAGGGGGGTTTATTTTCCAAAAGCAAATTCATTTTTCACTACAAGTGCAAATTGTACTTGGAATTGCACATATAGAGCATTTGGAAGTGCATTCGCTGTGGATCCGAGGGGCACATGCAAGGAACCACAAAAAAAAAACAAAAAAAAAACAAAACTTTTTTTTGCACATGATTGTATGATAAAATCAGCAGAGCTTCCCCGCATTTCAGCTCTTCCCCTCAGGTTTACAGTGACTGCACTTCCAACAAGTGCACTTGTAGTGCAATTTCTAAAGTGCACTTTTCACTAGTACGTTGCACTTGATTTTTTAAATGATTTAGCCTTTTGGAACAAACACACATAGGGGTTGATTTACTAAAGGGAAAAAGACTGTGCACTTTGCAAAGTGCAGTTGCCCTCTGCAAGGGCAGTTGCTCCAGAGCTTAGTAAATGAGCAGAAGCTCTGCTGATTTCCATCATCCAATCATGTGCAAGCAAAAATGCTGTTTTTTGAATTTTCCTTGCACAGGATTGGGTACTGTTTGCAAAGTCAAGCCTTACCTCATTTACTAAGCTCTGGAGCAATTGCACTTGCAGAGGGCAACTGCACTCTGCAAAGTGCACAGTCTATTTGCTTTTAGTAAATCAACCCCATAGTCTTTTTGACCTGTACCTGCCTACTCCCAAACAAAATGTGGTTTTGTAATCAAAACACATAGTCAATAATGTAAGGTAACTAAAAATTCCATTTATTTTGGTAAAAAAAAAATTAGGAAGGCAACACTGGAGACACTTTTGGAATCTGTGAAGCCTTTCGTCCCCCAGGACACACATCAAGTTTTAGGACAAGAAAATTGGTCTGTTGCGACTAGGGAGCACAGGGAGCACAGTCAGACCAGACAGAAGCCAGGCAATCACTTTCGACTCTTCCGTGGAGCCTTCCCTGCATGCTTCTCTGCAGCCTTCCCTCCACACTTCTCTGCAGCCTTCCTTGGAGGCTGTGCCTCTGGTGGTGTACTTGGGGCAGGAGGAGGAGGAGGAGGAGGAGGAGTGGCTTCATCTGCTAGATAGGTTGTAGCAGTAAGTTGCCCTCTCAAGCCCTTCTGATAGGCCTGCCAAATCAGACCCTCACAGAGGAGGCGTTGCCCCTTTTCCAGTTCCAGCAATCTGCTGGCCATATATATCCCATACGCCTTCTCTGCATTGGGTGGTGTGCTTATTATTTTGTTTGCTTCACGAATGAGGGCTAGGGATTCCTCCTCAGTTTGTGTCATTCTTCTGGGCCTTTTGGTGATAATGCGGAGGGGAGGCACCTGACACTCCGTTCGGCTTCTACTGGGCCCAGCCACAGCCACCTCCTCTCTCCCACTGGGCAAGGCCTCCTCCTCTCTCCCACTGGGCAAGGCCTCCTCCTCTCTCCCACTGGGCAAGGCCTCCTCCTGGCCGAGGTCATCCTGTGTCAAAAAAAGGGACATAGTTGTAATTTTGGGTTACGCAATCACACACAATTTTCAGCTCATGACTTGCAAATCTAATTCTAAACAAATAGTAAAGGCTATCTATTTGACCCCGCCATTATTCCAGCTGATCAACAATATCTGAAGTACATAGGTGTGCTCACAGGGTGTGCCAGGTGTGCCTGGGCACACCCTAATCGCCTTGTGTGGTGCATATTCCCCCCTGTTTAGACCACTGATATTTCATCCCAAAAAAAAAGTTACAAAATAAAATAATTTAAAAAATAATCTAATAAAACTACTGACACTGTCCACTGCCCTACTGACACCATCAATACATATACACATGCATAGGTATTTGAGCTTTGGGGTGCACACCCTAATGCAAGAGGCTGCGCACACCTATGCAGAAGTATATTTTTGGCCACTACTGTCTAGTGATATGTCTACATATTAATATTTGTGATGAAGTCATTTTTTATGAAGCACTTAAAAATTTGAGACGTTAACATCATTAATATTTACACAATCACAAATTCAACAAAAAAGGATACCTGGCTGAAACTGGGCGCATCCACTTCATCAAGGATGAAAAGGCCCAGTTCTTCCTGGGACTCCTCAGCTGGGGTGGAGGTGGATGGAAGGCAGGAGGGAAGAGTGGGGGGAAGGGTCGAAAGTGATTGCCTGGCTTCTGTCTGGTCATCCAGGAATCGCAGTTTGTGGTAGTACCACAACTTGGGTACATAAATTTGGTCGGCTGCTGCTTCGGATTTGAGCGACTCCTGGATTTTATTGTGTTCCCGCTTATACATGTTTGGCAAGATACCAATTTTCTTGTCCACAAACTTGAGGTCTGCCTGGGGGACTCGATTCTTCACAAATTCTAAAAGTGTGCCCAGTGTTGCCTTCCTTACATCTCTATTGTAATATAGTGTAATATAGTGGGTGTTTGACCTCCCACAGGTTTTTGTTTTCCTGATATAAATCTATAAATCTGGACAAAAAATCTTCCTCCTTAAAGGGATTCATTTTTGCTGAAAGACAAGGCACAAGATCAAAACTGTAATGTCAGTCAGAACTCCCAGGATTATTTTTTGAAGAATCTAGGGGACACATACACACAGCATGTGCATGTGTCATGCTCCGCGTGCGTTGTCCGCCCCTGACGTTCTTTAGTACGATTTGTCCCCGCCCCTTCACTCTTCGTTTCGCAGTGGGAGTATATCGAGAAAGATGGCGGAGAGATTAAGTGGAAGTAGCGCGGAGGAAAGCCCGGAGCCACAAGCATCCACATCCAGGAGGAGATATAAGGCCACCAACATGGCTTTTGAAGAGATGGTGGAGATGGTGTCCATATTGAGAAGGGAGGACTACGATGGGAAAAAAGGAGCGTACACACGACCGAATATGCGTAAGGACAAAATAATGTCCTCAGTTGTAACCGCTCTAGAAGCTAAATTTGGCACTAAACGGTCGAAAGAACAATTGAGGAAGCGGTGGTCTGACATCAAAAGTAGGGAGCCAGAACAATATTGGCGAATGAAGAAACTGCTTAAAAAAAGTAAGTACTTGTTGTGTGTTCCTAGTGAGATACTTAACTTGCATGCTGATCCATATTATTTTCATGAATACAGCATCGTTCGTAAAGACCGTTCTTTGTAAAATACTATGATACTAAGAAAATGACGTTATTTTTTCGCCAAATACGATGTTACAGGGTTAAACATACATTTAGGGCTTGATAATTTGTCGTATTCCCAAAATTTGGTGATGTGGTGTATATGTATTTGAAAATATAATGCTTCTTCAAAAATGATTCAGTGTAATGTAAGGACAGGACACGGCAGCTGTTTCCACATCTGGACTCACGAGCACTAGTGTACTATGTGACCATAAAGAAATTTTTGAGGGGTAATACACATAGGAGATCATTGAGGTGTCTGCATCTGTGAAACTTGCATGAAAATGTGTCTTGTTTAGAATTGTTGTTCAGAGGGAATTTAGATCCTGTCTTCTAAATTTTTGTGGACTAAAAAAGGCAATTGTCCATAACTCATAACCCATAACTCATAACCAACGTTTCATATTAATTTTTAACATAAAAAATATGACTGTGTTTTAACTATACCTTTTGTTTAATTATCATAGGGGAGAAAAGACTCAGACAACAGTCCAAGGATCCCAGGACCCCCCCCAAGTCACCAGCCTGAAGTTGAAGATACCCCAAGCCCCAGCCCAAGACCACGCCCACCCGACGAGCTGGAGGAAGGAGAGGTGGAGGAAGTGTGCGAGCTTTCAACTCCACCAAGTGAGTGACTGACACCCCAGGTTAAGGTAATCTATTTAGGCGAGCATATTTTAACCCATTTTTTTATCCACACATTTTAGGTGAGGTTCTGGTTGTGGAAGGCCAAGCGGAAGAGCCATTCAGCACAGACAATGCACAACGCCTTATTGGCCAGATAATGTTGTGGAATGGCCAAATAGATCGAATGCGTGACCAAATTGAGAGCATGAAAATGCGGCTGGACACCATGCAACAGGATATGAAGAACATGATTGATGTTTTGGGCAGAATATAATAACGTTTTGCCTAAAAACATCAATCATGTTCTTCATTTCATTGTCAAGTTTGTTTTTTGTTACAATTTAGACGTTTTTCCATTAAAAAATAAACCAATTTTCAGATGCACACGGTGTGTCATCATGTGCTATATTCTATCAGGGGATATCCATGTACTTGTTTTGTGTTTGCAACCCCTTCATCCTAAACATGTTAATTTGTGAGAGGAGCAAAGGGATTGCACACACAAAACACGTACATTGGTCCCCCATGATGGGAGATAGCACATGTTGATGTGAACCATTTTTAATACACAATTTTTAGCATCTGCAAATTTGTGCCTTTACAAGGGTGACATCACCAGCACCGTTATTCACACATGTTGAACTTTGTAAGTTCTTTTTTTTTTTTTTTTTTATGTATGTTTTTAAAAACACTGTTGTTAAGTGTAATTTTGTAAACAAGGTCTATTTTTTTAGAAATATGCCTTAAATAACCAAAAAAAAAAAAATATTTTCCAAAAAAAAAATTTTCCAAAAAAAAAATTTTCCAAAAAAAAAAAATTACAAAAAAAAAATATTTAACCAAAAATGCAAACAAGAATAAAAACAAGATATTTGAGCCAAAATTTATTTTCTTTATTTTTTTTAAGAAATTAGAGCTCTTCTTGAATAGCAATGGCCCCCCGACCATTAAAATAATTGACATATCGGTCACACACTTGACGTGCGGTTTGGGGGGCCAAGCCAATACGGCCAATTTCCAGGCCTGTGAGAGTTTGGTCAACTCCAAGTCCGGCCTTAGGCCCAACAGAGGTCATATATGTAGCAGAATGCCTTCTTAAAAAATTATGGAGTATGCAGCAAGCCAGTATGACATGATTTAGTTTATAGTCCGCCAGATTTATGGCTGAGAGGAACAAACGGAACCAGCTGGCCAGAATCCCAAAGGCATTCTCCACAACTCTTCTTGCTCTGGCCAGCCGGTAATTAAATACCCTCCTCTCAGGGGTGAGTGTCCTTTAGGGGAACGGCCTCATCAAGTGCTTGCCGAGAGCAAACGCTTCATCAGCGATAAAAACTGAGGGGAGTCCATCCACATTCTGGTCATCAGGTGGCAATCCCAGGCCACCAGTCTGGAGACGCTGGCACAGCTCAGTCTGTGCAAAGACTCCTCCATCAGACATCCAGCCGTTCTTCCCCACGTCCACAAAGTCCAAGTGGGCCGAGACCACCGCCATCAAAACTACACTATGGAACTCCTTATAGTTGTAGAAATAAGACCCAGAATGGGGTGGTGGTACAATGCGGACATGCTTCCCATCAATCGCCCCGACACAGTTGGGAAAGTCCCAACGGTCAGCGAACTGGGAGGCCACAGTCTGCCATTCCTGTGTACTGTAAGGAAACTGTGGAGTGAAACCAAAAAAAAAATAAGATAAGTACTTTTATACATAACTTGGATATCAGATTACACAAAAACATTCTTGAACAACAGCAGTCGAACATTATTAATATGCTTTTTTGTTAGTTTAATTATAAAAAACATAAGGCCCACTTATAAGATTACTCACCTCCTCTGATGGCCCATTGAACAATTTTAATGTGGGGGGAGGGGTACTAATTAGGGTATAAAACACACCTGACAGTTTCAAACATTTGAAGGGGTGGGGGAGGGGTACTAATTTGGTTAAAAAACACACCTGACAGTTTCAAACATTTGAGGGGGTGGGGGAGGGGTACTAATTTGGTTAAAAAACACACCTGACAGTTTCAAACATTTGAGGGGGTGGGGGAGGGGTACTAATTTGGTTAAAAAACACACCTGACAGTTTCAAACATTTCAGGGGGTGGGGGAGGGGTACTAATTTGGTTAAAAAACACACTTGACAGTTTCAAACATTTCAGGGGGTGGGGGAGGGGTACTAATTTGGTTAAAAAACACCCCTGACAGTTTCAAACATTTGATGGGGTGGGGGAGGGGTACTAATTTGGTTAAAAAACACACCTGACAGTTTCAAACATTTGAGGGGGTGGGGGAGGGTCAAACGGTACAATGGAGCTGACAATATACATTGTTCAAGGGACTATAGGCTAGAGATATAAATGGACTCAGGATTGCATGGTGGGGGGGTTATTGAAGGTAAATATGCATGTAGGGCAAAAAAGGATTAATATAAAAAACAGGCATGCATGAAGATAAAGGGGACATTCACAGCATATTTCAAGCATGGTAATTAGGTAACGAGGACATTTAGACTATACATTAGCAAACATTTAATACATATCATGTAATGTTAAAGGATAAAACTTACCTTCATATAGTCCTTCTGCAGGACCTGAATGATGGCAGAACAGGTCTCTGGGATTATGATCCCCAGAGCCTGGGGGGAGATGCCTGTCGAGAACTTCAAGTCCTGAAGACTTCTCCCAGTCGCCAAGTAACGTAAAGTGGCAACTAGCCTCTGCTCCGCAGTGATGGCTTGCCTCATGCAGGTATCCTGCCTGCTGATATAGGGGGTCAGCATAGCCAGCAGACGTTCAAAAATGGGGTCCGTCATCCGGAGATAATTCCTGAAATCCTCAGGATTATTCTCACGGATCTCATGGAGCAAAGGCATATGCGAGAATTGGTCATGCTGGCGCAACCAATTCTTCATCCATGAACTCCTCCTCGCCCTGTTCATGGACTGGACTCGGGTCAAAGTATTAACTCCAACACCAAGTCCCCACGCAGCATGAACTCGAGAACGAGTACGTCCACGCGACATGGCTTCAAAACGGTCGGCTGGTCAAACAAACAAACTTATAACAAACGCACTGAAGAACAGCAAGGCCTATGAAGAACGACCTGAAAATCAGGAACGAGCGGACCAGAACGGCCTGCTAGGCAGGTTACGAACTGACCAACACGCACTGAAAAGCAGATACAAACCTCACAAGCACAAACTGAACCGCAGAAAAAGACCAAAATAAGCTGAAGTGTGAAAAGCGCGAATCGCCTCTAACCAAACTTCTACTAACACAAGATAAACACGAGATTAGCAGAAGGAGCCCAAAGGGTGCCGTAGTGGGGCTTAAACTTCTTTTTTATAGTCCCGTCGTACGTGCTGTATGTCACCGCGTTCAAAACCAGCGGACTTTTGGAGTGATCGTGTGTGTCCAAGTCCGTCCGTTTTTAAGTCCGACGCACCTAGCGGACTAAGTCCGGCGAAAAGTCAGCCGAGCAAAGTCTGCCGTAAAGTCCGCTCGTGTGTACGCAGCATTACAGAAAAAATCATGTGAATATGGACCCTATGGACTTTTGGTTCAAAAGTGAGCTTCCCTCCAGCTGTCCTCTGTTATATACAATGCCTTGCAAAAGTATTCAACCCCCCTTGGCATTTTTCGTGTTTTGTTGTCTCACAACCTGGCATTAACACGGATTGTTTGAGGATTTGCATCATTTAATTTACAGAACATGCCCACAACTTTGAAGATTTTTTTTTTTTTCTATTGTGAAGCAAACAACAAATAGGACAAAATAACAGAAAAAGTCAATGTGCATAACTATTCACCCCCCTAAAGTCAATACTTTGTAGAGCCACCTTTTGCGGCTATCACAGCTCCAAGTCGCTTTGGATAAGTCTCTATGAGCTTGCCACATCTTACCACTTGGATTTTTGCCCATTCCTCCTTGCAAAACTGCTCCAGCTCCTTCAAGTTGGATGGTTTGCACTTGTGAACAGCAATCTTTAAAGGGGTTGTAAAGGTAAAAATTGTTTCACCTTAATGCATTCTATGCATTAAGGTGAAAAAACATCTGACAATACCGCCCCCCCCAGCCCCCCCGTTTTACTTACCTGACCCCTCGAAAGTCCCGCGCTCGCTCTCCCGACATCCTCTTCGCCGCTCAGCCTGGCTGTTGATTGGCTAGGGTGGATGTATTGAAAGCAGCGCAGCCATTGGCTCGCGCTGCTGTCAATCACATCCAATGACGCGACGTATAGGCGGCAGGGCCGAGTGATACAGTGAGCGGCTATGGCCGCCGGCTGTATCACGGGAGCACGCCCGCAAGCACTCAACACCATGCGAGGGAGATTGCATGAAATTGTTCAGTCCTTGCGGGGGGAGACGAGACAGCAGCCGAGGGACCCTAGAGGACCATGTTCGGGGCCACTCTGTGCAAAACGAGCTGCACAGTGGAGGTAAGTATAACATGTTTGTTATTTTAAAAAAATTGCTTTAGTGATCCTTTAAGTCTAACCACAGATTTTCTATTGGATTGAGGTCTGTGCTTTGATTAGGCCATTCCAACACATTTTCACGTTTCCCCTTAAACCACGCAATGTTGCTTTAGCAGTGTGTTTGGGGTCATTGTCCTGCTGGAAGGTAAACCTCCATCCTAGCCTCAAAACACACAGAGTAGTACAGGTTTTGCTCAAGAATATCCCTGGATTTAGCACCATCCATCTTTCCCTCAACTCTGACCAGTTTCCCAGTCCCGACTGCTGAAAAACATCCCCACAGCATGATGCTGCCACCACCATGTTTCACTGTGGGGATGGTGTTCTTTGGGTGATGTGATGTGTTGGGTTTGATGGCCAAAAAGTTCAATTTTAGTCTCATCAGACCAGAGCACCTTCCTCCATACATTTTAGGAGTCTCCCACATGCCTTTTCGCAAACTCAAAACATGCCATTTTGTTTTTTGCTGAAAGTAATGGCTTTCTTCTGGCCACTCTTCCATAAAGCCCAACTCTATGGAGTGTATGGCTTATTGTCGTCCTATGTACAGATACTCCAGTCTCTGCTGTGGAACTCTGCAGCTCCTCCAGGATTACCTTAGGTCACTGTGCTGCCTCTCTGATTAATGACCTCCTTGCCCAGTCCGTGGGTTTTGGTGTGCGGCCGTCTCTTGGCAGGATTGCTGTTGTGACATTTTCTTTACATTTGGTTATGATAGATTTGATGGTGCTCCTAGGGATCATCAAAGATTTGGATATTTTTTTATAACCTAACCCTGACTTGTACTTCTCAACAAAATTGTCTCTTACTTGTTTGGAGAGTTCCTTGGTCTTCATGGCAGTGTTTGGTTAGTGGTGCCTCGCAAAATTGAAATAACACTCCTAAAGCCACATCCGTATAAACTCGATTGGAGGAGAGAAAGGGTAAAAGGCCACAGGGCCCTAATTCGGACTTTACAGGCAAGATGGACAATGATATAGTACAAAAATATATTTTATTAACAATAAGTCATATCAAACAGGTCAAGTAAAAAAGAATTAAAAACATACGATAGGCAGATTGTAATGAGTATCTACTGTAAACAAGAGAGTTGACACCAAATAAACACCAGTGAGCCCCTGTGCGTCGAAGCATTTTTGCTTTGTCAGGACACACTTGGGGGTAGTTGGAAGGAACAGGTCTCACTTGTCAGCATAGAAATATCTCTACATGGAGAGCTCCCAGATGATTACCCAGGAATCACTGTGTAAAGCAGGAGGCTGTTTCTTACTAATACCAGCGACCGTGTATAGGGATGATGGTGTAAAGATATATAGATATGAATATAAACTCATATGGTTCACCGGGGGAGGAAGGAGCTACACCGTAAGTATCCAGATAATTAAAGGGGGGTAATAGAGAGGAGAAGGGTAGAACAAACAACACCCTTTCACCGGTTTTCAGTCCATAGAAACAGGGGCTTCAACAATAATCCATATGGACTCCTAGATTGTAAGCTCTAATGAGCAGGGCCCTCTGATTCCTCCTGTATTGAATTGTATTGTACTTGTACTGTCTGCCCTAATGTTTTAAAGCACTGCGTAAACTGTCTGCGCTATATAAATCCTGTATAATAATAATAATAATAATAATATGGACAGATATATATTCCTTCCAAACCGGATATATCAAACTCTCCTATACCTGGCCACAGTATAACTATATAGGCTCTATAGGTAGATTTAAACAGGTTAGTGGTGTATCTTGCTTAGGTGTTACAGCCTCTGGGTCCTTTCAAAAAGGTGTGTATATGTAATGACAGATCATGTGACACTTAGATTGCAGGTGGACATCATTTCACTAATTATGTGACTTCTGAAGGTAATTGGTTGCACCAGAGCTTTTTATGGGCTTCATAACAAAGGGGGTGAATACATACGCACATGCCAATTATCAGTTTTTTATTTCTGAAAAATAGTTTTATGTATATATTTTTCTAATTTTACTTCACCAACTTAGATTATTGTGTTCTGGTCCATCACATATAATTCAGATTAAAAAAAAAACATTGAACTAAAGGCTGTAATGTAATAAAATAGGTAAAAAGCCAAGGGGGTGAATACTTTTGCAAGGCACTGTATATCTCTAATAGCTCTTAGCAGAATTAGGCCCGCTGGCCGCTCACTGGGGCCACTGTCCATTTCCCCTTTACCCACACTGTTTCTTCTCCTGTCTTTCAAATAGATATTTTATATACCTCACCCTTTTTTCCCTCTTTTCCTCCACAACCATAACCTGCTTAGCCCGTATTTACACTTAATTGCTTTACTACTTTTTTTTTTTATTTCCTTTCCTTTTTTTTTTTGCTTTGCCTTTTATTACTATGTAAAAATTGGCATTGATGGCGAACATACTAGCGTGTTTTCGCTTGTGCAATTTTCTGTTTCTTAGTTGGTTGCAGCACATGTTTTGCCTATGTTTATTTAGGTCATGGTCAATGAGTATAGTTTCCTTTTCTTTTCTTCTTTAGTATAATGCCATCCTTTTCAATAAAGATATATTAACTTGAATTGTTTTACTACTCATTTCCATACACCAGATTATGCTCAACGTGAAGAATCCTATTCTTTCTAATTGGCCCTGTTCACACATGTACACTCAGACACCCTATACTCTACTACATATGCTCATGAAAGTACATGAGCTTTTTTAAAACATATTCAGGGTTTGTTAGTCCCTTAGACTTCGATAAGGGTGAATAAACGCTCCATATACACATTTTCATGCATTATTGGGTATGTTTTTATGCCTGAAGAATACCTTTCTCCTAAAGATCTGCTCTCCTCCCCTTTCCCAGCCCAGGAAACACACTTCTGAAACTTGATACACATGCAAAAAATACTTGTAAAACACCTGTAAGAGCCCATTCACACTAGAAACTGCACATCTACTGCACGTTTTTTCCTTGCATATATGCATGCATTTGATGTGCTTTTTATGCGCATTTACATGCAGTTGATATGCATGTTCCATGCAATTGATGCATGTTTCTCTGTCTGCAATTGTCTTGTGAGGTCACTTCCTTCTTTCTTTCACTGGGCTTCTGTACACTGTTACGCGTCGTGGTGCGTTTGCATGCGTTTGTGTTTTTGCGCGTTTCCTGTGTGGAAAAATGCAGCATGCATTTTTGAACTATGCCTATAGGATTACCTTGTCTATGCAGTTGGAGTGTAGTCAAAAATGCAGCCACCTGCATCGCACTGCGTTAGATGTGAATGAGCTCTAATACGTCAGTAAAAAGCCTGAAATAAACATTTCTAAATCACAAGGAATACACTCTGCTTGCACTTTGCTCAAGTGTGAATGCAGGCCTAAAAGACCAAACTTACATTCTAAGCGGCTTTTCTACTTCCCCATTGCTTTTTGTATCCTCTACTTTTTTCTACAAATACCACCTTCTTGTTATTTTCCACCATACAGCATACCTCCTAGCTTTTTGACATGGGAATGAGGGTCATATTTTTTTGCAAAAGTATGTAGGCATTGGACACACCCCCTGGCACGCCCCCTTAATGGTGAATTATACAAAAAAATATTCGTTTAACCCACAAGTTTGTAAAAGAGGAAAAATTTGGGACTACTCTCCTCTGCTATGTGTCTCTCATAGTCTTTTTTAGCCGCCCCGATTGCATTCTTTTACTTATTGCATTCCTTATAATGTTGAAATGCTGACAATGACCTATCCCCTTTATACTTTTAAAGAGAAAAAATGTGGGACTTTGAGTGAAACATGCAGGAACACATGTCTCCATCCCTATATCGTAACAAAGAGGGGGGATTTCGGGACTTTGAATGAGGTGGGTGGGAGTGGCTAAATGATAAGTCGGTTTGTTTTGAAAAGGATACCTTTATTGACAAAAAGCATCACAGCATAACATAAATGCAAGGAGTAAATATGCAATCACATGGTAAAACCATGTATGGTGAAAACAGTAATGCAGTATGGCAGGCCCATAGTATGGTAAATGGTACTACAAAAGTTACAATTTCTGGGGAAATTGTGAAGTGTTCTTGCCTCTACAACTGGAGTGGGCGGAGTAACTGAGTGGAGTGGCTTGAGTAACTGTGAAAAGTGTTAAAAAGCTTAATATTTTAAAAAGTATAAATAGTAGTAAAACAGTTGAAGTCCCATCATTAGCTGAAAGAGCTGAACATTTTTTTCAAAAGTTATTTTTTTTTTTTTCAAAAATTATGAATTTTTTTTTCAAAATGTTTTTTTTTTTAAAAATGAATTTTTTTTTTTTCAAAAATTTATTTTTTTTCAAAAATGATTTTTTTTTCAAAAATGAATTTTTTTCCAAAAATGATTTTTTTTTTTCAAAAATGATTTTTTTTTTTCAAAAAAGATTTTTTTTTTTTTTTTCAAAAATGATTTTTTTTTTCAAAAATGATTTTTTTTTTTTTCAAAAATGATTTTTTTTTTCAAAAATGATTTTTTTTTTTTTTTTTTTTAAATAATTTTTTTTTTACATGGGGGGGTATAATGTTTTGGCTGATCATGGGGTGGTCATAATGTTTTGGCTGATCATGGGGCGGTCATAATGTGTTGGCTGATCATGGGGTGGTCATAATGTTTTGGCTGATCATGGGGTTGTCAGCTTTTGTCACCTCCCACTCTAGTTTTTAACATTTCACCATTCATTCCTATGGGACCAATTTCGCCGCAAAAACGACGATATTTCGTGAACCATTTGGCGAAACGTTCCACAAAGTAATAGCACACCAATTAAATGACATTGATTCCGGATTCACACTGGTATTTTTCAGCTTTTCACAAAGTTCCACAAGGTAATAGGACACCAATTAAATGACATTGAACATTTCGCCATTCATTCCTATGGGACCAATTTTCCGCAAAAACTACGATATTTCGTGAAAAATTCGGCGAAACGTTCCACAAAGTAATAGCACACCAATCGGAAACAATCCACACCTTCGGTATATTACTGTATATGTAGTTTAAAAGCTGTGGGAGGAGTTAGGGTGGTATGATCATGGGATTGTCAACTTTTTGTCCCCTCCCACTCTAGTTTTGAACATTTCGCCATTCATTCCTATGGGACCAATTTCGCCGCAAAAACGACGATATTTCGTGAACCATTCGGCGAAACGTTCCACAAAGTAATAACACACCAATCGGAAACAATCCACACCTTCGGTATATTACTGTATATGTAGTTTAAAAGCTGTGGGAGGAGTTAGGGTGGTATGATCATGGGATTGTCAACTTTTTGTCCCCTCCCACTCTAGTTTTGAACATTTCGCCATTCATTCCTATGGGACCAATTTCGCCGCAAAAACAACGATATTTCGTGAACCATTCGGTGAAACGTTCCACAAAGTAATAGCACACCAATCAAATGACTGATTCCGGATTCACACTGGTATTTTTCAGCTTTTCACAAAGTTCCACAAGGTAATAGCACACCAATTAAATGACATTGAACATTTCGCCATTCATTCCTATGGGACTAATTTTGCCGCAAAAACAACGATATTTCGTGAACCATTCGGCAAAATGTTCCACAAAGTAATAGCACACCAATCAGGAACAATCCGCACGTTTCGGTATATTACTTGTCTATGTAGTGTAAAAACTGTGGGAGGAGTTAGGGTGGTAAATTTGGCTATAATAATAATATATATGTGAGATAACAGTAAGTGTTCTTGCTATGCAAGAACACTTAAAAATGTACCATGTGGAAACAAAATAAGATAACAGAAATCTAGTACCTACAGTATATTGAAATCAATATATCATCTACAGAATAGGTGCTCCCAATAAGAGGGACAAAGGGACTTTGTTTCAAATCAGGGACAGTCCCTCAAAATCAGGGACAGTTGGGAGCTATGCATACAGTGTCAGCTTCTACTACAGCTTCATCTATTGCCATCTTAGGTGAACAAAATACATCCTGCTTGATGCAGGAATTGCTGCATATTGATTGCATAGCCTTTAAGCTTCTCGGTTCTCATAATTAAGCCAGTAAAGCCACTGGAGATACATGAACACTGACTGTAAACTTATATTTATGGCTGATGCGCCTTGGAAAGAACATTGTTTTGATCTTTCTTTCTTGTATGCTGTTTGTGTTACCATTGTTAAAATTGAATGTGTTCTCATTGATTTTAACACTTGTTAATTCATAATAAAGGTGTAAATGAAAAATAAAACCAGTATGCTGTATGTAACACTGAGGTGCAGACCAGGGAGTGAGAATGACAAGATTATGATATACTCCGCGCTCAGGATATTACCGAGTTGCAGCCTCCCCTGATCAGTTCCCAAAGGAAACTTACAAAGAATAAAAGCAAAAAATTAGAGGTGGGTGGCGCTGCCCTATTAGCTAACAAGTGAAGGAAAAAATAAAACTAAATAATAAAACATGACCTAAAATCATCAAAAGTGCATCAACAAATAGTGTCAAAAAAGTGGTATTACAAAAGAACATATATGTATATATATATATATATATATATATATATATATATATATATATATATATATAAATATATATGTTAAAAAAAGGAGCTGGTGAGTGGGGACCCATAAGGCGGAGCACACAAGTCGCCTAATTTGATGTTAATCTTTTTAGTATTGTTCTTTGGTACTTTGTTTTACTTGTGTTTTATATATATATATGTTCTTTTGTAATACCACTTTTTTGACACTATTTGTTGATGCACTTTTGATGATGTTAGGTCATGTTTTATATAATTATTATTAGCTAATTTTTACACCATATATGATTAGCTCACTGGATATTTTGTATGTCACTTTTATACTTTACACTATGTACACTGATATGAGTGCATGTTCTCTGCACTACTAGGGAAAGTATATTCCCCTACAGGTAGTTATATCCAAATATTTTTATTTTTTCCTTCACTTGTTAGCTAATAGGGCAGCGCCACCCACCTCTAATTTTTTGCTTTTATTCTCAGGGAATGAGAATGATTGGCAGACTCATCAGCCTTGACTATGCAAGCAGGCCAATTTTCCCACCTTTATCTTCATATTGGAATCTATGTTGAGGCAATTCATCTCTCTGCCACTGCATTATCCTAGTCAGCCCAACCTTTAATAGGAACAATTGAAAGTGAAGTGAATATCCAATCGCCTTCTGGGGAATCAGGAAGGAATTTGTTTTTTCGTTTGAGCAAATTGGACAATGTTTTATAGGTTTTTTTATTGCTTTTCTCTGGATCAACTGTGAAGGTTTTCTATTTTTTTTTACTTGGTTGAAATAGATGAACTTGCGTCTTTTTTCAACCTGACTAGCTATGTAACTATGGAGCCCGAGATGACGAGGAAGGCCTCTTGCGCAATTCCCATCCAAGCACTCCTGGTAGTGGAGAGAGGGACTGCTAGGACAGTGGAAGGGCTCAGGTGCCAGGAAGCTGTAGTAGTACACTGAAACTTAGAGACACAGGAGTCCTTCCAGTGGCAGTATGGAGTCTGGTCACAAGCCTTGTTCAGCAGCAGCCAGGCAGATAGGTGTAGGGTCAGGATCAGTTTCAAGGTCAGGGACAGGCAGAAGTCAGTAACGTGCTGGTAGTGGGGTACCAAATCAGGAAGCGGAGACATTGTCAGGAATCCAAGCTGAGGTCAGTAACACAAGCGAGCAAAGGACATAACAGACAGGGGTGACCCAAGAGAGGTGTCAGACGTAACCGGGTCAGGAATAAGGTTAGCAGATTTTCTAGAATCAGAAACACAGGAACCAGGGCTGAAGACAATCCAGCACTGAAGCCAGGCACACTCTCAGTTTAATGAGGCTGCTGGGCGCCAGAATCTGTGATGCGTGCGCACGCCTACATGTACGAGCATGTGCCCACATGCGCATTCTATTCCCTACCCGTCTTGGGCTACTTTGCGCACAACTTTGTACATGTGCATAATAATGCAGTGCGCTATTCCCAACGCACACAAACGTAAAAATGGCATGTATGTAAAATTGGGTGCTGAAGCGGCCATCAGCTGGAATCGTGAACAATAAGATCGAGAGATGTCACCAGCACACCATGGGTCTCCAGAATTGGGTCCAGAGCTTTATTCAGCGATCATATCGTTACATTGTTACATGATGAAGGGGTCCTGCGTGGCTCTGAAATTTTGCTTATCGTTGAATAAAACTTTGGACCCAATTTTGGAGACCCATGGTGTGCTGGTGACATCTCTCACTCTGTGCATAAGAATGAGCACTTGCTGCACGAGATCCCTGACATGGAGTTTCTGAATTTAAAGTTATGCTTTCTTCAATTTCATATTAAAATAATGCTAATGCTTTACATGTCATTTGACAATTATATAATATTGAATTTAGATCACAGAGTGGAATGGCTATTACTTCTTTCTCTAACGTCTTGAGCCATCTGGCTTCCTGTTCCTCTCACGAGCTGTACACATCAGTTATCTTCTCTTTTTTGACAAGAATAATATTTCCCCAGCAGAAACAGGCTGATTGGGACTGAAACATTTACCATTTAGAGAACAGGCCTCTCTAATGTACCTTTGTGAGAAGAAAAAGGCCAATCTTTGTAGGGAGTTCTTATACAATGACCAGAACTGACACGTCTCAAAAAATGATCTGCATCCTACATCAATAACCCACCCACTTGTTTGTATTTGATTGTTAGCTAGCTCCTAAACATCCAGAACAGCTTCGGGTCATCTAGGCCCATATGTCCCTCTCATGGCTCTCTTCACTGGACCTCTGACAGACAAAATTAATAGAAGCTCGCTTAACAGGAAATGCAGAGGGCCCTTGAACTTGAATTTTAATAAGCTTCATTATTATAATTGTCCATTTTTTCAACATGTAAGATATGCTGGCTGAAGTATCTGTACTTGTGGTTGATCTGATTGGCTCCTTGCTAGAAAAGGAGGTTATTGGAAATAGGCCTTTTGTATAACATGCAAGGAACTATAGGCTAAAATAAAAACTGTATAATTAAATTTAAAAATGTTTAAACATCTAGGTCAAGCTGCATATGATTTTTTGTAATTTTCTGCCAGTAAAACGATTTTCCTCCTACAAGATGTGCCCTCTTTAGCTGCAAGGACTACAGGGTTACATATGTATGCATACTGTATGTTGAGAAGGAGAGTTAAACATTTCATTAAACATGTCATTTCTATTCTCCCCAATGCCAGTTTGTGCAGGACATGCCCAGCTCCACACCCAGGGGCTGTGATGGACAGTATTTATGTCACAGAAGCAAAGAGAATGTTTAAAGCTTCTAAGACAATGTAAATAGAAAATGGCATTTTGCAAATAGAGAGCAATTAAAATCAAAGGTAGATCATAGATGCCTTCATGCAGCCCCTTGAGCATGCCCAAAGCCCTAAAACCTAGAAGCACTGATATGCAAATCATGACGTCTGCAGAGAAAGTCCAGCACTGGCCTGAGCTTTCTGCCTCTCACAATTAACCATTTGTCATTAATTCCCCTATCGAAGGGATATACCATTAGAAAATTACAGGAGGGGGCAGACACAAGTTCATCTTTCCTTGGGGAAATCAAGACTTTCATATTGGAGCACCCTGGGAGCCCTGAAAATATAGAAAATATAAAAAGTGCAGGTTCACTATGTTCATTTTGTTAAGCATTCATTTTTAGGCAACTGCAATCAATTGAAAAATGCTAATACAAAAACACTGCCAATTCCTTGTAGCAACAAACCAGAGAACACCTCACAGGGTCACTTGGTGGAATAAATACTTTGCTGTGTATCTTCCTCTCTCTTTCATATCACATTTAAAGGGTAACTCCACTTTTACGGGGAAAAAAATAGCAAATAAAGAAAAATAATATAGCGTATGCAATTGCAACACGTCATATTGTAATTGAATGTTATTAAAAATTAACTTTCGTTTTCAATCTGAAGCTCTGTAATTTTCTGAAAATGCAATATGACTACATGGAGGTGCTCTGTACACAGAATGTGTACGGAATGCCCCCCAGAAACATAAATTCCTGCTTATGTGATTGGCTCACCGATTTTCCCAAAAGTCTGCACTATGATATAAGGCAAATTTCAGGCATCCCCTGCAACAAAAATGTCATTTTTGGTTGATATACTCCCAATAGCAAATCACATCTAAAGGGATGCAGGCCCAGTATCCTACAGGTGCAGGTGCAGCAGCTGGTTGATAATTATGAAACCACTCCCATTAGATTCATTTTCCCACACTGACACAGAGAAACACACAGTGATTTCTTCAGAATAACAAAAGGTAGGAATCTTCAACAAAGTTTGTTTAAATCCTTGCAATGTACATAGATCACCCAGAGGGGAATGTTTTTTTTCTCAACAAAAGTGGAGTTACTCTTTAAACTTCCAAGGCAAGTTGGGACCTGATTTGTGGCTGTGAGATACTTCTTTTTTGGCAACATTTTTATACATCAGGGTTCATGATGGTATGAATAAACTGTTGCAGTTGATTTACTTCAAGCCATTCTCCGACTGGACAAGTTGGAGATTGTAACATCACCTCTCCAGCTCTTCCAATCAGAGAACGCTTTGCATTCATTGAGAAAACGCACAGCGATTTCTGAATGGTGTCTGTGCCTGGAAGCTAGCGTCAATCATCGTAGTAGTGTTGCTTTGTACAGTAATTTTCAGCTTTCACAGGGCCCAGCCTGGTATGAGACATGCATTCTAACATTGGTCCAAGATGGACCAAGATAACTATGCAAAAATATCCATACCTACATTTTAGCTTTAAATTCATGAAGAAGGAGATGCACTGTATAGGAGAACATATATTTTTTCAATCTATGTAACTATGAATTTTAAGGATCCCTGGTGCTGGATAAAGGAGGCTGGGGAGTGTAAGGTACAGCCAACATATGTTGCCTGATACAGTGCCTTGAAAAAGTATTCATACCCCTTGAAATTTTCCACATTTTGTCATGTTACTAAAACTAAAAATGGAATGGATTTTACTGGGATTTTATGCGATAAACCAATACAAAGTGGCACCTAATTGTGAAGTGGAAAATGATAAATGGTTTTCAAAATAGTTTACAAATAAATATCTTAAAAGTGTGGCGTGCATTTGTATTCAGCCCCTCTGAGTCAATAGTTTGTAGAACCACCTTTTGCTGCAATTACAGCTGCAAGTCTTTTTGGGTATGTATCTGTCCGCTTTGTACATCTAGAGAGTGAACTTTGTGCCCATTCTTCTTTGCAAAATAGCTCAAGCTCTGTAAGATAGGATGGAGAGCGTCTGTGAAAAGCAATTTTTAAGTCTCGGCACAGATTCTCAATTGGATTTAGGTCTGGACTTTGACTGGGCGATTCTAAAACATGAATATGCTTTGATCTAAACCATTCCATTGTAGCTCTGGCTTTATGTTTAGGGTTGTTGCCCTGCTGGAAGGTGAACTCCCCCCTCCAGTCTCAAGACTTTTGCAGACTCCAACAGGTTTTCTTCTAATGCCGCATACACACGAGCGGATTTTACCGCAGACTTGGTCCGGCGGACCGGAGTCCGTTGGACAATTCGATTGTGTGTGGGCGTGTGTGGGCTCCAGCGGACTTGAGTCTGGTCGAAAAGTTTGCTTGTCTGTATGCTAGTCCGACGGACAAAAACCGACGCTAGAGCAGCTATTGGCTACTGGCTATGAACTTCCTTGTTTTATTCCGGTCGTACGTCATCACGTACAAATCCGTCGGTTGATCGTGTGTAGGCAAGTCAGTTCATTCGGAAAGTCCGTCGAAAAGTCAGTCAAAGTCCGCCGGACCAAGCCTGCCGTAAAGTCCGCTCATGTGTACGCGGCATAAGATTGTCCTGTATTTGGCTCCATCCATCTTCCCATCAACTCTGACCAGCTTCCCTGTCCCTGCTGAAGAAAAGCATCCCCATAACATGATGTTGCCACCACCAGTGAGCAGTGTTAGTTCTGCCACACATAGCATTTTGCTTTTAGGCCAAAAAGTTAAATTTTGGTCTCATCTGACCGGAGCACCTTCTTCCACATGTTTGCTGTGTCCCCCACATGTCTTCTCGCAAATGGGACTTCTTATGGCTTTCTTTCAAAAATGTCTTTCTTCTTGCCACTCTTCCGTAAAGGCCAGATTTGTGGAGTGCATGGCTAATAGTTGTCCTGTGGACAGATTTTCCCACCTGAGCTGTGGATCTCTGCAGCTCCTCCAGAGTTACCATGGGCCTCTTGGCTGCTTCTCCGATTAATGCTCTCCTTGCCTGGCCTGTCAGTTTAGGTGGACGGCCATGTCTTGGTAGGTTTGCAGTTGTGCCATACTCTATCCATTTTCGGATGATGGATTGCACAGTGCTCAGTGAGATGTTCAAAGCTTGGGATATTATTTCATAACATAACCCTGCTTTAAACTTCTCCACAATTTTATCCCTGACCTGTCTGGTGTATTCCTTGGCCTTCTTGAGGCTGTTTGTTCACTAAGGTTCTCTAACAAACCTCTGAGGGCTTCACAGAACAGCTGCATTTATACTGAGATTAAATTACACACAGGTGGTCTCCTTTACTAATTAAGTGACTTTTGAAGGCAATTGGTTCCACTTGATTTTAGTTAGGGGTATCAGAGTAAAGGGGGCTGAATACAAATAAACCAGAAAAATATAAAAAATTACCGCGCTTCACAAGCATGAAAAATTGAATAAGCTGCAGTTCTATTGTGAGACATACACAAATAGACAAATCAAAATAATATAAAGGAACCGCGCTACAGGGTTGAATTATTATACTACAGAAAGTATAACAAACAATATCAAATATAGAAATTACAAAATTCATAAAAAAATCAATCAATTATAGAAACATAAAATAAATTCATGTGACATTGAACAGAAAAAAGTCCCAACACCAAATCGGTATCCAATGGTGAATAACCAAAATCAATTGTGATAACATAAATTATAAAAAATAAATAACGATGACCGGAGAGAGAGGTCCCCGAACCCAAATCAGTGTCCAATGGTGATTAGTCAAAATTCATCGAAAAGCACCCAGTGAAGAATCCACCACCTATAAAAATGCACGCTTACCAAAAGCAAGCTATAAACCAGCTTGTATACGGATATCCACTCAATGGGGACAACACATTCGACCTCCTCAAAAGGGAAAGACAAGCAGGAACGCTCTGTCCAACGGATCAAAGCACTCTGCAAGGGGGACCCAGGGGAATAGAAAATAAATCCTGTAGGTGGTGCTGTTGGGTCAGGAATAGCCAGCCAGTGCATATCTAAGGTGATGAATTCGTCATCAATGGATAGCCAGTGTAGAATTAAGGTGGCTTCTTCATAGTGCTCCTGTTGGCTGAGTAAAGGCAGTCTTCGCAGCACAGAGATACAGGAAAGAACAGCACTCAGTTTGGCTGTGCAGGTAGAGAAGAGGTGTCTGCAAACAATGACCACATAAGCATCCTCGAGGGTCCCATGCAATTACAGGCATACCCCACTTTTAAGTACACAATGGGGTTTATTTACTAAAGCTGGAAAGTGCAAAATCATGCTCACTTCTGCATAGAAACCAATGAGTTTCCAGTGAGCCTGATTTTGCACTTTCCAGCTTTAGTAAATAAACCCCATTGTGTACTTAAAAGTGGGGTATGCCTGTAGTGTAAAAACATTTTTATTAAGATGCTTCAGCTGAGGTCCGAAGTCTGTCTGACCGCTTCCTAGTATTCCAGGCAGTAACAGGACTGAATGATCACCACCACCCGTACGCTGGTAATATAGATTGACACCATTCATTTGCACTCTTTCCGAAGTGACTGAAGTACAGAGAGGTGCAGCAAGCCTATGAGGTAATGCAATCCTCAGTGCACAGCACAGGAGCTGATCAGTAGAACGCTGCTACGTTCTACTGATCAGCTCTGATCTGAAACCGATAATTTTCTGCACATGCACTTTCTTTGTTCTTTGCACAAACTGTTATATGAAGATTTACTTCATCCACGTTGGAACCTTACTGCATTTATTGGATTATGCATTTTTTCTATTTTAATAGCGTTTTTTCACTATTTTGCACTTTGTGCAGTTTTTTTCATTTTTTGTTTTTTTTGTGTGATTTCTTTCACTCTTATGCACCTTTAGAGTATTATTGGACTTGTGCACTCTTATTGGATACTTTTATCACTGATTTTGTTAGTTTATTGATGTCACACTGAAGAATTGTCATTATTTTTATGTTTAATCACATTATTTATGATATTTTCCTTGTCAAAAGAAGTTTATTGAGTATACAATATTATAAAGATACATAAAGTAAGTTTACAAGGATCTATAAAGTAAGCTCATTGTTTTACAGTAGGGATTATATAGGTAAATATTATGAAATTTCAAATATTAAACATTGGGTTCACGTAAACCTAAATTAAAGATATATATCATTTCCTTAGTTACTTTTGTAGGTATTTAAATGATTTATACCTACTATATATATTGTTTACAGGTAGAGTGTATATAGGTCAAATAAATTCTGATAATGAGCTTTAATCGTAAGGTGGAGAAAAGGAAAGAGAAAGAAGAAAAAGGGTAGAAAGGCAGAGGTATGGTCCACAAGGTTGTCCCGCTCGTCAGTTTATTATTCTTTTTAGTTCTCTTTGAAGCCTTAGAATGGGTGTCTCTGTAAGTCATTTAATCTGTTACCATGGCAACAGGACAGAGTCATTGAAATTTGACAGGAATTGTTGTTTTATCCAAGGATGCCAAAGTTTTTCAAATTTTGGAATTTGATTTTGATCGATGGCTACCATCTTAGCATGGGACATTGTATTATTCATTCTGTGAATTGTTTCTGCTAGTACCAACGTAGGAGATTTCCATGCTTTGGCCACTGTTTGTTTTGCAGCCGTTGTTAGTTGGATCATAAGTTTGAATTGAGAGAGTGTTAACTATTCTGGTTTTAGATTAAGTAAAGTTATATATGGATCTGGTTGTATTACTTTTTTAAATATTTTAGATGCAATCACGAAGACTTCCTTCCAGAAGGTTTGGATTACTGGGCACGTCCACCATATGTGTAAATGTGTGCCTATTTCTGGGCATCCTCGAAAACAAAGAGCTGAGGTATTAGGTGAATATTTTGCCACTCTAGCGGGTACAAGGTACCAGCGAGTTAGGACTTTATAATTTGTCTCCAGTGCTAAGATGTTGGGTGAGGATGACTTAGATGTGAGCCATATGTTAGACCAGTCCGTGTCTTCTAAAGTTCGTCCCAGGTCCTCCTCCCACCTCTGAACGTAAGAGGGTCTATTAAGATTTGCTACTCCATATAATTGATTATAAAGTGATGAAATTGTACCTTTAGCAAATGGATCTTTTGTACAGATTGATTCAAAAATGGATAATTGGGATAATGGTGTATCCCCCTTTAGGAATGGTGTATAGAAATTTTTGATTTGGAGATATCTAAATATCTCAGAGTTTGGTAGATCATATTTTTCTCTAAGCGATGGGAATGAAAGGAATGATTTAGATGCTATGAAGTCATTTAGTGTCTGAATGCCTGATGTTGTCCAAGCTTTAAAAGAATTTGGGTAGATCCATGCCGGATAAAAGGCCGGATTTCTGATAAAAGAAAGGAGAGGATTGTGTGGAGATTGTAACTGATATTTGGTTTTTAGTTTATCTCAGAGAGATAAGAAGTGTTTAGTTATGGGATTATGAATTTTAAAGCGGTCTTTAGGATCAAGCCATAACAAGTTTGATATTAATAGATGGTCATTTTCTGAAGCCTCTATAAATACCCATAATGGGATTTCCTGTTTTGCATGGTATTTAGACAGACTGGCCAAATGTGCTGCTCTGTAGTAGTTAGTAAATTTAGGGTATCCCAGGCCTCCTTTATTTTTGGGAAGATGTAGTGTGTGTATAGGTATACGTGGTTTAGAAGAGCCCCATATAAATGAAGTTGCTCTTTTTTGTACTATTCTCAAAAAATAGGAAGGAATTGGAATAGGGAGGACTCTGAATAGATAAAGCAATTTGGGTAGAATAGTCATTTTGATTGCATTAATCTTCCCTATCCAGGATAAAGGAAGTTGCGACCATTGTTTTATTAGATTTGTGATCTGTCTTAATACAGGAGGATAATTGGTTGAGAATAAGTCAGAATGAGATGCTGTTAAATGAATTCCAAGATATGGGATTGATTTTTCTGCCCATGTGAATGGGAGTGCAGCCCTAGCCGGGATCAATTCCATGTTTGTGAGCGAAATATTAAGCACTAGGCATTTCTTAGGATTAATCATAAGGCCGGATAGGGCTGCAAATCCATCAAGAGCTGGTATTAAGTTAGGACCAGAGACCTGTGGTGATGATAGAAAAAGTAATATATCGTCTGCAAATATACATAATTTGTGTGTAATACCTCCTACTTCAATGCCAGTTATAGTTTGGTTTGTTCTGATGTATTGGGCCATGGGTTCGAGTATAAGGGCAAATAATAAGGGAGATAATAGGCAACCCTGTCGGGTACCTCTTTCGATATTAAAGGCATCAGATTTGTATCCAGCGTATTTTATATAGGCTTTGGGTTTATTATATAATGCTTTGATCCATGTTAAAAAGTGGGGTCCAAAACCCCATTTTTGTAATGAATATTGCATATATTGCCAGGATACTGTGTCAAATGCCATCTTAATATCGAGAGATAGAAAACATAAAGGGATTTTCCGTTTTTTAGCAATATGTGCCAATAACACTGCCCTGCGTATATTATCGCCTGCCTGTCTATTTGGCATGAAGCCTACTTGATCTCTATGTATTAATTTTCCTATAATGCTATTGAGGCGTTTTGCTATTATTTTTGCTAATAATTTAATATCAAGGTTTAACAGAGAGATAGGCCGATAATTCACACAGGAAGTATCATCAGAAAGGGGTTTTGGGATCATACAAACAATTGCCATTAGTGTTTCTTGCCAAAAAGAATGTCCTTCTAGAAGTTTGTTAAAAGTTTCAGTGAGAATGGGAGAGAGTATTTCTGAGAATGTTTTATAGTATAAAGCCGAGTAGCCGTCTGGGCCTGGTCTTTTGTTAAGTTTTAGGTCTTTTATGGCGTTAGCAACTCCATCTATAGTTATAGGCTCATCCAAACTGCTTTTTTGATTCTGAGACAACTCAGGTAAGGTTATTTTTGAGAAGAAGGATTCAGCCTCTGTAGGATTAAATTCATTGTTTGTCTTGTATAAAGTTGCGAGATGTGAGTGAAATTTATGGACTATTTTAACTGGATTACAAGTATAAACATTTTTTGATAATTTCAAACGTATTGGTTTGAAAGATTTGTTAGTTGAATTTAATGCCCGAGCCAAATATGTACCTGGTTTGTTTGTATTCATGTAGAAATTGTGTTTGGAGCGTTTGAGGGATTTATCAACTGACTCAGTGAGAAATAGATCGTATTCCAATCTAGATTTTTCCAGATGAGATTTTGTACTCTGAGATGGATTATCTTGGAATGATATGTAGGCTGCATTAAAATTGAGTTCTAGTTTTTTTGCTAGATTTTTGCGTTCCCGTTTAAATAGTGCCATTTGTCTTTGTATTGTACCACGCAAGACAGGCTTATGAGCTTCCCACAGTGTTATTGGGGAAATGTCTGTTGTATTATTAATTGATATGTATTCCTTGTTCAATGGCCATCTAATGTAGTGGGTGTTTGAGCATTATGTCCGGTAAGTACCACGTTGGGTCATGCGCTTTTGGTATGGCTGAGGCTATAGTAGTGTATACTGCATTATGGTCAGACCACGGAATCGGAATTATATCTGATGCAATAATTTCTGGTATCATTCCTATTGTTAGAAAAATATGATCTATTCTGGTGAAGGTTTGATGAGGGTGCGAGAAATAAGTGAATTTCTTTTTCATTGGGTTACTTTCTCTCCACGAATCTACCAGATTGTATTTGGAAAAAAGTTGAGAAAAAGGTAATCTAGAGGTTATTTTGGATGGTGTAAAAGGTGATTTATCTAGAAATGGGAGGAGGACCTGGTTCGAATCCCCGCACATTATCACTGTTCCTATTTTGTGTGCATTAATCACTTGTAATATATGTGAGAGGAATGGTGTAGGTTGTTTGTTAGGAGCGTAGTAGGAAATCACCGTGATTGCTGTATCCATTATATAACCCATGAGTATCAGGTATCTACCTTCTGGGTCTTTAATTTCTGATGATAAGGTGAATGGTGTGGATCGGTGAAATGCAATTAGAGTACCCCTTTGTTTGGTACAGGCAGAAGCCATGTAAATTTGTTGATAAAAAGGAGAAATATATTTTGGAGTAGAATCTTTGGTGAAGTGTGTTTCTTGGAGGCATACTATGTGAGCCTTCTTGTTATGGAAAGTACGGAAGGCTTTGGTCCTTTTTTGAGGGACATTTATTCCCTGAACATTCAGGGAAAGTATATTCAGTGGTGCCATGACAACAGATCAAATAATTTTGACTTACTTTTTGTTATGCAGAGCTGACTGCGCAGATCAACCTGTGTGGACTGAAGAGATGAAAAGATAGAAAAGAAACCAGTGAATTCTGGAGTAAAGAGTAAACAAAAAACATATGAGATTAGATGATACATTGTATAAATTATTTTTTGCAAGTAATCACAATTTACCCGTGAAAGAGAATAAATATCTCTCTCAGGGGAATAAGTGCCTTCGTCACACTCCCACATAATATGGTTGGGAGAATGAGGAGGGCTAATGGGGGTACACGGATCTTCCGCTTACAGGAGAGAAGTGCTATGTCAAAAGACATCAAAATGATGATTCATTAATTGGAGTGCAGAATATAGTTTTTGTTGAAATTATTTATTCCAGGGTGGTTGTATATGGTTAGTCTTGCCCTAGGCTAAATAATTCAGTTAGAAAGGTACTGTTAATAACTTTGGTATTGATGAAGATAATTTGAATTATTTTGGGATTTTAACCCTTTTAGAGTAAACAATTACATATTTTATTCATATGTAACTGTTTAGATATGTTAACTCATAAAATTGAGGTTGTATTGCTTCAGATTAGAATAAACAAAAACATAGTTCTAGGAACTAGTTAGGTACTAATATATTTGTTTTAAGAAAAGAAAGAAAAAGCTTCCATTACTTCTGGATTATTGAACATATTTGTCCTAAAAAGTAATAAATCTATTGTTATTACCTGAAAATATATAACTGAACAAGAATTTCCTTATTTCACTTATATATTCTAAGGCTATATGAATCAGAAGTAATAAGAAATATAACTGGAATGTAACTTGATCCCATACAGTGTGTGACTATCAGAATGCAGTTACATTCAGTTATAAATACAGGTTTTTTTATAGAGAACCATCTCTTAGTATAATAAATGAAGAGATATCAGGAATTAGGATGTCAGTCCATTGAATCTTCTTGGTCCATGGATGATGTGGCATAACGGCCTCTTTTGTGAGAATGATGATTCCCATTTTGTTCTGAAATTTTCTGGGTGCTGCCTGAAGGTGAAGATGACGCCATTCTTCTGCGTGTGGGAGAGTTGCTGCTTGTGAGTTCTGTCAGATTTAATTTTAAAAGGGTTTGTTGTAGTTCATCTGCTGATCTGCTTCTGTAAATTGTACCTTGGTAGTTAAATCTGACTGAAAAGGGGAAGCCCCATTGATACATAATGTTGTGGCGTTGCAGTTCCATTAGTTGGGGTTTCATGGATCGTCTTTTAGTAATAGTAAGTTGGGATAGGTCAGCAAAAATTTGATAATTGTGTCCTTGAAAATTAAGTTCCTTTTTTTCTCTTGCAGCAATTAGTATTTGTTCTTTCGTTCTGTAATAATGAAATTTTGTGATTATATCACGTGGGGGTCCGTCTTTCTTTTTGGCTGTGAGGGCTCTGTGTACTCTGTCCAGTTCTAAACGTTCAATAGGGATATCTGGCTTTAGTTCTTGTAATAGAGCAGTAATAGTAGATTGCAGGTCTGTCACAGTTTCAGGTATTCCCCTTATGCGCAAGTTTGAACGTCTGGCTCTACTTTCGTAATCTTCGAGCTTAGTTTGAAGTATTAAATTCTCTTCTTTTAATTGTTCCAATTCTGTTATATTTTCTTGGGTTGTAATTTCAATTTCATCAATTTTTATTTCTAAGGCTGCGGTGCGGTTTCCCAGCTCTCTTATTTCTTTGGTTAGGCTGTTTGTTATTTGGTCTGAGGTTTGTTTTAAAGCCTTATGAAGCATCTTTTCAAATTGTAATAATATTACTGGGGATGCTGAGGAGGCTTGTGGAGAAGTTTGTGAGAGGATTTGTTCTGTATCTGACTCAAATGGAGAGTCTTGCTGTGACATTTTCTGTCTGTGAGAGCGCCCTGATGCTGTATATTGTGAGGTGACTGGAGCTGCTTTAGTTGCAGTGAGTGCCTGTGAGCTCTTTGTGAGGTGATTTTTATTTCTGCCACGGCTTCCTCCCAGTACCATATTTCCTGCCCAAACTTTCACAGTTTGTTCCCTGGGGCAAAAAGGTTCAAATGGATACCTTTTGAGCCTGCAGGCTCCGCTTTGTCCTTCTCTTCTCTCCTCAGCGGTGTGGAGCTCTAACAATGCATGTCTGCTCTGCTAGGCTCCGCCTCCTGTCCCCCATTTATGATATTTTCATGCACTTTAGTTAGTACCACATATTTTTTATAATCATTTCTGTATTAAAAACCCTTTTTTTATTGGTGTTATGTAATATTCTAATTTTGTGAGAAACAAAATGTTGTGTTTTCACTAGCTGTAAGCCATAATCATTAAAAAATTAAAGGAAATAAATGCTCGAAATATATCACTGTGTAATGAATCTATATGATATATGAGTTTCAGTTTTTAAATTGAATTAGTGAAATAAATTAACTTTTTGATGATAGTCACTTTTTTGAGATGCCCCTGTACCTCACTATAGCAAAGCCCCAATAAAAAAATAGATTTCTGAGAAGTGAGACTGTATTCTCTGTGCACTGGAGAAAGAGCAGTTCTGGGCTAGGGGGCAGGGGGGCATTTGCCCCCTGGCTAATCCTAATAAGATATGTTTAGCCCGGTGGCTTGAGTGCAGATGTTTTACCATTTAGACACTGATTTCAGTGGGAACTGTAATCAGTAACACATGGAGGGGATTATATAGCTATCTGCTTCCCATTCAAAAATGTGATCACAGCATCTAGCAGAGGAAAGTCTTAAAGCCTTGACTTCCATCAAGGCTCTGAGATGTCATGTGACATAATGCCAAAGCCACAAAGAAAGCAGACACTAGAAGATATGGATATATACTGTATCTAATCATGAAAGTGCCGCTTGGTTGCATTTGGCCCCCTGGCTAGGGCCAGATTTAAACTGTGTGGGGCCTGAGGCTCTTCAGGTTCTGGGGGCCACTCATACACAGCGCTGGTTTACATTCTCAATGGCAGTCACACATTTTTAAAATGTATGACACAGTCATTCTGAGGTCATGCGTTCACCCACATGCAGTCATAGCGCCCTATGTGTGGTTCACTTGAGTTGCCAACATTTGTTTTTAAAAATGACACAATACACCAGTTCAGAGTAAAAAACTGTTACAGATGATGGCTGCCAAATCTTACTTTCCAAGATTCATTTGTTAAAATAATACACTTTTTTATTATTATATATTTTAGATTTTTTTTATTATTTGATATCATTTTGTATTATTTTTTTATATTGTTTTTGTATAGAGGGGGCCCCTTCTGTCAGGGGGCCCAGGCAGTTGCCCAATTTGCCTCCTTAAAAATCCAGTACTGTCTCCGGCCAAAGGTTTCCTCTCCCAATTTGAAGCCTTATTTTGCAGCTTAGATTGGAGTGTACCTTTAAATTTAAAATAAATCATTTCAGTAATTCCACATACAATATGTCAGCTTTTTCTATAATGCATTTCAAACTGGAGGTTAAGAAACCAATCACGATTTTCCTTCCTTCAATAGACAGCTAAGAGCTGTATTTGGATTGGTTGGCTCCTGCCCCCTTTATGGCTCCAAGTTATATGCATAAACCCCTTATCTTCAGTTTAGCATAAGAAATAAAAAAAAGTGCATCCAGCGTCTGCCATAGGTGTGACATGTTTAACTGATTGCAAATGGATGATTGATGTATTTTTCACCACAAACCGGCACCACACATAAATATTAATTCTGCCGGTGTGTAAACAATGTGGGCTGTGGGTTTATAATCACTTATTTTCTTTTGTCTGTTGATTTCCCTCTGTGCTCAGCAAGTTCTTGCTGGCGTTTTTTCCTCTCGTTATTGATTCTCTGGTAATTCACTTTAAGGCATGGTGGCAGTGTTACTAAATATCGTTCCGTAGAAAGGCTAAATCAGTGCTTGCCTGCTACATTCCTCGCAGGAAAATACATCATTTTCATAAAGAGTTCCTATATTTCATTAAAGTGCAGATTTATGTAACATAGCAGAGCAGAGATTCTGTTCGGTTTATTGTTCAGGAAAACGTGCACGCAAGTTGCCATAAACAGAATGCTTCATATTCTCCTTTATTAATCTAACTGAGAGCTGCTATTTTTCTTTGGTGTTTTAGAGCTGCATATCACAGCTTTATTATCATAGTAAAATGTACAGATTATGAACTTAGCAGCGGAGGTTGAGGAAATATTAAATTGGCAGTGATTCCCAGGGTGATAGTATTTGGTCTTTGGAGCAAAGGAAGGCTTCAGACAAAGAAACACCAACAGAGAGCAATCAGCTTGTATTCATGCGATGCCCCAAGTAAGCTTTTTTTTTTTTTAAACTGCGGCGCACACGCAGGGATCAGCAATATTTTGGTTCGGCATCATGTTGCATTAAGACCCTCCACAAGCAGGTTTTAGATTTAGGTAGCCGCTGACAGGCTGAATAAACCATTCGCTTGTATCCAGGCTCCAATAGTGAGATCTTGACAGATGAGTTTGAGGCTGTGACCACCTACCTTGGCCATTATAAGTGACTTTTACTGTCCCTGTGAGACTACAGTAAAACTAATGTTACAATTTGATTGCGCAATCTCCTTAGAGCTGCCAGCAACTATGTAGGGCAAGCCTGGATACAGGTTGGATTGTTTTTGTAGACCTTCACATTATATTGTTTTGGTAAATCTAAAGGGCAATGTACAGAATGTAATATGCAAACATACCTGGGAAGTTTAAAAATCTGAATCTGGTGGGCAGGGCTAATAGCAGCTTGCATATCGTGGTGATTGGTAGGTGTGGCAAAATTACGCTAACAGACTTGAGCTTATGTACAGAAAGGATTTAAAGCGGAGTTCCACCCAAAAGTAGAACTTCCGCTTTAAGCACTCCTTGTCCCTTTACATGCCACATTTGGCATGTATTTTTTTGGGGGGGGGCGGGGGAGTGAGTGCCTAGTTTTGAGTGGGACTTCCTGTCCCACTTCCTGCTTTTGACTACAGGCCACCTAGGTGACTCTCCTCTCCCCCTAGGTGGCCCCTCCCTCTCTGCAATCTTCTGGAACACGTCACAGGTCCCAGAAGACTCCCTGTCCACTCGGAGAGAGCAGCGTGAATCGCACATGCACAGTACGCTCCTGGAAGTGAAGCCGCAAGTTGTCACGGCCGGGTGCCCACAGTTTCAATGGAGGCGCCGCGGAGGGGAGGGGGAGAGGAGCGAGGCTCCATGCGGCTGCATTGCTGCACCATGGGACAGGTATGTGTTTGTTTATTAAAAGTCAACAGCTACAAAAAAGTCTAAAAAAATAACCCCCTCTGGTTGAGAGTTTAACCCTTTCTACTATTTGTACTTGCACCAGACCAGTATTACCACCGTGGTGGTTGTTAAAATGCCTCGCTACATTAGTGGATTTTTCTGTTCTAATGTCGCTTAGGTGTTCACGGAAGCAACTGCATAGTCTGCAAGTGGTGCGCCCCACATATAGTGACTCTCCTCTCCCCCTAGGTGGCCCCTCCCTCTCTGCAATCTTCTGGAACACGTCACAGGTCCCAGAAGACTCCCTGTCCACTCGGAGAGAGCAGTGTGAATCGCAAGCTGTCACGGCCGGGTGCCCACAGTTTCAATGGAGGTGCCGCGGAGAGGAGGGGGAGAGGAGCGAGGCTCCATGCGGCCGCATTGCTGCACCATGGCACAGGTATGTGTTTGTTTATTAAAAGTCAACAGCTACAAAAAAGTCTAAATAAATAACCCCCTCTGGTTGAGAGTTTAACCCTTTCTACTATTTGTACTTGCACCAGACCAGTATTACCACCATGGTGGTTGTTAAAATGCCTCGCTACATTAGTGGATTCTTCTGTTCTAATGTCGCTTAGGTGTTCACGGAAGCAATTGCATAGTCTGCGAGTGGTGCGCCCCGCATATTGGATATTGCATGATTTGCAAGTAATGACATAGACGACATACGTGGTATTACAACTGAAAAAATGTTTAAATGAAAGATCCTGCCATCACTGCTGGACGTCACCTCCTGAACTCCAGAAATATGCGGACGGCAAGGAAAATCCCTGGTCCCACACCTGAAGTTGCCTTTAAAGTGTAACCACGTGGTTGATTGTTTAGGCCTGGAACGAAAAAAGCTAGGAGAAAGAGAGGTACCTAGGGACCGTGCCTTACTAGGTATAAAGTTTATCCCATCACTTAGAATCTTCATCAAAGACTTGTCCTCAAACAAGATGGACAAATACTTATACTTCTCTAATCTGATAGAATTCCTGGCTACATGGTGTAACTACAGTGGGTTTCTGAGTGTGCCAGATGGCACACTCACTCCCAGGCGTACTAGTACTCACATCATAGGACGCTGGACTGGAATGAAAGGCCCTTTGCATCCCACTTACGGCTCGCAGAAGACCATAAGAAGAGTCAGCTCCCATGTCTCAACTCACTAGGCCCCTCCTATCCTGGCACTTCAATGGGTGCTAATTCCATCCATTGCATCAATAAAGACAGGTTTTTTCTTAAAGAGACCTAGCACCCAATTACCACTTTCCGTATGCCAGACTAAATTGAGAACAAAGCCATCTAGTGGCAGGCAACTTATCTGCACCAGCTAACAAGTGTAAACTTGGTCCTAGTGCTGCCATTTTTTTACATCAAACTTTCTGAATGTGGAAGACAGCAAAGGAGTGTTCCAGCACCTGAATACAGAGAAAAGAGAGCGAGGTAGACTTGGTCAGTACATCAGTGTCTGAATGAAGAATAAAACTACTCAGCAGATAGGCTATGCTTCCTGCATGCATCTAGGAGTTTGAAAGAGGATTGGTAGCTCACAGAGGATGGTACAAGGAGGCAGAAAACACAGTAAGAAAAGATTTAATTGAAAAAAAAAAAAAGATTACAGACCCATTAAATAGTGGGTTTGTATGGATTATTTTTTAGAGAATAATGATATTTTTAGCGTAACTCTAATTTTCAATCATGACTGGAATGTACCTTTAAGATGCGCCCCGATCATTCTATGTCTTGCCTTAAAAAAGGTAACACTTGGATGTTTGGATGAAGTCTTTAAGGACAACACATCTAATTTATGAATACCGACTGATGAGAGGTATGAGAGGTATGAAAATATCTTGTTATGGGATAATCTTTTTCTATTAGCTATGCTCTTATGTACATCATACCGTAGATGCCTGCACATTCCATGTTCATTACATCACTGTACGGCTTCCTGTCCCTGTGGGCAACTAACCTTTTACTCTCCTTAAATGTTACCATTTCTTAAATCCCCCTATCATTCCATGCTTCATATCTTCATAAAGGTCATGGTAACAAAAATGAAAACAAATAACATTTCCGATGTAGTCATGCTTAAAAAGCAAAATCCTGTCGCATTAACGTGACTCCCAATACTTCAAAAAGTCCTATTTATATCATTAAAGGTAGACTCCGGTTCAAATTGTAAAACAAATCTTGGTATGCAGAGAGCATCCCAGTGATTATGTCTGTAATCTGGTGATCATGGAACATGCCTGCTGGTAATACTGGCACACCCACTGTAGGTGTCTTACTGTGTTTTTCTGGTACAATGTTTTTATTGAGATATGAAAAAGGGGAAACCAGATAACAAATTCCCACGCAGGGGATATGGACATGAAACATAAGAAAGAAGTTCACATAAAAGTACATAATAAAACATATATTATGAGGGTATAGATCAAGGATATGCAATTAGCGGACCTCCAGCTGTTTCAGAACTACAAGTCCCATGAGGCATAGCAAGACTCTAACAGCCACAAGCATGACACCCAGAGGTAGAGGCACGATGGGACTTGTAGTTTTGCAACAGCTGGAGGTCCGCTAATTGCATATCCCTGGTATAGATTATAAGCTGACATCGACCCACCAGCCAGGGCCAGGGGTCAGTGCGTTATGCCCGAGCCTTGAGACCCAGGGGCTACAAGGGGGAGCGGAGTTGTCTGCAGAACGGGGGGGGGGAGAAAAATAATAAACAACAAACAAAAAACAAAAACAAACAAAAAATCACGCACAACAGTGTGGGGGTGGGGGGGTTGTGTGGTAGGTTGTAAAACAGAGCAAGAGGCCTAGAAACAGAGAGGAAGTGGGAGAGAGAAAGGAGGGTCCCCCAGACTGGAGAAGGGGTCAAATTAAATTTAGAGTCCTAGACTAGTTGTATGTAGATTAGGGAGTGCGTAGGACCACCACGGGGCCCATACCTTAAGGAATTTTGCATGGGAGTCGTGGAGGACGTTGGACATTTTTTCATGGATCATAAGGGTCGTCAAGGTATTCTTTACCTCTGAGAATGAGACAGAAGGTTTTTTCCAAGCCCTCGATATTGTTCATTTGGCAGTAGTAAGTATGTGGCTAGTTTCTTCTGGTGAGAAAAAAGGCTCGGGATCGGGCAATGGAGTATTGCAAATTTGGCGTCTTACTGTGTTTTTCATATAGAAAGCCTGATGTAAAAAATAAATATAAAAAAAATCATTGTAGAGCTACGTCCAGAGGAGCCGCTTAAGTATGATTGGTTTTGTACTCTGCCTCTCAACCCTAAAAACAGTCCCAGCCCCTCTAGCACACCAGCAATAATGTTAGTGGAATACCACAATAAATGAAACACAGACACAGTTCAAACTGAATTCAACCTTCACTGTTTTACTTACTCAAAGAGGAGAACGTAAGTGAGTGTTGGTCAGCCGAATCCTGGGAGATGGCAGCCCAAAACCCGGCTAAATTAACTCAAGGCAAACTGTTAAATACAGGTAGCAATCAGGGGCGGCGCCAGGTGGGTGTTTGGGTGTGCTGAAGCTCCCCCAAAAAATCTTCAAGCACCCTCATACCACCCCCAAAATTTCCACAGAAGTATTACAGTACAGTCACAGGATTTTAAACAAATGATTTGGTACCTGCTGTGAATCCTGTCTGCAAGAGGCTAGGGACTCTTTTGTAAAGTGGAGGGATATAGCCGAATAAGCCGCTAATGATCAGTTAGACCTGGCAGGGGGTGGGTGGTGAGGAGCCTGCATCGGTGGCGGATTGATCCAGTGCTGGTCTCCTGCATTTGCCGCCAAAAGAAGAGTTTGGATGGAAGCAGCAGAGAGAGCCCAGCCCTTTGCAGTGCCACAGGAACCTGGAGGAAGCAGGTATTCTAAGGAGAGAGAGGAGGAGAGAAGCTGTGTTTACTTATATGGTGGGGGGGGGGAGTGAGGGAGCAGAACGGAGTTGCTGCACTCAGTGCATTGCAGTCTGCAGGGCTTACTGAGCCTGCCAGTGTCAGAGGATAAGAGGGGGATGTGTGTGTCACATGGTGTGGTCTGAGGAGGAAAGCTTAGGAGGAGCAAGGCCGATCACTGCTGCAGGCATCCTTCTGTTTTTAGTGTAGCTGCTGAGCTTGGAAGGGAGGGGGAGGGGCTTTCCAGTCCTGATCTATAGCAGCATGCTGCATTACACTGATTGAGGGACATGCCTGATCTGGACTGAGCAGTGGACACTGAGGGAAATCCTCTGATATCAGCCCTCTCTTTGGGCTTGGAGACATGTACTGCAATCATTAGAATGCCACGCAGATCAGGAGGCCCTGTGCCTATTACTTATAGTGCCCAAATGATGATCAGGTGTCCCCATAACAGTGCACCTTTGGACTATTGGGTCACTGTTGTGCTGTGGGCACTGTGTATGGGGTCACCGTTGTGCTGTGGGCACTGTGTATGGGGTCACCGTTGTGCTGTGGGCACTGTGTATGGGGTCACCCTCCTGCTGTGGGCACTGTGTATGGGGTCACTGTTGTGCTCTGGGCACTGTGTAGGGGGTCACCCTCCTGCTGTGGGCACTGTGTATGGGGTCACCCTCCTGCTGTGGGCACTGTGTAGGGGGTCACCCTCCTGCTGTGGACACTGTGTATGGGGTCACCCTCCTGCTGTGGGCACTGTGTATGGGGTCACCCTCCTGCTGTGGGTACTATGTATGGGGTCACACTCCTGCTGTGGACACTGTGTATGGGGTCACCCTCCTGCTGTGGGCACTGTGTATGGGGTCACCCTCCTGCTGTGGGCACTATGTATGGGGTCACCGTCCTGCTGTGGGCACTGTGTATGGGGTCACTGTCCTGCTGTGGACACTGTGTATGGGGTCACCCTCCTGCTGTGGGCACTGTGTATGGGGTCACCCTCCTGCTGTGGGTACTATGTATGGGGTCACACTCCTGCTGTGGACACTGTGTATGGGGTCACCCTCCTGCTGTGGGCACTGTGTATGGGGTCACCCTCCTGCTGTGGGTACTATGTATGGGGTCACACTCCTGCTGTGGGCACTGTATAAGGGGTCACCGTCCTGCTTTGGGCACTGTGTATGGGGTCACTGTCCTGCTGTGGGCACTGTGTATGGGGTCACTGTCTTGCTGTGGGCACTGTGTAAGGGGTCACCATCCTGCTGTGGGCACTGTGTATGGGGTCACCGTCCTGCTGTGGGCACTATGTATGGGGTCACCGTCCTGCTGTGGGCACTGTGTATGGGGTCACTGTCCTGCTGTGGGCACTGTGTATGGGGTCACCCTCCTGCTGTGGGCACTGTGTATGGGGTCACCCTCCTGCTGTGTTCACTGTGTATGGGGTCACCGTTGTGCTCTGGGCCCTCTAAAGGCAGAACTCTCCTGCTCTGGGCCCTCTAAAAGGGGGACTCTCTCTATGAGGTCACTCTCTTTCTCTTTGCACTCTAAGGGCTCACCCCTAATCTGGGCACTCTAAGGGGTCACTCCTGCTCTGCACTGTATGCTGTGTGCTGCTCACTGACCTCCACTGTATGCTGCTCACTGTTGTGCTGTGCTGGGTGTTCTGGCTGGCCCTAACATGCACTAGGGGTTGTCATTGCTGGCCCTTATACATGCTGGGGTTTATCATCGCTGGTTCCATTTGGGCTTGTTTTACTCCCACAATTAATTATGTGTGCCCGAAGGTCCTATTTTATCTATACAATGGGAGAGACAATGAAAAAACACACACTTTTGGCCACACCCACTTTTGACCACACCCACAAGAGGGTGACGCCTGCTGCATTAGCACCACCACCTATACTTTCAGCACCCACACAGCACCCCTCAAAAAAAATTTCTGGAGCCGCCCCTGGTAGCAATAACAAATGAATAGCAATAGCACTCAGAGTAAACAGATCAATAACAGACATTTGGCAATGAGATTTTCAAAGGGACTTTAGCTGATTATACTGCTAAAGGGGAAGAAGGGCCTGCCTACAGTAACTCTGATCCTAATAAATGCTTGGGCTGTATAGGGATCAGTGGCACTTCCCTTTAGAGGAACAAAAGAGTAGTAGTCTGAACACAAGGCCTTGTATTTATCTTCACCGGCAGTTGGAGCTAAGAAAAAACAAGGGATCCTCAAAGTGTAACAAAAAGGGTCAATAATCAGCCTAAAGATGTTTGATATGGCAAGTGTCACGTAACGTCCCACACTCCGCTTGAGTGCTTCCGTCAGTATACCACTTCTTTGTAGTCTGGATACAGATATCAGATATTCCAACCTCTCTCAAGCATAAAACAAGGCGAGACTTGCTTAGATGCTAACATGGACTGTTTTATTTAGAATCAAAATGACAAGACTTTATATGCCGTTGGAACCTCCTCTAACAATACAACTGTAACCTAATTAACATGAGCTAATTATCTAATCCTTTATACAGCCTAGGTGACTGAGACATGACCTTTTTCCCAGACTTGTGGTCACCGAGCTTCACACAGTAACAGAGTTAATTAACACAAACAACAATGGGTGAAAAGACTCTTAGAGCCACACTAGACTTATTTACAATAAACACATTATAGCAGACAACAGACAGGTAGCTGGAATTGATGACATTAGCATTTAACAGTAGGAGTCCCAACGGTATGAATCAGTCACCATTCTAATATGGCATATAAAGGGTTCCCAGAGTCTGTGTGTTTTGGGGGGACATGGAGCTGAATCCAAAGTAACACCAACCCCAGGGTCCCCAGGCATACAGCTCACAGAGAGCACCATTCCCCCAAATGCCAGGGCCCATAATCGGTGGGCAAGAGGCTTGCATTCAGTCCCCTCCAATAGCCTCTGTCCCGGGTGAGTCTGTCACAGCAAGTGACAGATCCTCTTGTCGATCCGGAACTATGATGTCTGCATGCAGTGTTCAAAGGTGATGTGCTGGTGGCTAGCAAAGGGATCTTTGGCTTGTTCCCGCTCCCCAAATCCTAAAGACAACAGGCGTTTACTGTGGAGCGTTGCAAGTTCAACTCCCATCTGGCAATAGGCCCAATGCAACAGCTCGGTCGGCCTACAGTGATCTGTGTTGTGTCTCTGCCGTCAGCTATAATGCAGGGAGGCCTCTGGCGTGGTGGTGCAGGTCCTATTCTCGTGGGCAGGAACAGCGGTCACACTGTATGTCACAGTAGGCCGTAGTCCACTCCCAGGATCACAGCAGCCTCTCTCCACATGTCTCTCTCCTTTCCCTCCTCGTGGTGGTCTGCTCCAACCCCAAAAGACAAGATGGTGTCTTCTCCTTCTCTCGCCAGAAAGCATGCTGCTCCTTGTAGTTCTTTGACTCATACAAAGCCATGAGGTTGAGATGGGAACTACATGTCCCAGAATTCTCTGCAGCTGAGAGTCAGAGTCAGTGAGGAGAGGGAGGGGGAGAAATCCCCCACAGGAGCTGACAGGCACGCTCTCCCTTCAGTGAGAGCCTCGGTCAAATTGGCATGGCCGTGGGAGATGCAAGCCTATGTCAGTTTGGCATGGCTGCGAGAAATGCGGGGCACCCGCTACAAACTCTCCTCCACCAAAGAAACTTTGGTCCTCCAAAGGAAGTGACAGTCCTTTACCTGGTACATGCTTTAGATATACACGCAGAGGAAAAGCAGTGCACAGGAAACCAGACAATATACATCTGCATAAAAACCTGGCAGAGGAACCTCCCACCAATTAGCATAGGAGGGGAGGTTGTCCTGGCTACAGGCCACCTTAATTGGAATGGCCCAGCTAGATGTGCCAGGGGGTGAATTGGAATTGTCCACCACCAAGTCTGGTGACAGGTGCTTTAATCATCCTTTTTGTAGTAAGAACAACCTCCTAAGAGCTTTCACCTAGAGCATCATAGGTCAGTCTCTTGGGTGGGTAAGTAGCCTTTCGCTCTATTTGCTCTTTAGGCTCTGGGGTTATAGGAACAATGGCCTCTGCTTCATCCACAGCTTTTTCTGCTTCCTGTATATCGGCTTCAGCTTCTTCTTTAATGAAAGAAGGAAAATCCTCTGGGTCTGCTGTCGGCAGGGAAGAGTGAGTCTTCAAAAGGTGGACTCTAAGGCACAAATTCAGGAGCCTCTGGTCTGAGAATCCCAGTGTTCGGTCACCTTGGGAGGAGAAGGGGGGTGGCAGGCCCTGGCATTTGAGACAGCCACAGCCAATCCATTCCCATCTCTTCATCCTCGCTGCCCTTTATATTCCACATCAAGGGGCACAGGCTGAGACCTAGTCACTGGTCGGGATCTCCGGGAGGCTGTGGGTATGGACTGTGGATCTGGTTGTGGTGGCACACAAACTGCTTCTAAAAGAGGCAACAGATGATTGCAATGCCAAGTCTTCAGTGGGTCTGCGCTTCCCTCTGGCCGGATCTGATATACTGGGAATCCTGGCAGCTGCTTGCAAACAACATTGGGCTGTGACTTCCAGTGGTCAGCCAACTTGTGCCTTCCAGGGACACCCAGGTTTCTCAGCAGTACCTTGTCACCCGGCTGTAGGTCCTGCACTTGTACTCTGAGTTCAAAGTTTCTTTTGTTTCTCTGTCCTCGGGCGTCTGAGGTAGCTTGAGCCTTATCATAGGCAGTCTTCAGACTTCTTGGCAGGTGATCCACATACCCTCTGTGGGAAGTTGCTGAAGTATGGTAAGTAACCTAAGTAAGGGATGTGCCAAAGGCCAAGTTTACTGGTAGCCGGGCCTCCCATCCGAACATCAGCCGATAGGGAGAGTATCCTGTGGCATAATTTGCGGTGCTGTTATAAGCATGCACGATAGCTGCTATATGCTTGCTCCGAGTGGATGCAGACCATAGTGGACAAAGAATTTTTCCACTAAGATCTTGGCCACTGTGGAAATGCCTGGGCATATTTCCCTGTCTACTCAGATCAGGCTCCAAGCACAGAAAGTCAATGCACAGCAGCTCCATGGGTCCTTGACTCTAAAGATGGCCCATTGGGGCAGCTTGGTGAGGCAGAGTCTTCCATTGAATACACCTGATGCAGGAGTGGCAATAACCCTCAACTTCAACCCGCATGCAGGGCCAGTAAAATTGGTCCCTCGTGTAGAGCAGTTAATGCTGTCTCCCTGTGCTTTTCCAGTAGGAATAACTGCTATTTTTTCTTCAGGATCATCAGAGGGGCCCTTTCGGTAGGGCACCCCCTGGTGCAGCTGCAACCGATCTCACTCTCTGTGCAGCAGGCAGGTTTCTTTCGGAGAGTCAGTGAGAAGCAAATCAGGGAGTTGGCTCTTTAAGGCCTTCAATGCCAAGCTACAGAGGGGGTCTTCCAACTGGTCCCTTCGTAAGTCTTTCTTAGAGAGCTTGGGCAGATCTTTATCCATGACTTGGGTAATGTTGCAATAACATCTGGGGACACTAGCAGCTGACACTCCATTGTCTTTGGCCCTGGATCCACCTCCAGCTTGGTGTTCTGCTCCTTGATATAAAGGCTCACATCCCCTTAGGTATCAGCTGGGCCCATTCTTCTGGAGGGTCTCTGGAACAATGGGGCCTTCTTGACAAAGCATCCGCATCTTTGTTCCAAACCCCTGGTCAATACTTTAGGCTAAAAGTAAACCCCAATAGGGCGGCCAACCATATGTGACCCGTGGCGTTCAACTTGGCAGTAGTGAGGATGTAGGTGAGAGGATTATTGTCAGTCTTGATCACAAACTCTGCTCCATACGAGTAATCCCTCAGCTTATCCACTACCGCCCACTTCAAGACGAGGAACTCAAGTTTGTGTGTGGGGTAGTTCATCTTGGCAGGGGCCCAGCTCCAACTCATGTAGGTAACAGGCCGTAGGTGGGCGTTATGCTCTTGATTCAGCACCTCATTTAACCCATCTTGACTGGCGTCAGTGTGTAGTTCGTATGGCTTGGTTGGATCTGCATTGGCCAGGACTAGAGTGGTTGTTAGAAGGTGACAGCTTCCAGCTTCTGGGAGTCAGTGGCCACTCCTTCTGCAGACACGATGTGGCCAAGGTAGCTGACTGAAGATTGATAGAATTGGCACTTCCCCAGAGACAGCTTCAACCCCTCATCATGGAGTCTCTTCAGGACCTTCTCCAGACGTGCTTCATGCTCTTCCAGGGTCTTACTAAAAATGATGATGTCATCTAAGTACACCAACAACTCCATCAGGTTCATGTCACCTACAGTCTTCTCCATTAGCCATTGGAAGGTGGCTGGGGCACCAGAGAGGCCTTGAGGCATACAGTCAAATTCAAAGAACCCCACCGGGGTAATGAAAGCAGTCTTCTCCCGATCCTCAGTAGGGATGAGCCGAACACCCCCCTGCTCGGTTTGCACCAGAACATGCGAACAGGCAAAAAATTTGTTCGAACACGCGAACACCGTTAAAGTTTATGGGACACAAACATGAATAATCAAAAGTGCTAATTTTAAAGGCTTATATGCTTATAATATGCTTATAAGTTATTGTCATAAAAAATGTTTGGGGACCTGGGTCCTGCCCCAGGGGACATGGATCAACGCAAAAAAGTTTTAAAAACTGCCGTTTTTTGGGAGCAGTGATTTTAATATTGCTTAAAGTGAAACAATAAAAGTGCAATATTCCTTTAAATTTCGTACCTGGGGGGTGTCTATAGTATGCCTGTAAAGGGGTGCATGTTTCCCGTGTTTAGAACAGTCTGACAGCAAAATTACATTTCAAAGGAAAAAAAGTCATTTAAAACTACTCGCGGCTATTGATGAATTGCCAATCCGACAATACACATAAAAGTTCATTGATAAAAACGGCATGGGAATTTACCCATAGGGGAACCCCGAACCTAATTAAAAAGAAAATGACGTGGGGGTCCTCCTAAATTCCATACCAGGTCCTTCAGGTCTGGTATGGATTTTAAGGGGAACCCCGTGCCAAAATTTTAAAAAAAAATGGCGTGCGGTCCCACCAAAAATCCATACCAGACCCTTATCCGAGCATGCAACCTGGCAGGCCACAGGAAAAGAGGGGGGACGAGAGAGCGCCCCCCCTGAACTGTACCAGGCCACATGCCCTCAAAATTGGGAGGAAGCTTTGGGAGCTTTGGAAGCTTTCAGATTCTGATAAGCCCCCCGCCCGCAGACCCCCACAACCACTGGGCAAGGGTTGTGGGGATGAGGCCCTTGTCCCCATCAACATGGGGACAAAGTGTTTTGGGGGGCTACCCCAAAGCACCCTCCCAATGTTGAGGGCATGTGGCCTGGTACGGTTCAGGAGGGGGGGCGCTCTCTCATCCCCCCTCTTTTCCTGAGGCCTGCCAGGTTGCGTGCTCAGATAAGGGTCTGGTATGGATTTTTGGGGGGACCCCACGCCATTTTTTTTAAATTTGGGCGCGGGGTTCCCCTTAAAATCCATACCAGACCTGTAGGGTCTGGTATAGATTTTGAGGGGGACCCCACGCCATTTTTTTTTAAATTTTGGCCGGGGTTCCCCTTAATATCCATACCAGACCTGAAGGGCCTGGTATGGAATTTAGGCGTACCCCCACGTCATTTTTTTTTTAAAATTTTGGTTCGGGGTTCCCCTGTGGGGAATTCCCATGCCGTTTTTATCAATTAACTTTTATGTGTATTGTCGGACCGGCAATTCATTAATAGCCGCGAGTAGTTTTAAGTGACTTTTTTTCCTTTGTAATGTCATTTTGCTGTCAGACTGTTCTAAACAGGGGAAACACGCGCCCCTGTACAGGCATACTATAGACACCCCCCAGGTAGGAAATTTAAAGGAATATTACACTTTTATTGTTTCACTTTAAGCATTATTAAAATCACTGCTCTCGAAAAAACAGCCGTTTTTAAAACTTTTTTTTGCATTGATCCATGTCCCCTGGGGCAGGACCCAGGTCTCCAAACACTTTTTATGACAATACCATGCATATAAGCCTTTAATATTAGCACTTTTGATTTCTCCCATAGACTTTTAAAGGGTGTTCCGTGGCTTTTGAATTTGCCGCGAACACCCCAAATTGTTCGCTGTTCGGCGAACTGGCGAAAAGCCGATGTTCGAGTCAAACATGAGTTCGACTCAAACTCGAAGCTCATCCCTAATCCTCAGGGTGCATAGAGATTTGATAGTACCAACTCTTCACTAAACCACTTCGCCCCTGACAGGCTCTGCAAGGCATCTTCTATTCTTGGGGTGGTATATTGGTCGGGAAAGGTTCAGTTGGTTCAGTGTCTGATAGTCGATACACAACCCCAGTGACCCATTCTTCTTCTGTACCACCACTATTGGGGAAGCGTATGGACTTCAGGACTCTCAGATGATACTGCTCTCTTCAGTTCTGCCAGTTGTTCACGCAGGTCTTCCAAGTCCCCTAAAGGAATCTGTCGGACTCTTTCTCTGAACGGCTTATTTTCTTGAAGACAGATCCGGTGTTGGATGCCCTTTGCACACCCCACATCGAACTCACTCTTGGAGAATGCGATCTGCCATCTCAGGAGCTGGTTCTTGGCTCTTTCCTTCCATTCCGATGAGAGGGGCGTATTTTTCGGATAGAACGCCTCGACAGATATTCCATTCTTTGCTTCCCCCACCACATCAAACAGTGAGACTGGGGTGGCCGGATTCACTTGTCCCAGCAACATTCGGGCTGACATCTTCCGTGATGTTGTGAAAACTGACCAGAATTTTTCCGTGACTTCTCTGAAACGCTCTAGTAAAAATCACTTCGGGAATTATCTCCACTCCCACGTCTTCTCAAGTTTACTGGATAGCTTTAGTAAGTCACGGAATGCTTTGGCTTGTTACCCAGAATTGTTGCATAACCAAATAACATTCTAGTTACTAAACTTCAAACAAATGTAAATGTAATTTTAAAAATGTAAACATATATTCACGGAAAATGTGCTTAAAGTTATGCTTGGATTCCTGACTTGACACAATATACATAAACAGATCAATTTTATTTAAAAATTAACTGTATCTTTTATCATTAAAGAGTAGTCCTTAAAAGGCAGCTATACAAATGATCACAAGGAGACCTTAAGACATATACTATGCCTGCAAATGGAGTGGTATACACCTTAAAGTGTCCTTTTGATTATATGTATATAGGAAGAACAAAAAGAGCCTTCAAGGATATTAAGGAACATGTTTACAAGCCAGTGGCGTCGGGAGATGGGGTCTGACTGGGGCTATAGCCCCGAGTGGTCCCCCAAAAACCCCAGGTCTCGTATTGCCCATTCAGAATTATTAGCCCTGAGTCCCAAGGCCTAGGGTTGGCCGGGGACTCGGGGCTACATACCTCAGCAGTGCAAACATCTATCCAGCACAGCCAGTGATTGGTGGGCAAGCCAGGGGTGTACGGCCGTAACGAGAGTGAGTGGAGCCGTCAAATCGAAGCTCTGATGTTGGGGAAAGGGCGGGGCCGATATATGGGGCTCCGCCCCCATTTAAAGAAAGCCCATGCATAGACAAACAGCCGGCGTGTAGACTTTGTGGGGCGGGGAGGAAGGTGACATTTGTAACTACTGTATGTGCACCCACAGCGTGTATAATTCAGGTTTGTTATAATTCATTATTATTATACAGGGTGCACATGCAGTAGTTACAATTGGTCCTGCCCCCTGCCACCTTCCTCCCTGTCCCAACGATACAGCGCATGTGCACTAAAATACACTAGCATCTATGTGAAATCTTGGTCAGCTTGACATGGCACTGCTCCCAATTTTTAACATTTAACAGTGGCGTCTATGGGAAATTTTGGTCAGCTTGACATGGTAAAGCTCACGAACCATAAGTGACAGGGACACCAAACTTGGGGAACATGTTAAGGGGACCCAGGTCTACATAATGGTAGATTACTTAGGCAAGCTGGCTGACCCCAAAATCAGATATGTTGTAGTCATGGGTCCCTTGGTGCTCCCCAAGTTTGGTGCCCCTGTCACTTATGGGGCGGGGGACTGTGTAATGCAAAAAGGGTCCAGAGGTGTGGGGGGCTGTGTAAAACAAAAAGGGTCCAGAGGTCTGTGGGAGGGTGCTGTGTAATGTAAAGGGGTTCAGAGGTGAGTGGGGGCCCTGTGTATTGTAAAGGGGTCCAGAGATGTGGGGGCCCTGTGTAATGTAAAGGGGTCCAGAGGTGTGTGTGTGTGTGTGGGGGGGGGGGCTGTGTAATGTAAAGGGATCCAGAGGTGTGGGGGCTGTGTAATGTAAAGGGGTCCAGAGGTGTTGCCCCATCAAAATGCTATAATTGGTGTTAAACTCACTTTTAATCTAGCGCCAGGTAAAGCTCCCCGGTGCTGATCTTCATGCCCCCTTCTGATGTTGGAGTTGTGGGATTAAATTCACCTTTGGGCTAAAGCCCCTGGTCTTTTTCCCACCTAGCAACACCCCTGTGTACAACATAAGTAGAGGTTACACGAACCATTTATCCAATCACATTCACATGGTCCAAAATGGTAAGGGTAATGTAATCTATGAGGACCACAAGAAAATGGTGCCTGTTAATAGTATGAATGAGAACTCACCGGTAATATGGGGCCGGGTAGTACAAACAATGGGACGGCTGCACATCAAGTAGTTCCAAATGCCATTTATTGAAAAACACCCAGAGTGGCCGCCTGCCCAAAGCATCCCCCATGCTGAGGGCATATGGCCTGGTATGGTTCAGGAGGAGGGGGGCGCTTCCTTGTCCCCTCCTTTCCTGACCTGCCAGGCTCCATGCTCGGATAAGGGTTTGGAATGGATCTTGGGGGGGGGACCCACAACGTTTTTTCTTTTTTTTTTCAATAGCCGGGAGCCAGCAATTGCAACCGCGAGTCAATTTAAATGTGATTCGACTTTTTTTTTTCTTTAGAAATGTCCTATTTGCTGCATCGTGTTCTATGCATGCTACAGGTGTGCCACTTTACAGGCAGAATAAAGGGGACCCCCTGGGTATTTTATTTAAAAGATTTTTTCATTTTTATCTTTTATCGTTATCGTTTAAAAATCACTGAAAATCGTGAAAAAACTATTGTTTAAAAAAAAAAATATATATATATCGATGCTTTTCCTCCAGGGCAATACCTGGACCCCCTTACTTATTTACTTACTTACCCCCTTTTATGGCCAGTTACTATATATAAGCCTTTAAAATGGGCACTTTTGATTTTTCTTGTTCAGGTCCCATAGACTTCAGTGGGGTTCGCCGTTCGGGTCAGAACTTTTCCCCTGTTCGGTAGTTCTGCTGCAAACAGGGGGGTGGTCAACCCATCTTTACATGCAAGTCAAATGGGAAAGCATTGTAAACACCCCACAAGCGCATGCAGTGCTTTATCACTGTCTGTCAGTAGCCTCTGGAGTGCGATCTGAATGTGGATTGGGCTTCAGAGGCTAAGGAGATTTAGACGTATGTCTAAATTTACCCTGATGCCTCCTGGGATAGCAGATGTTGATATTCCATACTTTGCTCCATTCATAGAACAGTATGTTAATAGGCACAGCGCCAAACCTTTGTCTGAGCATCCATGATATCTGGCGCAGTGTCTTTGAGGGGGTTGGCTGCAGGAACCCGGAAGAAACAGCTCCCCGTGACATAAACAGGAACTGCAGTAGGAGAGCAATGCTAGGCTTGTAAGTATATAAATCCAGCATAACAAAGCACCAATGTAATAGGAGAAAATGTCTGAAATTTGTATTGAGAGGTGGAAGTTTCTCTTTAAGAGGTGTACTGGGATCTCTGTGAGCGGTAATAAATACCTCTTATGTTACGTTTATAGAATACTTAGCATGCAAAATGTGATACTAGGTCCACTTGAATACATTTTTTTAAGGTTCCAAATGTAATCATCTGTGATCCTTTAAAATAAATTTCTGTCATCTGTTATGGCAGCTGAAATTTCCATTGATGCTAATAGCAGAAGTGCTTTATATAGCTTCTGAATGAAACAAAAAGGCAGAATAGTGATGCCTGAAAATAATAGCTCTGCTGCTCTGAAAGTGTTTATTAGATGCACTGTTACAACACACAAAAGACAATAAAGAGCTGAGATATGAGTCAGGAAGAATACCTGAATAGTTCCTGGTGTAATGCTGTTATTAGGGGTTGATAATGGTCTTTATAACTACTTATAAATGAACCACAGCTAAATACACAGATGAAAAACAGAGGTGCTGTATTTCCGGCCAACTAGTTCTGCATTGCATCGGATTAGTTGGCACTCCCCCCCAAGGCTGAGAGCTGCTGTATTATATTGTATATATAACATATACTGTATATAGAGCATATAATTTTATGGAAATATTTTAGATGAAATTGTCTAGCTACGGGGTCTCTTCAACCACCTCAAGTCTGGACACTTTCACCCTCTTCCTGCCCAGGCCAATTTTCAACTTTCAGCACTGTCACACTTTGAATAACAATTACTCAGTCATGCAACACTGTACCCAAATGACATTTTTATCATGTTTTTGAGACAGATAGAGCTTGCTTTTGGTGATATTTAACCACTTCCCGCCCGCCATATAGCAAAATGACGGCAGCAAAGTGGTTTCAATATTCTGACCAGAGGTCATATGACATCCAGCAGGATATCAAGCTGCTGAGCGCCCCCGGGGGCGCGCATTGCGGCAATCATTGTAATGGGGTGTCACTGTGACACCCCGCAACACCGATCTAGGTAAAGAGTCTCTGACAGAGACTCTTTACCACGTGATCAGCCGTGTCCAATCATGGCTGATCACAGTGTAAACAGGAAGAGCCAGTAATCAGCTTTTCCTCACTCATGTCTGTCCGACGCAAATAGACGAGAGCCGATTGGCTTCTCCTCTCACAGGGGGGATCTGTGCTGATCGATTATCAGCGCAGCCCCCCCCGAGGATGCCCACACTGGACCACCAGGGATGCCACTAGGACCACCAGGGATGCCACTACTAGTCACCACAAGGTATGCCACCCTAGACCACCAGGAATGCCAATCAGTGCCCACAATGGATGCCAATCAGTGCCCACAATGGATGCCAATCAGTGCCCGAAATGAGCACCACTGATTGGCAGGCATTATTGTTTGGCACTGATTGGCATGCATCAGTACCATTTATTAGTGTACAGTGCCACCTATCAGTGCCCATCTGTGCCCCCTATCAGTGCCCATCTGTGCCGCCTATCAGTGCCCATCTGTGCCGCCTATCAGTACCCATCTGTGCCGCCTATCAGTGCCCATTCTTGTCGCCTTTCAGTGCCCCATCAGTGCCGCATATAAGTGCCCATCATCAGTGCCCATCAGTGCCACCTCATCGGTGCCCATCAGTGCTACCTTATCAGTGCCCGTCAGTGCAGCCCCATCAGTGCCCATCAGTGAAGGAGAAAACTTACTTATTTACAAAGTTTTGTAACAGAAACAAAAAAAAAGCCATTTTTTTTCAAAATTTTCGGTCTTTTTTTATTTGTTTAGCAGAAAATAAAAATCCCAAAGGTGAATAAATAACACCAAAAGAAAGCTCTATTTGTGGGAACAAAATGATAAAAATTTAGTTTGGGTACAGTGTAGCATGACCGCGCAATTGTCATTCAAAGTGCGACAGTGCTGAAAGCTGAAAATTGGTTTGGGCAGGAAGGTGTATAAATGCCCTGTATTGAAGTGGTTAATCACCACTGGGTTTTTTAAAAATTGTTGCTATATAAATGAAAAAATACAAATTTTGAAAAAGAAAAACAAGTTTTTCTTAGTTCTTGTTATAAAACTTTGTAAATAAATAAACTTTCATCATAAATCTTTAGGCATCAACGGGTGTTATAAAAAATGGGCTATAAAGTTAGTACCGATGCCAGGAAAAAAGCGACGTTAAAAACGCGATTTTATCAGCAGTTTTGCATTGACGTCAATGCACATTTAGCCGCGCTAGCTTTCAGCCACATTTCTCTGCCTCTTTTCAAAATCAATGGTTCCCTATGGGATCCCATTGATTTGAATAGAAGTTGCACCAGATCGTGATGATCCGACTTGCGGTGGGACTTACGTGCTGAGGATCTTGAAGGGGAACCCCTGCCAAAACGAAAAAAAAAATTGACGTGGGATTCCACCCCACAGGACAATACCAGACCCTGTTGTTTGGTATGGATTTTAAGGGGAACCCCCACATCCAAAAAAATGGTGTGGGGGTACTCCCCAAGATCCATATCAGACCCTTATCTGGGCATGCAACCCTGTAGGTAAGGAAAGGGGGGGGGCGAGCAGGCACCCCCCCCTCCTGGACCAGAACAGGCCACATGCCCTCAACATGGGGGGATGGGTGCTTTGGGGCAAAGGGAGCCATGGGTTGATGAGGACAAGGGCCTCTTCCCGACAACCCTGGGGGTTGGGGTCTGCGGGCAGGGGCTTATCGGAATCTGGAAGCCCCCTTTAATAAGGGGGCCCCTAGATCCTTGCCCCTCATCCTTTGTGAATAAGTAAAAAACAAAGAATGTTCAGCGCTCTGAATGTCACAAAGACAAATAGCAGCAGTCCAAAGTGAAAATTGAGAGATTTAATAGATATAGATTGTAAAAGCAAATAGTAAAACAATATGTAAAAATAGTCCCATAATAACACAGCACTATATTGCACTTGGATTAAAAATATAGAACAGACAAAAAGTCCAATCAGCAACAGGCAGCCTAAACGGGAGATCCATCCAACTAACCTAACCCCAGGCTGTAAACAAATTGAAGGGGGTTGGAGGGCAGGTGGAAGCCCAAACGAGCAGACACTGGAGACTCACACTTTCCCCACTGGCTGTGGGATCCAGAGGGGATGGCTCACCGGTTCCAGGGAACGGCTACGTGGATGTAGCATGAAGACAGACAGTAGTTCCACCGTGAGGAGAGAAGTCTCGCTGAGGCTCTGTGCCGAGGGGCTATGACGTCAGCCCAGCTGGAGGGAGAGGGCGCGACTTCACACAGGGGAACCGCCGGAGAGTCAGCTGATAGCGCTGAGCTGCTGGTTCACCGGTCTGTGTCCCCTCTAGGTAAAAAGCCATAGTAAGAGGCAGTGTCACTCAGTGAAGCCAGTGGTGACATAAATAAAGCCAACAAGGAGTGGAATGATGTACAGGGAAGCCACCAGAGAGTAGGCTGATGATGTTGAGCTGATAACACACCAGTCTGTGTCCCCTCTAAGTGGAAAAGCCTCAAGGAAGGATGGTGTCACTCAGGGAATCCAATGGTAAACATGAACCACCAGCCAGGAGGGAAATAATAGAGCCAGCAATTTAGATGGAAAGCACTGCTGTGGGCAATGTGAAGCTCCCGAGAGTGGATGCATGGATGGGTATTCACCGTGACATGGTTCTGAGTAGGGCCTCTGTCATAAGGTTGCCTTGATGATGCGTTTCATGCATTAGCGCTTTTTCATAGTCAAGGATCTCCTTCCCCCCACCCCTTCCCTCCCCTGAGTTCAGGTCATGTTATTTTACACAGTACATGTTATGTACCACATGGTTTGTTGATCGTAAACCACAAACTATATGTTATTTTACCACATGTCTTGATTGAGCTCCCCGGGTGCACACTCACGTGCTGGGATATTATTGTTGTTCTTTGTGAATAAGTATGGGGTACATTGTACCCCTACCCATTCACTTAAAAAAAAAGTGTCAAAAATAAACACAGTACACAGGTTTTTAAAGTACTTTATTAAGTCAGCTCTGGCATCTCTTCCGATTTCTTCTCCCCTCTTCTCCCTCTTCTGGCGACATCTTTTCCCTCTGCTGGTCCTTCTCCCTTTCCAGTTCTTCTCTCTGCACTGTCTCCTCGATTGCACTGTCTCCTCTCTCTGCTGTCTTCTTGCTCTTTTGCAAGATCTTCTCCTTTAGCTCTTCTGATGATGACTAGAAGTGATCTCCGAGTGTAATGCTGGGTCCTCCGTGTGCAATGACATATATTGGCTTGGGGCAATCCGGAGGCCCCCTGCCCCTTGTGACGTCATTGCCCCATCATGCACTGGGTGATGACGTCACAAGGGGTGGGGGACTCCGAGTGACATCAGCGGGTGGCCCCGCCCCATGCCAATCTAAGTCATTGCACATGGCGGACCCAGCATTACACCAGGAGATCGCGTCGAGTACATATTGGCATAAATTGATGAAGAAATTCGATTTTTACATTTTTTTATCGGATGTGTTTTATATCTGAAATTAAAAAATATAGTTTTTTTATCAAATTTGTCGGTATTTTTTTGGTCAGGAAGGGGGTAAAACCTTCCGGAGCTGAAGTGGTTAAAAGTTGTTTGCAATACATATAATAACCTCATACACATGCTTCTGTATCTCATATTACATAGTGCTCTTCCCACCATCCATATCAAAGTTAGGTGATGGGTTGCTTGCTATTTCTTCAAAGCGTTTCACGGGTCAACAGCCCACTTTATCAGGAAGGCAAGCATGTTATAAAACTATTTTAATAGTAAAAAAATATATCAGACCACACTAATGAACAGAAATTCATAACATGAGTACATTTCCTCATTGTGAAGCAACAAGTGCATATCATACCTGTTATTAGAGATTTTTATTTTTTGCGCTATAAGCAAAAAAAAGACTGACAATTTAGAAAAAAAACTATATTTTTTAATTTCTGCTATAAAACACATCCAATTAAAAAAATGTTATTCAAAGGTTATTCATAAAGACAATAAAAATATACAGCCAACAATTGTAACATCATAGGGGGGTGAATCCAAGAAGGCTATTGTGCCCAAAATGGCCACATTTTGGAAAGCAGTAACAAATTTTCTAAAAGGCATAGTGAGTTTTTGCCACAAGTTTTTAGAAAATTAAAATGTATTTTTTTAAACACAAAATTGTCAATTAATATCATTTCCAACACACAGCATGGACATATTTAGAATTACATCTCAAAACACATTCTGCTACTCCTCCCAAGTATGAGGATACCACGTGTAAGATCTTTTTCTGTTTCAATGTGTTTATTAAAGTTTTCAATATACGACAACAATCGTGTAGTCATTATTCAAGTTCAAGATCAAGTGAGAACCCCGCAATGCAGGCAGGATAGACATCAAACAGGCAAACGAAAAAGATATTGATGACAAATGTTTGCACGTATACATCAAGTCAAAACAAAGGTCAAAGATATCACCAACTTTGGGGTTGATTTACTAAAACTGGAGCGTGCAAAACATGGGCGTCCGCAGAACTTTTTCAGAGGGAGGGCATCATTTTAAGGTCACCCATACTCTGCCCCTTTTTGACAATCTCATGAAGGGGAGGGGCTTAGTCATTATCACATAAGGCGCAGGCATGCAAAGGTTTGAGAAACCTGATACAAAAGCTTAATAGAAAGATCAAGCTGCCATTGTCTGGTTAGCAATTTCTAATCTGTTTTTATGTTTCCAGTACTGACTTTTCTTTCTGAAAATGACAGCACCATGGCTCCAGTCCAATATTTATATTCATTAACCCGGAGGAGGTATAGAGATAAAAATGTTTAATTTTCCTTAAACTTTTCTGATGCGCATACAGGCTCTGGCTTAGAAAACATTCAGGCCCGTGGGTCAGCATTACAGCAAGGTAAAGAGCATTTTCAGAAGGTTAGCTATAATATCTCTCGCATATCTATCAGGAAATAATTAATTTGACACCTTGACCGCAATTATACAAGTAGTGCTGTTAGATGAGCTCCAGAACATGGACACAGGCTGCTTCAACTCATGCAGGTGCTGGTTCAGGTGGACAGCTCACACTCAGCTCTTCAGGCATGCTCCCTTCTTTCCCTCAGGCTCCGAGCCTCACTGCCTGGTGAAGATGGAGGAGGTGGGTGGAGCAAAATTTACCAGGCACAAAGGAGAAGAAATTTCTCCTCCGCTCTGAATGCCGGGGCCTCTCCTCGACCTCACGTGATGTCACTGGTTGCTAAACCCCAGGCAGCAGGCGAGTCTAGCAACCAGTGCAGCGTGCAGCAGAGAGGCCAGCGGACAGTGCAATAAGAGAGTCTAGGGAGTCGGAGCGGCGCCGCTGCTGCTGAATGTAACAGTAAGTGACTGCCACAGCTTCGGCACCCCCCCTTTGCGGCGCCTAGATGCGGTGCACCCTGGGCACCTGCCCAGGATTGGTCCTGAGTGTACGTATTCAGACACCTTGCTCCGGGTGGGGGGGGGGGGGACACTTGCCCCCCTATGCGGACACCCATGGTGCAAAATCTGGTGCCGTTCTGTGAAGAAACCAATCAACTACCAGGTTTTTGTCAAAACTTAAAGCGTAACTCCACTTTTGTTGAGAAAAAAACATTCCCCTCTGGGTGATCTATGTACATTGCAAGGATTATAACAAACTTTGTTGCAGATTCCTACCTTTTGTAATCACTAATCACACAAGCAGGAAATTATGTTTCTGGGGAGTGGTCAGTACACACTCTGTGTACAGAACAGCTCCAGGTAGCCATATTGCAATGTATTCTAAGAGAATTAAGTTGACTGCAGATTTAAAAGGAAAGGTAATTTTTAATAACATTCAATCACAATATGATTAGTGTCGCAATTATATACGCTAAATTATTTTTTCTTTTTTGCTATTTTTGTTCCCCACGAAAGTGGAGTTACCCTTTAAGTGAACAAGCTGAGGTTAGAAGCTGATTGGCTACCATGCACAGCTGCACCAAATTTTGCGTTCTCCAGTTTTAGTAAATGAACCAATGGTTTAGGATGGATAAGAATTGCAGGCAATCTCAATCTGACAGGTACATCCCACTAATTAATTGTAAAATGCCCACCAAGGCACAACAAATTAATGTAAAAATTATAACCATTGTCATACGAGATGACTTTTGTACAATGAAAGACAAACAATCATCATCAGTAAAGAGGAAGAAAAAGAAGAGGAGAAGCCACAGCCTGCTGCCACTACGATATCAATAAGTAGGATTGAAGATATTGTATTCATGGGTTCCAGACCCTCTCTTTTTGTTAGTCATTATAGCAATAGCTATTTTGGCCTCTAGGAACATGAAATAAATCAAGGTCTGGGTGTGTCTGGGTACCCCTTCAATAGGTTTGTTAAGTAAAGCTACTCAGGGGTTTTTAACAAAATTTACCATAGTCATAGGGTATATCAGGGCATAGACTCCTATCTAAAAGAGCTTTACTTTATTGCATGACCACCACATGTTGTACATCAAGCCCACGTGCCCACATTCCCAGAAGCAGTGTGGTGATAAGCCTGGGTACATTTTCGATTAATGCTTGGGTACCAGGTACCATCGAGAGAGTATTTTGTAGCCTGATTCTGTGATACATATATAGTTATATTATAAGTTTTAATTGACCAATCCCTCCAGTTCTCCTCATCTTTCTTCATTCACATATCCTTTTCCCATGGAAACATGTGAGGCAATTTACCGGCAAGATTAACAAATTGTTTATATAACTCTGAGCTGCTGCTCCTCCTCCGCCTCCGCCTCAGCGTTTTAATGTAATGCAGTGTAATGCCCTGTACACAGGATCGGACATTGTTTGGACATTCCGACAACAAAATCCATCAGATTTTTTCAGACGAATTTTGGGCCAAACTTGTCTTACATACACATGGTCACACAAAGTTGTCGGAAAATCCGATTGTTCTGAACGCGGTGACGTAAAGCATGTATGTCGGGACTATAAATGGGGCAGTAACCAATAGCTTTCGTCTCTTAATGTATTCTGAGCATGCATGGCACTTTGTGCATCGGATTTGTGTACACACGTTTGGAATTTTATCCTGCTCTCAAACTTTGTGTGTCGGAAATTCCAACGGAAAAAGCCCAATGGAGCCCACACACAATCGGAATTTCCGACAACACAATCCGATCGCACTTTTTCCATCGGAAAATCCGACCATGTGTACAGGGCATAAGACCTTTTCAATGTTTGGACTGGTTATGTATCGGACATTACATTCTGTATATCTCAAAAATCAACCAACACTGTATAGAAAGCAATGTACTGTAATGGTCGCCTCTGTACGAGTGGTCAGTGAATATCGCATAGTGTTGCTTCACCTACAGCAATCCTTGTCCCTAAAAGCAAAGCAGGCCCAATTTTCTGGTACATGGCTGCCCTCATTGCACAATGATATTTTTCTCACTTCTGCAAATGTGAGACCCCTGTGTTGTCTTGATTCCCACTACTACAGTGGCAGGGGAAAAGATCAGTCCAGGCAACAGGCAAAAACCATGGTCAATTAACAGGCTGAGGACACTTCAGGTGGAAGGCAGAAACGGGGCCTGATAAACAGGCCAGGGTCAGTTCAGCCAGCAGGCAGAGGCATGGTCGATTAACAGGCCAAGGTCAGTCTAGACAGCAGGCAGAAATGTGTTTGAGAAAACATGCAAATGTTCGGTGCATGACATTGGATTCAGGGACATTGCAGGTAGTCACATGGGAATGATAAAAAGGGGCACTCTTATGGGCCCCCTTTCTTGAGACCGTGGCTGCCCATTTTATATATTGTTAAACTGTTTTCTGCTATTAGTGTAGGCAATGCTTATAATAAATACTGTCACTTTAAATGATAATGAAGCTATCCATTGGGAGCCAATTGGATATCCTGGAATTCCCAGGAAAGTCTATAAAAGAGGTTGCTGAGGCTGGGAACTTCCTCGTGGACCCCTCCAGCTGAAGAGCTGACCCTGGGAACAGCAGAATACCTGAGATGAAGTCACTAGTATTTTGTGTCCTGGAGAAGGCAAGTGGTGATGAAGGGGAGGAATGGCTGGTGCCTGGAGCTAGCAGCGGTGGAGGGACAGCCCACGAATGCGGGCAGCAGTGGCATGAGTAAGGAGGCAGGGCCGAGTGCAGAGGGAACATGCCTGTGCCATAAGGAGGAGAGCGTTGCCCAGAGAAAGAAACCGAGGTGCAGTGTACCGCCAGAGCAGCAAAGGCAGACTGCAGAGGGGCGAGAGGAGGACCGCGCACCGTTTTAAGTAGCTGGAGGAGTGGCAGGGCGGAGCTGTCGAGCACGCAAAAACAGGAGAACATATTCGCCTTCCCCAGTGAGGTTGTCCAGAACACCTGTGGGAATTAATCTAGACTTGGCCTATCTCATTTGGGCTAGGGTGCTTTTCAATGTATGAAGCATTAATTTTTAAGGCAGCATATGTGGTTGCCTTTTTCGGAGCATTTCAGATATCCAAATTGTTTTCTGACTCTAAAAGGAGCAATTTGGGCATCTGGTACAATCAGGTTCTGGTAGAACAGTCAATGGTTTGTTTCTAAGACGATCCAAAACAGATACATTGGGACAGGGCATGTGGATTCTGTAGCAGGCACAGAAAGAAAGGGCATTGTGCCCAGTGGCCTTGGTATGCCTGTTTTTATATGTTAGACCTCAGCTTGAGGGTCATTTTTTCATTCATATTACTGCATTACCACTTACGAAGTATCAATTTGATTTTGTGTTGCGTAAATGCTTGGAGCACTCTTAGGATAGGTGCTCCCTCAGAAGCCGCGGGTTTAGCATTAAAGAAATGGGGAGGCGGAAATCCAAATGCTTTAAGGTGTATGTCAGACCAAACCTTTTTCGTTCATTTTCTCATTTTGGAGGCATTGTGTATGGATTCTGGGCCATTCATACATTTACTGGGTCCGTAAAAGAGTGGCTCAGCGCAGGTATTCAGTGAATTTGTCATTATCATCAGAATCATTTACGTTATACTGGAAAGGAATCAGAGGCCTCCAATGGTTCCAATTGTATTTCCATCTGTTTAAGTTGTACCAAGTGTGGCCTCCACCTGCTATTTAGTTATTCACCTAGGTGGCAATGATTTGGGCAATGTTAGGACGTTAGATTTACTATTTATAATGAAGCAGGATTTGCACCATTTTAAGTTGACTTCCCCGGACCAGTCATTGTGTTTTCTGAAATTGTACCTTGTCCTCTGTTAGTTCTCCACCTCACAAAGGAGGACGATGGAGAAAATGAGGAAAAGAATCAATAGGGAAATGGAAAAAGACATGCCCATGATTAGGGGATTGTCATATAGAGCTAAATATATGTGGGCTAGCTATAGTCAATCTGGGTTTGCAGTGTGGAATTGAATTGGCATTGGGGGTGGGCCAATCTTGATTTTTCAAGTTCGGCTTGTGGGGACGTTTATATTCAGATGAATATATATTTATGTTTCTCGAGTTCCAATAACTGGGCAAAGGTATTGATGTATGTTATAATTATTTGTAATAATAAAGTTTGAGCTTTGTCAATTTGAAATGTTCTTTAAACCAATAAAAGTGGCACGGCCATTCTTTGACAATTTTCTGGTATGTTTCTTTTATTATAATGGGTTTTGGTAGTGTAAGGTATTTTGGGGGGTTGGGTGTGGCCTACGATCTCAATATCTTTACTATACCCTCACTAATGTCGTAGTGAAGTATAGTAGATACAGAAGCATACTGGAGCATACATAACATTTTTTGGGGGGTTTGCGGCCTGTTTAGGTAGGAGAATTGATATTGGGGAAGTGTCTTTTGCGCAACCTGTGCACTGCATCAGAAAGAATGTGTGCAAGTGCAGGGCCTTCCTGATAGATAAGGGATGTCACAATCTTTTCTTGATAGTGAAGGAAGGTGACAGGTCTTTCTGTGGACTTGTACAGGTCCATCTGGAAAAGGTATATGGATACTTTTTGTACCAATGGATTGATCTACTGGTGGCTAGGTAGGGCTGTAACATTTGGTCATTGTAATCCACACCTCCCATGAACTGATTGTAGACATGTATACAATCATGTTTTTGGCCCGGACCGTGCCTTCCTAGAATTTCCACTGAAGTGTCATTGTGGAGGAAGGAAAAGACATACACACCCCGTTTATCCTTCTATTTCAGGGCCAAAATCTATTCATTCCGTAAACTGCCTGACTCCCCCTGTTCAGCTTTGTGGTGACCAATCTTTGTGGGAAGCCCTTGCAGTTTGGCCACACTGTACCGCAGGCTACAGTTTGCTAGAGATAAAGATGGCAGAAAAAGGGCAGGCTGATGTAAAAGTTGTCCATGTTGAGGTTGTACCCCATATAGATTGGGCATTCAGGGGCTCCAGCTGGCTGTCCTTTCCTTCAGAAACCTGGAACATATACATATACTCTGTAGCCCTCTCACAGTGTTTGTATAACTTCATCCTGTATCTGTCCCCTTTACTAGGGATGAGCCAAACACCCTCCGATTCGGTTCGCATCACAACATTCGAACAAACCGAAAGTTTGCGTTAAAGTCTATGGGACTTGAACGTGAGAAATCAAAAATGCGAATTTTAAAGGCTAATATGCAAGTTATAGGCCTAAAAAGGGTTTGGGGACCCGGGTCCTTCCTCAGGGTACATGTATCAATGCAAAAAAAAGTTTTAAAAACAGCGTTTTTTTCGGGAGCAGTGATTTTAATGATTTAATGAAAAAATAAAAGTGAAATACTCCTTTAAATATCGTGCCTGGGGGGTGTTTATAATATGCCTGTAAAGTGGCACGTGTTTCCCGTGTTTAGAATAGTCCCTGCTCAAAAAGACATTTCTAAAGGTAAAAGTCATTTAAAACTGCTTGCGGCTTTAATGTCATGTCTGGTCCCGGCAATATGGATGAAAATCATTGAGAACCCCCCCGCACAACCCATTACCAGCCCCTTTGGGTCTTGTATGGATATTAAGGGGAACCCCGCACCCAAATAAAAAAAAGGAAAGGCGTGAGGCCCCCAGGCCCTTTAAACTCTGAACAGCAGTATATAGGCAGTGCAAACAAGACAAGGACTGTAGGTTTGTTCTTGTACAGTTTTTACGTGTAGCTCCAGCCAAAAAATCTATTTTTAAGCTTTTTGGAAAACATAGGGAAGGGTTATCACCCCTGTAACATTTGTTTTGCTGTCTGTGCACCTGTTCAGAAGATTTCACCTCACTTTCTGTCCCAATGACAATTGGATTTTGAAAATTTGGGGTTTTTAGTGAAACAAGGAACTCTTACAGGAGAGAATTTCCCTTCTTAGGGGTAGATTTCCTCTCACTTCCTGTTGTCTCCTTCTGTTTGCAAGTAGGAGTCATTTGTAAGTTGGATGTTTGAAAGTAGGGGCCTGCCCTATATACTCTGAAGAAATTTGGGCCTTAGGTGTTGGTGTTGCTACAACACTGTAAGCCCTCACAGTTACTCTTGGTGGGTGCAGGAACGGGCCCTGCTGTGAAATATTAGATCAAGAATAGTAATTACATGGCCCTGTTAAACAGGGGCTGAAAAATTGGGCCTTTGTTGGTGGACGGTGTGGTGGTGTTGCCACAACACTGTAAGACCTCACAGTTACTCTTGGTGGGTGCAGGAACGGGCCCTGCTGTGAAATATTAGATCAAGAACTGTAATTACATGCCCCTGTTAAACAGGGGCTGAAAAATTGGGCCTAAGGCACTGGTGCTGGTGCCACAACACTGCAACCCCTCACAGATACTCTAGTTGGAGAGCAGGAATGAGCCCTGCTGCAAAGTATTGCATCAAAAATTGTAATTACACACCCTGTTAAACAGGGGCAGAAAAATTGGGCCTTAGACACTGGTGCTGGTGCCACAACACTGCAATCCTTCACAGATACTCTAGTTGGAGCGCAGGAATGAGCCCTATTGCAAAGTATTGCATCAAAAATTGCAATTACATGCCCCTGCTAACCACTTGCCAACTGCCTCATGCCGATGTACGTGTAATGGCACGGGCAGGCAGAATCACGTACCTGTACGTGATCTGCCTGCCGCGGGTGGGGGGTCCGAGGCCCGAGGCGGTCGGCTTTGGTCTGGGAGCGATGAGAGATGAGGGGGAGGCCATCCATTCGTGGCCCCCCCCTCGCGATCGCTCCCAGCCAATCAGAATCATTCCTCTGCTGCTGTATGCTAAACAGCAGCAAAGGAAATTATGTCATCTCTCCTCGGCTCGGTATTTTCCGTTCCGGCGCCGAGGAGAGAAGACTGGAATGTGAGTGCACCAACACAACACACTCAGTAGAACATGCCAGGCACACTTTACACCCCCGATCCCCCCCCGATCACCCCCCCGATCACCCCTCCCCCCCTGTCACACTGACGCCAAACAGTTCTTTTTTTTTCTGATTACTGCATGGTGTCAGTTTGTGACAGTTAGTGTGGTAGGGCAGTTAGTGTTAGCCCCCTTTAGGTCTAGGGTACCCCGCTAACCCCCCCTAATAAAGTTTTAACCCCTTGATCACCCCCCCCGTCGCCAGTGTCACTAAGCGATCATTTTTCTGATCACTGTATTAGTGTCGCTGGTGACGCTAGTTAGGGAGGTAAATATTTAGGTTCGCCATCAGCGTTTTATAGCGTCAGGGACCCCCATATACTACCTAATAAATGTTTTAACCCCTTGATTGCCCCCTAGTTAACCCTTTCACCACTGATCACCGTACAACTGTTACGGGTGACGCTGGCTAGTTAGTTTATTTTCTATAGTGTCAGGGCACCCGCCGTTTATTACCGAATAAAGGTTTAGCCCCCTGATCGCCCAGCGGTGATAAGCGTTGCCCCAGGCATCGTCAGATTAGCGCCAGTACCGCTAAGACCCACGCACGCACCGTACACCTCCCTTAGTGGTATAGTATCTGAACGGATCAATATCTGATCCGATCAGATCTATACTAGCGTCCCCAGCAGTTTAGGGTTCCCAAAAAACGCAGTGTTAGCGGGATCAGCCCAGATACCTGCTAGCACCTGCGTTTTGCCCCTCCGCCCGGCCCAGCCCACTCAAGTGCAGTATCGATCGATCACTGTCACTTACAAAACACTAAACGCATAACTGCAGCGTTCGCAGAGTCAAGCCTGATCCCTGCGATCGCTAAAAGTTTTTTTGGTAGCGTTTTGGTGAACTGGCAAGCACTAGCCCCAAGCAGCGTCAGGTTAGCGCCAGTACCACTAACACCCACGCACACACCGTACACCTCCCTTAGTGGTATAGTATCTGAACGGATCAATATCTGATCCGATCAGATCTATACTAGCGTCCCCAGCAGTTTAGGGTTCCCAAAAACGCAGTGTTAGCGGGATCAGTCCAGATACCTGCTAGCACCTGCGTTTTGCCCCTCCGCCCGGCCCAGCTCAGCCCACCCAAGTGCAGTATCGATCGATCACTGTCACTTACAAAACACTAAACGCATAACTGCAGCTTTCGCAGAGTCAGGCCTGATCCCTGCGATCGCTGTTTTTTTGGTAGCGTTTTGGTGAAGTGGCAAGCACCAGCGGCCTAGTACACCCCGGTCGTAGTCAAACCAGCACTGCAGTAACACTTGGTGATGTGGCGAGTCCCATAAGTGCAGTTCAAGCTGGTGAGGTGGCAAGCACAAGTAGTGTCCCGCTGCCACCAAGAAGAAGACAAACACAGGCCCGTCGTGCCCATAATGCCCTTCCTGCTGCATTCGCCAATCCTAATAATTGGCGCCCGTACTTCCCCCATTCACATCCCCAACCAAATGCAGTCGACTGCATGAGAGGCATTTTTATGTCCTCCCTAGTACCCCTACCCAACGAACCCCCCCCAAAAAAGGAGTCGTGTCTGCAGCAAGCGTGGATATAGGCGTGACACCCGCTATTATTGTCCCTCCTGTCCTGACAATCCTGGTCTTTGCATTGGTGAATGTTTTGAACGCTACCATGCACTAGTTTTAGCATATTAGCGTAGGGTACAGCATTGCACAAACTAGGCACACTTTCACAGGGTCTCCCAAGATGCCATCGCATTTTGAGAGTCCCGAACCTGGAACCGGTTACAGTTATAAAAGTTACAGTTACAAAAAAAAGTGTAAAAAAAACACAAAAAAACACAAAAAAATATATAAAATAAAAAAAAATAGTTGTCGTTTCATTGTTCTCTCTCTCTCTATTCTCTCTCTGTTGTTCTGCTCTTTTTTACTGTATTCTATTCTGCAATGTTTTATTGTTATTATGTTTTATCATGTTTGCTTTTCAGGTATGCAATTTTTTATACTTTACCATTTACTGTGTTTTATTGTTAACCATTTTTTTGTCTTCAGGTACGCAGTTCACGACTTTGAATGGTTATACCAGAATGATGCCTGCAGGTTTAGGTATCATCTTGGTATCATTCTTTTCAGCCAGCGGTTGGCTTTCATGTAAAAGCAATCCTAGTGGCTAATTAGCCTCTAGACTGCTTTTACAAGCAGTGGGAAGGAATGCCCCCCCCCACCGTCTTCCGTGTTTTTCTCTGGCTCTCCTATCTCAACAGGGAACCTGAGAATGCAGCCGGTGATTCAGCCAGCTGACCATAGAGCTGATCAGAGACCAGAGTGGCTCCAAACATCTCTATGGCCTAAGAAACCGAAGCTACGAGCATTTCATGACTTAGATTTCGCTGGATGTAAACAGCGCCATTGGGAAATTGGGAAAGCATTTTATCACACCGATCTTGGTGTGGTCAGATGCTTTGAGGGCAGAGGAGAGATCTAGGATCTAATAGACCCCAATTTTTTCAAAAAAGAGTACCTGTCACTACCTATTGTTATCATAGAGGATATTTACATTCCCTGGGATAACAATAAAAATGATTAAAAAAATGAAAGGAACAGTTTAAAAATAAGAATAAAAAGCAAAAAAATAATAATGGAAAAAAAAAAAAAAAAAAAAAAGCACCCCTGTCCCCCCCTGCTGTCGCGCTAAGGCGAACGCAAGTGATGGTCTGGCGTCAAATGTAAACAGCAATTGCACCATGCATGTGAGGTATCACCGTGAAGGTCAGATCGAGGGTAGTAATTTTAGCAGTAGACCTCCTCTGTAAATCTAAAGTGGTAACCTGTAAAGGCTTTTAAAGGCTTTTAAAAATGTATTCATTTTGTTTCCACTGCACGTTTGTGCGCAATTTTAAAGCATGTCATGTTTGGTATCTATGTACTCGGCCTAAGATCATCTTTTTTATTTCATCAAACATTTGGGCAATATAGTGTGTTTTAGTGCATTAAAATTTTAAAAAGTGTGTTTTTTCCCCAAAAAATGCATTTGAAAAATCGCTGCGCAAATACTGTGTGAAAAAAAAATGAAACACCCACCATTTTAATCTGTAGGGCATTTGCTTTAAAAAAATATATAATGTTTGGTGGTTCAAAGTAATTTTCTTGCAAAAAAAAAATTTTTTCATGTAAACAAAAAGTGTCAGAAAGGGCTTTGTCTTCAAGTGGTTAGAAGAGTGGGTGATGTGTGACATAAGCTTCTAAATGTTGTGCATAAAATGCCAGGACAGTTCAACCCCCCCCCAAATGACCCCATTTTGGAAAGTAGACACCCCAAGCTATTTGCTGAGAGGCATGTCGAGTCCATGGAATATTTTATATTGTGACACAAGTTGCGGGAAAAAGACAAATTTTTTTTTTTTTTGCACAAAGTTGTCACTAAATGATATATTGCTCAAACATGCCATGGAAATATGTGAAATTACACCCCAAAATACATTCTGTTGCTTCTCCTGAGTACGGGTATACAACATGTGTGAGACTTTTTGGGAGCCTAGCCGCGCACGGGACCCCGAAAAACAAGCACCGCATTCAGGCTTTCTAAGGGCGTAAATTTTCGATTTCACTCTTCACTGCCTATCACAGTTTCAGAGGCCATGGAATGCCCAGGTGGCACAACCCCCCCCCCAAATGACCCTATTTTGGAATGTAGACACCCCAAGCTATTTGCTGAGAGGTATAGTGAGTATTTTGCAGACCTCACTTTTTGTCACAAAGTTATGAAAATTGAAAAAAGAAAAAAAAAAAATTTTTTTCTTGTCTGTCTTCGTTTTCAAAAACAAATGAGAGCTGCAAAATACTCACCATGCCTCTCAGCAAATAGCTTGGGGTGTCTACTTTCCAAAATGGGGTAATTTGGGGGGGTTTTGTGCCACCTGGACATTCCATGGCCTCCGAAACTGTGATAGGCAGTGAAGAGTGAAATCAAAAATTTACACCCTTAGAAATCCTGAAGGCGGTGATTGGTTTTCAGGGCCCCGTACGCGGTTAGGTTCCCAAAAAGTCCCACACATGTGGTATCCCCATACTCAGGAGAAGCAGCTAAATGTATTTTGGGGTGCAATTCCACATATGCCCATGGCCTGTGTGAGCAATATATCATTTAGTGACAACTTTTTGTAATTTTTTTTGTTGTCATTATTCAATCACTTGGAACAAAAAAAAATAATATTCAACGGGCTCAGCATGCCTCTTAGCAATTTCCTTGGGGTGTCTACTTTCCAAAATGGGGTCATTTGGGGGGGGGGTTTGTACTGCCCTGCTATTTTAGCACCTCAAGAAATGACATAGGCAGTCATAAACTAAAAGCTGTGTAAATTCCAGAAAATGTACCCTAGTTTGTAGACGCTATAACTTTTGCGCAAACCAATAAATATACGCTTATTGACATTTTTTTTTTACCAAAGACATGTGGCCAAATACATTTTGGCCTAAATGTATGACTAAAATTGAGTTTATTGGATTTTTTTTATAACAAAAAGTAGAAAATGTCATTTTTTTCCAAATTTTCGGTCTTTTTCCGTTTATAGCACAAAAAATAAAAAACGCAGAGGTGATCAAATAACATCAAAAGAAAGCTCTATTTGTGGGAAGAAAAGGACACAAATTTCGTTTGGCTACAGCATTGCATGACCGCGCAATTAGCAGTTAAAGTGACGCAGTGCCAAATTGTAAAAAGTGCTCTAGTCAGGAAGGGGGTAAATCCTTCCGGGGCTGAAGTGGTTAAACAGGGGCAGAAAAATTGGGCCTTAGCCACTAGTGGCGGTGCCCAGAACCAAAAATGTTCTTACAAGCTATCAGCATGAACATTGAGGAGGAAGTGGATAGTCACTCAGCATAACAGGATAGTCACTCAGCATCAGCATAGGCAGTCTTGAAGGGATCTCACATTAAAAAAAAATTAATCCGTTACATCAGCATCAGGTGCTTGGTAGCTGGTGATCCAGGACTGATTCATTTTTCTGAAGGTCAGCCGATCGACCGATTTGGTGGACAGGCGCACCCTGTGATCGGTTACAAAGCCTCCACCAGCACCGAATGTGCGTTCCAAAAGAAGGCTGGATTCAGGCCAGGCCAGTAGCTCAATTGCATACTGTGCAAGCTCTGGGCAGTGATCCATCCTCAAGACCCAGTAACCCAGAGGATTTTCGGTGGGAAAGGTGTCCAAGTCTGATCTTGCCCCTAGGTATTCCTGTACCATGTGAATCAGACGCTGGCAATGGTTGCTGGAACCAATCATACCTTGGGGCTGTGGACTAAAAAATTGTCTGAACGCATCGGTCAGACAGCTACCTTCTCCACTGCTCCTTCTGTGACTGACCGAAGCCTCAGCAACACGTTGTCCAGGAGGACAGGGAAATTGTAACCTCCCAGGCTCTGGAAACGCGTTGCACAGACCTTTCTACAAGGCCTCCCGAAGATGTTTCATCCTCTGCTCCCTCTGCGATGGCGAGATAAGGTCCGCAACCTTACCCTTGTAAAGTGGATCAAGGAGGGTTGCCAGCCAGTAATGATCCCTCTCCTTGATACTACGAATATGAGGATCCTTCCGCAGGCTTTGCAGGATCAGGGAGGCCATGCAGCGTAGGTTTGCTGAGGCATTCGGTCCGGAGTCCTCTGGGTCACTAAGGACGACATGATCTGCAGCCACCTCCTCCCAGCCACGTACAAGTCCATGGGTTTCTTCGGACTGTAAATGATCCCTTGAAGACTGCTGCTGAGTGCTGGGCCCCACCTCCATGCTGACACAATCCTCCTCCTTGTCCTCTTCCTGTGTGATCGGCGGGCACGCAGGAACACTGTCTGGATAAAGGGGGCCTTGAGAGGTAAAGAAGTCCTCCTCTTCCTGCCTCTGTTCTGCCTCAAGTGCCCTGTCTATTATTCCACGCAGCGTGTGCTCCAACAGGTGGACAAGAGGGACAGTGTCACTGATGCATGCACTGTCACTGCTCATCATCCTCGTTGCCTTCTCAAATGGTGACAGGACAGTGCATGCATCCCTGATCATGTCCCACTGGTGTGGGAAAAAAAAACAAGCTCCCCTGACCCTGTCCTGGTGCCATAGTCGCATAGGTACTCATTGATGGCCCTCTGCTGCGTGTGCAGCTGCTGCAGCATGGCCAATGTTGAGTTCCACCTGGTGGGCATGTCACAGATGAGGCGGTTCTTGAGCAGGTTAAACTCCTTTTGGAGGTCCGTCAGCCGAGCACTGGCATTATATGACCGGCGGAAATGCACACAGACCTTCCTGGTCTGCCTCAAGACATCCTGTAAGCCCAGGTACCTGCCCAAGAACCGCTGCACCACGAAGTTAAGGACGTGAACCAAACAGGGCACATGGGTCAGTTGTCCCTGTCGGAGGGCGGAGAGGAGGTTGGTGCCATTGTCACAAACCACCATTCCTGGCTTAAGCTGGCGTGGCGTCAACCACCTCTGAACCTGCCCCTGCAGAGCTAATAGAATCTCTGCCCCAGTGTGGCTCCTGTCCCCCAAGCACACCAGCTCAAGCACCGCATGGCATCTTTTTACCTGAGTGCTTGCGTAGCCCCTTGAACGCCTACGGAGCACCGCTGGCTCCAAGGACAAATCAGCACAGGAAGAGGCCATGGAGGAAGAAGAAGAGGAGAGGGTGGAGGAGAGAGGTGTGGCAGAATCACCTCTAGTAGAATTTTGGAGGCATGGTGGCGGAACAACCTCCAACACTACTGCACCCTGTCCTGCATCCTTTCCAGCTGCCAGAAGAATCACCCATTGCGCGGTGAAAGATAGGTAACGTCCCTGTCCATGCCTGCTGGACCATGAGTCAGCGGTAATATGCACCTTACCGCTGACTGCCCTGTCCAGCGAGGCATGGACATTGCCTTCCATATGCCGGTAGAGAGCCGGAATCGCCTTCCTTGAAAAAAGTGGTGTTTGGGAACCTGCCACTGAGGTACCGCACATTCCACAAACTCACGGAAGGGGGCAGAGTCTACCACCTGAAAAGGCAGTAGTTGAAGTGTTAGCAATTTAGCCAAGCTAGCATTCAACCACTGGGCATGTGGATGGCTGGGAGCGAACTTCTTTCGCCGGTGGAGCAACTGGGGTAGGGAAATCTGCCTGCTAGAATCAGACGTTGGTGTACCGATAGCAGATTTCATGCAAGTACTTGGCAGTGGCACACCTAATTCTACACCTTCATTCCTCTCAGTGCAGGTTTCTGAGAGGACTGAAGGTATAGTGGGGTTGGAGATCCCAGCTGATGTGGAGGAGCAAGGAGAGGCCTGCCTTGTTCTTTTGTGTGGGTCTTTTAAGTAGTGTTGCCAAAGGGCTGCATGGGAGCTCGACATATGTCTGATTAAGCATGTGGTGCCCAAGCGCTTGCTGTCTAGTCCACGCTTGATTCGCTTCAGACATATGTTGCAAATAGCAATGGTGCGATCTGCTGCACACGTCGCAAAAAAGGCCCACACCGAAGAACTTTTGGAATAACGCGCAGAGTCACTAGCGCCCTGCACTTGTGTGATGCATTTGGTTGGCTGCTCTTAAGCTGGCCCTGGAGGGCATCCTGCCTCGTTAGAGATGTGCCTCCTCCTCCTCTCTCCTATCAGGCACCCACGTAGAGTCAGTGAGCTCATCATCCTCTCCCTCCTCGTCACTGGAACAAACCTGGCAGTATGCTGCAGCTGGGGGAACATGACTTCCAGTTTGTTGTCCTTCTTGGGCAACCCCTCTCTCTGGGCTCACGTTACTGCCTTCCTCAAGCTGGGTACCATCATCGGAGCCCTCAAAACGCTGCACATCCTCCTGCAGCATGTACCCGACACTGCTGTCGAACAGTTCGGGGGACTTCTCCGGTGGGGCTAGGGAAGGAGTAACTGATGATGACCTTGAGTGCAAGGAATAGGCCGCTTTGTCACCTGCATTGGCAGCCAAGGTAGCCTGGGTGACAGAGGATGAGGACGGCTTGGTCATTCACTCTACCAACTCTTAGCCATGTTGTGGCTCAACATGGCCAGCTGCCGAGAAAAAGGACAAGCATGCCCCACGGCCACGTGCTGATGAGGATGCACCGTGTCCATGACCAGCACTGTTGCCTCTAGACACAGAGCCTGCTTGCCCTCTTTTATTTGCCTGTGACTGTCTGCCTCTCCTTATTGGCCTTCCAGACATACTGTCTTTGATTTATTGGAATAGGTACTCAAGGAATGGCCTGCAGTAAGATGTAGCTGCACAAAGCTGGATGTATATATATACTGATTATACTTCAGCTAGCTGAATCGCCTGCCTAGTATTAGTAGAAAGAGAACACTAGCAATTGGCTGCAGTTATCTTTAGTTGCACACTGTGTGCAGGATACAGTACACTGACTGAAAATACTGCAGCTGCCTGCCTGAGGTATTATTAGAAAGAGAATGCCAGCAATTGGCTGCAGTTAGCTTTAGTTGCACACTGCACAGGATACAGTACACTGACTGAAAATACTGCATCTGCCTGCTTGTAAGTATATTAGGAAGAGAATAACAGGAACAGATCTATAGTAAAATATTTATAGAACCTAAATACATTGAGTTGTTTGATTATTGCCACACAGTGATACCAGGATGCCTGAACCCAGAGTGTCAGGTGGGTTGGAAAGTTCACCAGGTCATGGCCGTGCAGATGAGCAGGTAATTCTAAGCAGTCCTCTAGGGGGCCATGCTACATACATATATCAAAAAACATTAAAAATATTTTTTCCCCTTTTTTATATCTGATCACATACCATTTGTTGTCTCTGTTCTCAGGTGCATAAGAGCTGGGGGAGTAGAAGCAACAGTGCACTGAGCTTCCCAGTGAACAGCTGTGCGGGGGGGGGGGGTTTGTATCAGGACAAATCTGGTTATTGAAGGAGAGCTGACCATGGTGTGTTCTCCTGCTTAGTGTGGTCAGTTTGTAACAGGAAATAGAGGGACTGACGTGAACAACAGGGATTTCACACAAAGGAAGCAATACAAAAAAAACATGATACTTTTTCATACAAGTACATGGTACAGCAGGCACACATCAGGAATATCAAATGTTGGGTTTACATACTCTTTAATGCCCAGCCTGCTGCTAAAATGGATGACGGACTCAACAACATAGATATATTTGTCGGGACAATATATCTCAGAAAATGTTTGGGTAAAATAATTGATTAGTGGCTTAGTTTTATAAAGCTTATCATATTTGGGGTGATTTCGGGGAGGGCATGGGGAATTGTTGTTGAAGTGTAGAAATCACACAATTATTTTATAGTGGATGCTGTACATTATGGAGGAGCAGAGTGGCAAATAGTGAATGCTGTTTGTGGACCAGAAGGCCTGCAGATATTTTAAATTTTTTTTGTAAGGCCCATATTTAGTGTGAGGCCAAAAAACACTTTAAAGTGATTGTAAAGCTTTGTTTTTTTGTTTTTTGTTTTTTGTTTTTAGTAACAAACATGTTATACTTACCTCTTCTGTGCACAGTTTTTGCACAGAGTGGCCCCTATCCTCCTTTTTTGGGGTCCGCCCCGTGGCACTCCTGGCTCCTCCTCTTCTCGCATGCCCCCACGGAGAGCCGCATTACATGGGGGCACTCGTACGGTCGCGCTCCCGAGTCCTGCTGCTGCGTCCATTGATGCAGAAAGCAAGACTCGGCCCTGCCCCCCGGCTCCCATGTCACTGGATTTGATTGACAGCAGCGGGAGATATCAACCTATCCAATGACGACCCGAGACAGCTACTGGAGCTGCTGTGCTGTTCCCTGTCGCTGGAACGATCGGGTTGGGGTAAGAAAAAGGGGGGGGGGTGCTGCAGTACAAAAGGTTGAAATTCTTAAATTATGAAGGGTTTCAACTCAAATGGGCAGGCATAAACAGAGCTGCGATTTTGAGTGATATAGTGCTGGGCATAAAAATCGGATTAGTCCACAGTGGTCAGGGCTGATCCTAGGGTCACAGACGCCTGGGTGCAGAAATATTTCTGGCGCCCCCACGTGGGTGTGGTCATCTTACAAACTCCTCCCCTTTACAAATGTTACTATGGCAACGACTCAAACACAGAAATGCTCCCCTAAGAAGTCTTCATTACCCTAGGATCTTCCCATGATCTTTTAACAATAAAGAAAATACAGGAAGAGTGTACACTAATGAGACCTGGAGGGGAGTCTCTCTGATGCACACAGAGGACTGTCTGTTAGACAGTCTGTTAGAAAGAGCCCCCAGACATAATACAGGAGATGGTCAGAGACTGTAGACATGATACAAGAGATGGTCAGAGACTGCAATCATAGTACAGGAGATGGTCAGAGACTGCAATCATAGTACAGGAGATGTTCAGGGACTGCAGACATGTTACAAGAGATGGTCAGAGACTGCAATCATAGTACAGGAGATGTTCAGAGACTGCAGTAATGTTACAAGAGATGGTCAGAGACTGCAGACATGTTACAAGTGGTGGTCAGAGACTGCAATCATAGTACAGGAGATGGTCAGAGACTGCAGACATAATACAGAAGATGGTCAGAGATTGCAGACATGTTACAAGAGATGGTCAGAGACTGAGGACACGATACAGGAGATGATCAGAGACTGCAGACATGTTACAAGAGATGGTCAGAGACTGCAGACATAGTACAGGAGATGGTCAGAGAATGCGGACATATTACAGGAGATGATCAGAGACTGCAGACATATTACAGGAGATGATCAGAGACTGCAGACATACTACAGGAGATGGTCAGAGAATGCAGACATGATACAAGAGATGGTCAGAGACTGCAGACATGATACAAGAGATGGTCAGAGACAGCAGACATGATACAGGAGATGATCAGATACTGCAGACATGATAAAAGAGATGGTCAGAGACTGCAGACATGATACAGGAGATGATCAGATACTGCAGACATGATACAAGAGATGATCAGAGACTGCAGTTCCTATGGACGTTAGTAGATAATGGCCGATCGGCCCTCTCACCTGACCCAGCGATACAGCAACAACGGTTCCTCTGATCAGGAGTCAGCTCACTCTGAATTGCCCGTGCCGAGTCCGCTGAGTAGCACCCAGATCTGTATTCCTGTAATGACTCCATTCCTTTCTCTGCCAGGGATGGCGCCAGGCTGTGTGGCTTTCCCTCTGGTGGCACAGGTCAGCGGGGTTCTCTCTCTGATGGTGTTCCCTCAGCACTGTCCTTTCCCTCTGGAGTCCTGGGTGTACTTCCCCGAAAGCTTTCCCAGACTCCTGTCTCTCTCTCTCTCCCATTCAGCTGAGCATGCTGTGTGGGCTGCAGTTTCCGTGTTACAGTGGGGCTGCCAGTCCTCGGGACTACATGTCCCACAATCCTCCTCTTTGCTCCTTTTTTTCTTCCCTGGCCGATATGAAGGCGGGGGAAGAAACATAGTGCGCCACTCACTAGTACAGCAGCGCGCGCGAAGAGGAGAGGGTGTCAGGGTAAAAGGGTAAAACATGGTATCACCCCCCCCTCCACCAACTATAGTCGCCCCTCAGTACAGATCCCCCTCCACTAAGTATAGACCCCCCTCCGTCAGTGCAGACCCCCCACTAAGTATAAACCCCTCCCTCAGTATAGACCCCCCATCAGTATAGACCCCCCCAGGACAAAACACCCCCCTCTATCAGTATAGACCCCCAGGACAAAACACCCCCCTCTATCAGTATAGACCCCCTCAGGACAAACCAACCACCCCTCCATTAGTACAGACCCCCCCAGAACAAACCACCCCCCCTACATTAGTACAGAACCACCCCTCCTCCATTAGTACAGACCCCCCTTGAACAAACCACCCCCCTCCATTAGTGCAGACCCCCCTCAGGACAAACCACCCCCCTCCATTAGTACAGAACCATCCCCCTCCATTAGTACAGACCCCCCAAAACCACCCCCCTCCATTAGTACAGACCCCTCTAAAACAAACCACCCCCCCTCCATTAGTACAGACCCCCCAGAACAAACCACCCCCTCTCCATTAGTACAGACCCCCCCGGGACAAACCACCCCCCTCCATTAGTGCAGACCCCCCTCAGGACAAACCACCCCCCTCCATTAGTACAGAACCATCCCCCTCCATTAGTACAGACCCCCCAAAACAAACCACCCCCCTCCATTAGTACAGACCCCTCTAAAACAAACCACCCCCCTCCATTAGTACAGACCCCCAGAACAAACCACCCCCTCCATTAGTACAGACAGCCGGGACAAACCACCCCCTCTCCATTAGTACAGACCCCCCCGGGACAAACCACCCCCCTCCATTAGTACAGACCCCCCCAGAACAAACCACCCCCCCTCCATTAGTACAGACCCACGGGACAAACCACCCCCTCCATTAGTACAGACCCATGGGACAAACCACCCCCCTCCATTAGTACAGACCCCCCCAGAACAAACCACCCCCCTCCATTAGTACAGACCCCCCCAAGACAAACCACCCCCCCTCCATTAGTATAGACCCCCCCAGGACAACCCCCCTTCATTAGTATAGACCCCCCAGGACAACCCCCCTTCATTAGAATAGACCCCCCAAGACAAACCACCCCCCCCTCCATTAGTATAGACCCCCCAGGACAACCCCCCTTCATTAGTATAGACCCCCCCAGGACAACCCCCCTTCATTAGTGTAGACCCCCCCAGGAGAACCCCCCCTTCATTAGTGTAGACCCCCCCAGGACAACCCCCCTTCATTAGTATAGACCCCCCCAGAACAAAACCCCCCTCCATTAGTATAGACCGCTGACAAACCAGCCCCCCCTCCATTGAGCTAATTAAAAAACACCCGGGCGGCAGCTGGAGAGGAGAGGACGGTGTGCAGCCGCGCCGCCCGGGTGGAGAACTGAGCATGTCAGGCTTGGGCAGCAGGCGGGAGTTACACAGGAGGAGGAGAGCTGGAACACGTCAGGAACGGATCGCCCCCCCCCGTGACGTCACTGCGCGGCTGGTCTCTCTGCACACAGAGACACAGCCGCTACAATCTGTGGCTGGTTCTGCTCTCCTCCTCTGACAAGAGGAGGGAGGGGGGATGGCTGGGCTTCGGCAAGAGACACAGCGACTGCGGTGACCGGCGGAAAGAGCCGCCTATAGACATGGAGAGGAGGAGGAGGGAGGGGAGCACTCTGGCGCTTCAGCGCCCCCACCTCTGTGGCGCCCGGGTGCACTGAGCCCCCTGCACCCTGGCCAGGACCGGCCCTGACAGTGGTATTAGAAAATCTATGTAAAAAAATGTCATGGGTGTAAAATTTGGGGTTTCTGCCAGACTGTACTGTAAAAGGCGGGAATACAGGTGCTCCTGAATTTGAAGGCAGTCATTTAAAGTATAGGTCCTAATCCTTGGTGGCCGACGTGACACCCCACTACTAGTGCTTGGCTTTCATCTGGTTAAATTGCAATGCTGGTACTAGCCACATCACAGGGATGTATTGCACTGCTGCAGGTTGCCCACTTCTCTTCAGAATGCCTCATTCTTTTTGTTGGGACAGTCTCCTCCTCTGTATCAGTTACTGAACTGCTGCTGTCAGATTCATATTCAGAATCTGAGTCTGACAGTGAGAGTTCCCCCCTACTCTCATCTGTCATGTTCAGAATCTGGAATGCCTCCTTGTTGGTGTACATATTTTGGACATTGGGTTCAGGTTCTGGTGAAACTGTATATTTGACATTGGTGTGGCAGTGATTAGGACACAGGTGCTGGTGTAGAGCAATCTGGCATCACCACAATCAGGGACACTGGCTCTGCTGACACTAATGTGACAATAAGTACTCTGGTGCTGATTGCAACAGTCTGGCCTCACTGCAATCAGGGACACTGACTCTGTTAACAGGATGCTGGTATGGTGGTGACCAGGACGTTGGTGTGGCAGTGATCAGGACACACTGGTATGGTGAAAATCAGGACACACAGGTATGGTGATGATCAGGACACACTGATATAGTGGTGATTAGGATGCTGGTATGGCAGTGATTAGGATGTTGGTGTGGCAGTGACTAGGACACACTGTGGCAATGATCAGGAGACACTGGTATGGTGGTGATCAGGACACACTGGTATAGTGGTGATCAGAACACTGCTATGGTGGTCAGAGGCGTAGCTATAGGGGTTGCAGGGGTTGCAGGGGTTGCAGGAGTCGCGACCGCGACCCGGCCCCATGCTGCAGGGGGACCATGAGGCCCACTGTAGGTATGGCCGGCGCCGGCTTAGGCGGCTAGGTGGGTAGGAGTACCAGTGCACCATGCGCAAGGGTGCTGGAGCTCGGGGGTGACTAGCAGAGCTCCATGCTCTACTGCACTAGCTGCTCTTTAGCTGTCCGTCTGACCTGTGCCCACAGCCGGCTCCTTGGGGTCCCTCTCTCCTGCCCCATGCAGTGCAGCTCAGTCCAGTGTCCTCCCCCTGAGTCCGGCTCACAGTGCACTGCATGCTTCTCCCAGGAAAACAAACTTTCACACCCAGATCCAGCCCTATGAGAGCCGACTCCCCAGAGGACACTGCAGGCATGTCTGCCAGACCCCCCCTCCTCCCCGTCATACACAGATGACAGCTCTTTCTTGGAGATATGCTGATCGCCTGTCCGTGCTGCTGCTGGAGGGAGCCCAGGCGACCATAAATGAGGGCCCTGCAGACTTGGTCATGGTGAGTGAGACAACCTCATATCCCCCACACACCATCCCATACCCCACGCCATTTCCCCTGGGGAAAGGGACTCCTCCCCTTGGGACAGAACCCCCTTCTACCCTGATGACAGGGGCCCCCTTCTCCCCTGGGGACAGGGACCCCTTCTCCCCTTCTCATCTGGCTACAGGGACCCCTTCTCACCTAGGAACAGGGACCCTTCTCACCTGGGGACAGGGACCCCATCTCCCCTGGGGACAGGGACCCCATCTCCCCCGGGGACAGGGACAGGGACCCCAACTCCCCTGAGGACAGGGACCCCTTCTCACCTGAGTATAGGGACCCTACTCACCTGGGGACAGGGATCCCATCTCCCCTGGGAACAGGGCCCCCCTGCCCCCTTCTCCCCTGGGGACAGGGGCCCCCTTCTCTCTTGAGGACAGGGCCCCCTTCTCACCTGGGGACAGGTACCCCATCTCACCTGGGGTCAGGGACCCCATCCCCCTTTGGGAAAGGGACCCCTTCTTACCTGGGGACAGGGACCCTATCTCTCCTGGGGATAGGAAACCCTTCTAACGTGGGGTCGAGTCCCCCATCTCCCCTGGGGAAAGGGACCCCTTCTCCCCTAGGACAGGGACCCCATCTCCCCTGGGAAAAGGGACCCCATCTCTTCTAGGGACGGGGACCCCAATTCCTCTGGGGACAGAGATCCCTTTTTACCTGAGGACAGGGACCCCTTCTCACCTGAGGACGGGGACCCCATCTCCCCTGGGAATGGGGACCCCATCTTACTTGGGGGCAGGAACTCCATCCCCCCTGGGGAAAGGGACCCCATCTTCTCTGGAAACGGGGACTCCATCCCACCTAGGGACCCCATCTTCCCTGGGGACCAGGACCCCACCTCCCCTAAGAACAGGAACCCCATCTACAGACCATGCTGGCTGGCAGGGCTGGTGTCAGCCACCCTAGGGTGCCAGGATGGGGGAGGGGGCAGAACACACAGAGGAAATCCGAATCCCCAGCCACCTGGGGATTTGGGGGGTGTACCGACAGGAGTCACTGGACACAGGGAAGGGGGAAGGTACAGCAGTACCAGCGTGGGGAGGCTGGAGGACAGACAGGGGTCTAGCAGTGCCAGTGTTGGGTGGCTGAAGAATGAGGGGGCTACAACAGTACCAGCGTGGAGTTACTGGAGATGGGGGTGGGTACAGCAGTACCAGCAAGGTGTGCTCTCCAGCCCCTGTGTGCTCTTTCCTGGACCCCTGGACCCCCTCATCGGCTTTGCCAGGTTCCCCCATCCCCTCTCCTGCTGGCTGCTGCAGGGGATCTCAGGACAGAGAGTGGGAAACGGGCCGGTGAATGTCATTCACCGGCCCCTTCTTTTTCGAATTGAGAGTCAGTGATCTGTACCAATCACCAACTCTGTCCATTCATAACTGTGACAGCTTCCTGCCATTCATTCTGTGTAGCTGAGGCTGCAGAGAAGAAGATTGGGGGCTGTGTCCTCAGTCTTCCGCTCTGTCTCAAAGGTGGAACATTATAGGTCTGTTTAGACCCCTGATATTTCACCAAAGCCCCCCAGTGGAGCTCCTAAAATATTGTAAAAAAATACATTTAAAAAATTGTAAAAAAAATAAAAAATACTGATATGGTATGGTGGTGATTAGGACACACTGGTATGGCAGTGATCAGGACACACTAGGGTGGTGATCAGGTCACACTGGTATGGCGAAGATCAGGATGCTGGTAATGCAGCCATCAGGACGCTGATGTGGCAGTGATCAGGACACACTGGCAGGGTGGTGATCAGAACGCTGTTATGGCAGTGATCATGATGCTGGGGCTTGTGTACAGCTATCTGGCTGTCACTGCAATCAGTAACACTGTTCCTGGCAACACTGGTGACACTGGGACAGGTGACAGGTGGTTGGCTGCACAGTCTGACCAGTATACTGCTGGGCAGTGATCAGAGACTCTATGAACTGCCTGGCAGTGTTTTCTGTGTTATAAGATGTATGCACAGGCTGAGGGTACTCACTGTAACTGATAACAGCCCTCTCTCCTCTCAAAAACGATCTCTGAGTGAGGAGAAAGAGCTTGAAGCTGCACAATGCGGATATATACTGTGTATATATGTATATATGTATATATATAGATATATATCTATATATATATAGATATATATATATATAGATATATATCTATATATATATATAGATATATATATATCTATATATATATATAGATATATATCTATATCTATATATATACATATATATAATATTACAGTATATATAATATAAACAGTGCTGTGCAAAAGTTTTAGGCAGATGTGACAATGCTGTAAATTAAGATTGCTTTCAGAAATAGTGTTAATAGTTTAAAAAAATGGAAAGTCAATAAACAGAAGATAAATCCAGATCAAATCAATATTTGGTGTGACCACCCTTTGCCTTCAAATCAGCATCAATTCTTCTAGATACAGTGCCTCCTACCTGTGGTGGTCCTTATTTTGTGGGTAACCCCTTCTTTGGGGACTCTGAGGTGGTAAGCTCCTGCTTTTGATGAACTTTTTATAAAATGATATCTTGTTTTCTCTGTGTAATGTGATATGTTTACTTGTGATGTATTTTCTTATGTAGTATTTTTGTTTCTGTACAGTTTTTCTGTTAACCCTTGGTTGATACGTGTATCCCCTGATGAAGCCATAAGGCGAAACGTGACTATTCAATCTCTGTTCAACTGGAACCCTCAATATTTAACCACCATAATGGAGATGTTCAACAAAATTCAATGACTTGCCATGTTTTGTTACTGGTTTTAGTAATGTTTCTAATAAAATTATATTATATTTTTATATATACTTATACGGTTTCTTTTATTATCGGTAAAGCACCACTATAATCCCTTCCCAAACCTTCCCCCTTCTTTGAATAATCGATTTCTTGGGATGAGATGCTCAACTGTAGGTGTCTATCCACAGCCGGACAAAAAAACCATAAACTATATTTGAGTGTTTTAATACATATCCTTCTCTGTCCGACTCTGGTGACACAGATAATATACTAAAAAAAAAATTACATATCATAATGAGAAACCTTTGATGTCATTATTGTTGTAATTTGTCATCTGATATTTTATTTGTGATTTTCCTCCTATTGGTAGAATATAATTTCTTCTCCTTTAGATTTTTTCCCCTTTTCTCTTTTTGGTTATGGCTACTTTTTATGGGGAGGCCTGGGAGGGTCTCATGACAAAAATTCAGGAATCTCAAAATACAGCAGAAATTTCAGTGGTAGATCTAGACAGGGCATTCCTTAGACTACAACGACTGTTGGAAAAAAAGGTCAGACTATTTTGGCATAAAAAGTATTTCCTGACGCCTTCATGGCAGCACACACTGGGTTGTGACTCCGCCCCCACAACCTGACAGGATTGGTCTAGCTATAAAAGTTGAAGAGAGATGACCCACACCATTCTCTTTTTTATCCTCACCTGACAAGATGGTTGGACATCGCAAGAGCCCCTTACCGCATCACCCCAGCAGGTTCAAGCCTCTCCTGTTTGGAAGTCCCTCCAGTACAGTCTCTAAAGGAGCTTCTATGGAGGGAGCCCCCACTCTGGTGGTCTCAGGGGCAGCAACATGGATCATCTGGCATATAGTAAGCTTTAAAGAAGCTTCAGTATTGCAGTGGTCTCCACTTCTGATTTACCTTTCTCCTGTAATCTGTTTCACCTCTTTTTTGTTTCTGTTTTTTTCTCTGTATTCTTCTTCTGGGACCTGTAGTCCCACAGCCCTCAGGGCATGCATGATGGCCGCCGGCGCGTCTCATCCCGCATTGCGCATGCGCGGGGGAGACAGATGGGGACATCCTACACTTTTGCCAACTCCCAATATGGCGCCGGAGCCGTCGCGACGTTTATTTAAAAAAGGGCTCTGGTTTGAAAAAAACAGCAGTTTGGTATTCTGCTCGTTTTGATAGCTCTTTTTTGCATCTTTGAACAGATATTCCCTCTGGAACCTGGTAAGTGTTTTTTTTATCCTTCTTGATCCATCGTTACAAGGATTTTTTTTATAAAAAAAAAAAAAAAGAAGAATTTAAATAAATAATAGAAAGTATTATTATTATCTAGGCATAGATATATATGTATATATTTGTTTTCCTCTTTAACCCATTCCAGACCTTTTTTGTTCCTGCCTGCCTTCTTCCTCTCTGCTCATGGAGACCACTGCCCAAGCAGACCACCCACGTCCTGTAAGGTAAGGGGCTGTCCGTATTTTATGGTAAGTATTGAAGAGAGAAAAAAAAAAAAAAAGAGCGCACATCTGCTGACAAGACTCCTTCTATCAGTCCTTCCAGGTCTGAATCAAGACGCAAGGAGAGATCAAGCCATACCTCAAGCAGAAGATCCCGCAGAAGCCGATCACGCTCCTCATCTCGTCACAGGCACTCACGCCGTAGCCATTCTCGTCATGGTCACTCACGCCACAGTCATTCTCGACGTAGCTGATCTCATCATAGAAGATCACCTTCGTCACGTCGCAAGCAAACCCAGCACACCCGTCCCGCAGCCAATTGCTGCTGGGTATGTGGCGCCACTGCTTTGCCAGATAAATTAGCATGTCGCTCGTGCTTCAATGAAGCTACGAAGGATAGAGAATCAGACATCAGAGAAGTAACTGACCTGATTTGGGAATCAGTCAGAGAATCTATAATGGAGTCAACTGCACCCCTGCCGACCAGGTCAGACCCAGGTACTTCCATGGCTCCTCCTCGCTCAGCAATCGAGGTGGGGGCGGAAGAATCCCCTTCAGAGAAAGAAGATCCAGAAGTGCCAACAGATTGATTTCACCTTGATCGAACCTTTTGCAAAATCTGTCAAAGAGGCCATAGGTTGGGAAGAATCTGAGGAAACACCTCAGAAAACGCGGAAATATTTTCCGAACCTGAAGGGGGATCCAGCAACCTTCCCTTTCATTGAGGAGTTGAATGATTTGATCAAAGATGAATGGGAGAGATCCGACAAGAGGCCTAACCTAAACAATAGACTTGCAAAAATGTATCCTTTAAGAGAACCTAAGGTCACCTCCTTAATTAATGCCCCGGTTGTGGATGCCTCTTTGATGCGTCTGGCAAGGCATGTTACCCTACCCATTGAAGATGCCGTCTCCTTCTGTGACGTCCTGGATCGGAAAATCGATCTAGAACTCAAAAAAGCCTACTCCACAGCAGGAGGCTCTTGCAGACCAGCAGTCACCACAGCAGCGGTTGGTAGAGCCATTTCGGGCTGGACTGTCAATATTGAAAAATCTCTTCAGGGAGAGATAGACTTGGAGAAGGTAATTACGTCTCTACAGGAACTTAAATTAGCAGGCGATTTTATCGCAGAAGCCTCTGTGGACATTATTAGGTGCTCGGCCCGGGCAATGTTAGCCTCGGTTATGGCAAGACGAGCTCTGTGGCTAAAACCCTGGGTAGCCGACGCAGCATCGAAAACAAATTGGTGCAGAATTCCCTATGATGGTTCCAATCTCTTTGGCTCCAAATTGGATACAGCAATTTCTAAGGTGACAGGGGGAAAATCGGGGCTCATTCCTTCTGACAGGAGACCCAAGAGACCAAGAGGTCCTGCTTACAAAGGTAACCTTCCCGAAACGTACAGAGAAGCCAAAACCTACAGACCAGGCAGAGAGTTTAAAAGAAATTGGAAGAACACACAGTCTTCCTTCCTGAGGATGCGAAAAACCAAGGCCACCCCTTCTATCGAGCAACAGAAGTCCTTTTGAAGGTACGCCCGCCCATACTCCAAGGGTGGGCGCCAGACTAAAGAGATTCACACAAATATGGTCAGAAAACATCAGGGACCATTGTACCATTTCTACGATCAAGTACGGTCACAGGTGGAGATTCCTGAACGAGATTCCCAGGAACCACTTTCTGCCAACCAAACTCCCGGCTTCTCCAGACAAGAGAAGAATCCTTCTAAAATACATAATGGAACTAAAACAAAAGGAGGCAATTTTGGAGGTTCCACTATGTCAAAAAGGCAGAGGTTTCTACTCCCCTCTGTTTTTGGTAAAAAAGAAAACGGGGGATTTACGGCCAGTGCTGGACTTAAAGAGACTAAACAAAAATATCAAGTTAGAAACCTTCAAGATGGAAAGCCTACAGTCCATACTATTAGTGGTGAATCTAGGAGATTGGATGCTGTCCGTAGACTTATCAGGCGCCTATCTTCACATCCCAATACATCCTGCCTTTCAAAGATTTCTCCGCTTTTCAATCAAACAACATCACTTCCAGTTCCAATGCCTACCCTTCGGCATCTCATCAGCTCCCAGGACCTTCACCAAAGTTCTTCTGCCTCTCATCGCATACCTCAGAGAAAGAGGTCTAAGAGTACATCATTATCTGGACAATATACTTCTTCTAGCAGAAAGTCGCCAGGTCTTGATACAACACCGAGAGATCCTACTATCAACTCTGCAAAAATTTGGTTGGCTGGTGAACTGGCAGAAGAGCAAGCTTCAGCCCACTCAGAAGATGATTTTTCTAGGTGCGGAACTAGACACCATCCTGAACAGAGTACAGCTTCCTCAGGAGAAAATCATGCCTCTGATTCAGAAAATTCAGAGGCTAATCTCGGTTACACACTTGCCAGCCAGAGTATGTATGAGTGTCCTGGGCTCCATGTCTGCAACTCTGCCCATGATCCAGTGGTCCCAATGGCACACAAGAATCTTGCAGAATTCCTTTCTGAGGCAGTGGAATGGAGTATCAATGCTTCAGAGAATCCACATACACAGGTATGTGAAACAATCGATGTGGTGGTGGACACGACCCAGAAATCTCAAGAGATACAAACCTCTAGTTCCTCCACAGCCAGAGGTGGTCACTTCAGATGCCAGCCAGCTAGGATGGGTAGCTCATTACCAAAATCTAGCAGCCCAAGGGCAGTGGAAGTTTCAAGCCCATGGGATAGTATCCAATATACTAGAGCTCAGAGCGGCTTTTCAGGCACTTCTGGCCTTCACTCCATACCTGGTGGGGAAAAACGTCGTGATACGAATGGACAACAGAGTCGCTGTAGCGTACATCCAGAGGCAAGGGGGTACGAGGAGTCACACTTTGATGCAGAAGGTACGCCCGATCATGGAGTGGGCTCAAGTGCACCTAATAGACCTGAAAGCGGTATATGTCCCAGCAGCTCAGAACAAGCTGGCCGACTATTTGAGCAGGGAACTTCTCTCTCGAGTGGTCATTGAGCCTACGGGCCTTTTCCCTTATTTCGAGAACTTGGGGAGCACCAGAGATCGACCTAGCAGCCACACCTGCAAACACCAAATGTCGGAGATTCCTGTCAAGAGCAGCCTTCCCATCGGCCGAGGGGATGGATTGTCTGACCCATCCGTGGAATTTCAAGCTGGGTTACATTTTTCCTCCAGTACCCTTAATTGCGAGGTTCCTATCCAGGCTTCGGAAATCATCGGCGACATTAATAGCCATAATTCCTTTTTGGCCGAGGAGGCCGTGGTTCACAACCCTACTACAACTCAGCCTACAACAACCGCTTCCTCTCCCAGTAACATCGGACCTCCTGTCCCAGGGTCAATTTCTACACCCAGCTCCAGAGAAGTTACACTTGACAGCATGGAAATTGAAAGGACTCGGCTGTTAGAGCAGGAATGCTCGCAGAAGGTCATTTCTACTCTTCTACAAGCTAGAAAAAGCACCACCAACAAGACATACTCGCAAGTATGGAATAGGTTTTGTTCTCTGGCCCAACAAAAAAAATGGAACCCAGTACCACCAGAGCCACCACAAGTTCTGGAATTCCTTCAGTTGGGTATTACCAAAGGCTTAAGCTCAAGTACTCTTAAAGTCCAGATTTCGGCTCTTTCGGCTAAAACAGGCATTAGATGGGCACTACATCCTCTAGTGATTCAGTTCATGAGGGCTTGCTTAAAAATCAGACCTCCAAAGAAACACACATTTCCAGCATGGAATCTCTCTACAGTACTTGATGCATTATCAAAACCACCTTTTTTGGCCGATTGAGTCAATTTCACTTTGGAACCTGACTTTGAAGGTAACCTTCCTTATCGCCATTACATCTGCGAGAAGAGTTTCAGAACTTAAAGCACTACTGATAACAGAACCTTACCTAGTCTTCTATCCCGATAGAGTGGTATTGAGACCCTCGGAACATTTCACTCCCAAGGTATCATCTTCTTTTCATTATAATCAAGATATCAACCTTCCATCCTTTACTAACGACCAGGGTGAACGTCATGCATTGGATGTTAAAACTATCATTACCAGCTATTTGGAAGCTACAGTCTCTTTCAGAAAATCAGATACTCTTCTCATAATCCCTCACGGTCCTAGGAATTGTCATCCAGCAACTTCCCGAACAATCGCATCCTGGCTGGTCAACACCATTAAAAAGGCATATTCCTTTCAGCAGCTAGCCATTCCAGAAGGCATCAGGGCACACTCAACCAGGGCAGTGGCAACTTCATGGGCAGCATACTGCAGAGTTTCACCGGAGACAATCTGTAAAGCAGCTACCTGGTCGTCAAGACATACATTTACTTCTCACTATAAAATTGACTCTGCGCAACTAACTACAGCGGACTTTGGCAGATCCATTATTACAGCCAATTCCTCAGCTCTTTAGTATAATAAAACTTTAATTTTTTTGCACCCTCCCGACTGGCGAGTTATTTCCCAGTGTGTGCTGCCATGAAGGCGTCAGGAAAACGGAAAATTGTATACTCACCTTTCCGTAATTTTCCTTTCCTGACGCATCTTCATGGCAGCACACAGATTCCCACCCTGTCTTAGATGATATATACAGAGAATGGTGGGTGTCATCTCTCTTCAACTTTTATAGCTAGACCAATCCTGTCAGGTTGTGGGGGCGGAGTCACAACCCAGTGTGTGCTGTCATGAAGATGCGTCAGGAAAGGAAAATTACGGAAAGGTGAGTATACAATTTTCCGTTTTTGAAAAATACACAGAAAACAGAATTGTTCAATGAGGACCAAGAATCCAAATTTTCCCACTCTGAGAAAGATTGACGAGTCTCTGAAGAAGGTTTGGGAACATAACCTACAAACCTGCTCGTTTGAAATGATTTCGATCTTGTGTAGTCAATATGAGAAAGAAATTGTAATTTTGGACGAGCAAATACAAAAATGGTATGGTGATTATTGTCTTATAGTAATGAGCCCTAGATTTAAGAAAAAGGAACAAGAAATAAATTTGCACGTGACAGTAAAGCTCATGATAATGGGTTTGCTTATAAATGGAATCAGAATGCTTTTTCCAGACCATTTAACAGACAAGCTAGTCAAATGGATACTAAAATTGATGAAGTAGTACCTAATATATCCTCTGCTTCTTCTCTATCCTCTAGCCAGTCTACAATATATCGTGACTTATCTGAAGACAGACTCCCCAAAAAACGAAAAGGAAACTCTGATGCTGCCTCCACTGAATCTTTACGACACTAACTTGGCACGGCACTATCACGTTGGTCACAACCGGTTCATTCTAAACACGCACCCTTGCATCTAGCCTCTACTTTTCACGTTTCACCACAACCTTCACGTGGTTCTCAAGCCTTGGCTTCTCAATCCACTACTACCATGGCACCACTCACTCCTATTTCTGTATCCACTTCGCACTTAGGCACCACTACTAAGGTGAGTAATTTGGAAATTAATGCTTCACTTTCAGGTATTTAACAATTGGCAGACACTAAGTTAGCCCCTATTTTTTTAGGGAAAGGCCAAGATCCTATTCTGATTCAGAGCCTAAACGCTCAGTCCCCCATGACAATGATAACACAGAGTTAGAAATTATCAATTTATCCTCTTATGTATTATCTGATGAGGAAACACAAGTACTCTAACTCGGTTTAACTTTTTGCTCTGATTCACACATGGACAAATTCCATGTGATAAAAGATATTCATTTATTCGCTTGAAGGCTGATGTATGTATTATACGACAAACCTGATAAAAAAAAATCTATCATTCCAAGATGATTTGTCTACAATTAAAGCAAACATGGACGAATGTCAGGCTTTGGAGGACCTGATGGATCTTTGGGAGGAGGGCCATGCTGAAGAGGATGCCCTTTGGTTGGTCTCTTAACCAGGAGTGTCTGCTGTTAGCGTGTCCTTCCCCCCACCTGTGTCCTTCAAACCCAAATCTAGAATGTTCCCTTTATTAAACACCAATCCCAATATTTGGGCTTTTGTCCAACAGACCACTAAAGAGATCGAAAATATGAATCTTGGCAACCATGGACATATGAACCTTTAACAGGCACAAAAACAGGCAATTAAATCCTTGCAAAACAACTCTGACATAATCATAAAACCCGCTGACAAAGGGGGCAATTTAGTGATTATGAATGTTGACAAAATGAAACCATGTGTAAAAATATTCTTACAAATAAAAAATGGTACCAACCTATAGCTAAAACAGTATTGGAAAATCTCTGAATATCACGCTTTTTTTATCATTTTTTTAATCATTTTTAAAGCATACTAACAAGGTGTCATTGATAAAAACACATGGAGTTTTTTAAATACCAAAGATCCAAAAATCCAGACCTTTTAGGCACTACCCAAAATACATAAACCTGCTACCCAACCCCCTGGCCACCCTATAATATCAGGGTGTGCCAGTTAATCGGAAAATGCTAGCTCCCTAATTGATAGCTACTTGTGCCCTCATGTTACTTCACTATTCTCATATATCAAAGATACCATAGATCTGTTAAAACAATTGAAGGTATTCACCTTCCTAAAAATACATGGCTTGTAGCTTTAGGCATAGAGAGCTTATATAATACCATCCCACATGCTAAAGGGGTTAATGTTGTGGGGAGTCACTTGCGTGAAAGAGGACTGTCCTCTCATAAGTACAATCAATTTTTTGTTGAACTGCTCAGGTTCATCCTTACACATAATGTATTCATGTTTGGCTCAACCCATTACCTCCAGATGCAGGGAGTTTGTAATGGGGACCAAATGTGCCCCCATCGTATGCCAACCTGTACCTGGGGGGTTGGGAGAGAGACGTATTTGCCTGTGAAGATTTGGTTGACTTTTTAAACAACAATTATATCATGGTATCATTATATTGATGATGTCCTTTTTTTCTGGTCCAGCACTGAGGATGAACTTGGGCAGTTTCTACAAGCTATTTCAGTTAATGAGTTTAATTTAAAATTTACAATGAACTGTAGTCAAATAAAGATTAGCTTCTTGGATGTGGAAATATTTCTGGATGATGATGGTATAATCAACTTCTCCCTTTATAGAAAACCCTCAGCAGGGAACACAATTTTACATGCAACCAGCTCCCATCCTGAACCACTTCTTAAAAGTATATCCTATAGCCAGTATCTACGAATTAGGCAGAACTGTAGAAGGAAGATGAATTTCAGAGAGCTGCTAAAGATTTATATTATAGACTAAAAAATAGAGGATATAGCCATGCCTGCCTTAAGTGCCTATAACAGAATAATCAAAAAGAAAGGAGTTCTCTTATTTTCTCTACCAGACCTCATAAGAAATCTGAATCTGTTATAGAATAATTCTACTGAGCATCAAGAGATTAGAAAAATTGTCAGCAAATTTTGGCCACTGTTGTCAGCCGTTGTCAGTCTACCCTGAAATTACATATAGATGAGCAAGTTCTCTTAAAGATCGTCTTGTTCATAGCGTTTTTTGAAACATAATTGTCCAAGTACCTTCGCATGTGGGCACTGTGATGTTTGCCCATTTTTGATTAACAGTCCTGACTTTGTTCTTCCTGATGGTCGTACTCATTCCTTAAAATACAGAGTCACTTGCCAAACCCTGGGAGTGGTTTACCTAGCTAGTTGTCTCTGTGGAGGCTTCTATATAAGGAAAAGTAAGCGTCCCTTTTTCAAGCGCATCCGAGATTATATTAAACCCATATACAAATGTAGGATGGAGACAGCCATCAGTCGACATTTGGGCTTACCACAATTTTAAACCAAATATGATCAAGTTTATGGCCTTGGAACACATACTCATACATGCGAGAGGGGGCAGTGCTGATAAAACACTGTTACAACTAGAGGCCCGATGGATATACAGCCTGAAAGCCACTAAGAATCCTGGCTTGAATGAAACTTTAAAAGTTTCAAACCCTTTTTTTGTAACTTAATCACTTGTATTTTTCTTTTTTCCTTCTCCCGTTTACCTGCTCTCATTGTGGCCTATTCAGCCAATGAACTACTTCTGCTCTCTCTTTTTCCCCTTTCTCCTTTTCTTCTATTTCTTCTTCCTTTTGCTTTTATTATTCGTATTCTGCCAATTCTGATAAATATTATGGTATTTTCAGTATATGTTTCTTGTAATTTGTAATGTTTTCTTTTTTTCTGTATTTATCATGTTTACTTCACAGAGCAATTATTAATAGTACTTTGCTTATCAATTGTATAAAGTTTTCTTATAAATGTTTATTTTTTTTGTTCTTAACTGGAGCTTATTTGCTTTGTTCATCATGATTTGTGGGTTACCGATATGTGGTTACCAGTCCCACTTTTTTTCAGGACTATTCTATCTCTTGCCCTCATGGAGGCTCTCCTCTGTAGGATCGCCCAGGGTGGTAGGAGCACCTGCGACCATATGGACGCCCAGGGTGCTGAGGGTCTTTTTTGTCCCCCAGTCAGCGCCCGTTCTGCCCCGGCCTGCTGCCCCTGTCTCTTTTCCCTTGATGTTATCATCATGTGATGTTCATCTGGTCTTGAGCACACCAGCCTTCCTCCTTGTGGTGCTGCCCCTTTCCTCCTCCTAACCAATGGGCTGTCAGGACTGACTTGAGGGATGGGTGGCGATCCGGTGTGGTAAATGGTTTGGTCCACCTTTCCTGTCCGTGCCGATGGCCGCACCCCCTTCCCTTATGGGAAGGGCTCAGCCCCTTGGTTGTTGTAGTTTAGAGAGCGTTCAAGAGATCGGGCACATGGGCGGTGGCGCCATGATGTCCGCATTCGGCCAGTGATGTCAGATGCCAGCCGAATGGTGAGCACATTTATAACCGGCGTCTCAGGCATCACAACAGCCAAAAACCGAGGGTGGCCTGTAAGTTTGACTGTCTGTTTTTCTGGTAAGATGCGCTATTATCCTATATGTAATTCTGTTCTATATTTGTATTACTCAGTGCTCTTTTGGACACCATATATGTGTATCTGCTGTGATCCTCTCCTCTCCCACTTGTATCTTTTAGATGTTGCTGGGATTTGGGTGTTTAGACTACATGTCTTAGATTTATTTTTGCACTATCAATTACCCTCTTTTGTTTTCTTCTTACCTTTCTGTTATATATTTTAGATATCCCTCATATTAGTTCTTTATGATAGAGTGAGACTTTAGTCCTAGGTGCTTTTTTGCACTGATTCATTAAAATGTAATTATATTGATGGATATCCGAATATTTAAAATCTCTTGAACTTACCATATGTATTATAACTAATTATTATATGATACTTTTTCATAATTCTTTATATGTAGCTTTCTTACTGAGTTACCTTTATGGTAAATGTCAGGATTTCAAACCTATTATAATAACATCCCCTCCCCCCCACCTTCTTTTACTTTCAGCCTTTGGTACTGTGTCTTTATTGGACCTTTGGTTCTCTATGTACAGGCTTACTGGAATACTTACTTTGCTTTTAAGTAAGTGTTCCATTTGGGAATTTTCCCTATGTCAATTAAGGTTTACCCTTTATGCACCTTTGTGCTATTTGCATTTTGGTGGGACTTTTTATTTTGATATAAAATCATATATACTTAGGATTTATCTTACTCTTTCCTTGTTAGCCTGGTTGTTGTGTGCTCACTGTGGCTGCGCAGTGCCTCCTACCTGTGGTGGTCCTTATTTTGTGGGGAACCCCTTCTTTGGGAACTCTGAGGTGGTAAGCTCCTGCTTTTGATGAACTTTGGCAAATGATCTCTTGTTTTCTCTGTGTAATGTGATATGTTTACTTGTGATGTATTTTCTTTAGTAGTATTTTTGTTTCTGTACAGTTTTTCTGTTAACCCTTGGTTGATACGTATATCCCCTGATGAAGCCATCAGGAGAAACGTGACGGGATAACATACGACTATTCAATCTCTGTTCAACTGGAACCCTCTATATTTAATCACCATAATGGAGATGTTCAACAAAATTCAATGACTTGCCATGTTTTGTTACTGGTTTTAGTCATATTTCTAATAAAATTATATTTTATTTTTAAATATATTTGTACGGTTTCTATTATTATCTGTAAAGCACTGGTATAATCCCTAGGGATGGGCCAAATGGACCCCTGTTTGTTTCTCACCAGAACTTTCGAATACTGCGAAAGTTCGGACCCAAATAACGAACCCCATTAAAGTCAATGGAAGGCAGATCTGTACCATGTCTAGAATCTGCTGCAGCAATAATTACATTTATAAAGCCAAAAAAATGACATTTTCCCTGCAAGCTGCCTTTATTGTGCTCAGCAACAGCTGAGGAGCCCGTGTGTATGATGAGGCCACAATGTAGTGCACTGGGAACAAGATTGGAGATTTTTTGGATAAATTCTGGTGTCACTTTGACTTTGAATAGAAGTAACGGGTGAGTAAAAATTGGTCCTTGGGAGTCGTTGGTGCCTTCCCACCATAACCCTATAGAGGTAATCTTGATGAAAGCAAGAATTGGCCTTGCTGTAAAAAATAGCAATGATTTGCACCTGTAAAACAGGTGCAGAAAAATTGGTCTTTGGGTGTCAGTGGCGCCTTCCCACCGCAACCCTATAGAGAGGCACTCTTGATGAAAGCAAGAATTGGCCTTGCTGTAAAAAATTGCAATAATATGCACCTGTCAAACAGGTGCAGAAAAATTGGTCTTTGGGTGTCGGTGGTGCCTTCCCACCATAACCCTATAGAGGTACTCTTGATGAAAGCAAGAATTGGTCTTGCTGTAAAAAATTTCAATGATATGTACCTGTCAAACAGGGGCAAAAAAATTGGTCTTTGGGTGTCGGTGACGCCATCCCACACTAACCCCTTTAGAGGTACTCTTGATGAAAGCAAGAATTGGCCTTGCTGTAAAAAATTGCAATGATGTGCACCTGTCAAACAGGTGCAGAAAAATTACTCTTTGGGTGTCGAGGGTGCCTTCCCACCGTAACCCTATAGAGGTGCTCTTGATGAAGGCAAAAAAAATTGCAATGATATGCACCTGTCAAACAGGTGCTGAAAAATTGGTCTTTGGATGTTAATTGTGCCCATGAAACCTATATCAAAAACATTCTTCCAAATGAAGTGATTGAACACCCTCAAAGCCTTCATCAATTCCACATCCCAAAAAGACTTAATCAATGACATCGGCATCAGGGGCTTCATAGCTGGTAATCCAGGACTGATTCATTTTTATAAAAGTCAAACGGTTCACGGAGTCTGTGGACAGATGCGTTCTATGATCAGTAACGAAACCTTCTGCAGCACTGAATGCCCGTTCTGAAAGCAGGCTGGATGCAGGGTAGCCCAACAACTCAATAGCATACTGGGCAAGTTCTGGCCAGTGGTCTATTCTTATGACCCAGTAAGTTAGTGAATCATCAGCTGGAAAGCTCTCCATCTCTGTTTTGGCCCAGAGGTAATCATCCACCATGTGATACAGACGCTGCCGATGGGATGTGGAAGCTGACAGCCCCGGGCGGCGAGGACAAAAAAAAATCCACAATGCCTCACTTAGGCAGACGCCATCTCCAGCGCTCCTCTCTTGACCCACAGAAGACTCAAAACAACATTTTCCATGACACCTACTGGAGTCAGGAAAAACATTCAATAAAATCCTTTTTAACGTGTTCTCAAGAGATTTTACCTTCTGCACTCTCTGGGGGGATGGGATAAGTTCTGAGACCCTCCCCTTATAACGGTGGTCAAGGAGGGTTGCCAACCAGTAATCATCCTTCTCCTTTATGCCACATATTCTTGGGTCCTTTTGCAGGCTTTGAAGCATGAGGTTGCCCATGCGCCTCAAATTTACAGGGGCTTGAGAAGCAGACACCTGGGGGTCACTCAGGATGACAGCATCTGGAACTTCCTCCTCCCAGCCACGTACTACTCCCAAGGGTCCTGGGTTTGGAAAGCCATCGCTTACAGATTGACGCATGTCTTCCTCTTCTTCGAAGCCTATGAAAGTGCCAGAATCCTCCTCCTCACCCTCCTCCCCTCTCTTCTCTTGTGTATTCTGTGACATGGGAATGATGGTGTCTGGATAAAGTGAGTATTGAGAGGAAAGGAAGTCCTCCTCTTCCTCCTGCTGCTCTGCCTCCAGTGCCCTGTCCATAATGCCATGCAGAGTCTGCTCCAGCAGGAACACAATAGAGATTGTGTCACTGATGCATGCACTGTCACGGCTCACCATCCTTGTGGCGTCATCAAATGGTGACAATACAGTGCATGCGTCCTTAATGATCAGCCATTGGCGTGGGGAAAAAAGCAGAGGCAGCCTGAGCCTGTCGTTGTGTCGTAATCGCACAGGTACTTGTTGATGGCCCTCAGCTGCATGTATAGCCACTGCAGCATTGCCAAAGTCGAGTTCCACCTGGTGGGCATGTCACAAATCAGGCGGTTTACGGGCAGGTGGAATTCCTGCTGAATTTTAGCCAACCAAGCACTGGCTGTGTATGACCGCCTGAAATGGCTACAGACTCTTCTGGACAGCTTTAGCACATCTTGCAGCCCTGGGTACGTACTTAAAAAATGCTGCACCACCAAATTTAGGACATGTGCCAGGCATGGCACATGTGTCAACTTTCCCTGTCTAAGGGCGGACAGGAGGTTTGAGCCATTATCGCAAACCACCATTTCTGGCTCCAGCTGGCGTAGTGTGAACCACCTCTGGGCCTGTCCCTGCAGAGCTGCAATAATCTCTGCTTCAGTGTGGTTCCTGTCCCCTAAATGCACAAGCTAAAGCACTGCATGGCACCTTTTAGCTTGACTCATGGAATAGCCCTTTGAATGCTTAGGGGGTACCTGATGTTCATAGGACAATTCTGCAGAGGAGGGCATGGAGGTGGTGGAGGAGGAGGAGGGGTAGAGCTCACAGGTCTGGCATCATCCCCACCAGCTGTATGGAGACGTGGGGGCACAACAAGCTGCAGCACCGAGCTCTGTCCTGTATCCTTTCAAGTTGCAAGCAGCGTTATCCAGTATGCTTTGAACAAAATATATCATCCCTGCCCATGCTTGCTGGACCACGTGTCAGTAGTAAGGTGGATATTTTTACGGCTGACTGCCTTGCCCAATGATGCCAGAGCATTCCCTTCCACGTGATGGTAGAGAGATGGAACAGTCTCATGTGAAAAGTAGTAGCGACTGGGAACCTGCCATTGTGGTATAGCACATTGTGCAAATTCACGGAAGGGGGCAGAATCCTCCAGGCTGAAAGGAAGAAGTTGGAGAGCCAACATCTTTGACAAGCTTGCATTTAGATGCTGGGTATGTGGGTGGCAGGGACTGTATTTTTTTTCCGCTGCAGCAGATGGGGCAGAGAAATTTGCTGGCTACAGTCTACAGCTGGTGGAGTGCTGCTGGCAGATGTGCTGCTAGGACCTGGGACACCCTGTGCAATACCATCATCCCTGTCAGTGGAGGCTGCTGAGAGGTAATGACTCGGTATAAGAGGGGCAGACTGAAGTGGGTAAGGAGGAGGAGGAGGAACAGATTTGTGCCCCTTTTGTGTGGCTTTTAGCTGCTCTTGTCAACGGGCTGAGTGGTTGGACGTTAAATGCCTTGTTAAGCATGTGGTACCCAAATGGCAGGTGTTTTTGCCACGTTTGATGTGCCTGAGACACAACAGTGCCATCTGCTGCAGATGTGTTGAAAAAGGCCCAGACAGCTGAGCTTTGGGGAGTGGGCTGGGAGATAACAGCTGCAGAATGTGATGGAATATGGTTACTGCTCTCTACTCTTTCTTGATGTCGGCCTCCTTGCGGTTGTGCCGCCTCACCTTCAGTTTCCTCCTTTGCTCTATCTGGCATCCAAGTCGAATCAGTGACCTCATCATCATCATCATCTCCATCTCCTCCATCTTCATCATCATCATTACCACTGGAGACAACTTGGCAATACGCTGCGGCTGGGGGAACATGAATGCCAATTTGTCTATCAGTGTTCTCCCCTCTCTCTGGGCTCATGTTCCTGTTATCCTGTTGGGGCTATGGCAGGAATAGATGTGGACAAGGAGGCAGGTTTATCCGCTCTGGTAACTTCAGGGGACTGCACACTTGTCTCTGCTTGTGTGACAGAGAATGAGGAGAATGAGGAAGGTTGCTGGCCCCCTTACAGTGCCAAGGGAACGTCTGCCTCTCCTTGTTGTCCTCCCAGACATTATTGGGAGGGAGGGGGCGGTGCTTATAAGCAAATGTAAAGAAGAAGTAGAAATCTGTATGTAGATGCACTTTAATCAATGTAAAGTGGTGTTTGGTGCACTTTAATTTGAGTATGCACACTACACAGACAAACTACACGGATACACTATAATATACTGCAATATAATGCCCCAAACATACAGTGACGCACAGAACTATATGACATTAAACTTGCAGTAACGCACACAGAAGTAAATGGGGTTAAACTGGCAGTAACGCACACAGAAGTAAATGGCGTTAAAATTGCAGTAATGCACAAAACTATATGGCGTTAAACTGGTAGTAATGCACACAGAACTACATGGCGTTAAACTGGCAGTAACGCACACAGAACTAGATGGCGTTAAACTGGCAATAATGCACACAAAACTATATGGCGTTAAACTGGCAGTATCACACACAGAACTATATGGCGTTAAACTGGCAGTAACGCACAAAGCTATATGGTGATAAACTGGCAGTAATGCACACAGAAGTAAATGGCGTTAAATGTGCAGTAACGCACCAAACTATATGGCGTTAAACTGGCAGTAACGCACACAGAAGTAAATGGTGTTAAACTGCAAGTAGCGCAATCAAATAGACGGTGTTCAACTGTCACTACACTGATGCTCTCTGAACTGTCCATAGCTATCGCTACTCTAGCTGCACACTATGCAAAGCTGAATGATGGTCCTCCTCACTACACTCACACTACACTCACACTATCCCTAGACTGACACTTAACTAATATTCTACACTGACAATTCAAGCACAATAGCACAGTATAGCACACTAACTAATTAACAGCACTGAACAGAGCCCTGTTCTATCTCTCTCCACGCCAAAATCACACTGAAAATGGCTGCCATTGAAAGAATAATTTTATACTGTGGGGCGGGAATGAGCCATGATTGAATAAAGTCATGATGACAGTGTCCAATCATGACTCTGAAGGTGCTCTGTGCCCTGATTGGCTGAAGCTTACTGCTTCAGCCAATCAGGGCTTGCAATGCACTGTTCAGTGCCACAATGCATTGTGGTCAGTCCACAGGGCCGAACAAACGTCTGAACAACGAAAGTTCGCCCCGAACTTATGCTCGGGCCGAACCATTCATCCATCCCTAATAATCCCTTCCCAAACCTCCTGCCTTCTTTGAATAATCTTCTAGATACACTTGCACACAGTTCATGAAGGAACTATTTTTTCAAACCATTCCTATGTTTTCTTGCATAGTTGAGTAACTTAGCCTTATTTCCACATCCTATGTATGAAAACATAGGAACTGGGGTGTAGAAAAATTATTGCAGGTGCTCTGGACCTATGAGTCAAAATTTTTAAATATTTGACTGTAGCAGGAGGCAGTTTGTTTGCAAAGTGCTAGAGAGCGGTACAATAATGAGCCTCTGCAGGCAGGGGCATAACTAGAAATCACAGGGCCCCATAGCAAAATGTTGTATGGGCCCTCCCCCCCAGAAACAGCCCTCTCCACAAAAAAAATTAACTAATGCCATTGAACAACAGATTACCAAACTCATGTAGCACAGTACCCAGGCAACAGCTTATATTAATTTCAAAAAACAAAACAAAAATTTGCCAATAAAATCTACAGGTTACATTTAGTACATTATAGTGTAAGTAAAGTAAAAAAAGTTTTTTTCAAGTTTTGCACCCCCACAATTAACTGGGAAGAGGCCTTTCTCCCCATCTGCACAGGGACAAGGTGCTTTTCCAGGCACTGTGCAAAACAGATGACAGTCGGTCTCCCACTCCCTTCCTTCCTCCTATCCAGACTCCAGAGCCTCCTCATGTGCTGAAAACGATGTCCCTTCACAGGCACGCTCAAGCGTTCTGCCCCGCCCACTCTGCTCTCTGCTCCTGCCTCCTGCTGTATGCGGCTACCTGTGTCGAGACACGGCCGGACTCGCGGGGATCGGGAGGCTTAAACTTACATTCACAGTAACAATCTCTCCTGCGCTCAGGTGTCCATGAACCAAACATGTGGTGCGACCGCCTAAAAAGGTAATGCCTACTGTCTTGCAGCCCTCCTTTGAACAATGGGTATTCAAGCTAGAAAAAAACAGAAAAGAAGGAGGGCGCACCAACCTAGTGCATTACCACTAATAAACTTTAATGCAGCATAAAAACAGCAGAAATAATACTCACAAACGAGCTTGTATAACCAGCTTTAAAAAGGGCGCAACAGCGCTGTTTCTGTAAATCGACACACCAGGACCTATTGCCAAGAGGGTCAAACCGGTGCAAACGGCTGTTTTTATACTGCATTAAAGTTTATTAGTGGTAATGCACTAGGTTGGTGCGCCCTCCTTCTTTTCTGTTTTAAACTTACATTCCTCAGAGTGGAGCGGAGTGCCCCCTTACATCCCAGGTGTCCCCAGCGGAGTGCCTCCTTACATCTCAGGTGTCCCCAGCAGAGTGCCTCCTTACATCTCAGGTGTCCCCAATGGTCTGCCTCCTTACATCTCAGGTGTCCCCAGCGGAGTGCCTCCTTACATCTCAGGTGTCCCCAGCGGAGTGTTTCCTTACATCTCAGGTGTCACTGTCCCCAGCCAGGGGAGTGCTTCCTTACATCTCAGGTGTCCCCAGCGGAGTGTTTCCTTACATCTCAGGTGTCCCCAGACTCCAGAGCCTCCTCATGTGCTGAAAATGATGTCCCTTCACAGGCACGCTCGAGCATTCTGCCCCGCCCACTCTGCTCTCTGCTCCTGCCTCCTGCTGTATGCGGCTGCCTGTGTCGGGACACGGCCAGACTCGTGGGGATCGGGAGGCTTAACAGTAAACTTACATTCCTCGGAGTGGAGCGGAGTGCCTCCTTACATCTCAGGTGTCCCCAGCGAAGTGCCTCCTTACATCTCAGGTGTCCCCAGCAGAGTGCCTCCTTACATCTCAGGTGTCCCCAGCGGAGAGTTTCCTTAAATCTCAGGTGTCCCCAGTGGAGTGTTTCCTTACATCTCAGGTGTCCGCAGCGGAGTGTTTCCTTACATCTCAGGTGTCACTGTCCCCAGCCAGCGGAGTGCTTCCTTACATCTCAGGTGTCCCCAGCGTAGTGCCTCCTTACATCTCAGGTGTTGCCAGCGGAGTGTTTCCTTACATCTCAGGTGTCCCCAGCGGAGTGTTTCCTTACATCTCAGGTGTCACTGCCCCCAGCCAGCGGAGTGCTTCCTTACATCTCAGGTGTCCCCAGCGGAGTGTTTCCTTACATCTCAGGTGTCCCCAGCGGAGTGTTTCCTTACATCTCAGGTGTCCCCAGCGGAGTGCCTCCTTACATCTCAGGTGTCCCCAGCGGAGTGCCTCCTTACATCTCAGGTGTCCCCAGCGGAGTATTTCCTTACATCTCAGGTGTCCCCAGCGTAGTGTTTCCTTACATCTCAGGTGTCCCCAGTGGAGTGTTTCCTTACATCTTAGGTGTCACTGTCCCCAGCCAGCGGAGTGCTTCCTTACATCTCAGGTGTCCCCAGTGGAGTGTTTCCTCATATCTCAGGTGTCCCCAGCAGAGTGTTTCCTTACATCTCAGGTGCCTCCTTACATCTCAGGTGTCCCCAGCGGAGTGCCTCCTTACATCTCAGGTGTCCCCAGCGGAGTGCCTCCTTATATCTCAGGTGTCACTGTCCCCAGCCAGCGGAGTGCTTCCTTACATCTCGGGTGTCCCCCCCCCATTGGAGGCCTTCTATATCCCAGCAGCAGTGTCTCCGCCACCATTACTAAAGGCAGATGGGGAACAAAATAGAAGCGGCCGGCTACAATAGAAATTGAGCTGTGGCACCGCCCACCCCCCACCCCTTTCCACAACAGGTCACAGATGACAGACAGACCTGGGGCGGGGGGGGGCGGCGCCGCAACTCTTTTTCTATTGTAGCCACTCAGCAGGCTTCATTTCTCATTTCTAACTCCTCTGGTCTTCTGGAAAATGGCGGCCGGCGGAGACATTATCTCCGCCAGCTACGGACCTCTAGCGGCGGCGGCGGGCGGTGAAAAATCAGCAAAAAAGGAATTCTATTGGCAACTATGAATGGGCCCCACTCGGCTGCAGGCCCCATAGCTCCCCCACATGGGTCGCTATGGCGGTAGTTCCGCCACTGTCTGCAAGTAACAGTGAAGCATGGTGGAGGTTCCTTGCAAGTTTGGGGCTGCATTTCTGCAAATGGAGATAAAGATTTGGCCCAATTTGGACATTATCACTTAGGGGTGTACTCACTTTTGTTGTCAGCGGTTTAGACATTAATGGCTGTGTGTTGAGTTATTTTGAGGGGACAGCAAATTTACACTGTTATACAAGCTGTACACTCACTACTTTCATTGTAGCAAAGTGTCATTTCTTGTTGTCACATGAAAAGATATAATAAAATATTTACAAAAATGTGAGGGGTGTACTCACTTTTGTGAGATACTGTATATATATATATATATATGTAGCGTGTGTCCCACTCTATAACACACGACCCTGCCAGTTGGGACATCCAGCCTGAGAGAGAGGGATCCCAGCTGCACATCGAGGAGCATCTGCACGAACAGTGAATCGTTCCAGTGTGAGGTGACCAGTCGGGTTGCCAAGGGAGCCTGTCTGTTCCAGGACATTCGTTTGGGCCTTGATCGCAGGATTGGGTGAGAGTGCATTTTTGCCCATCTGCCGGGAACAGAGACACTGCACTACAGAAGGAGTTATTTGAACACTGTATACAGAAATCTTTGTTGGTAGTCATCCTGCTGACACTTGTAGTACCACAGGGATAAAGGATAAGGCTACCCATTTCTGTGACAATGTATACAGACACCATTGTCCTATCACCTTGTTAAACAAAACACTGCTTGTTTCACCTGATAATCTGGGCCAGTTGTGTTATTTGGCCCTGCTATCCAGGAGTTTAAGTTCACCAACGAAAGTAGCTAGCTGAAGACACCAAATCTTATCTTTGCTTCAAAAGCACTGAAGCTACTAGTGTCATACGGATGCGCACACACATAGTCAGGGCTCTGCATATGCATTGGGGGTGTGGGACAGTTTATCTATAAAGTTAAGCCATTACTTGCTGACTTGAATAGGTGTTTAAAGTTGGGCCTGTGGTGTCAGGGGACTAGGGATGAGCCGAACACCCCCCTGTTCGGTTCGCACCAGAACATGCGAACAGGCAAAAAACTAGTTTGAACACGCGAACACCGTTAAAGTCTATGGGACACGAACATGAATAATCAAAAGTACTAATTTTAAAGGCTTATGTGCAAGTTATTGTCATAAAAAGTGTTTGGGGACCTGGGTCCTGCCCCAGGGGACATGGATCAATGCAAAAAAAAGTTTTAAAAACGTCCGTTTTTTCGGGAGCAGTGATTTTAATAATGCTTAAAGTGAAACATTAAAAGTGTAATATCCCTTTAAATTTCATACCTGGGGGGTGTCTATAGTATGCCTGTAAAGGGGTGCATGTTTCCCGTGTTTAGAACAGTCTGACAGCAAAATGACATTTCAAAGGAAAAAAAGTAATTTAAAACTACTTGCGGCTATTAATGCATTGTCGGTCCCACAATACACATAGAAGTTCATTCCCACAGGGGAACCCCGAACCAAAATTTAAAAAAAAAATGACGTGGGGGTCCCCCTAAATTCCATACCAGGCCCTTCAGGTCTGGTATAGATATTAAGGGGAACCCCGGCCAAAATAAAAAATGGCGTGGGGTCCCCCTCAAAATCTATACCAGACCCTTCAGGTCTGGTATGGATTTTAAGGGGAACCTTGCGCCAAATTTTTTTTAAAAAACGGCGTGGGGTCCCCCTAAAAATCCATACCAGACCCTTATCCGCACACGCAACCTGGCAAGCCGCAGGAAAAGGGGGGGGGGCGAGAGAGCGGCCCCCCTCCTGAAGAAGCATTTCAATAAAGGAATTGTCAAAAACCGTCTCTTGTCATTTTTAACATTTTTGACAGTTTTTTAGTGAACTAGTAGGGGTACTTTTGTACCCCCTTACCATATCACACAGGGGGGGAGGGCCGGGACCTGGGGGTCCCCTTGTTAAAGGGGGCTTCCAGATTCTGATAAGCCCCCTGCCCGCAGACCCCCACAACCACCGGCCAGGGTTGTGGGGATGAGGCCCTTGTCCTCATCAACATGGGGACAAGGTGTTTTGGGGGGCTACCCCAAAGCACCCTCCCAATGTTGAGGGCATGTGGCCTGGTACGGTTCAGGAGGGGGGGCGCTCTCTCGCCCCCCCCTCTTTTCCTGCGGCCTGCCAGGTTGCGTGCTCGGATAAGGGTCTGGTATGGATTTTTGGGGGGACCCCACACCGTTTTTTTTTTAATTTTGGCGCGGGGTTCCCCTTAAAATCCATACCAGACCTGAAGGGTCTGGTATAGATTTTGAGGGGGACCTTACGCCATTTTTTTTTTTTTTAATTTTGGCCGTTGTTCCCCTTAATATCCATAGCAGACCTGAAGGGCCTGGTATGGAATTTAGGGGGACCCCCCACGTCATTTATTTATTAATAGCTGCGAGTAGTTTAAATGACTTATTTTCCTTTGAAATGTCATTTTGCTGTCAGACTGTTCTAAACACGGGAAACATGCGCCCCTTTACAGGCATACTATAGACACCCACCAGGTACGAAATTTAAAGGGATATTACACTTTTATTGTTTAACTTTAAGCATTATTAAAATCACTGCTCCCGAAAAAACGGCCGTTTTTAAAACTTTATTTTGCATTGATCCATGTCCCCTGGGGCAGGACCCAGGTCCCCAAACACTTTTTATGACAATACCATGAATATAAGCCTTTAAAATTAGACTTTTAAAGGGTGTTCCGCGGCATTCAAATTTGCCGCGAACACCCCAAATTGTTCGCTGTTCAGCGAACTTGCGAACAGCCGATGTTCGAGTCGAACATGAGTTCGACTCGAACTCGAAGCTCATCCCTACAGGGGACAGTAGAGAGAGGCCTGACACAAAAGGGAGTCATTCTTCTGATCTCCTCCTGCTTGGACTCATAGAGCCAATCTGAGTAAAGGTAACCAATCTAATTTGAAGTGCCATATTGTGCTTAATTTACCATTAAAGTATGCCTCTGCTCTTGGGGACATTCTCAGGTTTGGAATTTGGAAGTTGATTACTTGATTATATATTGTTACTTAATAAAAAAACACAATACAACAAGGCAGTGCTATACAGATAAAAATAGACTATGATATTCACAATGTTCAATCTTAAAGTGCATACATATAAACATTAATTTAGTCCATAATGAGTTGCAGATAGATTTTCTGGTAAGAGTTTTATCTGTAGGGGGAACCTGTACCCCCCTGCTTGTCTGCATGTGTGGAGGTGTTAGTGACAGCAGCTTTATTTCACATATTTTGCAAGATCATTGGACTCTCTCATCACTCTTTGGGCAATTACCACAGCTTCTCTCTGCAACTCATTATGGACTAAATTAATGTTTATGTATTGTACACTTTGAATATCATAGTGTGTTTTTATCTGTATAGCGCTGCCTTGTTGTATTGTGTTTTTATATGTATTGCTTGCCATTAGCAGCTTATATGGTAGCAGCTGTAGCCTTAAACGGCCATATTTTTAGCCATTAAGGGATATCCATTGATTTATTGTCCCATAAGCGCTTGTTTTCGCAGGAATGGGCCACCTTTTTGTGACTTGCTATATATTGTTACTGTCTGTTATCCTTCCACAGAAATATTGCAGTAAAGACAATTTCTGTGTTTTATCATAATGTGTGTGTTTCTCATTGGTCATTGCACTTACACTATTGCCAGGTGTGCCAGAGAGGGCTGAGGCTGTTATTAGGGTTGAGAGGCAGAGTAACGGACTGAACATACTTAAGCAGCCTCTTCGGGGGTATAACTACATATAGGGGCTTGTCCGAGATAATACCACTACTTTGCAATCAACTCCCCAAGATAGCACCCCTAAAAGCGTCAAGATGGACCCTGTCACTGCAATGCAGTGGTATTGTGAAGAAGGCGCCAGCCCAGAATCAAGCGTAGTGCTTGAACTCCCTGGGGAGGCCTGGAATGAGGAGAAGATCGGTCAGGTACTGCAGACATTGTCCTTAGACAAGAAAACATGGGTGATGTTAGATCTGACCGTGTGGCCCCCTGCACACATGTGCTACTGCATTGGAAGCAAGAGATCCCTGACCCTTTCCGAGGGTCCAGTGTGCAGTTGGCAGACCAGGTTGAGTTTCGTCTAATTCAGCCAAATACGCCAGACATGTCTTTAGCAAGTTCTAGTCAAGCTGAGACCATGAAAGAAGAAGTCCCTTCCACGACATCCCTGGCCACGATTGCACCAGAGTTCTTCACTGCCTTGGGAGACTTTGTGGCAAAGTGTCAGAGGGATACTCCAATGTACTCTGAACATGGGTATCAGAAACTCAGGATCTTCTCTGGGAGACATCCAGTGCCTACAGGGGAGGACAACTTTTTTTTTTTAAATCAGAAAATTATTTTATTGAGCCACAAGAGACAGGTTACATAACAGACATCCGAGCATTGAAGATGACATCGTATAGATTGTAATCTCAAAACATTAAATTACCTCTCGGCTGTGTACATTTAAGGTGAATAAAGCTTATTACAGCAGTGGCATCAACTAGATTTTACATCTATATAACAACAAACCGTGTTGTGTAAGAGAGTAAAAAACTCTCCCACCCAACACAGCTACCAGGCGACCAACTGGTCATCTAACCATAAACCTTGTTTCTGGTCTGCACATATAGGTACAATCACATGGAAATAAAATATGAATACACCAAATGTTACCCCTGTCAAACAAGTAGTACTCTCTTAGACTTGAAATATCCTGTTCATAATTAGTTGTGGGGGTGCCAATCCCGGGGAATCCAGCCAGGGTTGCCATATAGAATTAAATTTCCGAGGTGCATTTCTATGCTGATATGTTAGATGTTCTCTGATAAGGATATCATTTACCTGTTCTATCCATTGTTTTTTGGTTGGAACATTTACTGACAGCCAGAATCTGGCCACCAGCTTACGAGCCAGATATAATAATCTGATTATTGCTATGTTACTGGGAGGGGGATATATTTCTTCATCGATCGCTCCTAGAATACATATCAGGGGATCCAGGGGTACCCTAATTTGGAATACTGATGAAATTATCTCGGTGACATCTCCCCAGTAACGATGCAATTTGGGGCAACGCCACATCAAATGAATCAGCGACCCCTCTTCTCCACAACGTTTAGGACACAAGGAAGAGTCTCTGCTACCCCATCTATGTAATTGTATTGGCGTACGATAAGCTCTATGTAGCAAAAGTAAATGTGAGAGTCTATGTGTTTGTGATACAGAAGTTAATGGCCCTGTCTGGAGGCACATGTCCCATATGTCTTCACTCACCTCCCCCAGATCCTCTATCCATCTACGTCTACATGGCAAAGTTGTAGTGTCTTGTGTAGCTGAAAGCAAATGTGAGTAAATGTGAGATATCAGGCCCTTTTTTTCCTGACCAAAGAAAATGTCATTTATTAGGGGATGAGTAACAATTGAGAGATCGATTGACCGGCCTTGAATCTGAAGGGCATGACGTAACTGAAGATATCGGTAAAATTGATGTCTAGGAAGCCCAAATTCCGATTGCAACTCCATAAAAGATTTTAAAATATTTTGGTGAAATAATTGAGAAATATTATGAATTCCGGCGTTCCTCCACAATTGGAATCCCTCTAGTTTATAGACTTCTGCTAAATTCGGATTGTTCCACAGAGGAGTTTCTGCTAGAAAGCCCAGAATTTTTAATTTAGATTTGACCGTGGACCATAATTTTTTAAGAAGAACTATGGTGGGGGCTGTTTGTGGCAGGTGTAACAGTCCTGCCTCCAAATTCGCCAGCACTGATGTATTTAGTGTTCCACTTCGCAGCATGCTTTCAACCGAGTCAGAATCACTTAGCAACCCAAGACCACTCAAGTGCTGCAATTGAGAGGCATAAAAGTATAGTTTAGGGTTGGAAACCGCAGCTCCTCCCCGATCTTTACCATACTGCAAAGTGGAAAGACTTATTCTAGCAACTTTTTTCCTCCAGATTAGGGATCTAAACAGTGTCTCAATACGATTAAACCACCTACGGGGTATCCATTGTGGAGAATTGTGCATAATGTACAAAAGTTGAGGCCCCCAAACCATTTTGATTAAATTTATTCTACCAATTACTGATAAGGGGAGTTTACACCATGTATTGCATGTCATTTGAAGTTTTTTAAAAAGGGGTAGCAAATTATCTTCCAAGTATTTTTTTGGATTGACCGATACTTGAATTCCTAGATATTTAAATGAGGAGACCACTTTAAGCGGTCTTGCACTATCCGGCAAAGTAACCATTGGTTCATCCACTGGGAGAATGACAGATTTACTCCAGTTAATGGAGAATCCCGACAATGAGCCAAAGTGCTGTATTAGCTGCATCACATTTGTAAGTGATGCCTCCACATCCCCTAGGTAGAGTAAAGTATCGTCTGCATAGAGAGAGATCCTATCAGATACTGGTCCTCTGATAAAACCCACAATAGACTGTGAGGATCTTACCATCTCTGCTAGTGGCTCAAGGGCCAATGCGAATAACAGGGTTGAAAGTGGACACCCCTGTCTCGTACCCCTAAAAAGGGGAAACGAATCTGACAGATCACCATTTACGCGGATTCTAGCCGTAGGGGCCTAATACAGCAGTCTAACCCATTGAATAAAATTGTCTCCTAAGCCAAAACGCTTCAAAGTTTCCCATAAGTACGGCCATTCAACGCTGTCGAAAGCCTTGGCAGCATCCAATGATAGTATTGCTCTTTTGCCAGGATTGTCAACAGGGATCTGAAGATTGAGAAAAAGTCTTCTTATATTAAGAGCTGTGGATCTCGATGGAATAAACCCGGATTGGTCCCTATGGATCACTTTATGGATAACTTTAGCTAGTCTTGTGGCCAACACCCTTGCCAACAGTTTAACATCTGTTGTCAACAACGATACGTGCCTATAAGAGTCTGGTAGATGGGCCTCTTTACCAGGTTTAAGAAGGAGGACAATAATAGCTTCATTCATGGATTGAGGTAAACTTCCTGTTTTTTTGGCATCTTCAAATACTTCCTTTAAGTGTGATAATAGAGTTTCAGAGTAGCGCTTATATACTTCCACCGGCAAGCCGTCCGAACCCAGAGACTTACCAGGAGAAGAGAGTGCCAACGCCTCCAAAAACTCCTCAGCCCTAAGGGGAGCGTTCAACTGAACTACATCCTGCGTCGGGAGTTGCGGTAATTGGCATTGATCTAGAAATGAGTTAATTTCTGTCAGTGTGGGATTGACCTTAGAGGAGTACACATCAGCATAGAAATCTCTAAGCGTGGACAATATCTCTGCATGGGTAGAAACCAGAGTGCCTGATGAGCCAGTGATTGCTTCTATGTGGGATGAGCCTTTTTGTGAGCGTATCATCATGGCAAGCATATGCCCTGTGGTTTCTCCCTCTTCAAAATATTTTTGTTGCAGAAAAAATCTTTTCTTTTCCGCAGTAGTTAACATCAGATGGTTGGCCATATGTTGAGCCTCAAGAAAAGATTTCTCGGTACTCTCTGAGGGGGATTCGATAAAAGCAGATTCAGCCCTCTTGGCCTCTTTTAAAACAGTTTGCTCCCAGTTCTTGGTCTCGGTCTTAATGGTATTAATAGATTTAATGAATTGTCCTCTCAGAAATGCTTTTAATGTGTCCCAAAAAATGCCAGGACGAGAAGAATGTTTATTAAACCTAATGAAAGAATCTAAGTTGTCAAAAATGGGGTCAGGCGTAGGAAACAATGACAACCAAAATGGGTTAAGTTTCAGTAATTCTTCTTTAAGACACCCGACGTAAAAATCTCTATACATAGGGGGAGTGATCAGAGACAGTTCTGGCTTCATAATTTGTGGAGGTTACTAATGATAGCATCAAGTCATTACCCAGACCGAGATCAATCCTGGAGAGGCCCTTGTGTGTAGCAGAAAAACATGAGTAACATTTTACTAGCGTATAACTCATCCTCCATACATCCCTCAATCCCAGTTCCGCAACAAGGCGGGCAAAGGGAGTCTGTCCCCCTCTCATCCGACCCGAAGGGATTTTTGCGGACATCTTATCTAGCTCGGCATCCAGATAATTGTTGAAATCTCCAACAATAAGTGCTGGTATCCCCGGGTGTTGTGAGAGGAAGGAGGCTAGCGTCTTAATGACCTCTATCGAAAAAGGGGGTGGTATATATATATTTCCGATAATGCATTGTAACCCATTTAATGAGCATATTAGAAAGACATAACGACCATAAGGGTCAATAACCGATAATGTATGAGTAAAGTTAATATTTTTGCCTATCAGAATGCTGACACCTCTGGCATAGGAAGAGAAGACAGAGTGAAACTGAACGCTAGACAATTTAGTAGAGAATGGGGATTCCTGAGCAGGTAACATATGTGTCTCCTGAAGACACACTACTGAAGATCCCATGCGTTGAAGCATGTGTAGTACAGCTAGGCGTTTCACCCTGTCTCCCAGACCTCTAACATTCCAACTAGTAAGCGCTATCTGCTTAGCCATAAAACATTAAAACATAAATAAATGAGGCCAAGTTGTGCAAGGCATATAAAGAATGTTTCAGAGAGCCACCATTGTTGTGTCTAGCAAGACTGTAAGAATTAGGCAGTCTTTGGCGTAGATTTCTTGAGCCAGATGAGAGTAGGTAAGGCAGTACCAGGACCAATGAATTAACTGAGTCCCTGGGAACAAAAAACAAAAAGAAAGCAACGGAAAAAAAAATGGAACTGTAGTGTCCACGAAGGACCCGCAACTGGGGGGCTAGATTCAGTAGCCGGCTTTGAAGAAGCAGAAGGCAACAGGCCTTGTTTTACTTGCATAAACGTAGATACCATTAACCGACTGTTCGTGCGGCATCCTCCGCCTTGAAAAGAATATTGCCATCTTGTGACCAGAACTATTATGAGCGGATAATAGTTGCACCATTATTGCTTAAGTAAAAGAAAGTTTCTCTCAGGGTATGGGGAAAAACGTTGATCTTCAGGTATTTCTGCGCCGTCTGCCCAAATCTTCTCGTAAGGATTTTTCCTCTCTGTCCAGCCACTGCACCACCATCGCAGGCCTCTCAAAAAAGTGAACCTCATCCCTGGCTACCACACGAAGACGAGCCGGATAGAGCATAGAATATTGTAGTTCCAGAGAACGGAGTCTCTTTTTAATATCATTGAACTGGGCCCTCTGCTTTTGTACATCAGCTGAGAAGTCTGGAAACAGTGATACTTTAGAATTTTCGATCACCAGGGCATCTCCCAGAGTGCGGGCTTTTGATAGAATTATGTCTCTGTCTCTATAATGGAGCATTTTAAAAAGAAATGCTCTAGGGGGATTGCCTGGGGGCAAGGGCCTAGACGGAACCCGATGCGCCCGCTCCACTGTAAACATGGGGGAGAATGAGTCTTTCCCAAATTTATCCAGCAGCCATTTTTCAATAAAATCGACCGGATTCCTGCCCTCCATTTTTTCAGGGATGCCAAGAAGATATCCCTCAGTGTGGGTTCCTGTTCAGGCGAGCTCGTGGTTTGGGCCTTGTGTGATCTTTGGGGCATAGGTAAATTACTCACAGTGTCCCAGGGTAGCAGAGCAGCGTGCGGATCCTCCAGGGGAACAGTGTCATCTGCCTCCGATTGCGAGCCGCTTCGGCTCTCCGCTCCATTGCCGTTCGTTTCTGGTGAGTCCCATATGTCAGACTGGGGGAAAAGCTTCTGCACGGCCTCCCTGTGTTTCACTGCAGCCGACTTAGATGCCGCGCCGCCATCTTGGGCCTCGTGGTCCGGAGCGGAGCGGACCGTGGAGCCGCGTCTGGGATGTTTTGTAGCCATACTGGTATATCGCTGAGAGCGGGCGATTGTAGCTGGTATACCGGGGGGTAATCTGGTGCTGGGTTCGGTCTGTCAGCAAAGATTTTCAGGATTTCTATGCGGATTTTCGGCAGGGCTCACAAGATGTGCGACTGACTACATCCGCTGCCAAGCCACGCCCCCGGGGAGGACAACTTTGAAGAGTAGCTGAACCAGGCCACGCAAGCTCTGGATGAATGGGACATTCCTGAGACTCACAAGAAGCAGAGAATTACAGAGAGTCTAAGGGGTCCTGCCTCAGAAGCTTTCCGTAATCTGAAGCTCAGTTAGAAAAATTGCGTCGTTCAAGACTACCTGAACATTCTCCAGGATGTGTTTCGGTGCAGTGAAAAAGCTTCTGACCTCATGTATCAGTTTGAGTATACTTTCCAGAATGCAGGGTAAAATTTATCTGACTATGTGAGGCGTTTGGATAAGATACTGCATCAAATCCTACTGAAGAAGGGTTTGGATCCCCGGAAAGTAGATTAGGTGCAAAGCCTTTGGACTCCATCATCATCCTGCTGAGAACAAGCAAAGATGGTGGCATCCTGAAGTATCCAGATCTGATCGGGATTGTGCGGGAAGAAGAGGCCTTGCTGGAGAAGAAGAAAAGTCAAAAGTCTGAATCGGTTTTCGAGGTCAGAGTGGCCAGTGCAGCTGGTAACAACTCTGAGGTCAAACTTCTCAAGACTCAGGTGTCACAGCTGAAAGAGATGTTGACCAAACCATTGGATCTCAAGACTGAGATAGCCGCACTGAAGATGCAGGTATACCAGATGATACCAGATGATGGAAGTGATGGACCAGTTGGCATCAAAACGTACTTGTACGAGTTGTCTGGCAAGGGTGGTACGGGGCAGAATGTACCCGTGGACTCGCCTACTGCATCTGGCCAGGGGCCAATGAATCAAGATGTCTGTCTAAACTGTGGAGGTGTAGGTGTCAGGGCTGGGCTCAGTCCTTCCTTCTCTAAGCTGGCCGCTCAGCTGTCAGCTAATTGCCAGCTCCCATCTCTCTCCACAGTTACCCAGCTGTTGTTGATTCTGCTCGTCAGTCCTGCCTACTTAAAGCCGTCCAGCTCACTTGATCTCTGCCTTCGCCTTTGTCAATATCACAGAGACTTTCTCATGCTTTCCTGTTGAAGACTTGCTCGGCTGACGTTCCTTCTGGCTCCTGATCCTGCTTGCTGTACTACTACTTTTATCTCTGGCGCTCTGACATTTGCTTGGCTGATTACCCAATCTGGTTACTGAACTTGCTTGTTTTGACTACGTTTACTACTCTGTGTACTTTATTATTATTATTATTAATAAACAAGTGTGATTTAACTATACTTCTGTCTCGGTCTTATTCATGGTTCCTGATAGTAGGTCAGTACTGGATAGTATGTCCTAATCCACTGAAAAGGACAGAAGACTGGTGTGGACCTCAGAGAAGTGATCCAAGGATGGAGAGAAGACCTGGACCTTCAAGGAGAACTTTCACTGAATCTGCAAGGGAACAATGGAAAACACCTGCAGTTTATGCCATCTCAGTGAGAGATGCCTACCAGCCTCCAAGAGTTCTCAATGCTGGAAGAGGAAAGAAGCACAAGTCCAGTCATACAAACCTGCTATTTCAAATGCTTCCATCAAACCTCCTGCCAAGTTAGTAGGCCCTTTGTCTGTAGTGCCTGTTTTGGTGGAAGGAATTTACACAAGAGCCATCCTTGACTCCGGTGCTCAGGTGACCTTGTTGACCAGAGGCTTTTACAAGATGTATCTGTCGTGCATACCCCTGCAAATGTTGGAAGATATAGAAATGCAGGGGATTCAAACAGAAGATTACCCTTATGATGGATATCTGCAGATCAAGTTGTCATGTGAACCATTGAGGACTGGGAAGCCTCAGGACTTTGACACGCTAGCTATTGTGTTGCCAGGGTCCACAGGAAGTCTGCTAATCGTAGGGACCAACACAGATCTGGTGAATCGGATGTTAGCCCCTGTTGTCCCCAGATGTGATCCCTTACCCTCATTGTCAAAAAAAGGGGCCAGAAGTCTCTCCCTCTTCCACAGTGGATGAAGAAGGACCCATAGCAGAAGTAATTCAGCAGGAAGAAAAGGTTAGTGAGCCCACAGTGCCTAAGCCAGTGGAACAGAGAAAGTGAAAAGTTAAGCATCCTCTCAAAAGACCAACCTGTGATGTGTTGGGTAAGAACACTGAAGAAGTTATCCTCACCCCTCAAGGTACTCTTGAAGAGCCTGACCTTCTCACCACAGATTTGGTGAAAGGCAACCTTAACTCGCCCCCTGGCACATCTAGCTGGGCCATACCAATTAAGGTGGCCTGAAGACAGGGCAGCCTCCCCTCATATGCTAATTGGTGGAAGGTTCCTCTGCTAAGGTTATGCAAATACAAATTGTTTGTTTTCCTGTGTACATTAACCTGTTTTCTTCCGTGTGCATTTTAAAAGCATGTACCAGGTTAAGGACAGTTATTTCCTTTGGAGGACCAAAGGTGGGGGGAGTGTGTAGCAGGTGTGTCACGCTATAACTCACGACCCTGCCAATCTGGCCAGAACAATGTACACAGGCTTTAAAGCTAGAGTTAGGGAGAGCTGCCTGCCAGCAGCTGCAAGGGGGATTTTCACCCCCCCTTCTCCATGTTCACTGACTGAGTCTGTTGTAATATGAGCTGACACACACAGAGCTGTGCATTCAGTAGCCTCTCTTGTGCCCCAATTGGCAGGAAGAAATAAGCCAATTAAAGGCACAGTTACAGCAGCCAATCAGAGAGACTGTACTAAGCTGCAGGAAGCAGCTGCATTGGATTCTGGGACATGCAGTTCTCTCTCAAAGCAGCTCTATAGCCTGGTATTCAGGAAGGAACTACAGAAAGCCCAGGATGCTCTGCTGACAGGAAAGTAAAAGACTGCATTTTGTGAAAAAGTTCAGTCAGCAATGAGGGAGTAAAGAGACCAGACCTGAGGGAGAAGTGCTGTCTCTCAGATAATCTCTCTGCGTGATTCCTGCTTCTGCCATTTTTGCCCATCTGCAGGGAAAAGAGACAATGCATTACAGAAGGAGTTATTTGAACACTGTATACAGAAATTGTGGCTGGTAGTCATCTTGCTGACACTTGTAGTACCACAGGGATAAAGGATAAGACTACCCATTTCTGTGACAATGTATACAGACACCATTGTCCTATCACCTTGTTAAACAAAACCCTGCCTGTTTCACCTGATAATCTGGGCCAGTTGTGTTGTTTGGCCCTGCTATCCAGGAGTTTAAGTTCACCAACGAAAGTAGCTAGCTGAAGACACCAAATCTTATCTTTGCTTCAAAAGGACTGAAGCTATCTATGTCATACAGATACGCACACACATAGTCAGAGCTCTGCATATGCATTGGGTGTGTGGGACAGTTTATCTATAAAGTTAAGCCATTATTTGCTTACTTGAATAGGTGTGTAAAGTTGGGCCTGTGGTGTCAGGGGACAGTAGAGAGAAGCCTGACACAAAGGGAGTCATTCCTCTGCTTTCCTCCTGCCTGGACTCAGAGCCAATCTGAGTAAAGGTAACCAATCTAATTTGAAGTACCATATTATGCTTTATTTATCATTAAAGTATGCCTCTGCTCTTGGGGACATTCTCATGTTTGGAATCCCCGGAACGATTCTCATTTGCTCTGACATGCACTGTGAGCTGTAAGGCCTTATATAGACAGGTGTGTGGCTTTCCTAAGCAACTCTAATCAGTATAATCAAACACAGCTGGACTCATATGAAGGTGTAGAACCATCTCAAGGATGATCAGAATAAATAGACAGCACCTGAGTTAAATATATGAGTGTCACAGCAAAGGGTCTAAATACTTAGGACCATGTGATATTTCAGTTTTTCTTTTTTAATAAATTTGCAAAAATGTCAACAATTCTGTGTTTTTTCTGTCAATATGGGGTGCTGTGTGTACATTAATGAGGAAAAAAATGAACTTAAATGATTTTAGCAAATGGCTGCAATATAACAAAGAGTGAAAAATTTAAGGGGGTCTGAATATTTTCTGTTACCACTGTATATACAAGTGTACAAGCTAGCCAGGACAGCACACACCCAGCAAGAAACCAGGTCCTCCAGGTACTTTTTTTGTTTATATATACAGTATATATACAGCGGGGACGGAAAGTATTCAGGCCTCCTTAAATTTTTCACTCTTTGTTATATTGCAGCCATTTGCTAAAATCATTTAAGTTCATTTTTTTCCTCATTAATGTACACACAGCATCCCATATTGACAGAAAAACACAGAATTGTTGACATTTTTGCAAATTTATTAAAAAAGAAAAACTGAAATATCGCATGGTCCTAAGTATTCAGACCCTTTGCTGTGACACTCATATATTTAACTCAGGTGCTGTCCATTTCTTCTGATCAACCTTGAGATGGTTCTACACCTTCATTTAAGTACAGCTGTGTTTGATTATACTGATTGGACTTGATTAGGAAAGCCACACACCTGTCTATATAAGACCTTTACAGCTCACAGTGCATGTCAGAGCAAAGGAGAATCATGAGTTCAAAGGAACTGCCTGAAGAGCTCAGAGACAGAATTGTGGCAAGGCACATATCTGGCCAAGGTTACAAAAAAATGTCTGTTCCCCTAAGGTTCCTAAGAGCACAGTGGCCTCCTTAATCCTTAAATGGAAGACGTTTGGGATGACCAGAACCCTTCCTAGAGCTGGCCGTCCGGCCAAACTGAGCTATCGGGGGAGAAGAGCCTTGGTGAGAGAGGTAAAGAAGAACCCAAAGATCACTGTGGCTGAGCTCCAGAGATGCAGTCGGGAGATGGGAGAAAGTTGTAGAAAGTCAACCATCACTGCAGCCCTCCACCAGTCGGGGCTTTATAGCAGAGTGGCCCGACAGAAGCCTCTCCTCAGTGCAAGACACATGAAAGCCTGCATGGAGTTTGCTAAAAAACACCTGAAGGACTCCAAGATGGTGAGAAATAAGATTCTTTGGTCTGATGAGACCAAGATAGAACTTTGTGGCCTTAAATCTAAGCGGTATGTGTGGAGAAAAGCAGGCACTGCTCATGACCTGTCCAATACAGTCCCAACAGTGAAGCATTGTGGTGGCAGCATCATGCTGTGGGGGTGTTTTTCAGCTGCAGGGACAGGACAAATTGTTGCAATCGAGGGAAAGATGAATGCGGCCAAGTACAGGAATATCCTGGATGAAAACCTTCTCCAGAGTGCTCAGGACCTCAGACTGGGCTGAAGGTTTACCTTCCAACAAGATAATGACCCTAAGCATGCAGCTAAAATAATGAAGCAGTGGCTTCACAACAACTCCGTGACTGCTCTTGAATGGCCCAGCCAGAGCCCTGACTTAAACCCAATTGAGCATCTCTGGAGAGACCTAAAAATGGCTGTCCACCAACTTTTACCATCCAACCTGACAGAACTGGAGAGGATCTGCAAGAAAGAATGGCAGAGGATCCCCAAATCCAGGTGTGAAAAACTTGTTGCATCTTTCCCAAAAAGACTCATGACTGTATTAGATCAAAAGGGTGCTTCTACTAAATACTGAGCAAAGGGTCTGAATACTTAGGACCATGTGATATTTCAGTTTTTCTTTTTTAATAAATCTGCAAAAATGTCAAGAATTCTGTCTTTTTTCTGTCAATATGGGGTGCTGTGTGTACATTAATGAGGAAAAAAATGAACTTAAATGATTTTAGCAAATGGCTGCAATATAACAAAGAGTGAAAAATGTAAGGGGTCGGAATACTTTCCGTCCCCACTATATATATATATATATATATATATATGTATATATATATATATATATATATATATATATATATATATATATATAATATATATTTATACACTGTACATAATGGGCACCTTCCTCTCTGGACTATGTTCACATGGAAACAGCATGCTGGATTAACTTGCTGGTGAAGCATGTATAAGTCAGTTTGACAGGAGTGTGGATTCTGTGTCTTCATTTGCAGGTGCTCTGTGAAGAAGTTGCTGATCTGATGTTATACTTATGTAGTCATTTAGGCTCTTACAGTGTTGCCCACATTGACTTTGGTTGGTGTTTTAAGCTACTGTACAAAGATGACAAGATGGATAAGTGAGGAAATTGTTGTCTTGATGCGCATCATTACCGTTATCTTGAACTTGTAGGATGCAGTGGGATGCTGCAGTATTCCTCACACTATGTGTACAGTAAAAGGAGGACTTTAACCACTTGCCTACCGTGCACTTACACCCCCTTCCTGCCCAAGCCATTTTTCAGCTTTCAGCTCTGTCGCACTTTGAATGACAATTGCGCGGTCATGCTACACTGTACCCAAACACATTTTTATAATTTTCTTCACACAAATAGAACTTTCTTTTGGTGGTATTTAATCACTGCTGTTTTTTTTATTTTTTACAAAAAAAAAGACCAAAAATTTTGAAAAAAAAATGTTTTTCACTTTTTTTCTGTCAGTAGACTTCGTAACGAAGTAATTTTTCGCCTTCACTGATGTGTGCTGATGAGGCGGCACTGATGGGCACTGATAGGTTGAACTGGTGGGCATTGATGAGGTGGCACTTATGGGCACTGATGAGGTGGCAATTATGGGCACTGATTAGGTGGCACTGATGATGAGGCACTAATATGCCACACTTATGGGCACTGATAGCTGGCACTGATATGTGGCACTGGTGGGCACTGATAGGCGGCACTGGGGGGGACTAATAGGCAGCACTGGTGGGCACTAATAGGCGGCACTGGTGGGCACTAATAGGCAGCACTGGTGGGCACTGATAAGCAGCAACGATAGTCGGTATTGATGGGCACTGATGGGCATTGTATACAAAAGATACGCTGCGCTAAGGTGAAAATATCAATCTGGAGATTATTAATGCATATGAGGTATACTGAAAATACCGCATAAGTGGCTTATCCAGCCACAGCAAGGCACAAAGGATATATATATATATATATATATATATATATATATATATATATATATATATATATATATATATATATATATATATAAAAAGTGATTTTAAAGTGCAATGTGTAAATAATATACTAGATGTATACCATTAGAATGAGAGTAGCGATTACTGAACTACTACCTGTATATATAATGGATGAAAAAATCATTTATATAGTCTGAAATTTACAGTGAAAAAAAAAAAATTATAAATAAATATATCAGAGTGATAAGTGCAAAATACAACAAAGTGCCAAGTGCCACACAATGAGTGTGAATATCAAATCCAAGATGTGGTACGTGATTATTAAAGTCCAATATATGAAAGAAATGCACATAAAGTCCATAAAAACTTCCACAAGACCCTATGTCGAACACGCGTAGGGGAAGGGCCAGGACGGAGCACGGAGCCTTTCACTCCACTGAGATGTGATGCACAGCTTATCCCTCCTGACAGGCAAACTTTGGAGACTGTTATCAGATTGGTGCACTCACGCACCTTGCAAATGTGAGTACCCTAATGTAGGGAGCTTTTATTCCAATAAATATTTATAATCGATATCACACTATCCAGTTTTTCTTTTCCTTTATTCCTAACTGTGGAGTTGCTGCTGAAAACTGTGTATCTGGATTCCATCACTGAGCCGTAGGATGGCTCATAAGTGTGTTTAGACCCAGTCTCACAGCTGAGTCGCAAGCTCTGAGGTGAACGGCTGTCCCCGGGGGGTCACTGGATGGCACTTGAGCATGGAATTCTGAGCACTAAGCACTAAGATTAATGCACGCATGTTGGATTTATTATGAACTGTTTTTATGGACTTTATGTGCATTTCTTTCATATATTGGACTTTAATAATCACGTACCACATCTTGGATTTGATATTTACACTCATTGTGTGGCACTTGGCACTTTGTTGTATTTTGCACTTATCACTCTGATATATTTATTTATATATATTTTTTTTTTCACAGTAAATTTCAGACTATATAAATGATTTTTTCATCCATTATATATATAGGTAGTAGTTCAGTAATCGCTACTCTCATTCTAATGGTATACATCTAGTATATTATTTACACATTGCACTTTAAAATCACTTGTTTTATATATATATATATATATATATATATATATATATATATATATATATATATACATATATATAAATATATATATCCTTTGTACCTTGCTGTGGCTGGATAAGCCGCTTATGCGGTATTTTCATATACCTCATATGCATAAATAATCTGCAGATTGATATTTTCACCTTAGCGCAGCGTATCTTTTGTACACATTGTATTGCATGGCATATGAAACGTGTTCTGCGCGGGCAGCTAGGTGATTTCCACATTTGAGGCAATATACCATTGTGGCTTGCAAAATCCCCTTTTATCTACCTCACTTATGGGCATTGAAGGGTGGCACTGATGGGTGACACTGATGGGCATTGATTGACAACAGTGATGGGCATTGATAGGCAGCACTGATAGGTGGCACTGATTGCCAAAACTGACTGGCATCTCTAATGGGCACTGATTGGTGGCACTTGTGGTCAGTGGTGGGCACTGTTTGCTGCCACTGGTGGGCACTGATCGCTGGCATTGGTGGGCACTGATTTATGACACTGTTTTTCACTATTGTAATCAGGGCACTGAAGATCAGTGCCCTATTTACATTCCTAAATGTCCCCCTGCGTGGAGATGCCACTGATCGGCTCTCCTCGCCACACACTGTCAGTGTGAGGCAAGGAGCGCCAATTATCGGCACCTCCTTGTTTACATGTGACCGGTTGTGATTGGACGCGGCTCTTTCCACAGTTTGGGGTCGTGCCATGTCCTAGCAACACGGCGTGGCCACGATCGCGGCGCTGCGCGCCCCCATGGGTGCACGAGAGTGGCCGTTCTGGAAAGCAGTCAAATGAGAAGAACAAGAGCTGCACTGCCCCGCCGTCATTTGACGGTGGGCGGGCGGCAACCATTTAATCTATTGCGGCCACACTCTCCAGGTGTTTTCAAACTTATTATGATATGATTCATGACACCACTGTTCCCCCTTCACTTCAACCTTATGGTGCTCTCTCTCCTTTCCTCTCTGCAGCCTCCCTCCTACACTTTTCCTCGCTCTGTTGCATCTGCCAGGAACGGATTAAGAACATCATGGGTCTAGTGCTGAGGATTTTGGTGGGGCTTTTTATAAAAAAGGAATAAATGAATAAAAATGAAAACAAATTTTTGTTATAACAAATTAAATTAAATAGCGAGAGGGAGGATGAGAGAGAGAGAAAGGGAATGAGAGAGGGGTGAAGGGTAAGGGAGGGGAGATAAGAGAGAGAGCATGAGCATGCGTAGGAGTTACATCAACGTAGCCAGGCCAAGGCAAGTGACCGAAGGCACAGAACCCGTTAAAGAAGCCTGGGTGAAGATGGAAGCGCCGGGGACCCGCTGGATTGATCACAGCGCAGCGCTGGAGCGCTCAGTCTGACAGGTAAGTGTACCCTAATGTGCTAATGTGCTGTGCATATTCATTGCCGGCATAGTGGATTGGGATTTAGCTTCCTCCACAGGGCAGCCATCAGAAATTGTGGGGCCCCTTATACAGCATTAGGCCTGTGCTCCCCTGAGCCTGACCACCAACATTCCCCGGGTCCTGCCCATTGGCAGTCCCACCAAACCTGCCCACTAGCCATCCCACCAAGTCCTTCAGTGCCCCAGCCCCCTTCACACCTGTACGCTCTCAGCCCCCTCACACCTGTACGCTCTCAGCCCCCTCACACCTTGACGCTCTCAGCCCCCTCACACCTTGACGCTCTCAGCCCCCCTCACACCTGTACGCTCTCAGCCCCCCTCACACCTGTACGCTCTCAGCCCCCCTCACACCTGTACGCTCTCAGCCCCCACACACCAGTACGTTCTCAGCCCCCCTCACACCTGTACACTCTCAGCCCCCTCACACCTGTACGTTCTTAGCCCCTTTCACACCTGTATGCTCTCAGCCCCCTCACACCTGTATGTTCTTAGCCCCCCTCACACCTGTATGCTCTCAGCCCCCTCACACCTGTACGTTCTCAGCCCCCTCACACCTGTACGCTCTCAGCCCCCCCTCACACCTGTACGCACTCAGCCCCCTCACACCTGTACGCTCTCAGCCCCCCTCACACCTGTACGCTCTCAGCCCCCTCACACCTGTACGTTCTCAGCTTCCCTCACACCTGTACGCTCTCAGCCCCCCTCACACCTCTACGCACTCAGCCCCCCTCACACCTCTACGCTCTCAGCCCCCTCACACCTCTACGCTCTCAGCCCCCCTCACACCTATACGCACTCAGCCCCCCTCACACCTCTACGCTCTCAGCCCCCTCACACCTGTACGCTCTCAGCCCCCCTCACACCTGTACACTCTCAGCCCCCTCACACCTCTATGCTCTCAGCCCCCTCACACCTCTACGCTCTCAGCCCCCTCACACCTCGACGCTCTCAGCCCCCTCACACCTTGACGCTCTCAGCCCCCTCACACCTTGACGCTCTCAGCCCTCTCACACCTCTACGCACTAAGCCCCCCACACACCTCTACGCTCTCAGCCCCCTCACACCTGTACGCTCTCAGCCCCCCTCACACCTGTACGCACTCAGCCCCCCTCACACCTCTACGCTCTCAGCCCCCTCACACCTGTACGCTCTCAGCCCCCCTCACACCTGTACACTCTCAGCCCCCTCACACCTCTATGCTCTCAGCCTCCTCACACCTCTACGCTCTCAGCTCCCTCACACCTGTACGCTCTCAGCCCCCTCACACCTGTACGCTCTCAGCCCCCTCACACCTTGACGCTCTCAGCCCCCTCACACCTTGACGCTCTCAGCCCTCCTCACACCTGTACGCACTAAGCCCCCCACACACCTCTACGCTCTCAGCACCCTCACACCTGTACGCTCTCAGCCCCCCTCACACCTGTACGCACTCAGCCCCCCTCACACCTCTACGCTCTCAGCCCCCTCACACCTGTACGCTTTCAGCCCCCTCACACCTGTACGCTCTCAGCCCCCCTCACACCTGTACACTCTCAGCCCCCTCACACCTCTATGCTCTCAGCCTCCTCACACCTCTACGCTCTCAGCCCCCTCACACCTGTACGCTCTCAGCCCTCCTCACACCTGTACGCTCTCAGCCCCCCTCACACCTGTACGCTCCCAGCACCACACGCATGTGTATATATGACATGCACGCACACACACAGCATGTACACACACAAGACATGTACACACACAGAGACATGTACTCACAGGCATGTACACACACAAGACATGTACACATGCACAGGCATGTACACACTCACAGGCATGTACACACTCAAGTATGTACACACACAGGCATGTACACACTCACACACACAGATCCCCCCCCCCCCCTGCACAACAGCCCTTATAAGGTGGTCCTAGTCCTAGCTCTTGTTTCCACATGCAGAGGGGTGCATATGCAGGAAATGGCCAGAGGTGGCAGCAAAGAGCCCGATGTCAGCTCAATGACAGAGCAGCAGCCTGCCGACTCATACACATACAGGAGCATCCATGGAGCTCCTCTGCACCCGCCACTGCCTTCTCACATCCCCGCCAGTCGGCCGGGCCCGTCCAGATGCTGGGGCCCCTTACAACTGTATGGGCTGTACCCCCCTGATGGCGGCCCTGTTCCTTCATACATGATTGCTTGATTGAAATGGGAAACGTGAAGGAGATACAGCATTGCATTAAGGTTTCCTTCCTAAAAGTCATGTTTTGTGGTCACTTTGTGGCCGAGGCTATCTGGTGAGCGCATTTTGTTATCACTTCAGGTGAAGCACTTTAAGCAAGTTTATAGAAGCACGTTTGCACTTTATTATTCACGGTGTTGGGGTAGACACAAGAAGATTTGATCACATATGTTTATTATTGACATTTCTGATGGTTCATTTTATTGTGCACTTTACTAATTAGATACACATTGTATATGATTTAATTGCTATTTAATTCATTTATTGTTCCTTTTGCGCCCTTCATATATATTTCTTCAATGTGTATTACTTTTTACTAATTTTAGGTGCAGCATTGGTGTAGTCAATTAATATTTTTTCTTTTTGGTTTTCATTGTGACACCGACACCCTACACTTTCCCCCTTACATTATGGCATAACCTATCTCAGAGCCTCTAAAAAGTAGCAATGTTAGCAAAGTTTACTATGCTTTAATATCACAGGATCCCAGGAGCCTCTCATGGGGCCCCTACTGACCCAGTGGCCCTTGGGCAGTGCCCAAGTGCATAGTTGCCAACACTTTTTTCTACAAGTGATATATTTAGAGTAGCTGACATCCACATGTTCCTCTATACATCATGTCACGGAACGTCCCACACTCCGCTTGAGTGCTTCCGTCATATACCGCTTCCTAAGTTCTGGAACACGAGTCCAATGGATCTGGCTATAGGAACCCCAAGAACTAGACAACACCAGTCTTGGAGTACATCAGAACTAACTTTTATTTTGAGATCTCACACACATTTATACAGCAGGGATGACTCAAAGCTAACCTAATTAACATGAGCTAATTTACTACAAAATGTACCCAGACCAGATGACAGACTTGTGGGCACCGAGCTTCACACATTAATATAAACACAATAGCTGGAGCTAATTACAATTAACAATACAAACAACAATCTACCCCCTCCTCAGCCTAGACTATTCGTCTCCTAGCCAGTGCTGGTGGCTAATGTGATCAGCTCTCTCAATTAACATAAACACAGGTTGATGACACCAGCATCTCCTCACAGGATGTGTCCCAACAGAATGAATCAGTCTTATCAGCAGGGGGCTGCTGGAGGAACCCCCCCTCCCTCTTCAGGGACACAGATCCACAGCAAGGAGTCCCCAACAGAATCAAACAACAAACAATATATACATATATATATATACACGACTGAGTCTGATTAGTACAGTTCAGACCGGACCTCCAATTCACCCCACAAAGAGTACCGTTCCATTGAAAATCCAGGGCCCATAATCAAAAGGCAACAGGCTAGCGTTCAGTCCCCTCCAATAGCCTCTGTCTCGGGTGAGTCTGTCACATTTCTCCCCCATCAAAGGCTGACTAACCAGGTCCCAGACCTCCACCTGGTCTGGACATACGTTAGTCAGGCAGAGTGAACTCACATAGTCTTCCTGCATGATCTCCATTCTTGGCTGCAAGGAATAGTTGACCTCAGTAGGTGTGGGGCAGAGGTCATTTACTCTCTGTCTGGCTGCCAGGGCTTCAGCTGGATTGTTTTTAACATTCCTGGGCTCGGACTGCTGCTGGGCAGAGGGGCCAATCACCCCAGCTTCTTGAAGCTGTAGAGGGACACTAGGTGCTAGGCAGAGGCCAGCGGTGCTCTGCCCTGTTGCCAGCGATTCAGCTGGGAGTAGCAGCTCCACTACATCAGCTTGTCGTCGGAGAGAGGGGCCAACTGCCCCGGCTCCCTGGAACTCCACAGTTGTTGCCGGTGCTGGGAAGAGGTTGGTAGCACTCTGCTCTGTTGCCAGCACTTCTGCTGGGGACTCAGCATCCTCCGCTCCAGCTAACCGTTGGGACAGGAGGCTGGCTTCCTCCACTCCCAAACTGTGTAGTTGCCATTGGAAAAGGGAGCCAGCTGCTTCCTTTTCTATTCCCTCATCTGGCTGCTGGGATGACATGTCGATGGTACTGTCTCCCAGGTGCACGGATCTTTGCTGGGGAGGAAAGTCCGCTTCCTCCACCCTGGCCAACTGTTGGGGAGGGACAACACACACCTCCTCTCCCTTCTCCCCCTGTATCTGCTGCTGGGAAGTGATTGCCACCTTCTCACCCTGAGCCTCCGAAACTGCCACAGGTGTGGGGCAGAGGTCTTGGACCCTCTGTTCAGTTACCAGATCTTCAGCTGGAGAAGTTTGTTTTAACTCCATAGATGCTGCTGGCAGAAAATCACATGTCCCTGTCAGTGTTGTGGGAGAAAGGCTGATTACCTCTTCTCTCAAGAAGGCCGAAGCCACTGTTGGTGCTGGGCAGAGCACAGTGAACTTTAGCCCTGATAGCAGCTCTTCTGCTGGAGGCTCATCAGGTTGTTCTTCCTCAGCCGAAAAGTCTATCAAATCCCATGTCTCTGCAACTGATGTCTGGGGATAGAGGTTCACCATCTCCTGTCCATGGAACCCAGAAGATGCTATCATTTCTGGGCAGAGATTAGCAGAGCTCTGCCCTGTTGTCAGCACTTCAGGTTTGGGGACGGCAATCTCCAGATTTTCCACTGCCGATTCTCTGGCATGCTGCTGAACTTGTTCTAGCAGTTTCCTGTATGCCCTTTCCAGATGCTGTTCCTTCCTTAGCAAATGGTCCAGATCAGGTTTGAGCTCTGAGACCCCTGCAAGACCGAGCATAGACTCTCTATATTCTCTCAGGTCCTCAAGGTCAGGTTCCCCTTCATCGCCAAACATAAAAAGATCTGTAAGGCTCTCCCACAGCAATCCAGGGCCGCCAAAGTCATATCCCTCCAGAGAGCATTCTGTTGTCTCCCCTAAATATCCCTCCTCTGCGTGCCATTGCAGAGCCCGATAACGATTGTCCAGCTCTATCTCCTGCTGAACCAACCTGTCCAACTCAGTCACCCATTGCTCCTGGGGCTGCTCTCCCAGGAATGCCATCCGCAATGCCCGTTGGTCACTGGCCCGTTGCTCTTGGGTTGGAAAGCACTTGCCCTGTTTTATACCAGTGAGACGGAGGGCTGCAATCCAGAGCTCCACCCGAATTTGCTGCCTAAGTTCCAAGTATTCATCCTCAGACACAGTCCTGGTGTATGTTGAAAGGATGATCCGCAGCAGCCCCGGGAATTCTGATGCCAGGTCCATATCTCCGCTGGGGTGACTGAAGTCTGCTATCCTGATCTTGGATCCAGGTGGAGGTTTAGATTTCCCAGACTGCAGGAAGCTTTCCCGCTGCTTGCCACCAATGTCACGGAACGTCCCACACTCCGCTTGAGTGCTTCCATCATATACCGCTTCCTAAGTTCTGGAACACGAGTCCAATGGATCTGGCTATAGGAACCCCAAGAACTAGACAACACCAGTCTTGGAATACATCAGAACTAACTTTTATTTTGAGATCTCACACACATTTATACAGCAGGGATGACTCAAAGCTAACCTAATTAACATGAGCTAATTTACTACAAAATGTACCCAGACCAGATGACAGACTGTGGGCACCGAGCTTCACACATTAATATAAACACAATAGCTGGAGCTAATTACAATTAACAATACAAACAACAATCTACCCCCTCCTCAGCCTAGACCATTTGTCTCCTAGCCAGTGCTGGTGGCTAATGTGATCAGCTCTCTCAATTAACATAAACACAGGTTGATGACACCAGCATCTCCTCACAGGATGTGTCCCAACAGAATGAATCAGTCTTATCAGCAGGGGGCTGCTGGAGGAACCCCCCCTCCCTCTTCAGGGACACAGATCCACAGCAAGGAGTCCCCAACAGAATCAAACAACAAACAATATATACACGACTGAGTCCGATTAGTACAGTTCAGACCGGACCTCCAATTCACCCCACAATGAGCACCGTTCCATTGAAAATCCAGGGCCCATAATCAAAAGGCAACAGGCTAGTGTTCATTCCCTTCCAATAGCCTCTGTCTCGGGTGAGTCTGTCACACATCACAATAGCAATTACAAAATTAAATCAGTACTAATAATGGGCAGAACAAATATGACTGAGAAGATTTCCTTTAGCTGAACTAAAAAAGTGTGATTATTCTAGAGCTGGTAACAGAGGATATTCAATATAATTTTAAAGAACAGTTTTTGTGGGTAAGAGGCATAGGGGAGGAGTATGGATGGTATAAAAGTGGGAAGTATGTGCAGGTGAGGGAGAGGAATGTGGAGGGTATAACAGTGGGCGCTATGTAAAGGAGATGAGTGTGCAGGGTATGACAGTGGGCACTATGCACAGCAGAGGAGTGTGGAGGGTTGACAGTAGTGGGGACTCTGTACAGGAGAGGAGTGTGGAGGGTATGCCAGTGGGCAGTATGTACAAGAGAGGAGTGTGGAGGGGATAACAGTGGGAAGTATGTACAAGAGAGGTGGAGGGTATGATAGGACAGTATGTACAGGAGAGGAGTGTGGAAGGTATTATGGGGGCAGTATGTATAGGAGAGGAGTGTGGAAGGTATTATGGGGGCAGTATGTACAGGAGAGGAGTGTGGAGAGAAATACAGTTGGCAGTATGTACAGGAGAGGAGTGTGGAGGGTATGGTGGGGGTAGTATGTATAGGAGACTAGTGTGGAGGGTATGACAGCAGGCAGTATGTACAGGAGAGGAGTGTGGAGGGCATGACAATGGGCAGTATGCACAGGAGAGGAGTGTGGAGGATATGACAGCCAGCACTATGTACAGTAGAGGAGTTTATGAAAGTGGGCAGTATGTACAGCAGAGCAGTAGGGGATGATACTGAGCAGTATGTATGTACAAGAGAGGAGTGTGGAGGGTATGATGGGGCAGTATGTACAGGAGAGGAGTGTGGAAGGTATTATGGGGGCAGTATGTACAGGAGAACAGTGTGGAAGGTATTATGGGGCAGTATGTACAGGAGAGGAGTGTACAGAGAAAGACCGTTGGCAGTATATACAGGAGAGGAGTGTGGAGGGTATGACATTGGGCAGTAAGCATAGGAGAGGAATGTGGAGGGTATGACAGTGGGCAGTATGTACAGGAGAGGAGTGTGGAGGGTATGACAGTGAGCAGTATGTACAGGAGAGGAGTGTGCAGGGTATGACAGTGGGCACTATGTACAGGAGAGAAGTGTGTGACAGTGGGCAGTATGTACAGGAGAGGATTGTGGAGGGAATGACAGTGGGCACTATGTACAGGAGAGAAGTGTGTGAAAGTGGCAGTATGTACAGGAGAGGATTGCTGGGGGTATGACAGCAGGCAATATGTACACCAGAGGAGTGTGGAGGGTATGACAGTGGGCAGTATGCACAGGAAAGGAATGTGGAGGGTATGACAGTGGGCACTATGTACAGGAGAGAAGTGTGTGACAGTGGGCAGTATGTACAGGAGAGGTTTGTCGGGGGTATGACAGCGGGCACTATGTACAGGAAAGAAGTTTATGATAGTGGGTAGTATGCACAGGAGAGGAATGTGGAGGGTATGCTAGTGGGCACTATGTACAGGAGAGATGTGTATGACATCAAGCACTATGTATAGGAGAGAAGAGTGGAGGGTATGACAGAGGGCAGTATGTACAGAAGGGGAGTGTGGAAGCTAAGACAGTGAGCAGTATGTACAGGAGAGGAGTGTGGAAGGTATGACATCGGGCAATATGTACAGGTGAGGAGGATATAGGAATCTGGGAAGGAAAAATGTAAAGGTTTGTGGAAGGATGTTTAGGGACTGTGTAGTGGTTATGCAGGTCAGACATGGATTGAAATTAAGCCAATTAAGCAGAGACCAGCCATAGTCAATCTATGTATGGGCTAGCTGGTTGTACACAAGTCAACCTATTGATTGACTTGAGTACAACCAGTCTTTCAGGTTTTTCCCAAAACAATCAGTGCTGCCAGCTATAGTTAGCAACACTGATCATTGTATTCTGTGGGTAGGGAAGGCCCCCCCCAGCAGAACACAATAACACAGGTCAGCAAGGGGAGAGGGTGTGCGGGGACAGGCTGGGGAGAGATGTCTGTCAGCAGGGGGGTATGAGGTGGTCATGGAGGGATATCAATAAGCACGTGGGGGGGGTAACTGGGAGTGATATCTTTTGGGGTAGAGTCTGTCATCTGCAGGTTGGGAAATGGTCACCTTTGATATAAGTTGAAGGGAGGTGGCTAACATGGGAAGTGGCTGGGGAATGACCTGGTTGCAGAGTGGCCCCATTGCAAGTATCGCCCTACTAAATAAGCTTGTTGAAAATGTCCCACGACATATCCAGACCTTAATTATGACCCTTTTATTTTCCTAGCGGTCAAAATCGCTATACCGACAGCGTGGAAAAGCCCTGTTATAGATGTTGCGTTAGTCAAACGGATACTCACGTGGATCTCACCTTGGCTTGCTTATTTACAGGTCCCGGATTAACGAAGATGACTGTATGGATAGTTGATAGAGGATTCCCAGGCAGATTAGCCTCTTTTTTCCTTCTCCGCGTCTTACCTCTTCTATTGTTCCCCCGACTCTTGCTAGCCTTGGCGTCATGCTCTAACAGCTTTCTTTTTCTTTTATTACTTAAGCTACTCATGTTTACATTTGGGGGATTGGAGTCCCTCACACAGGACTATTATATTATTAAGTAATGGTAAATACTTGGGAAGCTTTAACCACTGGATAAGGGCTTTCCCATTTTGTAGGCCTATTTACAGTGATTACGCTTTAGTGAGGTCTCGACTTCAAGATCTGTATGTTTTATTGTTTTATTTTCTTATTTAATGGGCGGTCGTCTGGACGGCTACCTCCTAGTGTTCACACTTTTCTTGTCGTTTTATACTCAATCCATAGCTCAATGCTTATTTTCTCTGTTTACTTCTCTTGGTGTCCATGTGTTCACCTGTGGCCTTATGGAAGACCTAACCCGACTACCAAGATCTTCTTTTGTTCTTTCTCACCCCACTTTTGTACCATTTTTGTTGTATGTACAGAACATGCAAGGATTGTTCGCTACTCTGCAAAGTGATCATTTACTCTTTGCTCTTTTCAAAATACTAATAAAAAAATGATTGAAACAGAAAGGTGTCAGAACACACAATGCATTGCAGTTTGTTGCGTATGGGGGGGGGGGGGGCATAGCTATAGACTGGTCAAGGTACCCATGCTGACCCATTTCTATTTTTAGATGCCCTACAATGGACATCTGAGAATGAGAACTGGACAACGGAGCTATGAAAGAAGGTGGTCTGTTCTAATGAATTACATTTTTCTTTTACATTATGTGGATGGGTGGGTGCATGTGCCTTGCTTACCTGGGGAAGAGATGGCATCAGGATGCACTATGGGAAGAAGGCAAGCTGGGCAAAGCTTTGCTGGGAAACTTTGTCAATCATGTGGGCTTTTGTTTTTGGAGTCCATGCCTCAACAGGTCAGGGCTGTTTTGGTAGCAAAAGTGGGACCTATTCAATATTAGGGTGGGCATAATTTTATGGTGGGTGGTCATAATGTTATGGTTAATCGGTGTATTTATTAATGCTAGCAGCTTAAGGATTATAAATAGTTAATGTTGATTGAGAGAGTTTAGTTATGCTTTAAAGTCCATTTAAAAAGAAAAAAGAAAAAACACAACCCTGTCCAGGGTGTCAAAACTCGTGTACGATTTAATTGCAAAGCGAATAGCGTTGTCACCCTGTTAAGGCTGCATTTGCATTGCCATTTAGCAATGAATCCCAGCTTGACAGCTTTGAGTGAATAGTTGCAGCCACTTTTACCGCAGGTAATCACTCGTTATGGTAAAGCGGGATTCCGGCCATGAAAATTTTTTTTTTTAAAGTCAGCAGCTACAAACACTGTAGCTGCAGACTTTAAATAAGTACACTTACCTGTCCTGGGTGCCCGCGATGTCGGCCGTCCGAGGCCGACCCATCCATTGGCTCTTGGGTCCCAGCACCGCCATCCTAACTAAGGGAAACAGGCAGTGGAGCCTTGCAGCTTCACTGCCAATTTCCTACTGTGCACATGTGAGCGGCGGAGCAGTCTGTGAATGGCCTCGTGGGAACACAGTTCCCAGAAGGCACGGGGCCGCTCAGCTAGGAGCAGAACACGCCACGGAATAGGAAGAGGCAGATTAGGAAGACTGCCTAGCAACAAGGGTTCAGGTAAGATTAAATTTTTTTTTTTTTTCAAATGTTCTTTTTTTAATTTTTTTAAAGATTTTTCATGCTATTTTCTATTTTAGGGTGGCCCTCCACTTTAACAGCCATGAATAGCTATACACACGCAGCTGTTAAACCCAGCAGGAGGAATAGTAGAGATGTGTATCATGGAAAAATGTGTTTTGTTTAGTTTCAGATTCAGAGAAGAGGAGATTAAGGGGGGATACGATCAACATGTACAAATACATAAGGGGTCCATATAGTGAACTTGGTGTTGAGTTATTCATGTTAAGGTCATCACAGAGCACAAGGGGGTACTCTTTATGTCTAGAGGAAAAGAGATTTTATCTCCAAATATGGAAAGGTTTCTTCACAATAAGAGCTGTGAAAATGTGGAATAGACTCCCTAAAGAGGTGGTTCTGGCCAGCTCTGTAGATTGCTTTAAAAAAGGCCTGGATGCTTTCCTAGGTGTACATAATATAACTGGGTACTAACATTTATAGGTAAAAGTGATCCAGGGAATATCCGATTGCCTCTCGGGGGATCAAGAAGGAATTTTTTCCCCTTTTTGTAGCAAATTGGAGCATGCTTTGCTGGGGTTTTTAGCCTTCCTTTGGATCAACTGTGGGTATAGGATTGTGTATATGGAATTGTACGTTTCTTTTCTTTTTTTTTGGTTGAACTAGATGGACTTGTGTCTTTTTTTAACTTGACTATGTAACTATGTAACTATGTAGTGTATTTTTTTTTACTAATAAAAAATGATAATGCACCATAAAAATGAAATGGATCTGAATCAATTTGGATTATTTGTTATGTCGTTACATTATTTTGGATGCTTCAAACATTAATAAAAGGCCCAAACTATCGCATCATGTCATCTGAATGAAACAAATGAATACTAATGATTTTGTTGTTTCGTTATAATTTATTTTGGATTCATTGAAATTCATTGCTATTGTGATTCAGATGACGAAAATTTTGACTGAATTTCAATTCATAACAAAACGAACCACACATGTCTAGGAATCAGTAGCCACTGGGATTTGCACCTGTGCAAATGTAGGCTAAATAGAATTGGAAAATTAATGGATCTGCTGTTAGGATGGACAGGTAATAAAACTATGACAGGTAGACTCAGAAAAACAAAAACTTCTGTTTTAATGTTATTGACACTGAATTGTGTGTAGCACCCTTGCAGGGTTGCTCCTCACAAGTTTACTTGCCAGGAATAATTATCCTGGTTGATTGTTAGAGACCTATTAATTTCTCCCTAAATTTGGCCTTGTTGCACTTTTCTCTTCTGGGTACTTGGTGGTACTAGATATGAGAAGGGCAATGCAAGGCCAGGTTTATGGGTATATGGTAGAGCTGCACAATTAATCGTTAAAAAATCGTGATCTCGATTCACCTCCCCTGACGATCTCTCCTGCTGAGTTTGCAGATTCTTTCATATAAACAAGTGGAGAGATTATCTGCTCACTCAGCTGTCAAAAGAAAACATCTGGGCAGTCTGCCAAGTTTAGAACTTGAAACATTGTATCTAACTTCCTTCTTAGATCAAAGGGATAAACTTCTCTGTGTAATTAAATGGCAATCTGCCAAGCTTTAAACAAGGTGTAAAAGCAGGAAGTTTAACCACTTAAAGTCTAAATCTTTTTCTGACACTTCTTTCTCAAGTTAAAATCAATATTTTTTGCTAAAAAAAATTACTTGGAACCCCCAAACATTAGAGAATATATATATATATATATATATATATATATATATATATTTTTAGCAGAGATCCTATTGAATAAAATGGCAATTGCTGCAATATTTTATGTCACACTGTATTTGCCCAGCGGTCTTTCAGATGCAATTTTTTGGGAAAAAATACACTTCAATAAATAAAAAAAAAACGAAACAGTAAAGTTAGCACAATTTTTTTTGTTTTATTGTGAAAGATGATGTTACGCCGCGAGAATCGTGAGAGAATCGTGATCTATCCTCTAAGCAAAAAAATTGTGATTCTCATTTTAGCCAGAATCGTGCAGCTCTAGTATATGGGGTATCTCAGCCAATAGGCAGGAGTTTTCTTGAATCACTTGGTCTGCTGGGAGAGCCTATATACTCAGGTGGAGTCAGGTGATCTATGTTCTGTGCAACCTGGATGGCTGTCTGGGTGGACGTGTGTTGTATTGCCTTGGCTGCTAGGCCAGAGATGGGGCCTATCCCGGGCACATCTGACTGCTAGGCTGTCTGAGGGCCTATCCAGAAGTAAGAGAGCAGCGCAGGGTTGGGACTGCGGCTTGCAGTCCAACCAAAAGTGACGGTTCTGCCGGCCGGAGAACCTGTCGTGGTCTTAGGTAAAGGGGAAGCTGTCGCCACTAAGAGACTATCCGCCGAATTACCAGGGACCACAGTGAGTAACTGAAGCAAGTACCAGAGCAGCATTCTCACCAACTGGGGATGGTGAAGAATCGGGAAACTTCTTTGGGTATCAAGCCAAGGACCCAGCCAGTGGAGGTGATTCTTGCAGAGCAGCCTTGTGTGTCAAGCCAGGGATCGAGCAGGCCAGTGGGGTGAAGCTTGAGAGGTATCTTGTGTGCCAAGCTAAGGACCCAGCAGAGAGGCAGGGGTGATGCTTGAGGAAGATAACACCGTGAAGGTTGGAGGAGCTCAAGGGATTCAGTGGCAGTGAATCAGTGGCTCTTGTGAGAGACCGGGAGCTCAGTGGGCTGTAGAACTACAAGGAGCGATTGTAGTGAAAGTGAAAGAACTGTTATGTTAGGAACTGTTAAAGACTGTTGCCATAGGAGAGAGCACATGCAGATGTGGCATCTTGCTGGATGCCTTTCCCTGCATGGCTGTCCTCCTATTGAAGTCTTGGAGTCTGCCAATTAATCTTGCAACTACCTAAGGGTGTTCTGGCCCTAACCCCCTCTCCCCCAAAAAAAGAGAGAAAGGAGAGAAATAAACTTTCTTTTGCATTTAAGAAGTGTCTGGCGCCCAATAACTTTAACTACTCTGCACCCACCATGCCTCACAAACCACTACATACAAAAGGATTTCAGCTATCCCTGGCCCTGGAGGTGCTCATTAGATCAAAGGAGGCCTGGGACCTTGTTACACATGTAAATACTTATTTTGCTCATAGACCCACTTAACTCTCTTCCTTATTTTTTTTTTTTTTTGTGCGACAGGAATGCTTTTACTAATGTGAAAAGGTGTGAAAAGGTGAAAAGGTGACCTTTGTAAACAGCTCAGAAAACGTTTTTTGCAGTGTGATTCTCTTTGCTTTGCTCCATGCTATTTCCATCATAAGGGACATATATAGGTAAATAATACCATGTCATTCCAAACTTTCTTTTACTAGCTAGCTGAGTTCAGACTTCAAAATGTGATAGAGGAGTCCCATTCTACCTTACCTCAGAATATATATGAACCTCTATGCATTTATTGCTGCACTTGATCAAGCACTTGTAAAAGCTGATTTCACCTTAAGGTGTCATAATAAGGTTTTGCAATGAAGCATCAAATGGGCAAAGCACAGTCTTCCTCCCCAACCATTTATACTAGCGTGCTTGCCAGATTCAGTGCCGAATCACAAGAGAAGTCATTGAGGCCACATTATGTGGAAAACTATACATCCCTTCTGTAATAAACTTTTGGATAAAGTTAAGCAGGATGACACAGACACTGAATTCTTGTCTTTTTTTACCTACTGTATGTGAATCCAGGGAAATACATTTCTATGGTAATTTGCTTCCTAAGACTGCTGGGATATTTATAAATGTATTGAAGCCCCTGCCTTCTGTTGAGTGGGCCGAAACAAGCCAGCGACTCAAGTCATGTGGAAGATGTGAACATATATTGACAACGTAATGATTGTTCATATGATTTAGTACAAGACGCTTTGTGAATGATTGCTATTTAAACTTTACAGGATAAGGCTCAACGAGTTTTATTCAGCATTGGATTGAAATGTTAATTGTTCAATTACCCCTGAAATAACTGAATGTCTGTGGCTTAAGCTGAAGCAGCCTATTCTATACATTTTTTTCTAGGACAGTTTCACTTTATTACATTAACACTTAGCTTCTTATATATAAAAATGTACTAACAAGATCATCTTCCCCGTAGCAGCCAATCAGCTTCCAGCTGTCAATTTTGCAGTGAAAGACTGAAATGTAACCAACCATTTAGACGGTTACTACGGGAAACAAAATATTTTCTTTTTCACATAATAAGCCCTTTATTTTACAACACACATTTTCATCCCAGGAAAAAAGGAATAAAAATTTTCCATGTGCTCCAATACTAACATATCGAATTTTAAACTTATGCCGCATACACACGACCGGAATTTCCGTTGGAAAAATCGTGTATGGTTTTTCCGACGGAATTCCGCTCAAGCTTGGCTTGCATACACACGGTAACACAAAAGTTCGCTGAACTTTCGACTGTCAAGAATGCAGTGACGTACAACACTACGACGAGCCGAGAAAATTAAGTTCAATGCTTCTGAGCATGCGTTGAATTGTTTCTGAGCATGCGTAGGAATTTTGCGTGTCGGAATTGGTACAGACGATCGGAATTTCAGATCGGAACTTTTTCCGATCGAAAAATTGAGAACATGCTCCCAATCTTTTGCTGGCTGGAATTCTGCCAGCAAAAGTCTGATGGAGCATACACACGGTCACATTTTTGGACCAAAACCTCTCATCGGACTTTTGCTGGCGGAATTTCCACTCGTGTGTACGAGGCATTAATGTAGAGTTAAAGGTAAATGGTTTTTTTTTTAAATTTTCGATAAAGTAAGGGAAGGTTATAACCAGTGGTGGCCCGTCCATGCAGGGCACAGGGGTGTCACCCCCCCAATCCATGCGTCCGGCCCCTAATCTACATGTAGGGCGCCGAACGCATGGATTTCAATGGGGTTTTTTATTTTTTTTGAAGCACATAATTAGAGCTTGAGGCTCTAATTGGCTTCAAAAATGGGTGGGCTTGGGGCGCAGAGCACTGTGCCTGTGCCTGTGCCTTGAGCCCACCCAGTTGTGTGACATTATCAAATTAATATTCGCTATTGTCTTCCTGTACGGCTCAGAGAAGAAGCCCCAACTCTTCCCTCGGCATACTCTCAATCTCGTGCTGCCTGTGGCTTCTGGGTATCGATCTCTGCCCATTTTAAATGTCACTCCTGCACATGCGTGGGAGTTCTGTCAGCTCTGCATTGCTGAAATTGTGCACTCAGCTGTGCATGCGCAACTCAGTGCATAGTTGCCAACATTTTAAAAAATGTATAGGGACACTTTTTTGTCTGTAGGCGGAGTCTTGTTATAATCAGGGGCGGGGCATTCGTTTGTAGGTGTGACATAGCGGGGGAAAGAAATGCGGCACGCAAAGCGCGCCGTGGCTAAAAATGGATGTGGTTTAAGTTAAATAGTGGGCGTGGCTTAAAGGGGCGTGACTCAAAGGGGGTGTGGTTAGAGTCTGAGATGAACGAGGGATGGAGGGAGAAACAAAGGGAGAAAGAGAGAGGAAGAGAGAGAGAGAGAAGGAAGGAAAGAAAGAGGGATGGAGGGACAGCAGGCCCAGACCTTACACCACAATAGAAATATGTGTATTCCAGAAAGTTTAACAATCAGCAGATAAAGATACTCCAAACACCTGGTATTAGCACTTCAATCATTACAGCACCATGGTTGTTATGGTGTCAAAATGATTGAAGCGCATTATTACTATTATTACATTGTAATATAAATGAAATAGTTCAACTCACCATAATGCAGAGTCAGTGGGAGCCCTGAGCATGTCACTTGCCACCGTCGCCTGCCACCAGATGCAATCAGGTGTCCTCAGCAGAGTCCCTCCTTACACCAGGCGTTCCCGGCAGAGTCTCTCCTTACAGCAGGCATTCCCAGCAGAGTCCCTCCTTACACCAGGTGTCCCCAGTGCAGTCCTTCTTTACATCAGGCATTCCCAGTAGAGTCCCCCTTACATCAGGTGCCTCCAGTGAAACCCCCCTTACATCAAGTGTCCCCCAGTGGAGCCCCCTTTACATCAGGTATCCCCCAGCGGTGTCCCCCTTATATCAGATATCCCCCAGTGGAGCCCCCCTTACATCAGTTATCCCTCCTGCGGTGTCCCCCTTACATCAGGTATCCCCCCGCGGTGCCCCCCTTACATCAGGTATCCCCAGTGGAGCCCCCCTTACATCAGGTGTCCCCCTTCAATAATGTATCCCCCCCTGTGGTGTCCCCTTTACATCAGGTATCCCCCAGCAGTGCCCCCCCTTACATCAGGCATCCCCCCAGCGATGTCCCCCTTACATCAGGTATCCCTCCAGCGGTGTCCCCCTTACATCAGGTATCCTCCCAGCGGTGACCTCCTTACATCAGGTATCCTGCAGCGGTGTCCCCCTTACATCAGGTATCCCCCCAGTGGTGTCCCCCTTACATTAGGTATCCCCCCCAGAGGTGTCCCCCTTATATCAGATATCCCCCAGCAGTGTCCCCCTTACATCAGATATCCCCCCAGCGGTGTCCCCCTTACATCAGATATCCCCCCATCGGTGTCCTCCTTACATCAGTTATCCCCCCAGCGGTGTCCCCCTTACATCAGGTGTCTCCGCAGCGGTGTCCCCCTTATATCAGGTATCTCCGCAGCGGTGTTCCCCTTACAACAGGTATCCCCCCAGCCATGTCCCCCTTACATCAGGTGTCCCCGCAGCAGTGTCCCCTTACATCAAGTATCCCCGCAGCGGTATCCCCCTTACATCAGGTATCCCCGCCGTGGTGTTCCCCTTACATCAGATGTCCCGGCAGCGGTGTCCCCCTTACATCAGGTGTCCCCGCAGCGGTGTCCCCCTTACACCAGGTGTCCCTGCATCTGTGTCCCCCTTACATCAGATGTCCCCGCAGTGGTGTCCCCCTTACATCAGGTGTCCCCTCAGTGGTGTCCCTATTACATCAGGTGTTCCCGCAGCGGTGTCCCCCTGGTAGCTGGCCGGGTGGCTACAATAGAAATTGAGCTGCGGTGCTGCCCACCCCCGCCCCTTTCCACAACAGGTCACAGACAGACCGGCAGTGGGGTGGGGGGTGGGCAGCGCCGCAGCTCAATTTCTATTGTAATATAAAATGAAATAGTTAAACTCACCATAATGCAGAATCAGTGGGAGCCCTGAGCGTATCACTTGCCACCGTCGCCACCGTCGCCTGCCACCAGATGCCATCAGGTGTCCCCAGCAGAGTCCCTCCTTACACCAGGCGTTCCCAGCAGAGTCTCTCCTTACAGCAGGCATTCCCAGCAGAGTCCCTCCTTACACCAGGTGTCCCCAGCGGAGTCCTTCTTTACATCAGGCATTCCCAGTAGAGTCCCTCTTACATCAGGTGCCTCTAGTGGAGCCCCCCCTTACATCAGGTGTCCCCCAGTGGAGCCCCCTTTACATCAGGCATCCCCCAGCGGTGTCCCCCTTATATCAGGTATCCCCCCCGCGATGCCCCCTTTACATCAGGTATCCCCCAGCGGTGCCCCCTTACATCAGTTATCCCCCTGCGGTGTCCCCCTTACATCAGGTATCCCCCGCGATGCCCCCCTTACATCAGGTATCCCCCCAGTGGAGCCCCCCTTACATCAGGTGTCCCCCTTCAATAATGTATCCCCCCTGCGGTGCCCCCTTTACATCAGGTATCCCCCAGCGGTGCCCCGTTACATCAGGTATCCCCCAGTGGTGTCCCCCTTACATCAGGTATCCTCCCAGCGGTGACCCCCTTACATCAGGTATCCTGCAGCGGTGTCCCCCTTACATCAGGTATCCCCCCCAGCGGTGTCCCCCTTACATCAGGTATCCCCCCAGCAGTGTCCCCCTTATATCAGGTATCCCCCAGCGGTGTCCCCCTTACATCAGGTATCCCCGCAGTGGTGTCCTCCTTACATTAGTTATCCCCCCAGCGGTGTCCCCCTTACATCAGGTATCCCCCCATCGGTGTCCTCCTTACATCAGGTATACCCCCAGCAGTGTTCCCCTTACATCAGGTATCCCCGCAGCAGTGTCCCCCTTACATCAGGTATCCCCGCAGCAGTGTCCCCCTTACATCAGGTTTCCCCCCAGCAGTGTCCCTCTTACATCAGGTGTCTCCCCAGCAGGGCCCCCCTTACAACAGGTATCCCCCAGCGGTGTCCCCCTTACATCAAGTGTCCCCGCAGCGGTGTCCCCCTTATACCTGGTATCCCCACCGCGCTGCCCCCCTTACATCAGGTATCCACCCAGCCATGTCCCCCTTACATCAGGTGTCCCCGCAGCAGTGTCCCCCTTACATCAAGTATCCCTGCAGCGGTATCCCCCTTACATCAGGTATCCCCGCAGTGGTGTCCCCCTTACATCAGGTGTCCCCGCAGCAGTGTCTGCCTTACATCAGGTGTCCCCGCAGCGGTGTCCCCCTTACACCAGGTGTCCCCGCATCGGTGTCCCGCTTACATCAGGTGTCCCCGCAGTGGTGTCCCCCTTACATCAGGTGTCCCCGCAATGGTGTCCCCCCATGTAGCTGGCCGGGTGGCTACAATAGAAATTGAGCTTCGGCGCCGCCCACCCCAAACCCTTTCCACAACAGGTCACAGACAGACCGCTTCTTGTTTGTTCTTGGCGTTACTTCTTCTGGTCTTCTGTAAAATGGCAGCCTGCGGGGACAATGGCCACGGACCTCTAGCGGCAGCGAAAAATCAGGAAAAAACATTTCCTGGGAATCGCTAAAATCAGGAAAAAGATCTAAATCCTGGGAATGTCCTGGGAAATTCGGGACAGTTGGCAAGTATGTCAGTGTGCAGTGGTGGACAGGAAAGTAAGAAACATAGTATGTTTCTTCTTCATTAAAAATCCTGTCTGTTCCATAACTTTTTTTTTTTGCTTAAAGTTCCAGGGGGAAGGCAGTCTTTTTAACAAACTCGTGACCTGCAAGTCAACCTAATAATAGTCTTTTTTAAAAAATTTTTAAGGACTTTCTATGGTGAAACAATTAAAGTATACTTGACTCAAAACATGTTAGTATTAAACTTAATTTCTTACCGTATACTAGTATCAAAATGTATTTGCTGAAAACAAAAAAAAATGTTGCCCAATAATCACAATTACCCACTATAAGTTTGGTACCTTATTCATTTTCCCCTCCTTGTGTGTCACATATACAATTATTTACAGATAGAACAATAGACATCAGATTTTGTTAAATTTTAAATTTCTTAGTGTAGAGCATTCAGCAGGTAATCTTAAGGCCAACCAAAAAAAGTCAAAAACTGAAAAAAAATACTTGGTCGTTAATTTCACATCATGATTTTTGTGCCGTAATTGAAAGTGCCTGATCCAACTGGATTTTGATTAGAAAAATTAAACAAATGATGGCACAATCGTATACACCATTTTCGTTTTTCGATCAACAGATTGTTTGGTTTTGAGTAAAAAAACAAATGAAAATTCTTGGCCTTTTGTTTTTTCATCATTAGCGTGCCAGCTGATTTTCGTGCTGCAATCAAAAGTGCCTGATCCAACATGCTGGATTTTGTTTAAAGAAAGGTTTCTTAAAGGCTAAGTTTACTTTAAAAAAAAATAATGAATGCACATTTTTTTTGCAGGTAAAAAAATTTGCATTTAGAATTTTCTTTTTTAGAAGCCTGCAGAGCAGATCGTGGGTGGAATGTCAGGCTCCTGGAGACTCTCAGTACAGCTGTCTGTCTATACCTCCCATACAGGCAGACAGTTAGGCTGCTTTCACACTGGGGCGGTGGGGGGCGTCGGCGGTAAAACAGCACTATTTTTAGCGCTGTTTTACCGCAGTATTCGGCCGCTCGCGGTGCGGTTTTAACCCCCCGCTGGCGGCCGAAAAAGGGTTAAAACCCCTCGTATAGCGCGGCTATAGCCTCGGTATTGCCGCAGTATAGCCGCGCTGTCCCATTGATTTCAATGGGCAGGAGCGGTTTAGGAGCGGTGAATACACCGCTCCTTCACCGCTCCAAAGATGCGGGCTGGCAGGAGATTTTTTCTTCTCCTGCCAGCGCACCGCTTCAGGTTGAAAGCCCTCCGGCTTTCACACTGAACAAACAGCGGAGGCTGTTTTGGGGCGGTTTGCAGGCGCTATTTTTAGCGCAATAACGCCTGCAAACCACCCCAGTGTGAAAGGGGTCTTACTGAAGTCCAGGAAGAATTAATGAACTACCAGAGCGCTCTCCAGTGTCCTTGCAGTTCATTGAGAACTACAACCTATCTGCCGGGGTGGTAGATGGGATTTGTAGCTCATTCATTCACCTTTAATTTGGTGATATAAAAACTGCTTCTTCAGGGAAAATGTTTTGACAAATGTTAGAAGGAATGTTAGACCTATTCAAAGCAACATTAGCTAACAGGAAAAAAAAATATTTGCGCCACCTATTCATTGTATTTGTGGCAAAAATCAAAGTATTTGCTTAACTGCTAACTTAACCCTGTCAACTTGATGAAGCTTCACAAAAATATTTGTATAAAAAATATAAATTAGCTATAAAAGCTTTAATGTTACAGTAATTCCTTTGACCAACAGAAATGTATGTGCCACCATAAAATATGCTAAGAACTCTGCAGGGAAGAATGAATCTAAAGGGAAAAATAATCAATCAGTATAAACATATGCCACCTGGAAGATTCACCAGCAGTACATTTTTCGTGAATGTCACTCTTGCTGCTTTATACATATGCCTCCAAGACTTTTTCTGCTCGAACTGTGGTTTATAGAAGCCACAGGTGAAAGGAAAGAAAATCCCTTGATTCCCCCATCAACACAGCCAGTGTTGGTGGAATCCCTCTCGCTGTGCTATTCTATTCTGATAGCGGGAGGTTTCCCTGCGGTCAGAATACAATAATCACTGCCATCGGCTATGGGTGCCAGCAGTGATCGCATGAGAAAAACCCGACAGGCTGATTGTACTGAAGTTAGTCGATTGATCAACTATAGTACAACCAGCCTGCCCATAGATGGATTGAAATTGGACTGGTTCCTGTTGAACCGGACGAGTTTCCATCTGTCTATGCCTGGCCTTACATATTGTCATACCTGGCTGATTAGTTTGATTTCAAGATACCTCCAGATTTGCAGCTGATAAGCTGACAGGAGTAGTGACATGAGTGTCATTAATGCTTTCAGCCAGTGGCTGGAGGTAGCAAACCAACACTGGAGAGAGTTGGGGGAATTATGGGTTGAGCTATCTACTCCTCCAGCTTCTCCCTCTGGCTACTGAGGATTAGGAATGGGTGAATGGTTTGGCCCGAGCATACGTTTTGGCCGAACTTTCGCTGTTCGGACGTTCGACGAACAGCCGAACAAACAGGTCATTCACCCGTTTGTTCGGCTCCCGAATCGACCGCATTGCATTGCGGTGCTGAACAGTGCATTACCAGCCCTGACTGACTGAAGCAGTGAAAGCTTCAGCCAATCAGGGCACAGTGCACTGTCAGAGTCATGATTGGACACTGTCATCATGACTTTATCCAATCATAGCTCATTCCCGCCCCACAGTATAAAAGTATCCTTTCAAATGGCAGCCATTTTCAGAGTGATTCTGGTGTGGAGAGCGATAGAACAGGGCTCTGTTCACTGCTATTAGTTAGTGTGCTATACTGTGCTATTTTGCTTCAATTGTCAGTGTAGAATATTAGTTTAGTGACAGTCTAGGGATAGTGTGAATGTAGTGAGGAGGACCATCATTCAGCTTTGCATAGTGTGCAGCTAGAGTAGGGACAGCTCAGATAGTTTCACTGTAGTGTAGTGAGACTGTAATGTTTGTCATTCATACATACAATAGTGCAGAGTAGGGACAGCTCAGATAGTTCCAGTGTAGTATAGTGAGACCGTGCCAGTAATCTTGACATTAGTGTATAGCTATAGTAGGGACAGATCAGATAGCGTCAGTGTAGTGATGGTTGAACACCGTCTATTTGATTGCGTTACTGCCAGTTAAACGCCATTTACTTTTGTGTGCGTTACTGCCAGTTTAACGCCATATAGTTTTGTGTGCATTACTGCCAGTTTAACGCCATATAGGTTTTTTGTGCGTTACTGCCAGTTTAAGGCCATATAGTTCTGTGTGTATTACTGCCAGTTTAACGCCATATAGTTTTGTGCCTTACTGCCAGTTTAACGCCATTTACTTCTGTGTGTGTTACTGCCAGTTTAATGCCATTTACTTTTGTGTGTGTTACTGACAGTTTAACGCCGCATAGTTCTGTGTGCGTTACTGCCAGTTTAACACCATATAGTTTTGTGTGTGTTACTGCCAGTTTAATGCCATATAGTTTTGTGTGTGTTACTGCCAGTTTAACGCCATATAGTTTTGTGTGCGTTACTGCCAGTTTAATGCCATATAGTTGTGTATGTTACTGCCAGTTTAACACCACTTACTTCTGTGTGCATTACTGCCAGTTTAATGGCATTTACTTTTGTGTGCGTAATGCCGTGTACACACGACCGGACTCTTCGACCGAACTGGTCCGATGGAACGAATCCGTCGGACAATTCAATCGTGTGTGGGCTTCATCGGACCTTTTCTGTCGAAAAATCTGTCGGACTTTAGAAATAGAACATGTTTCAAATCTTTCCGACGGACTCGAGTCCGATCGAAAAATCGCTTCATCTGTATGCTAGTCCGACGGACAAAAAAGGACGCAAGGGCAGCTATTGGCTACTGGCTATGAACTTCCTTATTCTAGTCCAGTCGTACGTTATCACGTTCAAAACGATCAGACTTTGGTGTGATCGTGTGTAGGCAAGTCCGTTTCGTTGGAACTCTGTCGGAACTCCATCGAAAAGTCCTTCCGAGTTCAGTCCGATGAAAAGTTTGGTAGTGTGTACATGGCATTACTGCCAGTAATGCCAGTTTAACGCAATATAGTTTTGTGTGCGTTACTGCCAGTTTAAAGCCATAAAGGTCTTTGTGCGTTACTGCCAGTTTAATGCCATATAGTTCTGTGTGCGTTACTGCCAGTTTAACGCCATATAGTTTTTTGTGCGTTATTGCCAGTTTAACGCCATATAGTTCTGTGTGCCTTACTGGCAGTTTAACGCCATATAGTTTTCTGTGCGTTACTGACAGTTTAACGCCATATAGTTCTGTGTGCGTTACTGCCAGTTTAATGCCATATAATTTTGTGTGTTACTGCCAGTTTAACGCCATTTACTTCTGTGTGCATTACTGCCAGTTTAATGCCATTTACTTTTGTGTGCGTTACTGCCAGTTTAATGCCATATAGTTTTGTGTGCATTACTGCCAGTTTAATGCCATATCGTTTTGTGAGCATTACTGCCAGTTTAACCCCATATAGTTCTGTGTGTGTTACTGCCAGTTTAACACCATATAGTTCTGTGCGTTACTGCCAGTTTAACGCCATTTACTTCTGTGTGCGTTACTGCCAGTTTAACTCCATATAGTTCTGTGTGTGTTACTGCCAGTTTAACGTCCTATAGTTTTGTGTGCATTACTGCCAGTTTAACGCCTTAAAGTTCTGTGCGCGTTACTGCCAGTTTAACACCATATAGTTTTGTGCGTTACTGCCAGTTTAACGCTATTTACTTCTGTGAGGGTTACTGCCATTTTAATGCCATTTACTTTTGTGTGCATTACTGCCAGTTTAACGCCATATAGTTTTGTGTGCGTTACTGCCAGTTTTACTCCATATAGCTCTGTGTGTGTTACTGCCAGTTTAACACCGTATAGTTTTGTGTGCATTACTGGCAGTTTAACGCCATCTAGTTCTGTGTGTGTTACTGGCAGTTTAACGCCATACAGTTCTGCGCATCACTGTACGTTTGGCGCATTATATTGCAGTATATTATAGTGTATCTGCGGAGTGTGTCTGTGTAGTGTGAGTACTCAAATTAAAGTGCACCAAACACCTCTTTACATTGATTAAAGTGCATCTACGTACAGATTTCAACTTCTTCTTTACATTTTCTTATAAGCACAGCTCCCTTTCTCCCAATAATGTCTGGGAGGACAACAAGGAGAGGCAGACGTTCCCTTGCCACTGTAAAGGGGCCAGCAAAAAATGTGTCCACAGACAAAGGTAGAGGTGGTGGTCAGTTCTCAGGCAGGGTGTCATTTGCTCTGTTTAGTGAGTTTGCCCGTGCTATCCAGCAACAGCATGCAGAGGAGGTGGTGGACTGGCTTACTACACCTTCCTCATCCTCCACATCCTCTGTCACACAAGCAGAGACAAGTGTGCAGTCCCCTGCAGTTGACAGAGTGGATAAACCTGCCTCCTTGTCCACATCTATTACTGCCATAGCCCCAACATCAGCCATGGAGGAGTCAGCTGAGTTATTTGGCTACAGCTTCAGCCACTTGCCCCTTGATGATGCCCAGCCATTACTGGATTCAGATGTTGGTTCTGAGGTTGGGGATGACAGGAACATGAGCCTAGAGAGAGGAAGGAACACTGGAAGGCATCAAGAAAGAGTAGAGAGCAGCCACCCTATTCCATCACATTCTGCAGCTGTTATCTCCTGGCCCACTCCCCAAAGCTCAGCTGTCTGGGCCTTTTTCAGCATATCTGCAGCAGATCGCACTGTTGCTATCTGCAAACTGTGTCTCAGGCACATCAAACATGACAAAAGCACCAACCATTTGGGTACCACATGCTTAACAAGGCATTTAACGTCCAACCACTCAGCCCGCTGGCAAGAGCCTCTAAAAGCCACACAAAAGGGGTACAAAATTATCCCTTCTCCTCCTTACCCACTTCAGTCTGCCCCTGCTATACCGAGTCTTTACCTCTCAGCAGCCTCCACAGAAAGGGATGATGGTATAGCACAGGGTGTTCCAGGTCCTAGCAGCACATCTGCCAGCAGCACACCACCAGCCGTGCAAGCTTTTCAAAGCTGTTAGCTTACCAACTTCTGCCTTTCAGCCTGGCGGATTCTGCCGCCTTCCGTGAATTCGCACAATGTGCTGTACCACAACAGCAGGTTGCCAGTCGTTACTACTTTTCACATAAGGGTGTTCCATCTCTCTACCATCACGTTGAAGGGAATGTTCTGGCATCCTTGGGCAAGGCAGTCAGCAGTAAAATCCACCTTACTGCTGACACGTGGTCCAGCAAGCATTGACAGGGACGATATAGTTCGTTCACAGCACACTGGGTAACGCTGCTTGCAACCTCAAAAGGATGCAGTACAGGGCTCCGAGCTTACAGCTGGTGGTGATGATGCCAGACCTGTGATCTCTACCCCCTCCTCCTTCTCTTCCTCCTAAAACCACCTCCATACCCTCCTCTGCAGAATTGTCCTATGAACATCAGGTACCCCCTAAGCTTTCAAAGGGTTATTCCCAGAGTCAGGCTAAAAGGTGCCATGCAGTGCTTCAGCTGGTGTGTTTAGGGGACAGGAACCACACCGGAGCAGAGATTCTTGCAGCTCTGCAGGGACAGGCCCACAGGTGGTTCACACCACGCCAGCTGGAGCCAGGAATGGGGGTGTGCGATAATGGCTCAAACATCCTGTCCGCCCTTAGACAGGGAAAGTTGACACATGTGCCATGCCTGGCACATGTCCTCAATTTGGTGGTGCAGCATTTCCTAAATACGTACCCAGGGTTACAAGTTGTGCTAAAGCTGGCCAGAAGAGTCTGTAGCCATTTCAGGCGGTCATACACAGCCAGTGCTTGGTTGGCTGAAATTCAGCGGGAAATCCACCTGCCCATAAACTGCCTGATTTGTGACATGCTCACCAGGTGGAACTCGACTTTGTCAATGCGGCAGGGCTATACATGCAGGAGAGGGCCGTCATTGAGTACCTTTGCGAATATGGCACGACGACAGGCTCAGGCCGCCTCTGCTTTTTTTCCCCACACCAATGACTGATTATTAAGGATGCATGCACTGTATTGTCACCATTTGAGGAGGCCACAAGGATGGTGAGCCGTGACAGTGCATGCATCAGTGACACAATCCCTGTTGTGTTCCTGCTGGAGCATTATGGACAGGGCACTGGGGGCAGAGCAGCAGGAGGAAGAGGAGGACTTCCTTTCCTCTCAAGGCCCACTTTATCCAGACACCATCATTACTATGTCACAGAACACACAGGAGGAGAGAGGGGAGGAGGATGAGAAGGAGGATTCTGGCACTTTCATAGGCTTTGAAGAAGAGGAAGACATGCGTCAATCTGTAAGCAATGGCTTTCCAACCCCAGGACCCTTGGGAGTAGTACATGGCTGGGAGGAGGAAGTTTCAGATGCTATTATCCTGAGTGGCCCAAGGAGTCTTCTTCTCAAGCCTCTGCAAATTTGAGGCACATGGGCAACCTCATGCTTCAAAGCCTGCGAAAGGACCCAAGAATATGTGGCATAAAGGAGAAGGATGATAACTGGTTGGCAACCCTCCTTGACCACCGTTATAAGGGGAAGGTCTCAGAACTCATCCCGTCCCCACAGAGAGTGCAGAAGATAAAATCTCTTGAGGACATGTCAAAGAGGATTTTATTGAATGTTTTTCCTGACTCCAGTAAGTTACAGTGTCATGGAAATTGTCATTTTGAGTCTTCTGTTGGTCAAGAGAGGAGCGTTGGAGAAGGCGTCCACCTAAGTGAGGCATTTCGGAATTTTTTTAGTTCTCGCCGCCCAGGGCTGTCAGCTTCCACATCCCATCGACAGCATCTGCATCACATGGTGGACGATTACCTCGGGGGCCAAAACAGAGATGGAGAGCTTTCTAGCAGACAATCCACTGACTTACTGGGTTATGAGACTAGACCACTGGCCAGAACTTGCCCAGTATGTTATTGAGTTGTTGGGCTGCAGAATGGGCATTCAGTGCTGCAGGAGGTTTCGTCTCTGATCATAGAACGCGTCTGTCCACAGACTCCGTGAACCGTTTGACTTTTATAAAAATGAATCAGTCCTGGATTACTGTAGTTTTAGGCTCCACTCACTGTTGGCGTTTTGGGATTTCGGGCAGAATCGCCTAATACTACGTACAGTTTAGAATCCTGCAGACCTACCACTATCAAAGCACTCCACTATTACACCCAAGTTTTACCATGGTGTGTGCCTCTACTAAAGCCTCATTTTGCTTTGACACAATGCCTTACCCCCAACTGGTGTTATATCGTATATAGCAGTGGTCTCCAAACTGCAGCCGTTTGCTTGCCTTTATCAGCCCTTGGGGCACGTGTGTCTCTGATACGAGACACAATTCTGCCAACTGACACAAACAATGGGGCCCATTTCTCCCACTGACACCAATAATAGGACACTATTTTTCCCTATTATACCAAGAATGGAGCACTATTCCTCCCCATAATACCAAATGTTACAATGTTTACCCCCACTGATGCCAGGAATATTTCCACTCCCGCTGGCCACAATCCTGCCCCTCTAAAGTCTTAGAGACAATATACTGGCCCTTTGTTTAAAAAGTTTGGAGACCTCTGTTAAATAGGGATGTGGGGAGAGTCTATTAGCCCTCTGTCAACTTATGCCGCGTACACACGAGCGGATTTTCCATCGGAAAAAACTTGGATGGTTTTTCCGACAGAATTACGCTCAAGAATGCCTTCCATACACACAATCACACAAAAGTTCTCTGAACTTTCGAACGTCAAGAACGCAGTGACGTACAACACTACAACGAGCCCAGAAAATGAAGTTCAATGCTTCCGAGCATGCGTCAAAATGTTTCCAAGCATGCGTAGGAATTTTGCACGTCGGCATTTGTACAGACGATCGCATTTTCGTATACAAACTTTTTCCGACCGAAAAATTGAGAACCTGTTCTCAATCTTTTGCTGGCGGGAATTCCTACACACGGTCGCATTTTCTGACCAAAAGCTCTCATCTGTCTTTTGCTGGCCGAATTTCCGATCGTGTGTACGCGGCATTAAAGGCATATTCCACCAAAAAATGAATAATTGCAGAAAAAATATATTTATCATTTTTTTGCATTGGAGCCTACAAATCGCTGTAAATGCGATCAGTGCATTGCGGGTGCAGTGCACAGGCTCCTGCAGACAATTCCTCCACCCAAGTCCATTCTGGGGTACAGACCTACTGTCCTTGAGCTGGAGGAAGTGATCAATGGAATACAAGTGTGGTGATGTCACTGCGCTTGTGCCCATTGAGACCTAAAAGGCCCTCTGCTGGCACCTGAAGTATTTCCATTTACAGATCCTGATTCAAATAATGACAGGTCGCTGCGGGGAGAAGCACCCCAAGTTTAATTTAACAGCAGGGGCAGGTTTGAGGGTGTGGGGTTTGGAGATGTAGCCAGGTTTTATGTTTTATCCTAAACATGGATGTAACATGAAAGATGATCAGAAAGGTGGACTTAGCGCTAAAGCTTACATAGGGCTTCTTCTCCTTTCTCCTGCAGGTGAACAGAGCATCGGGGTATAAGGCTAGATCTACACATGCGGTGGTGGTTGCAATCTGTGATGAAAGGCTTTTTAGAGGTTTTTGACAGGTAGCGAGGAGGCAATATTTTGCTTCCATGCCACATGTCATAACCATGTAAATGTTGCACCACCACTCTGCAATTGTATTGCATTACAAGTGTTTGTAGTGCAGTTGTGGCACAGCCCTATCCATTTGCTATGGTTATATTTGGTGGTGGTGCTGTCCACCAAATGTGACAGGTGGATAATCTTTTCCACTCCTGCAAAGTATCACGGCTTGGAGTAGCTTGCATATTACACCCCTGTCCGGCTGAGTTTGCAGCTGAAGGGGGGGTGTTAAAAATGCAGCTCAACCATCTACTTTTACTGCCCCCAAACACAACTGTAAATAAGCCCTAACAAGAATGGTAAGTACAAGCAACTGTGGGGGCAGGGTTGGAATTTCAGTGAACCTGTTCCTTTGTCCTGCACGGGCACAGTACAGGCACACCATAAAAAGAAGTGTTCCATTGTTTTATTTTTAAAGAATACTGCATGCATGGCGTCTACATTCACTTTAGAGTGCACCTTTTCCAGCTTACTTACCATAGAAATACATTATAAATCATTATCATGATTCCTTACAAAGTCTAGAATCGCAACCACAGATAGTTATTTACAAGGCAGGAGTAGTTTTTTAAAATAAAAATTCCAATCATGATCCCGTGTTTCAGGGCAAATGTGTTATATACAAAGTGCTTTTTGACAAATAACTCCATTATGTTTCTGTATTTTGCCTACATTGAAATCTACCCCAATCATTTTTTATATGTAACCTATGTGTTTCTGGTAAGCGTTGTGAATGATAGTAGCACAAAATGCATGACCCAGCATATGTACTGATGTCTTGTATAATGATAAATGCTCATCGTTCACTACATTTCAATCAAGGCAACAGATGTTCAGAACACAAGTGTTTATTAAATGGAATCTATCATGAGTAAATAAAACATTCAAATATATATACTGTATATACAGTATCTCACAAAAGTGAGTACACCCCTCACATTTTTGTAAATATTTTATTATAATATATCTTTTCATGTGACAACACTAAAGAAATGACACTTTGCTACAATGTAAAGTAGTGAGTGTACAGCTTGTATAGCAGTGTAAATTTGCTGTCCCCTCAAAATAACTCAACACACAGCCATTAATGTCTAAACCGCTGGCAACAAAATTGAGTACACCCCTAAGTGAAAATCTCCAAATTGGGCCCAATTAGCCATTTTCCCTCCCCGGTGTCATGTGACTTGGTAGTGTTACAAGGTCTCAGGTGTGAATGGGGAGCAGGTGTGTTAAATTTGGTGTTATCGCTCTCACTCTCTCATACTGGTCACTTGAAGTTCATCATGGCACCTCATGGCAAAGAACTCTCTGAGGATCTGAAAAAAAGACTTGTTGCTGTACATAAAGATGCCCTAGGCTATAAAAAGATTGCCAAGACTCTGAAACTGAGTTGCAGCACAGTGGCCAAGACCATACAGCGGTTTAACAGGACAGGTTCCACTCAGAACAGGCCTCACCATGGTCGACCAAAGAAGTTGAGTGCACATGCTCAGCGTCATATCCAGAGGTTATCTTTGGAAAATAGACATATAAGTGCTGCCAGCATTGCTGCAGAGGTTGAAGGGGTGGGGGATCATCTTGTCAGTGCTCAGACCATACGCCACACACTGCATCAAATTGGTCTGTATGGCTGTCTTCCCAGAAGGAAGCCTCCTTTAAAGATGATGCACAAGAACTCCCGCAAAACAGTTTGCTGAAGACAAGCAGACTAAGGACATGGATTACTGGAACATGTCCTGTGATCTGATGAGACCATGATAAACTTATTTGGTTCAGAAGGTGTCAAGCATGTGTGGCGGCAACCAGGTGAGGAGTACAAAGACAAGTGTATCTTGCCTACAGTCAAGCATGGTGGTGGAAGTGTCATGGTCTGGGGCTGCATGAGTGCTGCCAACACTGGGGAGCTACAGTTCATTGAAGGAACCATGAATGCCAACATGTACTGTGACATACTGAAGCAGAGCATGATCCCCTCCCTTTGGAGACTGGGCCGCAGGGCAGTATTCCAACATGATAATGACCCCAAACACACCTCCAAGATGATCACTGCTTTGCTAAAGAAGCTGAGGGTAAAGGTGTTGGACTGGCCAAGCATGTCTCCAGACCTAAACCTTATTAAGCATCTGTGGGGCATCCTCAAACAGAAGGTGGAAGAGTGCAAGATCTGTTAACATTCACCAGCTCCATGATATCATCATGGAGGAGTGGAAGAGGACTCCAGTGGCAACCTGTGAAGCTCTGGCTGAACTCCATGCCCAAAAGGTTTAAGGCAGTGCTGGAAAATAATAGTGGCCACACAAAATATTGACACTTTGGGCCCAATTTGAACATTATCACTTAAGGGTGTACAGTACTCACTTTTGTTGGCAGCGGTTTAGACATTAATGGCTGTGTGTTGAGTTATTTTGAGGGGACAGCAAATTTACACTGTTATACAAGCTGTACACTCATTACTTTACATTGTAGCAAAGTGTAATTTCTTCAGTGTTGTCACATGAAAGGATATAATAAAATATTTACAAAAATGTGAGGGGTGTACTCACTTTTGTGAGATACTGTATATATATATATGTATATATATTCTTGCCTCCACCTACAGTAGTCTACAACTGGAGTGGGCGGAGTAACTGGGTGGAGTGGCTTGAGTAACTGTTGTGTGGTTGGAGTGGCTGGAGTAACTGTGAAAAGGTTTAAAAAGCTTAATATTTTAAAAAGTAATAGTAGAAAAAAAGTTGAAGGGGTCCCATCATTAGCTGAAAGAGCTGAACTTTTTTTTTTTTTTTTTCAAAAATGATATATTTTTTTTAAATGATTTTTTTTTTCAAAAATGATTTTTTTTCATTTAGCTGATCAATAGGGGGGGGGGTCATAATGTTTTGGCTGATCATGGGGTGGTCATAATGTTTTGGCTGATCATGGGGTGGTCATAATGTTTTGGCTGATCATGGGGTGGTCATTATGTTTTGGCTGATCATGGGAGGGTGATAATGTTTTGGCTGATCATGGGGTTGTCAGTTTTTGTCACCTCCCACTCTAGTTTTGAGCATTTCGCCATTCATTCCTATGGGACCAATTTTGACGCAAAAAACGACAATATTTCGTGAACCATTCAGCGAAACGTTCCACAAAGTAATAGCACACCAATCGGGAACAATCCACACGTTTCGGTATGTTACTGTTTATGTAGTGTAAAAGCTGTGTGGGAGGAGTTAGGGTGGTAAATTTGGCTATAATAAGAATAATATATATGTGAGATAACAGTAAGTGGTCTTGCTATGCAAGAATACTTAAATATTTACAAAAATGTGAGGGGTGTATTTTTTTTAAAGAAAAAGATATCTATCTATCTATCTATCACATTAATATAAAGTAACTTTAACTCTGTTTTCCATATTTTTCATATTTCCCCTCTGAGAGGTACAAAATCACTTTTCATTAAGATTCTGATCCTACTATTGTTTCATCTTCCAGTTGTTTTGCATCCCATGCTGTGATTCCAGATGGAGATAAAGGTCCAAAATATGTAAATAATCATCTTACTGAGATTTATGAAGTGATTATATTGGGTTTGCTAATATAAATATATACTTTTATTTTATAGAAAAAGACAGAAAGGTACTAAGGCTCTATGCAGTAAATAGCAAATACAAGATACAAAATGCTTCTCCTTTACAGTCCAAGTCTAGACAAAATATTTTTATGTTAGCTGTGTCCAGGGACGGACTGACGACACTCAGGGCCACCGGACCGAATAAAGCAAGGACCCTGTACATTACACACTCCTGACCCCTACACCCTGTAAATTACATACTCCTGACCCCTGAACTCTGTCCATGACAAACTCCTGAACCCTGCACCCTGTACATTACATACTCCTGACATCTGAACCCTGTACATTACGCACTCCTGATCCATGCATCCTGTACATTACATACTCCTGACCCCTGTACCCTGTACATTACATAGTCCTGACCCCTGCACCCTGTACATTACATACTCCTAGCCCCTGCACATTACACACTCCTGATCCGAGTCTAGACAATTTTTTTTATGTTAGCTGTGTCCAGGGGCAGACTGACAATACTCAGGGCCACCGGACCAAATAAAGCAAGGGCCCCCTGTCACGCCCCAACCATGACCCGTCCCTGGCCTCGCACCCCCACATTTTGCACAAAGTACAACAGAGAATCTGTTAGAAAGCATCCCCTCCAGGCCCCATTAGAGGCTATAAAGGAGAATAATGGGACCTGGAGGGGGCCTCTTTCTAACAGAGTGTACAGTGAACACCTTCATTCACTCTGGTCCTCACGGGACCCCCACCTTGTGCCATGACTCTCACCCCGGTACATTACACACTCCTGACCCCTGCACCCCGTATATTATACACTTCTGACCCCTGCACCCTGTAAATTACATACTTCCTGACACCTGAACCCTGTAAATTACATACTCCTGACCCCTGCACCCTGTACATTACCCACCCCTGACCACTGCATCCTGTACATTACATACTCCTGACTCCTGCACCCTGTACATTACACACTCCTGACCCCTACACCCTGTAAATTACATACTCCTGACCCCTGAACTCTGTCCATTACAAACTCCTGACCCCTGCACCCTGTACATTACCCATCCCTGACCACTGCACCCTGTACATTACATACTCCTGGCCCCTGCACATTACACACCCCTGACCCTCTGAACCCTGTACATTACGCACTCCTGATCCATGCACCCTGTACATTACATACTCCTGACCCCTGCATCCTGTACATTACATAGTCCTGACCCCTGCACCCTGTACATTACATACTCCTAGCCCCTGCACGTTACACACCCCTGATTCCTGCACCCTGTAAATTACATACTCCTGACCCATGCACCCTGTACATTACCCATCCCTGACCACTGCACCCTGTACATTACATACTCCTGGCACCTGCACATTACACACCCCTGACCCCTGCACCCTCTAAATTACATACTCCTGACCCCTGCACCCTGTACATTACCCACTCCTGACCCCTGCACCCTGTACATTTCACATCCCTGAACCCTGTACATTACATAAGCCTAACCCCTGGACATTACATAGTCCTGACCCCTGCACCCTGTACATTACATACCCCTTTACATCAGAGTCTGCACAGATCCCCCCTATATCAGAGTCCACACAGTGCTCCCTTAGAGTCTGCAGAATTTCCACTTACACTGTAAGGGGGAGCTCTGTGGACTCTAATGTAAAGGGGAACCCTGATTTAAGGGGGGATCTGATGTAAGGGGTGTTCTAGGAACCCTGATTTAAGGGGGAATGCTGTGGACTAAAGGGGAATTCTCATGTAAGGGGGTCTCTGCTCACCAAAGCCCCCCCCCCGCATCAAAGTACACAGAGCACCCCTTAAATTTATTTTATACAGTGAGAGGGAGGAGGGAGGGTGAGCTTACTCTTCTGGGTTTGGACGTCCCGCCCACACATCCCAGTGTGGACGGGGCAGACCCAGGAGCAGAAGGGCAGGAGGAGGAGCAGAAGATGAGCTCTCTCTCCTCTCGCATCCGTGGGGACTGAAGAGAGAGGAGGGGGTGTCAGCGCCAGCTGAGGCTGAGCTGTGTGTGACAGAGACACAGCTCAGCCCTGCAGCCATCAACCTTGGAGGAGACACAGGCATGGCCGCACAGTAGTAGGTGAGTGGCGGCCGCAACCTGTCTTAACCCTGTCCAGGCAGCGGTCACCGCTTACCTCCTGCTGTGCGGCCTGGCCATCAATAGGCATGGGCAAAAAAGATGGCAGCGGTGGGCCCGCGGCCCCAAGTTTTTTGTCCCCGGGCTGGACCCAGAGTTGCAGCAGGTGGCACCGGCAGGCTCCCTTTCTCGGCCGGGCCCTTGGACCACGGCCGAATTGACAGCCCCTGGCTGTGTCTAGAGCAGGGTTTCTCAACTCCAGTCCTCAAGGCACCCCAACAGGTCATGTTTTCAGGCTTTCCATTATTTTGCACAGGTGATTTGATCAATTTCACTGCCTTGTAATTATCAGAGCTGTTTCATCTGAGGGAAATCCTGAAAACATGACCTGTTGGGGCGCCTTGAGGACTGGAGTTGAGAAACACTGGTCTAGAGTGAGGAAGGTTTAAAACTCTGTCAGATTTCCATTGCTGTCTGTGTCTGTTTACACATTTTTTTTCTAGAATTTCCTGCCCTGCCTCTCTGCTCTGAAAGTCACATGTTACATAGTTACATAGTTACATAATTAGTCTGGTTGAAAAAAGACACAAGTCCATCTAGTTCAACCAATAAAAAGGAAAAAATAAAAATAAAAAACATTTACAATCCCATACCCACAGTTGATCCAGAGGAAGGCCAAAAAAAAATAAATAAACAGCAAAGCATGATCCAATTTGCTCTAGTTGGGGAAAAAATTCCTTCATGATCCCCCATCCCCATCCCCCAAGAGGCAATCTGATTTTCCCTGGATCAACTTTACCTATAAATGTTAGTATCCAGTTATATTATGTACACCTAGGAAACAATCCAAAGGGTAGAGCTCCAAAGGGATGAAGCTAAGGGGAAAATAATACTGGGAGTGTGCTATAGGCCCCCTAACCTGAGGGAGGAAGTGGAGACGGATCTCCTATCACAAATTGGATTAGCAGCAAGGATGGGAAGTGTTATCATAATGGGGGATTTTAATTATCCAGACTTAAACTGGGCGGAGGGAACCGCGCATTCATTTAAGGCTCGCCAGTTCCTTAATGTCTTGCAGGACAATTTTATGGGTCAGATGGTAGACGCACCAACTAGAAATAAAACATTACTGGATCTACTGATTACCAACAATACAGACTTGATCACGGACGTGGAAGTACGGGGCAATTTAGGTAACAGCGATCACAGGTCAATTAGTTTCAGTATAAATCACACAAATAGGAAACATAAAAGGGAATACAAAGACACTGAATTTCAAAAGAGCCAACTTCCCTAAATTACAAACCTTGCTAAAAGGCATAAATTGGGATAAAATATTAGGAACAAAGAATACGGAGGAGAGATGGGTTTGCTTTAAGAGCATATTAAATAAGGGCATTAGCCAATGTATCCCATTGGGTAATAAATTTAAAAGAGCGAACAAAAATCCTGGATGGCTTAACTCCAATGTAAAAATGCATATAAAAGCAAAGGAGAAGACCTTCAAAAAATATGAGGTTAAGGGATCATCCTCAGCATTCAGACTTTATAAAGAATGCAACAAGAAATGTAAGGGTTCAATTAGGACAGCTAAGATAGAACATGAAAACACATAGCGGAGGAGAGCAAAAAAAAATCCCAAGAAATTCTTTAAGTATGTAAACAGTAAAAAAGGGAGGACAGATCATATTGACCCCATAAAGAATGAGGAAGGACATCTGGTTACAAAGGATGGGGAGATGGCGAAGGTATTGAATGTATTCTTCTCCTCAGTCTTCATGAGTGAATCGGGGGGCTTCAGTAACCAAAACTGCAGTGTTTATCCTCATGACACAACACAGGAAGCACCTCCATGGTTAACAGAGGACAGAATTAAAATTAGACTTGAGAAACTTAACATTAATAAATCAACGGGACCAGATGGCTTGCATCCGAGGGTACTTAGGGAACTCAGTCAAGTGATTGCCAGACCGTTGTTCCTAATTTTTACAGATAGTCTACTGACTGGAATGGTACCAGCTGATTGGAAAAAAGCCAATGTAGCACCAATATTTAAAAAGGGCCCAAAATATATCCCTGGGCATTACAGACCAGTTAGCCTAACATCAATAGTATGTAAACTCTTGGAGGGGATGATAAGGGACTATATACAAGATTTTAGTAATAAGAACGTAATCATTAGCAGTAATCAGCATGGATTCATGAAGAATCGTTCTTGCCAAACCAATCTATTAACCTTCTATGAGGAGGTGAGTTGCCATCTAGATAAAGGAAGGCCCGTAGACGTGGTGTATCTGGATTTTGCAAAAGCATTTGACAGTTCCCCATAAACGTTTACTGTACAAAATAAGGTCCGTTGGCATGGACCATAGGGCGAGTACATGGATTGAAAACTGGCTACAAGGGCGAGTTCAGAGGGTGGTGATAAATGGGGAGTACTCAGAATGGTCAGGGGTGGGTAGTGGGGTTCCCCAGGGTTCTGTGCTGGGACCAATCCTATTTAATTTGTTCATAAACGACCTGGAGGATGGGATAAACAGTTCAATCTCTGTATTTGCAGACGATACTAAGCTAAGCAGGGCAATAACTTCTCCGCAGGATGTGGAAACCTTGCAAAAAGACCTGAACAAATTAATGGGGTAGGCGACTACATGGCAAATGAGGTTCAATGTAGAAAAATGTAAAACAATGCATTTGGGTGGCAAAAATATGAATGTAATCTATATACTGGGGGAAGAACCTCTGGGGGAATCTAGGATGGAAAAGGACCTGGGGGTCCTAGTAGATGATAGGCTCAGCAATGACATGCAATGCCAAGCTGCTGCTAACAAAGCAAACAGAATATTGGCATGCATTAAAAAGGGGATCAACGCCAGAGATAAAACGATAATTCTCCCACTCTACAAGGCTCTGGTCCGGCCGCACCTGGAGTATGCTGTCCAGTTCTGGGCACCAGTCCTCAGGAAGGATGTACTGGAAATGGAGCAAGTACAAAGAAGGGCAACAAAGCTAATAAAGGGTCTGGAGGATCTTAGTTATGAGGAAAGGTTGCGAGCACTGAACTTATTCTCTCTGGAGAAGAGATGCTTGAGAGGGGATATGATTTCAATTTACAAATACTGTACTGGTGACCCCACAATAGGGATAAAACTTTTTCGCAGAAGAGAGTTTAATAAGACTCGTGGCCACTCATTACAATTAGAAGAAAAGAGGTTTAACCTTAAACTACGTAGAGGGTTCTTTACTGTAAGAGCGGTAAGGATGTGGAATTCCCTTCCACGGGCGGTGGTCTCAGCGGGGAGCATTGCTAGCTTCCAGAAACTATTAGATAATCACCTGAATGACCGCAACATACAGGGATATACAATGTAATACTGACACATAATCACACATAGGTTGGACTTGATGGTCTTTTTTCAACCTCACCTACTATGTAACTATGTAACTATGTAATCCTAGTAAACAATCCAGACCTTTTATAAAACACTGAGCTACTGAGCTGGACAGAACCAGTTCTTGAGGAAAATTTGGAAAAGTATATGGGATTTTTGAGGTGCCAAATTATAACAAAATAAATTTATTAAAGTAGAAATGTATTTAGACAATAAAAACAAACATACAAAAAGTAGATACAGGGGGTCCCCTACTTACAAACATCCGACTTACAAACGACTCCTACTTACAAACGGGGGGAGACAACAGGAAGTGAGAGGAAATCTACCCCTAGGAAGGGAAATTCACTCCTGTAAGAGTTAATATGGAAAAAAGGTGTCTCCACTGATGCTTTATCACCTATCCTTATTTCCCTAATAACCCCAAATTTTCAAAATCCAATTGTCATTGGGACAGAAAGTGAGGTGAAATCTTCTGAACAGGGGCACACAGCAAAACAAATGTTACCGGGTGATAACCCTTCCCTATGCTATCTACAAAACTTAAAAATAGATTTTTTGGCTGGAGCTACACTTAAAAAATTTACCTGTTCCGACTTACAAACAAATTCAACTTAAGAACAAACCTAAAGTCCCTATCTTGTTTGTAACCCGGGGACCCCCTGTATTGATATTACAGTACTAATACATGTGCTGACTGATTTCATCTCTACATGTTTCGCCTTGATAATTGGCTTCTTCAGGAGATATAATTGATATCAGGCACAATGAGCACTAGAAGTAAACAGATTTTTTTTAAAAAAACAGAACAATCAACAATTACAACAATATCAAAATATATCGATATATGCAGATCTGACAAATTGAAAGAACATTTATCGACTGAAAAAATGCATAGCACCAAAGCCATAATTGGTCACAATATTTACCTGTGTATTCAAAAACTATTTGCATATGAATTGGGGCTCCAGAGTCATGGGAATACAAACAATCTGATCATCTGTAAAGCCATAAAGGGGGTGTATCTAGAGTACAGCCACTGGTAATGGTCCAGAAACTAAAGGGTGCAGTGATTAACAAAATTAGACACCGGGACAACAAACAATCCCCAAATCAAATTTAAACCAAAGAAGGTTTAGTGTAATATAGCTTATACCCTATACCAGCGACACGTCGCTATGTTTCACAGTCTTGAAAGTTGATTATTCACCTCCAACTCCACAAAGGAATGGATACGAATGAAAAAGAAAAGATTAACTCATTTCTGAATCATCAGAAAGTCTGATAATGACCCCTGAATCAGATTAAAGAAAAATAATTTTCCCCATGGGGCTTTAAAACAGCAATGCACATAATGAAAGGAAGTTCTTAATAGATGTATAAAAAGTTTTATCCAATATCATGGTTTGAAGTACAGTATAGAGAATCATCTGGTACAGTAACACACATCTTGTTCCCCAGTGCAGTAACAAACACATATTAATACACATAATTAGGTTACATAATGTTACATAAATAGCAAGCCCCGAGGCGTTTCGACCTGTATATGGTCTCTTCAGGAGGACAGTTGTATCTAAAAAAGAATTACATTAATTAAATTCAAATAGATAAATATATATATTATTGTGCATCACTTGGATTAAACCAAGATAATGAGTCTTTACCGCTAAATGGTGGAATGGGTGTTCTCTAGTCCAGGATATGTGCTGAGGGCCAATGGAAACACCGGAGGGCTCGGGGGGCCACCCTCACTCTCCCAGGAGAGCCAGCCTCAAGGGGCTTACAAGGAGCCACACTTAGCGCGCCCCCCGGGAGGGGGGGGGGGGAGGGGAGATGAGGGGGAGGAGCCCACACCTGCAACAGAAACCCAAGAATAGCCATGTATTAATTAGAGGAAGTTTGATAATTAACTTGGTAATGTACTGAGTGTTTCCAATTTGTCTATGTGGAGACTAGCATTGGATAGGATTTTTACTATGTAAATATATTGAAATGTTAATTCCATTCCATAAATGTAATCGATAAGATTAAATGATCGTGTGATCCAACAATGCAGTGGTATGGTAGGTCTATTATACTATTGTAATGGATAGGTAAATAAGAAAGGTAGAATGGGTGAAAAAGAGGGAAAAAGATGTGTGTGTGAAAAAAAAAAAAAAAACAGCAACAGCGATAGCCTAAATGGAGAGGAGTGCATTGTGTGGTGGAGAATGGTGTGAATGAGGTGGTGCATGGTGTGGTAACATGACATGGTGCTTGCTGGGTGCCTACTGTGTGAAAACAAAAATGAAAAGTAAACTAAAAAAAGTCTAAAAATAAGTGAAAAGCCAATCAAAATGTGAAAGTGTGTATGTAGGATGGTGGAGAGTGCTGTGTGGAATGAAGGTGAAATAACAAAAAGTTTACCTTATCAGTTGTATAAATCGTGTAGGCTGGAGGTAATGTTGGACTTGTTGATAGATTCAATGTGATAAGCTTGGTGGCGATCATGCAAAAATAAGGGCTCTAGTGTAGAAAGAACCTGGCAGCAGTAGCATTCATCCTGGCCTGTAGGAGATCATGATCTGATTATCAGGCCTCCAGTCTCCCTTTATATCCAAATTCAGGCAAATGGGATAATCATGTGCAGGTGCAAACCCCCCACCCACACCGCCCCCAAGAAAAAAAAAACAAAAAAAAAACCCCGGAGGGATTGGCGCTGGAACCGCTGATGGAGCGGCCCCTGTGTGGCTCCCTCGGCGTCCCGGAAGGCCTACAGGCCCCGACCACTGTCGTCATCTCCGCCGCAATGCGCGTGATGTCATGACGTTGTGCGCAAGCCGGGCCCTTACAGGCATGCGCACTCCGTCAAACGTCCGGAGATGAACACGGGACGCCGCCGGCAGGATAGAGCTCACCTTAACTGCAGCGGTGAGCAAAAAAGGGGGCACGCAAAGGAATTCGCATGCCCCCCCCCCTTTTCCTGCCGGGAAGCCGCGAGGGGTCAGACTCACCCCAAGAAGGGAGAGGAGGCACCACCAACACCCGCCAGTCCAAAAAATGGCCCTCAAAACAAAAACAAAAATACTGGGGATGGTGTCAGTAGGACATGAATGACTGACTTCATGGGATCACCAACATAGCACACAGCAAATGTTGATGGTCTGGTATGTTTTTTGTTTATTTTGCATTTTTAACATTTTTTACATTTTTTACATGGGCTGTGTGTTGGTTCCAGGTCCCCACGTTCCTGCATCGAATGTCAGTATGAAAATAGATAGAATATAAATAAAGTTTGTCAACAATTGCCATATAAGGCAATTGAATATCATGCAGTGTGGGGGTCTAAGTTAGATTCCCCCTCATGCATGGGATTGTTAAAAGTTGACCGAGTGGGAACAATTGATTAACAATGTGCAGGATACGTGAAGAGAAGGAAACACACAGCCCATGTCTTATCTCTAATGTGTCAAGGTGGGGAGGGGTGTTTAACCACCCAAAATTGAAATATGAAAAAAGGAAGACACACATAAAAGAGATAAGAAAGGCTGCGCACCCCGGAATTGGATTAAAGAAAAATAATTTTCCCCATGGGGCTTTAAAACAGCAATGCACATAATGAAAGGAAGTTCTTAATAGATGTATAAAAAGTTTTATCCAATATCATGGTTTGAAGTACAGTATAGAGAATCATCTGGTACAGTAACACACATCTTGTTCCCCAGTGCAGTAACAAACACATATTAATACACATAATTAGGTTACATAATGTTACATAAACATTGCTATTTATGTAACTTTATGTAACATTATGTAACCTAATTATGTGTATTAATATGTGTTTGTTACTGCACTGGGGAACAAGATGTGTGTTACTGTACCAGATGATTCTCTATACTGTACTTCAAACCATGATATTGGATAAAACTTTTTATACATCTATTAAGAACTTCCTTTCATTATGTGCATTGCTGTTTTAAAGCCCCATGGGGAAAATTATTTTTCTTTAATCCAATTCCGGGGTGCGCAGCCTATCTTATCTCTTTTATGTGTGTCTTCCTTTTTTCATATTTCAATTTTGGGTGGTTAAACACCCCTCCCCACCTTGACACATTAGAGATAAGACATGGGCTGTGTGTTTCCTTCTCTTCACGTATCCTGCACATTGTTAATCAATTGTTCCCACTCGGTCAACTTTTAACAATCCCATGCATGAGGGGGAATCTAACTTAGACCCCCACACTGCATGATATTCAATTGCCTTATATGGCAATTGTTGACAAACTTTATTTATATTCTATCTATTTTCATACTGACATTCGATGCAGGAACGTGGGGACCTGGAACCAACACACAGCCCATGTAAAAAATGTAAAAAATGTTAAAAATGCAAAATAAACAAAAAACATACCAGACCATCAACATTTGCTGTGTGCTATGTTGGTGATCCCATGAAGTCAGTCATTCATGTCCTACTGACACCATCCCCAGTATTTTTGTTTTTGTTTTGAGGGCCATTTTTTGGACTGGCGGGTGTTGGTGGTGCCTCCTCTCCCTTCTTGGGGTGAGTCTGACCCCTCGCGGCTTCCCGGCAGGAAAAGGGGGGGGGGCATGCGAATTCCTTTGCGTGCCCCCTTTTTTGCTCACCGCTGCAGTTAAGGTGAGCTCTATCCTGCCGGCGGCGTCCCGTGTTCATCTCCGGACGTTTGACGGAGTGCGCATGCCTGTAAGGGCCCGGCTTGCGCACAACGTCATGATGTCACGCGCATTGCAGCGGAGATGACAACAGTGGTCGGGGCCTGTAGGCCTTCCGGGACGCCGAGGGAGCCACACAGGGGCCGCTCCATCAGCGGTTCCAGCGCCAATCCCTCCGGGGTTTTTTTTTTTTTTTTCTTGGGGGCGGTGTGGGTGGGGGGTTTGCACCTGCACATGATTATCCCATTTGCCTGAATTTGGATATAAAGGGAGACTGGAGGCCTGATAATCAGATCATGATCTCCTGCAGGCCAGGATGAATGCTACTGCTGCCAGGTTCTTTCTACACTAGAGCCCTTATTTTTGCATGATCGCCACCAAGCTTATCACATTGAATCTATCAACAAGTCCAACATTACCTCCAGCCTACACGATTTATACAACTGATAAGGTAAACTTTTTGTTATTTCACCTTCATTCCACACAGCACTCTCCACCATCCTACATACACACTTTCACATTTTGATTGGCTTTTCACTTATTTTTAGACTTTTTTTAGTTTACTTTTCATTTTTGTTTTCACACAGTAGGCACCCAGCAAGCACCATGTCATGTTACCACACCATGCACCACCTCATTCACACCATTCTCCACCACACAATGCACTCCTCTCCATTTAGGCTATCGCTGTTGCTGGGTTTTTTTTTTTTTTTCACACACACATCTTTTTCCCTCTTTTTCACCCATTCTACCTTTCTTATTTACCTATCCATTACAATAGTATAATAGACCTACCATACCACTGCATTGTTGGATCACACGATCATTTAATCTTATCGATTACATTTATGGAATGGAGTTAACATTTCAATATATTTACATAGTAAAAATCCTATCCAACGCTAGTCTCCACATAGACAAATTGGAAACACTCAGTACATTACCAAGTTAATTATCAAACTTCCTCTAATTAATACATGGCTATTCTTGGGTTTCTGTTGCAGGTGTGGGCTCCTCCCCCTCATCTCCCCTCCCCCCCCCCCCCCTCCCGGGGGGCGCGCTAAGTGTGGCTCCTTGTAAGCCCCTTGAGGCTGGCTCTCCTGGGAGAGTGAGGGTGGCCCCCCGAGCCCTCCGGTGTTTCCATTGGCCCTCAGCACATATCCTGGACTAGAGAACACCCATTCCACCATTTAGCGGTAAAGACTCATTATCTTGGTTTAATCCAAGTGATGCACAATAATATATATATTTATCTATTTGAATTTAATTTATGTAATTCTTTTTTAGATACAACTGTCCCCCTGAAGAGACCATATACAGGTCGAAACGCTTCGGGGCTTGCTATTTATGTAACATTATGTAACCTAATTATGTGTATTAATATGTGTTTGTTACTGCACTGGGGAACAAGATGTGTGTTACTGTACCAGATGATTCTCTATACTGTACTTCAAACCATGATATTGGATAAAACTTTTTATACATCTATTAAGAACTTCCTTTCATTATGTGCATTGCTGTTTTAAAGCCCCATGGGGAAAATTATTTTTCTTTAATCCAATTCCGGGGTGCGCAGCCTTTCTTATCTCTTTTATGTGTGTCTTCCTTTTTTCACGACCCCTGAATCAGAAGGATAATAAACCGAATCAATATTAAATTCCAATAATCAAAGAAACAGCAAAGGTGCTAATCAACAATAGTAAAGTTACCTTCAGTCAAACAATCACCGACAAATCTCTCCCCTTCCCATTCTGGACCACAAATAATGACCAAAAAACGGGCTGTTTATATACCCCCTCCACCCTCAGATTAATGGCTGCTTTGGCGCCAAAATCTGAGGGTGAGGATGCTCAGTGACCACCAAATGGCGCGACCAAGGTCGCCCTGGAAGTGACGTCATTACATTGGGAACGCCAACTTGCCAAATGGAAGGATTTATAAACCTCACTTTTTTGTGAATTGTCAATTGATTGGTGTGGTTTACTACATGGTATGTGAATGTCAAGCATTCTATGTAGGAAAACCTAAAAGAACACAGAACATCACAGAATTAGAGATCATGTTTCCCTTGTTCAAAAGAAGAGAATGGAGACTCCCATTAGTCGTCATATGGGACTCTTTCATTCATTTTAGGTCTCTAAAATTAAATTTTTTGCACTTGAATACCTACCGACTCATGATAGCGGTTGTGAACTTGACAGGACTCTCCTTCAGTGGGAGACGATGGATTCATTCCCTTGCGGCCACTGTCCATCCAGGCTTGAAAGAAACCATCAGCTACAAACCATTCCTCTAAAAATAGTAGGCCATGCTCTTCAAATATTGAGAATACAGGATTAGTTTATATCATTCTTTATATAGTTTGATGTCTATAAAGTTTCCAATTGTTAATTGGCAATTATATATTTTTGCAATCTCGATTGATGATCTGCATTGTATTCTTATGTCATTTTTGGTCAATTTAATGGTTCAAACCAATATTTCGCTATTTCATTTTCTATTTGTTAAAATGTATTTCTTCATTTGTTCCCAAATGTTGTCCCTTGTTGGTAGACAATATAGTAAATGTTTATTCTTTTAAACATTATTATACATCTTTTAATCCCTATCATGGGGATTTTTTCGGATATGGTAGCCATAGGGACGCCCAGGGCGTCATCTCTGGTGCAATCCCTGTTGATACCACTGGGTGGCGCCAATACCATCTGGCTGACCTGTGTCCCCTTTAGTTGGTTTGCACTTTATTAGGCTGCATCTAATTGTGATATACTATCTATTCCTGGCTTAGGTGTCTCTATTCAGCTGGCCAATTGTCATTCTTTAGGTTCGGATGTTGTATACATCCCTTCGTCATTTCCTTTAGTGGTTGCCTGACTTGTTGACATTTCCGGTTTTGATGATGTTTTCAAATCACATCCGGTCTGCCACCATCTTTCGGGCGTCACTTGCAGTTGGCGTTCCCGCCATAATGACGTCACTTCCGGTGCGACCTTGGACGCCCCATTTGGCGGTCACTGAGCGTCATCACCCTCGGATTTTGGCGCCAAATCGACCATTAATCTGAGGGTGGAGGGGGGGTATATAAACAGCCCATCTTTTGGTCATTATTTGTGGTCCAGAATGGGAAGGGGAGAGATTTGTTGGTGAATGTTTGACTGAAGGTAACTTTACTATTGTTGATTAGCGCCTTTGCTGTTTCTTTGACTATTGGAATTTAACCTTTTCATGACTAAGCCTATTTTTGAAATTTGGTGTTTACAAGTTAAAATCCGTATTTTCTGCTAGAAAATTATGGAGAGGGGGAGCGTTTTAAATCAAAAGGACATATAAACAAGTAACAGTACCATCATCCCAAATATCTTGTACAAGGCAAAAGGCATGAGGTAGAGAGAGGTCGCAGGTAGCTGCCACTGTCGACCAGTATCTCGATACCGCATGCACTGAAGGCAATAACCCCTAAAGAGGGGGGGGGGAAACGAGGGGACTATTCCGGTACCAGGTATAATCAAAATTAATGGTAAAAGGTAATAGTGACAAAAACAGTAATAAAATATAAAAATTCCATTTTAATAGAAAACATGATTAAAAGATTGTAACAATAACACATACAGTTGCAATTAAAAACGGGAGCAATATCTGTGTTCGCCGCGGGGGGAATCACTTGGGGCCATGCGTACCCACAGACAACCATAGAACGGGTGAGCCCATCCTTTTTCTATCTATATTGTATATTATATAATGCATTATTTAATGTCTTTGCTGCTTTCCTTTGTTTTTGTATAATCTTTGTATGATTGTATTTATTACAATTACTGTATGTTGCACCACAGATATTGCTCTCCTGAGGAAGCGGTGAAACCGCGAAACCGGTCGAGAATCCAAGCTCTATTTGTGTCTACCTCACTACAAGTTGTAATTTAATTGGTTGTATGCATTGCTCCCGTTTTTAATTGCAACTGTATGTGTTATTGTTACAATCTTTTAATCATGTTTTCTATTAAAATGGAATTTTTATATTTTATTACTGTTTTTGTCACTATTACCTTTTACCATTAATTTTGATTATACCTGGTACCGGAATAGTCCCCTCGTTTCCCCCCCCCCTCTTTAGGGGTTATTGCCTTCAGTGCATGCGGTATCGAGATACTGGTCGACAGTGGCAGCTACCTGCGACCTCTCTCTACCTCATGCCTTTTGCCTTGTACTGCTAGAAAATTACTTATAACCCCCAAACATTACATATATTTTTTTAGCAGAGAATCTAGAGAATAAAATGGCGATTGTTGCAATATTTTATATCACACGGTATTTGTGCAGCAGTGTTTTAAACGCAAATTTTTGGGAAAAGGGACACTTTCATAAATTTTAAAAAATCCAAACAGTAAAGTTACCCCAATTTTTTTGTATAATGTGAAAGATGATGTTACGCCGAGTAAATACAGTAGATACCAAAAATGTCACACTTTATAATTGCACGCACTCGTGGAATGGCGACAAACTACGGTACCTAAGAATTTCCATAGGCGACGCATTAAATTTTTTTTTTACGGTTACCAGGTTAGAGTTACAGAGGAGGTCTAGTGCTAGAATTATTGCTCTCGCTCTGACGATCGCGGCAATACCTCACATGTGTGATTTGAACACCGTCTACATATGCGGGCGCGACTTCCGTATGTGTATTCTTTGCTGCGCGAGCTCGCGGGGACAGGGGCGCTTTAAAAAAAAAATGTTTCTTATTTATTTTATTTATTTTTATAAATTGTGTTTAAAAAAAAAATTTTTTGATCACTTTTATTGCTGTCACAAGGAATGTAAACATCCCTTGTGACAGTAATAGGTGGTGACAGGTACTCTTTATGGAGGGATCGGGTGTCCCTCCTTTGCACTTCACAGTATTCAGATCGCCGAAAACGGCGATTCTGAATACTGTGTATCTTTTTAAAACCGGCGCCATTGGCAGCCGAGTAAACGGGAAGTGACGTCATGACGTCGCTTCCGCGTTTACAATTAGAAGGCTGGAACGAAGCCGCCCACAGCTTCGTTCCAGCCTGCCCCCAGGAGCCGGAGGCAGTTGATTGGCCACCGGGCCTCCCGTGCCATCGGAGCGTCGGGAGGCGGCGGGAGGGGGGGACGCCCCCTCCCGCTCCTCCGATATATCAGCCGAGTGGCTTTTTGCCGCATTGGTTGTTATATCTGATAGCCGATTGCCCGCTGTAAACAATGGTATCAGGATGATGCCTGCAGCTGCGGGCATCATCCGGGTATAACCCCGGAAAGCCGAGTACGCACATCTGTGTACGCTCGGCGGGAAGGGGTTAATATTGATTCGGTTTATTATCTTTCTGATTCAGGGGTCATTATCAGACTTTCTGATGATTCAGAAATGAGTTCATCTTATCTTTCATCCGTATCCATTCCTTTGTGGAGTTGGAGTTGAATAATCAACTTTCAAGCCTGTGAAACATAGCGACGTGTCGCTGGTATAGGGTAAAAGCTATATTACACTAAACCTTCTTTGGTTTAAATTTGATTTGGGGATTGTTTGTTGCTCCAGTGTCTAATTTTGTTCATCACTTCACCCTTTAGTTTCTGGACCATTACCAGTGGCTGTACTCTAGATACAACCCCCTCTATGGCTTTACAGAATAATCTGATTGTTCATATCCCCATGACTCTGGAGCCCCAATTCATATGCAAATAGTTTTTGAATACACAGGTAAATATTGTGACCAATTATGGCTTTGGTGCTATGCATTTTTTCAGTCGATGAATGGTCTTTCAATTTGTCAAATCTGCATATTTCCATATATTTTGATATTGTTGTAATTGATTGTTCTGTTTCTCAAAAAATTCTGTTTACTTCTAGTGCTCATTGTGCCTGATATCAATTATATCTCCTGAAGAAGCCAATTATCAAGGCGAAACATGTAGAGATGAAATCAGAATCAGTCAGCACATGTATTAGTACTGTAATATCAATATCTACTTGTATTTGTATGTTTTTTTTTATTGTCTAAATACATTTCTATTTTTATAAAATTATTTTGTTATAATTTGGCACCTAAAAAATCCCATATACTTTTCCAAATGTCTAAATATTTTCTAAGGGATGTGGTGCTTTATCTTCTAGACCAGGCATGTCCAAAGTCCGGCCCGCGGTCCGGTTTTGAACGGCCGTCATCGTTATCTATACCAGCCTTTCTCAGCCAGTGTGCTGTGGGATCAGGGCTGTCAGATGAGCCCGATCCCCTGCCAAACTGTACATTGGCACTGTGAGAAGCTCTATCAGCCTCAAAAGTGAAAGTAAAGTGCAGGGGAGTGTGCTGTGCTCTCTGCTTCCCCCTACAGCGCAGTACCCGGCTGAATGAGGAAGCTGGAAAGGTACAGTACTGTGATTGAAGCTAGATTCGTTTTAAAATGGCTTTATTCGTGTGTGTGTGTGTGTGCATGTGTCTGTATGTGTGTGCATGTGTCTGTATGTGTGTGCATGTGTCTGTATGTGTGTGCATGTGTCTGTATGTGTGCATAGTTGCCAACATTGTAAAAAAAAAATGTGGGACACTTTTGTGGCTGTAGGCGGAGCTGTCCAATAATTAGGGGGCGGGGCATTCACCAGCAGGCGTGGCCTATCAAAAACAGACAAGTGCCGAAAAATGGGCGTGGTTTACGCGAAATTGTGGGCGTGGCTTAAATGGGCGTGGCTCTAGAGGGTGTGGTTAGAGTCTGAAATGAATGAGGGATGGAGAGGGGGGGAGAGGGGGAGAGAGAGGGAAATGACGGGACAGCAGCCCCAGATCCTACACAATAAAAATATGTGTATTCTAGAAAGTTTAACAATCAGCAGATAAAGATACTCCAAACACCTGGTGTTAATGCTTCAATCATCCCGGCACCATGGTTGTTATGGTGTCAGGATGATTGAAGCGCATTATTTCTATTATTACATTGTAATATAAAATGAAATCATTCAACTCACCATAATGCAGAATCAGTGGGATCCCTGAGCGTGTCACCTGCCACGTCGCCTGCCACCAGCCGTCCGTCCTTGCTTCAGATGTCCGAGCAGAGTCCGTCCTTGCATCAGGTGCCCCCAGCGGAGCCCCCCTCACACCAGGAGTCCCCGGCGGAGCCCCCCTCACATCAGAAGTCCCCAGCGGAGCCCCCCTCACATCAAGAGTCCCCAGCGGAGCCCCCCTCACATCAGGAGTCCCCGGCGGAGCCCCCCTCACATCAGGTGTCCCCGGCGGAGCCCCCCCTCACACCAGGAGTCCCCAGCGGAGCCCCCCTCACACCAGGAGTCCCCGGCGGAGCCCCCCTCACACCAGGAGTCCCCGGCGGAGCCCCCCTCACATCAGAAGTCCCCAGTGGAGCCCCCCTCACATCAGAAGTCCCCAGCGGAGCCCCCCTCACACCAGGAGTCCCCGGCGGAGCCCCCCCTCACATCAGGAGTCCCCGGCGGAGCCCCCCACACATCAGGAGTCCCCGGCGGAGCCCCCCCTCACATCAGGAGTCCCCGGCGGAGCCCCCCCTCACATCAGGAGTCCCCGGCGGAGCCCCCCCTCACATCAGGAGTCCCCGGCGGAGCCCCCCACACATCAGGAGTCCCCGGCGGAGCCCCCCCTCACATCAGGAGTCCCCGGCGGAGCCCCCCCTCACATCAGGAGTCCCCGGCGGAGCCCCCCCTCACATCAGGAGTCCCCGGCGGAGCCCCCCCTCACATCAGGAGTCCCCGGCGGAGCCCCCCCTCACATCAGGAGTCCCCGGCGGAGCTCCCTCTCACATCAGGTGTCCCCAGTGCCCCCGCCTCACATCAGGTGTCCCCAGTGCCCCCCCACTCACATCAGGTGTCCCCAGTGCCCCCCCACTCACATCAGGTGTCCCCAGTGCCCCCCCCACTCACATCAGGTGTCCCCAGTGCCCCCCCCACTCACATCAGGTGTCCCCAGTGCCCCCCCCACTCACATCAGGTGTCCCCAGTGCCCCCCCCACTCACATCAGGTGTCCCCAGTGCCCCCCCCCTCACATCAGGTGTCCCCAGTGCCCTCCCCCCCTCACATCAGGTGTCCCCAGTGCCCCCCCCACTCACATCAGGTGTCCCCAGTGCCCTCCCCCCCTCACATCAGGTGTCCCCAGTGCCCCCCCCACTCACATCAGGTGTCCCCAGTGCCCCCCCTCACATCAGGTGTCCCCAGTGCCCCCCCCTCACATCAGGTGTCCCCCCCTCACATCAGGTGTCCCCAGTGCCCCCCCCCTCACATCAGGTGTCCCCCCCTCACATCAGGTGTCCCCAGTGCCCCCCCCCCTCACATCAGGTGTCCCCAGTGCCCCCCCCACTCACATCAGGTGTCCCCAATGCCCCCCCCCACTCACATCAGGTGTCCCCAGTGCCCCCCCTCACTCACATCAGGTGTCCCCTGTGCCCCCCCCCCCACTCACATCGTGTCCCACAGCGGTGCGCGCGCTCACCCCCCACCTAGAACCCCCGCCCCTTTCCATAACAGACTGGCAGCGGGGCGGGGGGTAGGCGGGGCGAGGCGGAGCGGGGCAGGCCGAGGCGGGGCGGGCCGAGGCGGGGCGAGGCGGAGCGGAGCGGGCCGAGGCGGGGCGGGCCGAGGCAGGCCGAGGCGGAGCGGGGCGGGCCGAGGCGGAGCGGGGCGGGCCGAGGCGGAGCGGGGCAGGGGGTGGGCGGCGACGCAGAAGCTTCGTCTAGCCCCCCCCCCAGCCGTCTTCCTGAACTCCAACAAAATGGCGGCCGGCGGAGACAATGTCTCCGCCGGCCGCCGACCTCTAGTGGCGGCGGCGGCGGCGGCGGCGGTTTCAAAAACCGGAACCGAATTTTTCGGGACATTTCCCGGGACGCCACAAATCCGGGAATGAAGTCCAAGTCCCGGGAATGTCCCGGGAAATTCGGGACAGTTGGCAGCTATGTGTGTGTGTGTGTGCATGTGTCTGTATGTGTGTGTGTGCATGTGTCTGTATGTGTGTGTGTGCATGTGTCTGTGTCTGTGTGTGTGTGTGTGTGTGTGTGCATGTGTCTGTATGTGTGTGTGCATGTGTCTGTATGTGTGTGTGTGTGCATGTGTCTGTATGTGTGTGTGTGTGTGTGCATGTGTCTGTATGTGTGTGTGTGCATGTGTCTTTATGTATGTCTGTATTAGGGTTGTCCCGATACCACTTTTTTAGGACCGAGTACAAGTACCGATACTTTTTTTCAAGTACTCGCCGATACCGATTACCGATACTTTTTTTTAATGTCACGTGACAGTGTTTTTTTTTGTTTTTTTTTTTTTATTTACATTTATTATTTTTTACAATTTTTTTTTTATTCTTTATTGCACTAGGTGTGTGTGTTTTTTTTTTTTTTTTTTTTTTTTTTTTTTTTAATTAGCCCTGTTGGGGGGCTTTGGTGAGATATCAGGGGTCTTAACAGACCTCTGATATCTCCCCCTTGAGACAGAGAAAGACCGAGGATAGAGATTCCCCAGTCTCTTTCTCTGCAGCCTCAGCTGCACTGACAATGAATGGAGAGAAGACAGCGGCTCCTCTCCATTCATAAACTGACACATCGTAATCACAGGAGATTACAATGTTTCAGTTATGTGAATGGACAGAGTCAGCTGACTCTATCCATACACACACAGCGGAGAGAGACAGCAGAACGCCGGAACGGAGGGGGACAGCGGAGGGGGACAATACAGTGGAGGAGGACATTGGAGCGGAGGGGGACAATACAGCGGAGGGGGACATTGGAACGGAGGGGGACAATACAGCGGAGGAGGACAGCGGAGGGGGACAATACAGCGGAGGAGGACATTGGAACAGAGGGGGACAATGCAGCGGAGCAGGACAGCGGAGGGGGACATTGGAACGGAGGGGGACAATGCAGCGGAGCAGGACAGCGGAGGGGGACTAAGGGGGATGCAGTGACAGTCAGCGGTGATCGCGTGTGGGGGAATTACAAGCACCGATCACCGCTGTGTCACTAAAGCAGCTGAAAGCCGCGGGGGGAGAAGCTTGTAACTCCCCCATGCGCTGATCACAGCTGACAGTCTATGTATCGGGGGAAGCATCGGGAGCATTTGCCCGAGTACAAGTACTCGGGCAAATGCTTGGTATCGGTGCCGATACCGATACTAGTATCGGTATCGGGACAACCCTAGTCTGTATGTGTGTGCATGTGTCTATGTGTGTGTTTGCATGTGTGTGCATGTGTCTGTGTGTATGAATGCATGTATGTTACTTTTAATCTGCCCCCCCACCCAATTCCTGTACCATCAGAACTGCTTTTGTAGGGCTTGTTTGTGATAGCAGCCAGGACTACTGCTCCTCGGAAAAACAATCCATGCACAGATCACTTTTCAGAGGCATTTGACAGGCAGTAGAGAGGCATTATGTTGCCTCCTCACCACCTGTTTTAAACCCGTAAATGCAGCATCGCTATACTGCAACCATGCAATGCACACGGGATAGTTGCAGTGCAGCCCCATTCAGCCTGGGTATACCTCCAGCTGCAGCCACAGCATGTGTGCACCCCCAGCTGCTCCCTCTGCAGCTAAAGGGGAGAAGTTGGGGGTGGTAAAAACAGCTTAACCATGTGGTTTTACTGCCCCTCCAGCCTGACATGTGAATAACCCCTTGGTTCACATCTGTTCACATCATTCATTTCAATGGGCTTCCCTACCCACAAAAATGCAGGGAAAGAAGTCCCCAACCTTTTTTTTTAAAAAATTGCACTGCAACAAAAGCACCCCACGTTTTCCAATGTATAGGGTACCATTAAGAATTAACGGTACCCTAAAGAGCAGAGCATTCGTCTGTGTGTCGGGAACGAGCACGACAAAGGCAAGAGAATTCTTGTTGGGCAGTGTATTAGTGCTCGAACGAACACACTTAGACCGAATTTTAATGGTTCAAAGAATGTCAGGCAAAATGGTCGGCCCTCACACATGTTCACTTCATCAAATCTGGCCCTCTTTGAAAAAAGTTTGGACACCCCTGTTCTAGATGATAGGCAAAATACCCTTTCTCCAGCTCTTGAGGGAGTCTATTCCACATTTTCACAGCTCTTACTGTGAAGAAGCCTTTCCATATTTGGAGATTAAATCTCTTTTCCTCCAGATGTAAAGAGTGCCCCCTTATCCTCTGTGATGACCTTAAAGTGAATAACTTAATGAACTCATCAAGTTCATTATATGGATCCCTTATGTATTTGTACATGTTGATCGTACCCCCCCCCCTAATTTTCTCTTCTCAAGAGAGAATAAATTCAGTCCTTCTAATCTTTCCTCACAGCCGAACTCCTCCATGTCTCTTATCAGTTTGGTTGCCCTTCTCTGCACTTTCCCCAGTTCCACAAAATTCTTTTTGAGAACTGGTGCCCAAAACTGAACTGCATATTCCAGATGAGGTCTTGCTAATAGTTTGTACAGGGGCAAAATGATATCTCTCTCTGGAGTTCATACCTCTCTTAATACAAGAAAGGAATTTGCTCACTTTGGAAACCGCAGCTTGGTATTGCATGCTATTATTAATCTTATAAAGCTTACCAGAAAACCCCCAGATCTTTCTCCATTATTATTCTCCCAGTTGTACTCAGGGAGGGTGCAAGGATTTTTGACACCCTAGGCTAAACCTCATTTTGCCACCCCCCTTGGCTCCACCCCTGACTCCACCCCCTTTGCCCTGCTCTTGTATACCCCACCTTTTTAACAAAGCGCCCATCAAATGCAACCCACCAGCGCCCACCAAATAAAGCTTCACCAGTGCCTATCAAATGCAGCCTCACCAGCACCCATGAATGCAGCCTCACCAGCGCCTATCAAATGCAGCCTACCAGTACCCATCAATGCAGCCTCACAAGCAGAGGCCCCCCAACAGAGCCAGACTGGCTGCTTTGGATCTATGCTGGTGCGTGGCTGCAGCGCAGTGCAGCGCTCCCCTCCCCTCCCTCCTTCCACTCACAGGCACATCGGGAGACCGCTGTGTCACGGAGCAGTAAAATCATGTTCTGCCGCACTATGACAAAAGTCCCGCCCCCCCCTCCTAGACCAGCTCGTGTGATAGATGCAGTGTTCTGTCTATCACACGAGGTGATCTAGGAGGAGGGCGGGACTTTTGTCATAGCGTGGCAGAACATGATTTCACAGCTCTGACAGCGCTAAGGCTGCAACGATTGTGAGGCTGTCATGAGGGTACAGAGGCTACAATGAGGGCACGGTAAGGCGGCAATGAGATGGGCACAGTGAGACTGCAATGAGATGGGCACAGTAAGGCGGCAATGAGATGGGCACAGTGAGACTGCAATGAGATGATCCCATGTGATTGGCACAGTACACATCCCACCCACACAAGCCGCAGCAGTAGTAAGATGTTCCGCCTCAGAGTTCTTCCTTAACCCTGCAAAGCACCCAAAGAGAGACAGAAACTCTGGAGGGAAATGTAGAGGGGAAGTTGTCATTCCATTTGTAGATTTAGCCCAGTAACAGCATGCCAGAATAGGTAGAATCTGTGATGTCAGCTCCCTGTACTGTGTACACTTACCCTCCCCTGTACTGTGCCCTCCTGCTCCCTCCTTGTACTGTACCCTGCCAACCACTGTACAAGGCCCTCCTCCTCCTGCCATACTGTAGCTTCCTGCCCCCCTCATACTGTGCCCTCCTGCCCCCCTGTACTGTACCTTCCTGTCCCCCTTCTACTGTGCCCCCCTGTACTGTGCCCTCCTGCCTCCCCCTGTACTGTACCTTCCTGTCCCCCTTCTACTGTGCCCCCCTGCACTGTGCCCTCCTGCCTCCCCCTGTACTGTATCCTCCTGCCCCCTGTACTGTGCCCTCCTGTACTGTGCCCCCCTGTACTGTGCCCTCCTGCCTCCCCCTGTACTGTACCTTCCTGTCCCCCTTCTACTGTGCCCCCCTGCACTGTGCCCTCCTGCCTCCCCCTGTACTGTATCCTCCTGCCCCCTGTACTGTGCCCTCCTGTACTGTGCCCTCCTGCCTCCCCCTGTACTGTATCCTCCTGCCCCCTGTACTGTGCCCTCCTGCCACTAGGGTTGCCACCTTTTCTTCAAGTCAAACCCGAACACTTTAGCGGCGCACAGCAATTTTTTTTATAGTATAAACTATACATATATTTTGCTATTGAATAACATTTCTAATCATATGAAGTTAATAACAAGAGTTCCCCTTTTACATCTGAACTCGCAAAGTTCCCATTCACTGTAAGGGGGGACTCTGCAGATCTGATGTAAGGGAGAGCTCTGGGGACTCTAACATAAGGGATGCTCTGGGAACCCTGATTTAAGGGGGAACACTGATAACTCTGATGTACGGAGAAGACTCTGATGTAGGGGGGAACACTGTGGCCTCTGGTGTAAAGGGGAACTCTGATGTAAGGGGTGCTCTGAGAACCCTGATTTAGCTTATTGTACTCACTCAAGGCAGGAGAGAGAAGGGGAGAGACTTCAGTCATAGACAGGGATGGATGGTGAGCTCACTCACCCCCTTCACAGTCAGCACCTCTCATTCAGATGTATCTGAGGCTGCTGGACTTCAAATTTCCCACCCCCACTTTCCTTTTCTGAGGCACAGAGCTGGGGATTGGAGTGTGGGCAGACACGGGGGGGGGGGGGAGGAAGAGGTGCAGATCAAACCCTCTCTCCTCTCCCGTCTGTGTGTGTGTTTGGGAGGGGGAACTGTTAGTGCTGGCTTTGGACAGTGTGAAAGAGTGCAACAGACACTCTCAGCTTAGACAACTGGAGCCAGCAACCCTGCTTGGAAACCATAGTCCAGTCTGAATAATGTGTCCGGGTTGCAGGCAGTCTAAAACCCGGATGCATGATTCCAAACCTGAACTGTCCGGGTCAATGTATGTCAGGTAGGTCAGTGTATGTGTCAGGTAGGTCAGTGTATGTCAGGTAGGTCAGTGTATGTCAGGTAGGTCAGTGTATGACAGGTAGGTCAGTGTATGTGTCAGATAGGTCAGTGTATGTGTCAGGTAGGTCAGTGTATGTGTATGTCAGGTAGATGGAAGCCATAGTCCAGTCTGAATAATGTGTCCGGGTTGCAGTCTGAAACCCGGATGCATGATTCCAAACCGGAACTGTTCGGGTGAATCCCGGACAGGTGGCAACCCTAGTATGTCAGGTAGGTCAGTGTATGTGTCAGGTAGGTCAGTGTATGTGTCAGGTAGGTCAGTGTATGTGTCAGGTAGGTCAGTGTGTGTCAGATAGGTTAGTGTATGTCAGATCAATGTATACCAGGTAGGTCAGTGTATGTGTCAGGTAGGTCAGTGTATGTGTCAGGTAGGTCAGTGTATGTGTCAGGTAGGTCAGTGTATGTGTCAGGTAGGTCAGTGTGTGTCAGATAGGTTAGTGTATGTCAGATCAATGTATACCAGGTAGGTCAGTGTATGTGTCAGGTAGGTCAGTGTATGTGTCAGGTAGGTCAGTGTATGTGTCAGGTAGGTCAGTGTATGTGTCAGGTAGGTCAGTGTATGTGTCAGTGTATGTCAGGTAGGTCAGTGTATGTCAGGTAGATGGAAGCCATAGTCCAGTCTGAATAATGTGTCCGGGTTGCAGGCAGTCTGAAACCCAGACGCATGATTCCAAACCCGAACTGTCCGGGTGAATCCCGGACAGGTGGCAACACTACCTGCCCCCCTGTACTGTACCTTCCTGTCCCCCTTCTACTGTGCCCCCCTATACTGTGCCCTCCTGCCTTCCCCTGTTCTGTACCCTCCTGCCCCCCCGTACTGTGCCCTCCTGCCCTCCCCTGTACTGTGCAAAAATATTGTTTTGATGTTTTTTAGGGGGGCCCTGTCAGGTAGGCTGTATGGGGCCCCGTGATTTCTCACAGCAGCCCTGTCTGCTGTCTTCAGCTTTATATATTCTTTAGAAAGTGCACATTGTGTTAGAAATGTTCTCTTCCTGTTCAGGGGATTCTTGGCATACAGCCAAGACATCTGATTGGAGGAAAGGTACACACCCCCACTCCACATAGGCAAAGGAAGGAAGAAACATGCAGAGCTGTGACAAGACAAGCTCTCTGCTAATCTATTTATAGAAACCTCTCAAAATTTCAGGCTGGTTTTATCTCGGTTGAAGGAGAACTTGTCAGAAGTTATCATGCTGATAACAGAGCAACAAAACAGCAGAAGCACACAGACTTAGTGCTTTGGGGAGAGATAAGAAAACACTACAGATATATGTGCATAGGTTAAATTTCATGAATCAGGTTTACATCCACTTTAACCTTACACATTAGCCATGTGTGGGGGGGCTGTGTCAAACGCTTTTGCAAAATGACCTCTTCATAAAAAGAAATCAGGTTTGTTTGACAACTTCTGTCTTTCATGAATCCATGCTGTCTGTTGCATAACTGCTTGCAGACCAGCCATCGTCATTATACTGCAGCAGGTCGACACGATCCCGCGAGCCATCGTAGCTGTACGTCGGCTCCTTTAAGCGGGATAGCGGGCGTGCGTGGAGGCGCCGATGCGCGTGGCTGGCGGTCACGATGACCGCCGGCCACACGCGATCACGGGCACGAGAGCCAGAACAGGGACGTGTGTGTGTAAACACACAAATCCCTGTTCTGGGAGGAGAGGAGAGGAGAGGCAGATCGTGAGTTCCTACTAGCTAGGAACCACAATCTGTCATCTCCTATAGTCAGTCCCCTCCACCCACAGTTAGAATCACTCCCTAGGTAACACATTTAACCCCTTGATCGCCCCATAGTGTTAACCCCTTTCCGCCAGTGACATTTACACAGTAATCAGTGCATTTTTATAGCACCGATCGCTGTATAATTGTCAATGGTCCCAAAAATGTGTCAAAAGTGTCCGATTTGTCCACCATAATGTCGCAGTCCCAATAAAAATCGCAGATCACCACCATTACTAGTAAAAAAAAAAAAATGCCATAAATCTATCACCTATTTTGTAGACGCTATAACTTTTGCGCAAACCAATCAATATATGCTTATTGCGATTTTTATTTCCAAAAATATGTGGAAGAATACATATCAGCCTAAACTAAGGAAAAAATAATCTTTTTTTTAAAAAATTGGGGATATTTATTATAGCAAATACAAAATACAATATTGTGTTTTTTTCAAAATTGTCGCTCTTTTTTTGTTTATAGCGCAAAAAATAAAAACTGCAGAGATGATGAAATACCACCAAAAGAAAGCCCTATTTGTGGGGAAAAAAAAGGACATCAATTTTGTTTGGGTACAGCATAGCACGACTGCGCAATTGTCAGTTAAATCGACACAGTGCCGCGTAGCAAAAAATGGTCTGCTCATTGAGCAACCAAATCTTCCAGGGCTGAAGAGTTCAAATATTTTTTTCCAGCAAGAACACATCTTTTATTAAACTCTCCAGTATCTTCCCAACTACAGAAGTTAAACTGATGCCGCGTACACACGGGTGGACTTTTCGATGGAGTAGGTCCGGTGGACTTTGACGGACTTTATGACGGACTTTACGATGGACTTTCCGAATGAACGGACTTGCCTACACACAATCAACCAAAGTCCGACGGATTTGTACGTGATGACGTACGACCGGACTAAAATAAGGAAGTTCATAGCCAGTAGCCAATAGCTGCCCTAGCGTCGGTTTCTGTCCGTTGGACTAGCATACAGACGAGCGGACTTTTCGACCGGACTCGAGTCCGTCGGAAAGATTTGAAACATGTTTCATTTCTAGGTCCTTCGAACTTTTGGGGAAAAAAAGTCCGCTGGAGCCCACACACGATCGAATTATCTGACGGAGTCCGGTCTGCCGGACCAAGTCTGCCGTAAAGTCTGCTCGTGTGTACGCGGTATAACAGGTCTATAGTTACTTGGTAAAGACTTTGGTTCCTCCTTTTTAACACCTTCCATTGTTCTGACTGGATGTCATATGTCATCCTTCAGAACAAGCGCGACGATCGCTCCGACACGGTAAAGAGCCTATGACGTAGGCTCCTTACCACGTGATCAGCTGTGTCCAATCACAGCTGATCGCAGTCTAAATAGGAAGTGCCGGCTATCAGCATTCCTCTGCTCACTCTGACAGAGCGTGAGTAGAGGAGAGCCGATAAGTGGCTCTCCTGACAGAGGGGTCTGCACTGATAAGCGCAGTCCCATCTGCGATGCCTGCCAGTGCCCATTAGTGATGCCCACCTGTGCCCACAAGAGATGCTCACATGTGCCCACCAGTGATGCCAAGTAGTGCTCACCAGTGATGCTAATCAGTGCTACCTTTCAGTGTCCATCAGTGATGCCTGTCAGTTCCTCCTCATCAGTGCCTCTTATCAGTGCCGTCTATCAGTGCCGCCCATCAGTGTCCATAAAGGCTGCCTATCAGTGCCCATCAGTGCTGCCTTTCAGTGCCGCCTATTGGTGCTCATCAGTGCTGCATAAACCCAGTGGTGATGAAATACCACTTAAAGAAAGCTCTACCTGTCTCAAAAAAAATGATAAAAATGTTGTTTGGGTACAGTGTTGCATGACCACGTAATTGTCATTTAAAGTGCGACAGCGATGAAAGCTGAAAATTTGCCTGGGCAGGAAGGGGGTGAAAGTTTCCAGTATTGAAGTGGTTAAATATAGGCACCACACCACATTGGCCTTACACCAACCCAGTGGTACTATTTCAGCCATTAAAGAGTCCCTTTAAATTAGAAACAATGGATTTGAAATGAGAGCTCAATTCTTTTAGGATCCATGGGTGGATGCCATCTGGTCCAGGTGCTTTATCCACCTTTATTCTGTCTAAATATTTCTGGACCATATCACTTTTGAGCCATTGTGGATCATTTGTGTCAATACCACCCCCATTATGGACAGGAGCTCCCCCATGCTCCTTTGTATACAGAGAGCTGAAGAAAGTATTTAATACATTTGCTTTCTCTTTGTCCCCAGTCACCCACTCTAGATTATTTTGTAAAGGGCCAACATGCTCAGACCTGACCTTTTTACTGTTAATATATTTGAAGAATTTTTGGGGGTTTGTCCTACTATCTTTTGCTATCTGTCGTTTGTCACCTGGACAGGAAATGAGGGAAAAGCTTTCTGAAGAGGACACATATATCAATAAAACTAGGACAGAGCCTCAATCGGTTTCACCATCACTGGGCTCATGGGGAGGGGGCAGAGCTCGGACATGTAGCAGACTGAGCTGGACACCGGTGTCTTGCTGAGAAAGTTCCCCCGGCGGATAAGGACCCCCTGTACTGCGCAGGCGCAGCGCTTGCGCAGTACGAACGACTAGGAGCCGCCAAAAATAGCCGAAGATGAGAAACTTCAATCAGCTGTACACGGCGCCTGCGCCCTGGGTCCAGGTTCAAGCCCCACCATCCAAGTGGACCTAGAGGGGGAATAAAAAAGTGGCTAGCGAAGCGAGGCCGTGCCCAAAGCATGGCGAGCGAAGCGAGGCCGTGCCCAAAGTGTGGCCCGTGAGGGGCCCTCTTACAGGCGCCGTGTACGGCTGATTTGTATTCTTTTCGGCTTCGGCTATTTCCGCCGGCTCCTACTGCGTAAGCGCTGCGCCTGCGCAGTAGAGGGGGGTCCTTATCCGCCGAGCGGAACTTTCTCGGCAGAACACCGGAGCCTCGTCTCCACCCACCCATCTGAAACTCCCGCCGACGCCGGGGGAGAGCAAGCTGTAGCACGGGAGGTATGAAGAGGAATGTGACTGCTCGCGGTGCTCGCGGTTCTCTCCCGAATGTCCTGGCACTCTGATGCCCCCACCAGAGCTCCTCCTTCCCGTCTTCCCCTTCTCCCCTGTGCTGCCCGACGCTGCTTGGCTGCATGTGAGGGATCAGGTGCTGTGGACTGTTTGTTGGCTGTTGCTGGAACCGGACCCCCCCTTCTCATTTGAGCACCTGTGAGAGATCTGGCGGCGGCGAGCTGTCTTGGAGCCAGACACATACTTCGTATGAGAGCTGTGGATTGCAGTGCAGGGACACGGGCACACAGGGAGGTGGTAGGACTGTAATTAAAATACAATGTATATGTCTGATTTACCTGGTTGGACGTATACTGTACAATAAATGCACTTAGAGTAAAAATCGCCTCTATCTGACAGCCCTCAAAAGTAATCTGACCTGAATGTTAGCTCCCGACATTTTCTGTCGACCTGAGAGAACTGTGGGGGGCCAGAGTAAACTCATGAGCACTGTGGAAAAAAAAAAAAAAAAAAAAAAGTCATACTCACTCTAAGAACCACCTCTGTCGCTGCTCCATGGCCTGGGGACGCCTATGACTATGACACCTATGACTATTTATCTTAGAATATTCTTGGCCTTTGACTTTTTTTTTTTAGCTCTTTGATATCTGTTGAAAATAATAAATAATCAATGGAAATAGTGAAATAGTCCAAATTTGAGAAGTGCCCCCTCTTGATAACTGTGGCTATCTCATAGGCATTACTGGGGATGACCATCGTTACCTCTTCATAACCTCACTATCTGCTGAAAATCGCTGCTGACAACTACTGCTGCCTGTTGATAATTATTGATAAGGACTGACGTTTTTGCCAATGATTACTATGCACGTGGTCAGTGGCGTTTGCGTGGGGGGGTGCGGGGGGTGACGTGGCCCCGGGCACGACATTTAGGGGGGGCGAAATTTTATGCCAGTAGTGTCACTAGTGGCTGCCTCCTCCTAATTTTAATTTCCTGTGTTCCCTGCGCTCCGGCCGCCATGTTCATTGTAGTTTAGTGTAGTGGACAGTATAGTATAGTGGTCAGTGTAGTGGACAGTGTAGTATAGTGACAAACTAAAAAAACAAAATAAGTGCAGCGCAAATAATAAAATAAAACACAGTCTATAGATTCAAAGATGAAATCTCTCGTAGTAAAGCCAGTTCTTCTATATGAAACCACGATTGTCTCCCCTTAAACATATGTATGTGCTTACCAGATAGGGTGGACCTCTCAAGTTACAGGAGGTCAAACGGGCATGGGTTCCATATGGGCTGGATGGACGCTGCACGGCCCCTCTGGATATCCTCTGTGGTTACTGAGAAGCAGCTCTCTAATACGGCAGTGAAGAAGATGAAACTTCCAGTGCAGTGAGGAATGCAGCAATCCCAAGGATAAAGGAACCCTGTTCTGACGTCACCCACTGCCATCTCAAAGCCGTTTGGACACGAACAGGCTGTTTTTAGCTTGTACTGTGATATATTCAGTGGCGCTGTTCAGCGCGTGTTTTAAGTAGTTTTGTTTTTAACTTGAGCAATAAACTGTCATATACTGCTTTACAAAACGGACTACACTTATAGGGCGTACACACGGTCGGACTTTGTTCGGGCATTCCGACAACAAAATCCTAGGATTTTTTCCGACGGATGTTGGCTCAAACTTTTTTGTCTACACACAGTCGCACAAAGTTGTCTGAATTTCCGATCGCCAACCACGCGGTCACGTACACCACGTACGATGAGACTAGAAAAGGCCGGTTCAGAACCAAGCGCGGCACCCTTTGGGCTCCTTTTGCTAATCTCGTGTTAGTAAAAGTTTGGTGAGAGACGTTCAGTTTGTGCTTGTGGGTTTGTATCTGCTCTTCAGTGCGTGCAGTCAGTTCGTATCGGAGTTTTCTGTGCGATCTTGCCCGCTCGTTGCTGTTTTTCAGGTCGCTCTTCACAGGCCTTGCTGTTCTTCAGTGCGTTCTGTTACTTCGTTCTGAGCAGCCGACCGTTTTCTAGCCATGTTTCGTATGCGTACTCCTCGTAGAGTTCGTGCTGTGCGGGGGCTTGGTGTTGGGGTCCTGACCTTGACACAAGTCCAGTCCATGAACAGGGTGGGGAGGAGTTCATGGACCAAGAATTGGTTGCTTCAGCGTGACCAGTTCTCTCATATGCCTTTGCTCCGTGAGATCCGTGAGAATAATCCTGATGATTTCAGGAACTTTCTCAGGATGACGGACCCCATGTTTCACCGTTTGTTAGCTTCGCTGACCCCCTATATTAGCAGGCAGGATACCTGCATGAGGCAAGCCATCACTCCGGAGCAGAGGCTCGTTGCTACCCTGCGGTATTTGGCGACAGGGAGAAGCCTGCAGGACTTGAAGTTCTCGACAGGCATCTCCCCCCAGGCTCTGGGTATCATCATCCCAGAGACCTGTTCTGCCATCATCCAGGTCCTGCAGAAGGAGTATATGAAGGTAAGATTTTTATCCTTTTATATCACATTTTATTGTATTGAATGTTTGATAATATCTTGTATTTCTTTCCTCATTCCCTAATTACCATGATTGTAATATGCTGTGAATGTCCCCTTTGTCCTCATGCATGCTGGATTTTTATGTAATTATTATTTTAGGTCCTTCATACATATTTGCCCTTCACTAACCTCCCCAGCATGGTGTCTCCTGGCCTATATTCACCTCATGTAGTCACTTAACAATGTATTTTATCTGCTCCATAGTAGTGCTTTACCCCAAACACCCCCTAAAATGTTTGGAAATGTTATTTTTGGTTTAAATTCAGGCAGAGTGCCAGAGGCTTTTTTTGTGGTGTCCCCAAATAATTTTTAGTAACCCTCCCTCCCCCAACTGCTAAGTCAGCTGATCCCAATTCTCTATGTATCCTCAATCATCTATCTGCTGACTTTGCCAAACCCATACACACTATACCCATCTCTTTTGTGGTCAGATTTATGGATGAATTCCCCAAAGCATGTAGTGCAAGGGCCTGCCTGTATACTTTCCAATGGTACTGTTTAAAGTTTTTGTATCCTATTATTATCTTGATAGGTAATAGCAGAATGTCCAAATGTCCTCAAATGTGTACAGTGTGTATTTATATCTTTGTATTCAGACACTTCTTACCTGTCCAGTGGTCTGCCAAAAGTGTAACTAAGGAGGGGCTGTTCAAAGTAATACCCATTATTTAGGCATTCAGCTCTCAATGAAGTGAAGAGGGTTACCTGTCCAAGATTTACACACACCCCCTATAATGTTAGAAATGGCCCATGAGAGGGGGGGGAGGGGGAATATGATAGGTGTACCTTATACTTTGGCGTTGTTAAATTCCCCTTAGTAAATGCTATCTGGAGGTTGCCCCATAATGTATGTGTATAATCTGCTTGCCATGTTTCAGAGTAAAAATAGTAATGTTTATTGTTTTTTCATCAACAGTTTCCTTCCACGCCACAGGAATGGCAGACTGTGGCCTCCCACTTTGCCGAGCGGTGGGACTTTCCTAACTGCGGAGGGGCAATTGATGGGAAACACGTCCACATCGTCCCACCACCCAACTCGGGGTCGTACTATTATAATTACAAGGGGTTTAATAGTATAGTGATGTTGGCGGTGGTGTCGGCTAATTACGACTTCTTGTATGTGGACGTGGGGAAGAATGACCGGATGTCCGATGGTGGAGTCATCGCCCAGACGGAGTTCTACAGGCGTCTCCAGAATGGCAGCTTGGACTTGCCAGCTCCAGAGGACAATGTGGAAGGACTCCCATTTGTGTTCGTTGCTGATGAAGCGTTTGCGCTGGGGGACCACCTGATGCGGCCATTCCCAATGAGGACCCTCACCCCGGAACAGAGGGTTTTTAATTACCGTCTGGCCAGAGCCCGAAGAGTGGTGGAGAACACATTTGGAATCCTGGCCAGCCGGTTCCGACTATTTCTGACACCCATCCATATGGCGGAGTATAAACTGAACCATATTATACTGGCGTGCTGTGTTCTCCATAACTTTTTAAGGAAACATTCGGCCAACTATGCTGGCTCAGTTGGGCCTGAGGCCGGAATCCTACATCAAACCACACTGACGGCGCTTGAAAGTAGCCGTCCTGGCTTGCCCTCCCTGAGTGCCCGTGATGTCCGGTTACGCTACCTGGAGTTCTTTGCGGGTAGGGGGGCTATCAATATGCCAGCAAATCTGTGAAGCCTTTTTTTATAATAAAAAAAAAAAAAGAAATTCTTGGTGGACATTTACTGCTTGTGTTTGTTTTAGCTGACCCTGACAGAAATGTGTTGAGTCCAGAAAATGTCGTGATTGTGTAACCTTATACAAAGCACTGTTGGCTGTTATTTCCTAAATGCAAAAACACATTTCACTACAAGTGCACTTGCAACTGCACTGAAACTACACTTGTAGTGCCAAGAGGATTTGCCCTTAGGAAATAACACCCATTTTTGCAGAAAACAGCAATTACATCACCCCAAAAGTGTTGTATTGTAGTGTTGAGACAATAATCCACACATTCTTGAGTAAGCAACTTTTTTATACCTGCACAATCACATGTGCATTTACCAAAGGTTTTTAAAACAAACCAACATGTTTGTTGTATAACAATTTTTGCAGTAGCATTATCAAAAATCGAAATGTCCATTTCAGATAAAACAGGCCTGTGTAAAACCAACAAGAAAGCCAAAAAACTTGAACTTACAAAGTTCACATTAGGTAAAACCTGAAGGCTATATCAGACATCAGTATTTAGGAACTGTGTTTGATATAGCGTTCAGATGGGGGGAAATCACCCCTGGAAAAGCCAAATTTGGAAGATGCACACCAATTTACGAATGTCAACATGTGCTAGCTGCCATCAGGGGGGATCAAGGGACGTGTTTTGGGGGAGCAAGCCCTTCCTCAACGCTACTTTATAATTGAGGAAGGGGTTGCACCCCCAAAACGCGTCCATTGATCTCCCGTGATGGCAGATAGCACATGTTGGCACAATGTGTGCATCCTCCAAATTTGGCTTTTCAAAACATTGCAAAAAAATTTAAAAGATTGGACCACAATCCAAAAAGTGATTTTGTGGGGTTTTAAATTCGCCCCAAAACATCAATGATGTTATTATTTTTTTTAATAACATCATTGATTTTTTGCTGTATGTTTTGCAGTTCGACATTACACCCCATGATCTCCCCGATCAGGATCTGGGCACTTTCTGATGTGAAACGTTCTGGATCCACAACATCACAATCACCTAAAAAGAGAGAAACAAAACAAAAACAGGTCTCAAAAATCTGCCACCATCCATCTCTTTTACCTGAGCCTGTGGTCGCAGACACTCACCTGTTGTGGTGCCAATCTCCACCACATCTTCTTCTTCCTCCTGCTCAGCTTGGGTTGGTGGTATTTCACCTTCTTCCAGAGGTGGGGGGTCTCTGGTCTCCTCGGATGAGGGGTGTCCTCCGAGTCTTTTCTCCCCTATGTAAAACAAAAATGGTATAATTAGCACACAGATATTTGATGGCAGAACTAGAAATAGGAAACATTGCTTGGAAGTGGGGTACAATTGTCTATTTTAGCCGAGTTCCAAGATGTATTTTTTTTATTGGCCTTTGTCAAGCTGCAATACTTTACCTGTTTAGTACAAGCTTCACAGATGGAGACCCCCCTATAGTATACACTGGAGCACCTGTGTGGCCCCCTAATAAAAATGGTGTTCTGGTGTCCCACACTAGTGCTCCAGTGTCCAGATGTGAAAACAGCTGCTCAGTGTCCTCTCCTTACACAGAATCTAGTTGGCATTTCATTCTAGTAACAAACCCATCTACACAAACAAATATTTGGCATCCAAGTAGGCCCAAAAAAAATGTGGGAAAATGCATATGGCCTAAACAATGGTGTTTTAGAGGCCGAAAGAAAAATGTTCGTACGAACGAATAATGGGCCCATGAACATTAAAGTTGCCCTTTTAAACGTTACAATTAAGAAAAGCATATGGAGCAGCACGAACGCAATAAAGACAGAAAGAATAGGAACACAGCACAACTACTTACTTTTTTGCAGCACTCTCTGGATCTTTCGGTACTGCTCTGGCTCTCTTAACTTCAGGTCCGACCACCGCTTCCTGAGCTGATCTTTCGATCTTCGTACCCCGAAATTCTTGTGAAGGCTTTTGACCACTTTCGCCATGATCTTTGCCTTTCTGATGTTGGGGTTGGGGTAAGGCCCATACTTTCCGTCATAGTCGGACTTCTTCATGATGTCGACCATCTCCAACATCTCCCCAAAGGACATATTTGTTAAAACGTCTCCTTCTGGATCGGGACGTGTCCGGATCCGGGCTTTCCTCCTCCTCCTCCTCGTTGCTATAATTAGCACACACCTGCTCTAACTCCGCCATGTGCTCTTCCCCCACTGCGCCGAACGAAAAGGGGCGGGGAATAGACTAGAAAGAACGTCGGGCGGGCGGAGTTACACGCATGCGCAGTGTGTATAAAGCGTAACACGCGTGCGTATTACGTACGATCTGTGAGCGGAGGAAGGAGCATTGGACGCGCCGATCGTAAGAACGAAGGTAAGAGACAAACTTGTGCCTATACTGCTTTTACATTGAAGCCTATATTGTAACAAGATTAGGAGAGTTTTGTCTGACATTAGGCTTTGTCTTGTGTTGTGTCTTGCAGTGAACATGGATATCTTAGTGAAAGACAATGACTTCATGTCAGTATTCATAGATATCTTAAGGGAGCTGCCCTGTCTGTGGGAGATTAACCACCCCCATTTCAAGAACCAAGCAAAGAGGAAGGCAGCACTGGTGCAATTGTGTGAAATTGTGAAGCAGGTGATCCCCACGGCAGACATCACCTATTTAAAGATATTAATTGGTGGCCTGAGGAGCACATATCTAAGAGAGCACAAGAAAGTCCTGGATTCACAGAGATCCGGAGCAGCAGATGACATCTATGTCCCCAGGATGTTGTACTACGACAGGCTGCATTTTCTGGCAGGCCAGACTGAACCCATGTCATCACTCTCCAGTCTTCCTTCCACCCTTCCTTCCCCCCCGGCTGAGGCTTCTGACGCCCAACCTGGGCCTTCCAGGCAACATGTGGAGGAGCCCAGATTGAGCCAGGTATAGCATTTCTCTAAATATTTCTGCTTGTCCAATCAATGATGTTAACTAGATGTTAGTTTGGAGTACTAATTTAGGATTGTGATTGATGAAGCAAAACATTACAACCATGTCCCTTTTTCATACACAGGGAAGTCTCAGCCAGGAGGTGGCTGGGCCGAGCCGGCTGGCTGATCTGCAGGTCCCTCCACCCCCCCTGAAAAGAGAAAGTGGCAGTAGGAGGAGTGCCCTAGAGGAGGCTACTGGAGGACTCTTTTGGAGGGCTACAGAGGTCCTGGGAGCACGACAGACCGTGGAGGAGGACATTGCTGCCGTCATTGCCTATAAAATGCAGAGGATGGAGGAGGGCCAACAAGTCATGTGTGAGGCGCTCATATTGGAGGCTCTTAACAAAGGTATGAGGGGCCAAATGACAGCTCAGACACACCTTTGCGATGGTCCTCCTCCTCCTCCTGCAGGTCCTCCTCCTCGTCCTCCCTCTCCTCCAGGTCCTCCCAGTCCTCCTCCAGGTCCTACTCCTCCTCCTGCCACACCTCCAACTGCACAGCCACAGCCGGGAATGAAGCGTGAAAGGAAGACCAGAAAGTGAGGACCCTGGATCCAGTCTGGTCGGCCAAAAGATGCAGCCTCTTGTGGTACCACAGCCTGGGAACACAGATGTCATCTGCTGCTATCCGGATCTCTGCGAATTCTGGACCAGACTGCCCTCCCTTACATATGGACTCCTCAAGCCACCAATTTTGATGTTCAAGAATTGATGTCTGCCGTGGGGGTCCCAGGCTTCGCTAATTTCTCATGTTGAGCCAGTGTTGCCTTCCTCTTTGTTTGGTTCTGATCCCTTAACCGCTAAGCCACCGCCCACCGTCATATGACAGCTGGACGAGGCTTCTGTTGTTCTGGGAGGACGTCATATGACGTCCTCGCCCTCCCGAGCCACTAGGGGGCGCGCGTCACTCGGGACCCGGTGCGTGTGCCCGGCGGCCGCGATGTCCGCCGGGCACCCGCGATTGCCGGGTAACAGAGCAGGAGCGTGGATCTGTGCATGTAAACACAGATCCACGTCCTGTCAGAGAGGAGAGGAGACCGATGGCGTGTCCCTTGTACATAGGGACAGCGATCGGTCACCTCCCCCAGTCAGTCCCCTCCCCCCACAGTTAGAATCACCTCCTTAGGTCATACATTAACCCCTCGAGCGCCCCCTAGTGTTAACCCCTTCCCTGCCAGTCACATTTACACAGTAATCAATGCAATTTTATAGCATTGATCGCTGTATAAATGTGAATGGTCCCAAAAATGTGTCAAAAGTGTCCGATGTGTCCGCCGCAATATCGTAGTCACAATAAAAATTGCAGATCGCCGCCATTACTAGTAAAAAATAAATAAATAATAAAAATGCTATAAATCTATCCCCTATTTTGTAGACGCTATAACTTTTGCGCAAACCAATCAATATACGCTTATCGCAATTTTTTTTTACCAAAAATATGTAGAAGAATACGTATCGGCCTAAACTGAGGAAAAAATTTGTTAAAAAAAAAAAAAAAATTGGATATTTATTATAGCAAAAAGTAAAAAATATTGTGTTTTTTCAAAATTGTCCCTCTTCTTTTGTTTATAGCGCAATAAATAAAAACCGCAGAGGTGATCAAATACCACCAAAAGAAAGCTCTATTTGTGGGGAAAAAAATGATAAAAATTTAATTAAGGTGCAGTGTAACATGACCGCGCAATTGTCATTCAAAGTGCGACAGCGCTGAAAACTGAAAAATGGCTTGGGCAGGAAGGGGGTGTAAGTGCCCTGTATTGAGGTGGTTAATAAAGGATTTTTGTTTTGAATTATACTTGCCTATGTGTGTTTTACTTCAGAAAGGACAGTTTTTTTGTGAGGATTCGGGTACATTTCAAATATACAATGTGAAATGAACAAGGGACACCAACAACAAACAATCTCCTTGAGATTAAATAATAAAAAGATATCAATGGTGTTGGGGTAACTTGACACACAAAACACACACAAAAATATTCTGGAGGAATAATAAAAATAACATTGAACAAAGATCAGCCTTTGAAAAAATACAAACATTAAATCCAAAAAAAAGGCTTAAAATCCACCAAAAAATTAAATAAAAAAAAAAAAAACACTGTCAAATGTGACAACTAATAACAATATATTCAGGGAATCCCAATAAAAAAACAAAAAAAAACTTTGTGAGAAGTGTGTGTGAATATGAGCAGCAAAACTACTTAATTCTTGTCACATTATAAAGAAGAAGAGAGTGCGCTGTATTAAACCATTTTTAACATTGCAGCGTGACGAAAGTGCTGTATCCATTGCGAACGCTAAGTTTACCAGACCGAGCTGTTCCGTCTTGGAATTTCTTCTGAGCATGCGTGGCACTTTGTGCGTCGGAACAGGCCACACACGGTCGGAATTGACGCGATCGGATTTTGTTGTCAGAAAATTTTATCTCCTGCTCTCCAACTTTGTGTGTCGGAAAATCCGATGGAAAATGTCCGATGGAGCCCACACATGGTCGGAATTTCCGACAACACGCTCCGATCGGACATTTTCCATCGGAAAATCCGACCGTGTGTACGGGGCACTAGAGTTCTTTCCTTTTATCCTTGGGATTGCTTCATTCCTCACTGCACTGGAAGTTTCATCCGCTTCACTGCCGTATTGGAGAGCTGCTTCTCGGTAACCACAGAGGATATCCAGAGGGGCCATGCAGCGTCCATCCAGCCCATATGGAACCCATGCCCGTTTGACCTCCTGTAACTTGAGAGGTCCACCCTATCTGGTAAGCACATACATGTGTTTAAGGGGAGAAGATCGTGGTTTCATATAGAACTGGCTTTACTACGAGAGATTTAATCTTTGAATCTATAGACTGTGTTTTATTTTATTATTTGTGCTGCACTTATTTTGTTTTTTTAGTTTGTTACATAGGCTTGTTGAATCCTGTAGTGTTCAGCTTGCATTTATCTTTTACCGTTTAGTTTGCGCTGATTGTCCCAAGTTTTGGTGTAGTATAGTGGTCAGTGTAGTGTAGTGGACAGTATAGTATAGTGGTCAGTGTAGTGGACAGTATAGTGGTCAGTGTAGTGGACAGTATAGTGGACAGTATAGTGGTCAGTGTAATGTATTGGACAGTGTAGTGGTCAGTATAGTGGACAGTATAGTGTAGTGGACAGTATAGTAGTCAGTGTAGTGTAGTGGACAATATAGTGGTCAGTGTAGTGTAGTGGACAGTGTAGTGGTCAGTATAGTGTAGTGGTCAGTGTAGTGGACAGTATAGTGTAGTGGACAGTATAGTGGTCAGTGTAGTGGTCAGTGTAGTGTAGTTCTCAGTGTAGTGGACAGTACAGTGTAGTGGACAGTATAGTGGTCAGTGTACTGGACAGTATAGTGTAGTGGTCACTGTAGTGGTGTGGACAGTATAGTGGTCAGTGTAGTGTATTGGACAGTGTAGTGTAGTAGACAGTATAGTGTAGTGGTCAGTGTAGTGGTGTGGACAGTATAGTGGTCAGTGTAGTGTATTGGACAGTGTAGTGGTCAGTATAGTGGACAGTGTAGTGTAGTGGACAGTAACGTGTAGTGGACAGTATAGTGGTCAGTGTAGTGTAGTGAACAATATAGTGGTCAGTGTAGTGTAGTGTAGCGGACAGTGTAATGGTCAGTATAGTGTAGTGTAGTGGTCAGTGTAGTCGACAGTATAGTGTAGTGGACAGTATAGTGGTCAGTGTAGTGAACAGTATAGTGTAGTGGACAGTATAGTGGTCAGTGTAGTGCAGTGGACAGTGTAGTGGTCAGTGTAGTGTAGTGGTCAGTGTAGTGAACAGTATAGTATAGTGGTCAGTGTAGTGTATAGTGGTCAGTGTAGTGTAGTGGACAGTGTAGTGGTCAGTGTTGTGTAGTTCTCAGTGTAGTGTAGTGGACAGTATAGTGTAGTGGACAGTATACTGGTCAGTGTAGTGGACAGTATAGTGTATGGACAGTATAGTGGTCAGTGTAGTGGACAGTATAGTGTAGTGGACAGTATAGTGGTTAGTGTAGTGGACAGTATAGTGTAGTGGTCAGTGTAGTGGTGTGGACAGTATAGTGGTCAGTGTAGTGTAGTAGACAGTATAGTGGTCAGTGTAGTGTAGTGGTCAGTATAGTGTAGTGGACAGTGTAGTGGACAGTATAGTGGTCAGTGTAGTGTAGTAGATAGTATAGTGCTCAGTGTAGTGTAGTGGACAGTGTAGTGGTCAGTATAGTGTAGTGGACAGTATAGTGGTCAGTGTAGTGGACAGTATAGCGTAGTGGACAGTGTAGTGGTCAGTGTAGTATAGTGGTCAGTGTAGTGGACAGTATAGCGGACACTATAGTAGACAGTGTAGTGGTCAGTATAGTGTAGTGGACAGTATAGTGGTCAGTGTAGTGGGCAGTATAGTGGTCAGTGTAGTGTAGTTAACAGTGTAGTGTAGTGGACAGTGTAGTGTAGTGGACAGTATAGTGGTAAGTATAGTGGATAGTGTAGTGGACAGTATAGTGTAGTGGACAGTATAATGTAGCGGACAGTATAGTGGTCAGTGTAGTGGACAGTATAGTGGTCAGTGTAGTGGACAGTATAGTGGTCAGTTTAGTGGTGTGGACAGTTTAGTGGTTAGTGTAGTGGACAGTATAGTGTAGTGGACAGTGTAGTGGTGTGGACATTATAGTGGTCAGTGTAGTGTAGTAGACAGTATAGTGGTCAGTATAGTGTAGAAGACAGTGTAGTGGTCAGTGTAGTGTAGTGGATAGTATAGTGTAGTGGACAATATAGTGGTCAGTGTAGTGTAGTGTTCAGTGTAGTGGACAGTATAGTGTAGTGGACAGTATAGTGGTCAGTTTAGTGGACAGTGTAGTGGACAGTATAATGTAGTGGTCAGTGTAGTGGTGTGGACAGTATAGTGGTCAGTGTAGTGGACAGTATAGTGTAGTGGACAGTGTAGTGGTGTGGACATTATAGTGGTCAGTGTAGTGTAGTAGACAGTATAGTGGTCAGTATAGTGTAGAAGTCAGTGTAATGTAGTGGATAGTATAGTGTAGTGGACAGTATAGTGGTTGGTGTAATGTAGTGTACAGTATAGTGGTCAGTGTACTGGACAGTATAGTATAGTGGTCAGTGTAGTGTAGTGGACAGTATAGTGCTCAGTGTAGTGGACAATATAGTATCGTAGTCAGCGTAGTGTGTAATGGTCAGTAAAGGAATCAGACTGGTCAGTGTTGAAATCAAGTAGGTTAGTGTAGTGGTCAGTATAGGAATAAGGTATGAGGGGTGGCACCGTTTTTAAGGTCACCCATGCTCCGCCCCTTTGACAATGTCATGAAGGGGAAGGGCTTAGTCATTATCCCATTAAGGGCAGGCATGTACCCATCATATGCAGGCTCGCTGTGCCCATCAATTGCAGCCTCATTGTGCAGATGAAAGGTGGCCTGTATAGTATGTGTATATAGAGGGGGTAGATGGTATTAGTATATACAGGAAGGAAGGTGGGTGTATATAGCTGTATACAGGAAAGATGATGTATACCTGCAGTCAGTGATGATGCAGGAAGGTCTCTATATATACACAGGAAGGAAGGTGGGTATATACAGCTACCTGTTTATAGAGAACTTCCTCCATCATCACTGACTGCAGATATACATCATCTGTCCTGTATACAGCTATATATACAAGACAAATGATATTTATCTGCAGTCAGTGATGATGGAGGAATACAGGAAGGACTATGGGTGTATATACCTGTATACAGGACAGATGATATGATCTTTCCTATATCTGGCACCCCCCTTCACTGATCATACCAGTATGCACTCAGCTGCCCCCTCATCTTTATATATGTCAGGCCCCCACAGACAAATCTGTAGGCACACACAGCTCTGCCCCCCTGTACACAAACAGCCTTCTCCCTTCACTTGTACTCACAGCCCCACTTGTAAGGTTAGGGTGGTATTCCTTCTCCCGGGTCCTGTTTCCACATTCTTTGAAAATACATTACAGGCAGCAAAACAAACACGAGGGCGCACATACAGGAAGCAGCCAGAGGTGGCATTAAAGCACTCTGTAAGCTCAATGACACTGATCTGCAACAGCTGTGGAGCCGACTTGCACAAACACAGAGCCAGCACAGCTACAAATGCGGCCAAGGCAGACCCTTGCCAATTCCAGGGGGGGGTCACTCGCCCCCCCTTGCCCCTACCTGCGGACACCCATGGTACTATTGTATTTGAAGGGACTTGGGAAGTGCTAAAAGTCCGCAGGTTAGGGGGCGCAAATTACTTGCCTTGCCCCAGGTGCTGACAACCCACGCTACGCCACTGCACGTGGTTAACTAAAGCTGTGCCTTGAAAACTGCTGCTGCTTTCTACCAATAACCAGTGTTGACAACTGCACCTACCTGCTGATAGTTGCTACCATTTGCAGAAGATCATTGCTGTCTCATGAGAGCTGCTGCTTCTCTCTGATAACTCCTGCTATTTTGTGATAACGATTGCCATTCGTTGATAACTGCTGCCATTCCTTGGTAACTGTCGCTATTTCCTGATAAACCACGGTCAGCCTTGGTGGTGGGCCTACAACTTCCGCTATTTGCTGATAATTTTTGCTATCCATTTAATAATTTATTGGTATTAGCTAGGGTTGTCCCAATACCGATACTAGTATCGGTATCGGCCAGGGATGGACTGGCCATCGGGACTACCGGGAGATTCCCGGTGGGCCGATGGCTCAGTGGGCCAGTTTCAGAGACAGGGAAGGAGAGATACATAGCGCCAAATCTAGCATTAAAACAACTTTTAATCCACTTAAAAAACGTTACTGACAAAGTAGGGTGAAAGGCATTGAAACACTGTGCAAGAATCCAGGCTTGTCAACAATTTGAATTAGGAGCGGCCACCGGGAACCAATCGGGCCAGTAGATGCAGAGCGCATCGGTGTGTACTACTACTTCCTGGTGGCGGAGGAATGATGGCCTGAAGGATGCGTCACCTCCCACATCTTGCATCATTTCCAGATGATGACATCACGTCCGCCCCATCATGCGTTCCACCGCTACCAGGAAGTAGTAGTACACACCGATGCTCTGCATCTACTTGCCCGTTCGGTTCCCGGTGGCGGCTCCTAATTCAGATCGATGACAAGCCTGAACTCTTGCACAATGTCTCAATGCCTTTCACCCTACTAACTTTGTCAGTAACGTTCTTTAAGTGGAATACAAGTTGTTTTAATGCTACAATTGGCGCTGTGTATCTCTCTCTCCTCCCCTGTCACATTGTGTGTTGGGGGGGGTTACAGAGCTGGGTTGGAGCCCATCAAGTCCTGTAGTAGCACTGCATCTGCCATCTGGTGACAAGTGACTTGGCAGGATACAGGCGACGGGGCAAGTGATATGCGGCATCTGGTGGCAGGCGACGTGGCAAGTGACAAGCTGCCTCTGCTGACAAATGACGTGGCAAGTGACGTTTTGCATCTGGTGGCAGGTAACGTGGCAAGTGACATGTGGCATCTGGTGGCAGGCGATGGTGGCAAGTGACATGCAGCACCTGGTGGCAGGCGACGTGGCAAGTGACACGCTGCATCTGGTGGCAGGCGACGTGGCAAGTGACACGCTGCATCTGGTGGCAGGCAATGGTGGCAAGTGACATGCAGCACCTGGTGGCAGGCAATGTGGCAAGTGACATGCAGCATCCGGTGGCAGGAGACGTGGCAAGTGACAAGCTGCCTCTGCTGACAAGTGATGTGGCAAGTGACGTTTTGCATCTGGTGGCAGGTAACGTGACATGCGGCATTTGGTGGCAGGCGACGTGGCAAGTGACATGCTGCATCTGGTGGCAGGCGATGGTGGCAAGTGACATGCGGCACCTGGTGGCAGGCGACGTGGCAAATGACAAGCTGCCTCTGCTGACAAGTGACGTGGCAAGTGACATTCTGCATCTGGTGGCAGGTAACGTGGCAAATGACATGCAGCATCTGGTGGCAGGCGACGTGGCAAGTGACAAGCTGCCTCTGCTGACAAGTGCCGTGGCAAGTGAAACACTGCATCTGGTGGCAGGCGATGTGGCAAATGAGGTGATTCTGCATTACGGTGAGTTGAACTATTTCATGTTATATTACAATGTAATAATAGAAATAATGCGCTTCAATCATCCTGACACCATATGAACCATGGTGCCGAGAAGATTGAAGCGCCAACACCAGGTGTTTGGAGTAAAGTGGGCCAGTCTGGATGAAGTCCAGGGCCAAATTTTTGTCCCAGTCCAGCCCTGGTATCGGCACCGATACCGAGCATTTGCCCAAGTACTTGTACTCGGGCAAATGCTCCCGATGCTTCCGCCGATACCTTGAGAGTCAGCGGTGATCGGCGCGTGGGGTAGTTACAAGCTTCTCCCCCAGCGTCTTTCAGCTGCTTAGTGACATACAGCGGTGATCGGTGCTTGTAACTCCCCCACACGCGATCACTGCTGCATGTCACCGCATCCCCCATGCCCCCTCCGTTCCGCTGTCCCCCTCCGCTGTTCCACTTAGTTCCGCTGTCCCCCTCCGCTGTCCCTCTTCGTTCCGCTGTCCCCCTCCGCTGTCCCCCTCCGTTCCTCTGTCCCTCTTCGTTCCACTGTCCCCCTCCATTCCTCTGTCCCTCTCCATTCTGCTGTCCCCCTCCATTCCTCTGTTCCTCTCCGTTCTGCTGTCCCCCTCTGTTCTGCTGTCCCTCTCTCTTCCTCTGTCCCCCTCCGTTCTGCTGTCCTGCATCTCTGAACCATGAGAGCAATACACTCTTCTAAATGGGAGAATCTTGAGGTCTCCACCCATGACACAAGTGGACATTAATGAGAGGTACTTAATGATTCTCATGGTTCAGAGATGCAGGATCTCCCAATCTATGGATAGTGTAGGACCCACTAATCATGGGGTACTTTGTCGCAGTAAGTGAGCTTAGCACCATATAGCAATATGGTGTGACCAAATCCCCATATTTTTTGATAATGTTTTTTTTAAAACGTTTAGGTGTTTTAAACTAGCCTTGCTGGAGATAAATGTCTTTTTTGCATGTGTGCGCTGTAATATTTTCTTCTACTGTATGATCTTATGGCTGCACCATCTTTAATGCACCTTTTAGGGTGTGCCCCCCAAATATCTTGTTTGTCTATTGTATGGATTCTGACCAAATCCTTTTGGGTGAGGAGCACCCCACTCCCTCATTAAGTACCTCTCATTAGTGTCCACTTGTGTCATGGGTGGAGACCTCAAGATTCTCCCATTTAGAAGAGTGTATTACTCTCATCGTTCAGAGATGCAGGATCTCCCAATCTATGGATAGTGTAGCACCCAGTAATCATGGGGTACTTTGTCGCAGTAAGTGGGCTTAGCACCATATAGCAATATAGTGTGACCAAATCCCCATATTTTTTGATAATGTTTTTTTGAAAATGTTTAGGTGTTTTAAACTAGCCTTGCTGGAGGTAAATATCTTTTTTGCATGTGTGTGCTGTAATATTTTCTTCTACTGTCTGTTGAAGGTCGTCCCCTTTTATATTCCTCCTATCTTGACATCATTGATAGTTGGGGCTATTAGGGGTCAATTTTCCTTTTTCTTTTTCTTTTTTTCCTTAGGAAATAGGGGTCCTGCCTGTTGCGAGCCCAGGGTGTACTCAGCGTTATATGACAGTTGAAACAAGTATGACAGAGAATGGGCAAGGCAGCTCTAGGCAGGTAGTCGCAGCATGTGCGAGTATGGGCACACCTGTAACATGGCCAAAGAATGTAGGGAGTATCTCCCAAGGAAGCTCTAAGGCACAAAATGGAGAACAGAAGAAGAAAGGAGGCGCGGAAGTAGAAACCAAGGAGAACTTAAGGCTAGAGGGAGTCCAAGCAAGCCTACCACAAATTAAAGAGATGCCGACGGAGATGCTGGCGAAAGTGGAAGTATCATTGAAAATGAAAACAGATATAGCAGAAGTCAGAGCAGACTTTGGTCAGGTCCTGGGACGAGTAGAAGAAATAGAGGAAAGAATGGACAAATACCAATAAAGGCTGGTGGAAATTAACGAACAGATGAAATCCATTCAGAAAACAAATAGACTGTTATTCTATAAAATGGAGGACCAAGAAAATCAAAGCCAACCAAAAAACCTGCGGATAAGAGGGATACCAGAGAAATATAAAAATGATGAACTAACAAAAGTGATGCAGGAATTGTTTAACCCTATGCTGGGGAGGGAAGCAGCAGAAATATTAAAATTGGACAGGGTACATAGGATTGCAAGATATCAATCCCAAGCGGACGACAATCCAAGAGATGTCATAGCTAGGTTCTACTATGCCAAAGATAAGTCTAAAATCATGGAAGGCATACGGACGGCAGCAGGAATTTCATATGATGGAACTGAATTGCAAATATTCTCAGATCTATCAGCAGAAACCTTAGCAAGAAGAAGACTCCTTAAACCACTGACAGAACAAATGCGGGCACTGAATGTGACATATCAGTGGGGATTCCCAGCGTGCCTCAAAGGGATAAAAGATGGACACATCGTAGTATTAAGATTCTCTGAAGACTTATGGGACTTTTGTAGCAAATTGGACCTCTCACCCCCTTCTCTACTGGGCTGGCAGGAGAACCATGGGTCAACAGTAGCTCTGGCTAGTAGCACTGGACTCGTAGTCGGGGGGAGGGAGGGGGAGGTAGGGGCAGAGTATGCTTTATGCAATAAGATAGGCGCTCCGAGAGAAGCTGGTGAATAAGAAATGAGGGTACAATTCAGAGTTAAAAGGGGAAGGTGGTGGAGTGGGTGGGTGTGGTAGAGGGGGAGGGGCCCGGAGGGACAGTAGAGGAGCCGGCGGTGTAGGAGTATCCTCTCCCAAGAAGATATGGGAACCAAACGACATCCAGATAGATGTTGATGGACCCATGGAACAACATGGAGTTAGTCCATCCTCCCAGGAGGGGGAGGATTTTGAGTAAGGGAGGGAGAGTGGGATTTGGGCGGCAGTGGGAGGAGGGGGGGGGTTTGTTTTTCTCTTCTTCTCCCTCTCTGTGGACTTGCCGCAATCTGCCAGGTGCTCTTTTATGACGAACCATGGCCACAATAAATGTAATCACTTATAATGTAAGGGGGATGAATACCCCAAGCAAAAGGTACAAAGTAAATAAAGAGCTCCTTTTTGGGGGGGGCAAATGTGGCCTGTCTCCAAGAGACGCATATTGCTCACGCTTCAGGGTGTAGACAGGCTTCACATTCGTTCTCTATTTGGTTTTATGGAGATTCAACATCTAGCCATTCGAGGGGTGTGGCCATAGGTTTTGATAAGTCCACGGTTTTCACAGTAAGAGAGCACCTGGCAGACCCCGAGGGGAGATTTCTCTTTGTAAAGGGGACCTTGTTTACTATGGAATGTACATTGGCAAATATATACTCCCCAAATAGGGAACCAGACTTATTCCTAAAGAAAGTTTTAAAAAAAGTATTTAAAGAAGGTAAACTCATAATTTTGGGGGATCTAAACTTGAGCATAGACCCGCAGATAGATATAACAGTGGGCCCCTCTCGCTTTACAGCTAAAAGACAGAAGGCTGTAAAAAAACTATTACTGGAACATCAGCTGGTAGATTCATGGAGGGTTAGGCACCCAGGAAATAGAGATTACACTTTCTACTCCCCAGTCCACGGGTCATTTTTAAGGATTGATTACAATTTTATAGAACATCAATTATCACCATCTCTTAAAAGCGCGGAGATTAAAGCAATTACCTTATCTGACCATGCTCCAGAAGGGATTAAATTAGAAATACTAAATACTAGGACGGGAAGGAACTGGAGACTAAACAACTCTCTAATTCAGGATAATTAAGAAGATTGAGCAGGAACTTGAACATTTCTTTGAGGTAAATGACACACCAGAAATTTCCCGCTCAGCCCTGTGGGAAGCACATAAGGCTGTCATAAGGGGGATACTGATAGGGGTAGGCGCAGGGAAAAAGAGAGAAAGGGGAGAGAAACTTTGCTCTCTATATAGAGAGATACAGGATTTAGAACAAATGACAAGACCCCAAGGTATCCTGGAGAGACAGAAATTAGTAACAAAAAGGGTGCAATTAGCGGACCTCTTAGAACAAGAGAAAAAACGTGCCTTCAACATGGTAAACAAGAAGAGCTATCAATGGGGAAATAAATCTGGGAAGTGGTTGGCCAGAGTAATAAGGGAAAAAAAAAATTGTTTCTTTATCCCTAAAATCAAGAATGATCAGGGAGAGATGGTTTATTCGTCCCCTGAAATAGCAGAAGTGTTCCATAAATACTATAGTTCATTATACAACGTGAACCGGAGAGAGGAACGCAGGGAGGGAGAAATTTATGAGTATCTGAGAGGTCTTGACCTTCCCATGCTGCCTAAGGAGAAACTTGAGCAACTTGAAGCCCCAATCACCCCAGAAGAAGTTAGAAAAGCAATAAAAAGCATGGCTCTGGGAAAGAGCCCAGGACCCGATGGGTACTCCATCTTATAAGAGATTTCAAAAACTCCTGATCCCTAAACTATGTGAATATCTCAATGCCCTGACCAAAGGAGAGACCCTCCGGGAGGAATCATTATTGGCCTATATAACCCTCATACTAAAAGAAGGGAAGGATCCAACAGTCCCAGCGAGTTATCACCCAATATCCCTATTAAATACAGATATAAAGATCTTCGCTAAAGTAATAGCCGAAAGATTAAAGCCTCTGCTACCAAGCTGGGTAAACAGCGATCAGGTAGGGTTTGTATCAGGGAGAGAGGGGAAAGATAACGGTCTGAAATCTCTGTGTTTGATCCATGAAGTAGAAGGGAGGAAGTCCCCAGTTGCATTCCTGTCGATTGATGCCGAAAAGGCCTTCGATAGGGTGGACTGGGGCTTCATGTTTGGAATACTAAGACATCTGGGTATTGGGGTAAAGATGATGAAATGGATATCAGCCTTTTATCATCACCCAATGTTAGAATAAACAGGAACTTATCCCCACCTTTGGATTTATTTAACGGGACAAGGCAGGGGTGCCCCCTGTCGCCAATGCTGTTCGTAATAGCAGTGGAACCTCTGTTAGCGGCTATACAGGAAAACCCAGATATCAGAGGGGTAAAAGTAGGGGAAAGGGAGTTTAAGGTAGCTGCATATGCAGGCGGCCTGCTTTTGTATATGTCTAACCCTAGAATAACAATTCCAGTTATTTTAGATAAGTTAACTAGATACGGAAAACTGACTAACTTAAAAAAAAATGTCTAAATCAGAGATTTTGAATATCACTATCCCAAGGGAGGAACAGCAGGCGATCCAACCTAAATTCCCCTTTGTATGGTGTAAGGAGGGATTGGGGTACCTGGGAATAAAACATCCGTAGAGACTATGTTCAAGGCCAATTATATACCAGTGCTCAATAAGATTAAAGAACACTTGGAGAACCTGAGACATAAACCCCTTTCATGGACAGAAAGAATTAATGCTTTAAAAATGAATATCCTACCAAGGTTGACCTACATTTTCCAAATGATCCCAATAACTGTACCCCAGGACTATTTAAAAAAAAACTAAGATCAATGATATTAAAATATATCTGGGCACATACACGGCCCAGAATCACATATGCAATATTGGTGAAAGCCAAAAGGTCAGGAGGATTAGCAGCTCTGGATTTTGAGAAATACTATCAGGTGATTTGTATTTCTCGGATAGCAGAATGGATTCATAATAAAGAGGGGAGAGAAGCTGGGTAAATATGGAGATTTCACAAAGTAAGGTAGATTTAGGGAAGATGGTTTGGCAGCACCGAGATTTAGCTAATAGTACAAAACCACTAACCAGAAACACTCTCAAAATTTGGGATGACTTAGAAAGAAAGCACCACTGGGATTACAATTCACCACTATTATCGATACTGGGCACAAATTATTTCAAGCCAGGGAAAGAGGAACATACCGTATATACTTCACTAGATGGGCAAAAAAAAGAAGAATTACTACTACAAGATGTAATGAAAGGAAATAGGATTTGCACTTATGTGGAAATCACACAAAATGGGGAAACAACTACAGCATTTTGCACAATCACTACCACAACCGCTACGAGGAAAAGGACACATAAGGACTATTGGAGCAACTTCTCTGCTCTCCCCTCAATGTAAATCAAAGTATATCAAATACTTATAGAATACTAATTAAAGAAACAGAACCGGAATTCCCTCCATATCTGGGGAAATGGGAAAAGGAGATAGGCCGCTCAGAGATGAGGAGCATAGAAGGAAAACTTTGAGAATGGCTTATTTTTCCTCAGGAGATACAAAGACAGTTGAAATGTGCTACAAACTCCTGGCGAGATTGTATGTGACCCCCCCAGAGGGCGTACAGGATCTGGGCAGAGGGACCTCCAACTTGCTGGAGGGGATGTGATGCCCCGGGGACCTTTGCGCACCTCTGGTGGGAATGCACAAAGATCCAACCCTACTGGGCGGGAATCTTGGCAACAACCTATCAAATTACAGGAGAACAGATTCAGAAGTTTCCACAGGACTGTCTATTTCACGATACAAGAAGAACGGCACCTCAATATAAGAATACCTTAGTCCCATTTCTTTTAAATGTGGCCAAAAGTGTGATCCTGAGTCTCTGGAGGTCCCAGGAAGTTCCGAGCATGAAGGACTGGGTTGTAAGGGTTGAAATGATAAGAGTCATAGAAGAAACTATCCATATAGAAGAGGACTCACTGGAGAGATTCCGGAATATATGGGGGAAATGACGGGAGTTCAGGGAGTCGGGAACCTGGAGGAACTGATGAAGGTGTAGGGAATGGAGAAGAGGATGGGGGGGGTAAGGGATGGGGTTTTTTTTCTCCTTTGGGGGAGGGTTTTCTGGGTAGGGGGAATAACTGTTTAGGGCATAGATAAAGGATTATGATGTGCTTAATAAGTGAATGTGTTTATATGTGTCTATACAATAAAAAAAGCAAATATAAAAATATATATATATATATATATCAATAAACCTAAATCAATTTTTTTGATACTTGTGCGTTTGTACTTAGAGGTATTTCTGGAGTCCTAAAAGACACAGGGCACTCCTGGGTACCTAGACAAATATTGTGACGTTTGTAGAGCGCCATGGCATAAAACATAGGTGAGTGAGGCTGCGTCTCCTCCTCTGTATCATTACTGCTCTCTATCCTTTTGTTGTTTTCCCTATCTTCATTCTCTTTTCCCTTTCTTGCTGTCAGTGTTGATCAATTTACTTTATAAAGTATGCTGAAATTGCAGCCCCTGACACTGCCAAAGGGCTGTACATACTATTCGGTACATTTTTATACTACAGAAAGCTGCAAGAGACTGCAAGCATGCAACAGGGGATGGTCAGAGACTATGAACACGCTGTAGGGGTTGTTTGAGACTGGGGACATGCTTCAAGAGGGACAGTCATAGAATGAAGACATATTACATGAGACTACTAGAGATCTCTGCTATTACAGCCCCTTTACATATTAATATCACATTTGTGTTCTCTACAGCCCCCTTAAAAAATACTTGGGCCACTTTTGATATTCCACTCTTCGTGATCCCTTTTAAAAGATCCAAGGGAAAAAACAAAACATAAAAAGTGAAAAGGAAAGGTGAGCACAGAAAAAGTTAAGATAGTGGGAAGTTAAAAAACGAATCATTTAACTGCTGGAAGCCAAGCTTGAGAATATTAGGTAACTAAGGCACATACCAGCGTTTTTTTCTTTTTAGAGTTGTTAGCATATTTTATGGTGGCACCCTTTAAAAGTATGCACAACCTCGGGACACCCCAGTTTAAAGCTGACCAATTCAGCCAGTTGAGCAGGGATCAGGCAAATTTCGATTCATCTATGGCTGTTCCCACTTGGCAGAAGCAGATGTAATGACTGACTTCTTTTGCACGGGACTATTGAAAAATTTTCATTTGATCAGCGGCTGCAGCCAATTGGCTGCAGCATTGATCTGTGTATTCTGACACCAAAGGAGTCTCCACTGTCAAAATACAGTAGCACATTCGGGAAGATTCCTTCATCCTCCTCTCTTGTGTGGTGGATGGGGAAACCCATTCAGTTTTTTCAATCAACCCTCTGGCTGAGGGGAAAAATGATCTATGGCAAGCCCAAAATGTAAAAAAAAGTACATTTTACTTATAAATGGCAAACCTGAGCCTGGGATGATGCACATCTGTGCCTTGATTAACGCAATCTTCATGCCAGAGGCCTCCATCTCATCAGAGTCCCTAAAATACATCAGAGTCCCCCCTATACACGAGGTCCCCATCACATCAGAGTTCGCCCTATACATAAGAGGTCCTCTATACATGAGACCCCCATCATCACAGAGACCCCCCGTCACCACAGAGAGCCCCTGTGACACACTCCCCCCATCACAAAGCCCCCCAGTCACACAGCTGCCTCTTTACAGAGCCCCCTTCCCCCTATCACAGGCCCTCGCAATCACACAGTCCCCTCAATAAATGAGAGCTTCACCTTTTGGCTCCAGCAGGGCATGAGAAGGTGGGAGGTGGACAAAGTCTGGAGGAGGCAGACTTCCATCCTCTCCTGATTGCTGGGGAGCCATGCCACCAGCCACCAACACAATAGCAATGTTGTTTCCACGATGAGTTAGTCTGTTTCCCTAATCAAGTCATGAAAATAAACTGGTGCTGCTAAATGTTTCATTGGTGTTATAGAAATCCTTTTTGGATTACCTGTAACTGTCCTGGATATATTTTCTAGATAGACAACTCCTATCCTTATATGGATTAGCGGTTCCAAATGAATAATAACTACTGCAGTAGGGAACAGACACAAAAGATAAACTGCATATTTCCAAATAACCGTTCTGTTTTATTTCGATGCAATTGAAGGTTTTATTTGTTAATTTTTTGAAAAATATTTATTGAGTTTTCACCATGACAAAATAGGTACAAACATAAAGTACAGAACTGGAGAGCCTTAAACACAGACTCTGTATACTATGAAAATATATGAACATAAACAAGGGCCCAACAAGGGCAGGGGGGGGGAGGTAGAGAGGGGAAGGGGGGGGGGGGAGGAAAGGAAGGGTAGGTAGGGAAATTCACTCATAATCAGTATAATGAAAAAGCTGCAAAGTGATGCGACAATATGAAATAGAACCCACAGGAGTAGAAGCAGAGTAATATGCATGTAAGTGGTGATCACAAAGGATCATATGATAGCATTAGTGGTGAACAGGGCTGTAATAAAAAGCCCCCTATCACAGGCCCTTGCAATCACACAGTCCCCTCAATAAATGAGAGCTTCATCTTTTGGCTCCAGCAGGGCATGAGAAGGTGGGAGGTGGACAAAGTCTGGAGGAGGCAGACTTCAATCCTCTCCTGATTGCTGGGGAGTCATGCCACCAGCCACCAACACAATAGCAAAAAATAGGTACAAACATAAAGTACAGAACTGGAGAGCCTTAAACACAGACTCTGTATACTATGAAAATATATGAACATAAACAAGGGCAGGAAGGGGGGGGTAGAGAGGGGAAGGGGGGGGGGGAGGAAAGGAAGGGTAGGTAGGGAAATTCACTCGTAATCAGTATAATGAAAAAGCTGCAAAGTGATGCGGCACTATGAAATAGAACCCTCAGGAGTAGAAGCAGAGTAATATGCATGTAAGTGGTGATCACAAAGGATCATATGATAGCATTAGTGGTGAACAGGGCTGTAATAAAAAGCTTTATATTGTAGAAAAAGCTTTTTATAATGATGACTGTGAGACGAATTTCCTTAATTATGTCTGAGTCAGCTTAAATCAAACAGTGTGTTTTATTATACACACATAAACTTGGAAAATACTTACAAAAATAGTACATTCATATTCATAATTAGTGTTGTTTCATATATGATCAAAAAATATTCAAATATAGTTTGTTTGTTTCAAAGATAGACAGTCCATGTGGATTTCCTTTGTCTTGGCTTTTTAAAATGGCCGATAAACCTCAAGTGTCCTGAAGGAAAGTCTGTGTGCTGTAGATGTTGTTCTGAAGGCAGGCAAGATGGACAAGAGAGTGTCTTCAAAGAGCTATTTCCTTTTATAAACTCCCATACTGAATTCCGCGCCGAAAAAATACACTCCCCTTTTGCCTTGGGGGCAAGAGTAGATATATGACCTCTCAACATCTGGTTCATCTTAAACAGACTTTCCTTCATAAGACAGGATATGGGAAAGAGGCAATCAGACTAAACATCAGACCACTTAAAAAAATGCCTCTTTCAAACAGAATATCGGTTACATAGGAATACCTTAAAACCATACATATATTATTTACAATATCCATCAAAATCCTGACAGGTTCTAGATTTTGAAGTCTCGGTTAATAAGTCACCATCTGGATGTTATTTAACTCAATGTCTGCCATTCATACAATTATAGGGAATTCATACTCTGTATAAAGCCAATTAAAATTTAGATATTAAGAATATAACAAGGGCTACCTATCAGGGACATATGAATTAGGATAGGCCAGTAGTCCCCTAACAACTCAGGGTCTTAACAATTGAAGGTTTTTATACACATGATTACGTAGCTATTACATTATTATTACAATTGTACTTTTATTGTAACAAAGGGCGTAACATAGGCAGGCTAATTCTAATCTGGACTCGAAAGAATGCAAACATGTACTGAAAACATTATTAGTGCCGTGTGCACAGTGAGTGCAGTGTGCAATACATACAAAATAGAGTACAATTATATACAGAAATATTCTTTACAATCTCCTCTCTTTTTTGATCAATATTTTGATCACTAACCATACCTACTATCACCTTTAACCTGGAACCTCCACACGCTTAGGTGGAGGTAGTCCTGGCCAAAGAGGCAAACTCCATTGTGGAGAATATAATAGCTGAGCAGCTTTTTCTTTACAAAATGACTTTTCATTGTGAAAAACAAATGATATATAAAAAATATTTACAGAGTAATTGGCTGTATATTCCTATGGCCAGAATGGCCTTCTAGCTTAACTGTGGACATGCTGACTTATCAGCATCGCTAAACACAGACATTTCTTCATCACATGGAAGACATATAAAAGACAATATGACTTCAACATAGCTGAACTACTTTTCAAATCACATTTTGTTTAAATTTTGTTTTATTAAGGTTTTCAAATATAGAAAAGAAAACAGAATTTAAACTTACATTTACAATATGGATGAATAAAAAACAGTGCAGCGCTAATCACATAAATAAGGAAATTCATAATAGTGCAAAAAATGTGATTTTTGAGTGCTCTCACATATACAAACGGTGTAATGATACAAGAAAAATAGTGACATTTGTGTAAATTATAAAACACCAAAGTAGTGAATATCTATACTATAAACAAGACAAAGAAGTTCCATTCTAAAAAAACATTTGCATACATTTAAGATACAATGGGGGTCATTTACTATAGCGCCAAAAAATTATCCTGCAGTACCAAAAAATAACTCTCAAAAAAGGCTAAAAAGACTTCAACTCTAAGAAAGTCAGCGCTAATGCAAATGGAAAGCAGCGCTATTGCGGCAATAATGCCTGTCAGATCACATATGCTGGAATAGTAGAAGTCAACGGGGCTCGAACCTGCAAAATCCAAAGTTCTCACTGAAGGCTTATATACAAGTTCTTTGCCATAAAAAGTGTTTGGAGACCCAGGTCCTGCCCCAGGGGACATGTATCAATGCAAAAAATTTTTTAAAAAAATGGACGTTTTTTCGGGATCAGTGATTTTAATAATGCTTAGAGTGAAACAATAAAAATGTAATATTCCTTTAAATTTCGTACCTGGGGGGTGTCTATAGTATGCCTGTAAAGGGGCGCATGTTTCCCATGTTTAGAACAGTCTGACAGCAAAATGACATTTCAAAGGAAAAAAAGTAATTTAAAACTACCTGCAGCTATTAATGAATTGCCGGTCCGACAATACACATAAAAGTTCATTGATAAACACGACATGGGAATTCCCCACAGGGGAACCCCGAACCAAAATTTTTTTTAAAAATGGGGTGGGGGGTCCCCTTAAATTCCATACCAGGCCCTTCAGGTCTGGTATGGATATTAAGGGGAACCCCGCCCAAAATGTTTTTAAAAAATGGCGTGGGGTCCCCCTCAAAATCTATACCAGACCCTTCAGGTCTGGTATGGATTTTAAGGGGAACCCCGCGCCAAAGTGTAAAAAAAATGGCGTGGGGTCCCCCCAAAAATCCATACCAGACCCTTATCCGAGTACGCAACCTGGCAGGCCACAGGAAAAGAGGGGGGACAAGAGAGCGCCCCCCTCCTGAACCGTACCAGGCCACATGCCCTCAACATTGGGAGCGTGCTTTGGGGTAGCCCCCCAAAACACCTTGTCCCCATGTTGATGGGGACAAGGGCCTCATCCCCACAACCCTTGCCGGTGGTTGTGGGGGTCTGTGGGCAGGGGGCTTATTGGAATCTGGAAGCCCCTTTAACAAGGGGACCCCCAGATCCCAGACCCCCATGTGAAATGGTAAGGGGGTACAAAAGTACCCCTACCATTTCACAAAAAAAGTGTCAAAAATGTTAAAAATGACAAGAGACAGAAGCCACATGGATGTCTATCAAGTTGCACCTGAAATCAAGCTGACTTTGCTACTTTGAAATCGTGCTACTTCAAGTGAATTAGCCCGATTTCAATGTAGCATCATTGTGAACCAGGGCAAAGAGATTAGTTTTTTGGTGCAAAAATACTTATTGAAATAAAATATAAGAGATATTGTACTTTCCCAAAACCACCACCCACAAAAACTAAAGAGAAAGAAAAATAGAAGAATTAAAAAAAAAACACCACAACAAAGCTCAATAATGTACTTTTATTTTACCAGCAGAAAAATTTTTAAGGGCCCTGCTCATAGGAGCTTACAATCTAAAATTTGACAAAACCTTAGAGTGGACACAGCTTTAATTTCAGTGTATAATGGGCAACACATCACATTTTTATCTTCAAGATTATAGAAACATACTTAATCATTCTTACAAAGCATTCCAACATAATATTACAAAAGACTTATTCAAAACACCCACCACCAGCCCACAATCCACACATACATACATTGGTGGCCATGTTCTGCTGGAAGCTGCATTTCGGTGTACACGATTAAACAACGAGATCAAAAAGAGTAGATCAGCAGATGCTTCCAAACGATGTTTGCATGATTAGACAGGAACAATACATGCACAACATTGACAGCATGGCCACATAAACCCACTTTTTATTGAAAAAATGCACAATAATTTCATCAAATATGCCCAGTTGGGCATTTGTCAATATGCACAATATCATTCCTTCTCCCCCACAAATCACAGCAAAAAACCTGACCTTCTCAGGCCAAACGAACCCCCCCTACTGCAGGCCTTTATATAAGAGAGGTTATATTGTTAGCACACGGACACACCCAATAGAAGTACATGCCCACCAGTATCTTTCAATCTGTCTCTTTATGTATGTCTAAAGTGATTGCACCTGATGGGCAGGAACACATAATGCTATTCGCAACTGTGTTAGCCCTTGGCTATGTGCATCAAATCTCCAATTACAGGACAAAGATCAAAGGCCATTTGCATCCACATAAACAAAGCAACAGTTTTCTAAGCATATGTACCCGTGCAGTGAAAACCCTAAAATTTTAAATGTCCAAGTCCCTGGGCATGATTAGTGCTAAACATTAACATCAGTCCCTGGCTGCAATGAGCTTCCAATATAAAGTCCAAAATTAACTTTCTTACATTAAAACCTATTTCGACAGGAGACAAATAAGTTGCCAGCATGTCTTTGGATTGTGGTAAGAAACCCACACAGGGAGAACATATAAACTTCAACACAAGGATTAGCATGTTGGGGAATTGAACCAACATCCCAGGTGCTACTAGACAGAACTGCTACCCACTTAGCCACCAGGCAGCCTCACACATGTTCTCTGCATCTCTGTGGTGTGAACCAGCCCTAAGTCCATAGCCATGCTCAGTGTCACAAGCAATATGCAATATATTGGCCTAAGTATTGGGACGCCTGCCTTTAAACGCACATGAACTGTAATGGCATCCCAGTATTAGTATTGGGTTCACAACTCATTTGGCCCACCCTTTGCAGCTATAACAGCTTCAACTCTTCTTGTCCACAAGGTTTAGGAGTGTGTCTATGGGAATGTTTGACCATTCTTCCAAGTGCATTTGTGAGGTCAGGCACTGATGTTGGACGAGAAGGCCTGACCTACAGTCTCCTCTCTAATTCATCCCCAAGGTGTTCTGTTGTGTTGAGGTCAGGACTCTGTCCAGGCTAGTCAAGTTCCTCCACCCCCAAATCACTCATCCATGTCTTTATGGACCTTGCTTTGTGCACTGGTCCAAATGATTTGGCGGAGGGGGGATTATGATGTGGGGTTGTTTTTTCAGGGGGTGGGCTTGGTTCTTAGTTTCAGTTAAGGGAACCCTTAAGGCGTCAGCATACCAAGACATTTTGGACAATTTCATGCTCCCAACTTTGTGGGAACAGTTTGGGGAAAGCCCCTTCCTGTTCCAACATGACTGCACACCAGTGCACAAAGCAAGATCCATTAAGACATGGATGAGCAAGTTTGGGGTGGAAAAACTTGACTGGCCTGCATAGAGTCCTGGCGTCAACCCGATAGAACAACCTTTGGCTGAATTAGAGTAGAGACTGCGAGCCAGGCCTTCTCATCCAACATCAGTGCCTGGCCTCACAAATGCACTTCTGGAAGAATGATCAAACATTCCCATAGGCACACTAAACCTTGTGGACAGCCTTCTCAGAAGCTGTTCTAGCTGCAAAGGGTGGGCCAAATCAAATTTTAACCCTAAGGACTAAGACTGGGCTGCCATTAAAGTTCATGTGTGTGTAAAGGCAGGCGTCCCAATACTTTTGGCTAAATAGTGTATCTGGAAAAGACTTACAATGGGGGTGGAACCCTCCTACACATAAATACTACATTTAGACATAGTTATAGGACCTGGGAGATGAGACAACTTCTCTACATGAAGCAACATGATGGGATTTGAACCCAGACACTCAGGGATACTAAGCAGAAGTTCTAACCTCTTTAGCCACAGAGCTGCCACGTGTGAGAACCTCCTACACATAACTACACATAAAAACACATAAATACTACATTTCTTTGGACATACAGGTGATGGAATTACATTACTCAAGAGTTATTCTTCTTGATTTATTCTGTGATATTTGGTGTTTTTGTGGGTGAGAGTAGAATATTACCCTCAAATTTTTGGGAATTACATTTTGCTTTCTGATGTTGGTACACATATCACATTTTTTGGGCTCCAATTATGAATATTTGGAAATAATAAAATGCACAAAAAATGGTGATTCATTTTAAATTTGCATCAGCAATGGTATTGTTTGTGGATTATAAAGACACCTGTGTGAGTTTGGGGTAAAGATTGTTGTGAGATGGAGAGTAACAAGTGAAAGTGACAGAGAAAAATATATTTTACCAAAACATCAAAACATTCCACATTCTAGTATTCTTAAAATCAAAATATTTTAAGTAGAAGCAACAATGTTGCAAAGGAAAATTTATTTCACAGAAAGATACATTTCATCTCAACATTAAAAGGTTTTTTTTTTTTTTTTGTGAGTTAGAATTATTCCATTAGAATCAATGGCTGAAACTTGATTTGGACTAAAATAGAGCAGATTTTCACTTCAAAAAAATGCTCTCTAATTAGCTCTCATTTTGGTATTTACTATAGCGCCGGCTAAAAAAGACACTTGAATTAAAATGAGAGTTATTTTCAGGTCTGAGCATGCTCAGTTGTGTTGGCACCTAGTTGTCCAAAACGGGAATTTTTCACTTCTCAGACTTTTAAAGATATTTCAGTGTAGAAATCACTTTTTCACACAGTTTAAAAGCAGATTATCTTTAAATAATATACCGCATATTTCAGTACCATTTAGGCAATTATAGCATGCTCTAAACATTATTTCCATGTGCACTACTCCAGGTTTTAGCAGAGTAAGGGTTTGTGTCACAAACCTGGTAGGAGTCTGGAATGACAAGGTCAGCCTCTCTTGTATCTCCAATCCAAGCCCTACTGGAGGTGGAACAGATGGTGGCTAGGATCAGGAGGAACACGAGTGCCTGTGAATGCTGCGTGCAGAACTTGCAGGAAGTGTTGCAGACTGGGAAGTGCAGGCAAGGTTTCTGGTGAAGAACTGGAACCAGCAAAGCTGAGAGGATGGACAGCCAGCACAGGTATTTGGAAACAGCGTGGAGCCAAACAGGAGACAGGAGCGAGGTCATCAGGTAAGCCGGGTTCAGCAACAGGCGGGCAGCGAGGTACCAAGGCATAAACAGGAGCAAGGTCAAACAGGAAGCCAGGATCAGGAACCGGTAATCAGAGTAATCAGAGTCCAGAAACAGGGTCAGGAAAGCCAGGGTTCAGTAACAGGAAATCAAGTAGACAAACAGGGTTTCAGAATCTCAAGATACAGCTGAAGATCAAGCAGCACTTGTCAGAAGTCAGAGCAACCCTTAAATAGGCTGTCTGGTGCCAATTGTGGCCAGAGGTGCGCCCCTGCGCGTGCACGCAGTGCGACGCACATGCGCATTGGTGCGCGAGGGAATCTACCGATGCCCGTGAATGTGCGCATGTGCACGTGTGTGCGCCAGGCGCATTCTAACAGTTCTGTTACATTGCCCCCCCCCTTAAGGGCAGCCTCCGGATGCCCTTCAAGTGTTTTTTCTCTGGGTGGCATTGAAAAAAGGCTTGCACTAGTTTGGGAGCATGCACATCTGAAGTTGGTTCCCAGGAATTCTCTTCCGACCCATAGCCTTTCCATTTAATAAGGAACTGTGTTTGGTTATGCCTCTTTCTACAGTCCAACACGGCTTCCACCTCAAATTCCTCATTCCCTTCGATGAGCAGCGGAGGAGGAATTTCAGAATCCCGATCTGGAAATGGATTTGGTACAGCTGGTTTCAACAAAGAGACATGGAATACAGGGTGGATCTTTAGATTCTTGGGTAACACCAACTCGAATGCTACTGCATTCATTTTCCTTTTGACTGGGAAGGGTCCCAAAAATTTTGAACCAAGTTTTCTTGAAGGACAGCTCAGTTTCAAGTTTGTTGTAGAAAGCCAGACCTTGTCTCCAGGTTTAAGGTTCCGATTACCTCTCTTCTTCTTGTCAAAGAACTTTTTATTGCTTGCTTGAGTCTTGGAGATTGTATCTTGCAGTAATTGGTTATTAGTACTGAGGAAGTTTAATCTGTTTTGTACAGCAGGTACAGATGATTCAATGGCTAGCTCAGGTAAGAAAGAGGGGTGGTACCCATAATTGGGAAAAAAGGGTGATTGCTTGGTTGCAGAGTGGATGGAATTATTGTATGAAAATTCTGCCAGTGGGAGAAGTGATAGCCAGTCATCTTGTGCAAAAGAGGAAAAATGCCGTAAGTACTGCTCGAGGGTTTGATTGGTTCTTTCAGTTTTCCATTAGTTTGGGGATGGTAGGCTGTGGAAAGGCGGAGTTCAATGTTCAGTGCTTGGCATAATGCCCTCCAAAATCTAGACGTAAACTGCACCCCACGATCAGAGATGATGCTATCAGGGACACCATGTAATCTTACAATCTCCTTGATGAAAGCTGAGGCGGTCTCTGTGGCCGAAGGAGTTCCTTGTAGGAGTACAAAATGGGCCATCTTGGTCAGGCGATCCATCACAACAAACACGGTGGTGAAGTCTTCGGATGGGGGGAGCTCCACAATGAAATCCATGGAGATCATGCTCCATGGTTTCTCAGGTACAGGGAGTGGCTCAAGTAGGCCCCAAGTTCTGGCTCTGTCCGTCTTATTCCGAAGGCATGTCACACAAGAGTTAACATATCTTTTGCAGTCTTGCATCAAGTCTGGCCACCAGAATGTACGAGAGATCAGATCGGCCGTCTTGCGAATTCCAAAGTGGCCCGCTAATGGGTGGTCATGACATCGCCTCAGGACAGCAACTCTGAATTGCTCAGGGATAAAGATTTGCTTCTTATGAAAGTACAGACCATCCCTCAATTGAAGAGCCAGATCTTTGGAAGGTGGTTGGTTTACCACATCTGCTCTTATCTGAGACATCAAATCCGCCTGAAGAAGCAAAAAATTTTTGGCTGGTAGAATAGTATCAGGTTCTGAGGATACCACTGGGTTGCTGAACATGCGGGACAAGGCATCCGGTTTACCATTCTTTGAGCCAGGACGATAAAGTTATATGGAACATAAAATGAGAAAAGAAAAGTGCCCACCTTGCCTGCCGGGGTCTTAGTCGTCTAGCCGTCCTCAAGTATTCGAGATTTTTATGGTCCGTGAAGATGAGGATGGGGTGAGCTGATCCTTTAAGGAGGTAGCGCCATTCTTCAAGTGCAGCCTTGATAGCCAGCAATTCTCGGTCTCCAACATCATAGTTCCTTTTAGAAGGATTTAATTTCTTAGAGAAAAAGGCCACAGGATGGAGCAAAGACTTGGGACCTTGGCGTTGAGACAAAATAGCCCCCCAGTGCACTCTCAGAGGCATCCACCTCCAAAACGTAGGCTAAGGATGGATCAGGACGTTTCAAGAGAGGAGCTGACGTGAATAAAGTTTTTAATTGTTCAAAAGCTGTTTGAGCTTCTGGGGTCCATCGGAAAGGAACATGCTGCTTTGTTAACTGAGTGATGGGAGTGATGATGCCAGAAAAGTTCTTGATAAATTTTCTGTAAAAGTTGGCGAATCCCACAAATCTCTGAACAGCTTTCCTGTCGACAGTAGCAGGCCATTCCAGGACGGAAGTGACTTTCTGTGGGTCCATGGAGATGCCGTCAGCAGAGATGACAAGTCCCTGGAAATGTATGGTTGGTTATTCAAAGTCACATTTCTCAGCCTTTGCGTAAAGGTGGTGTTCCCTCAGCCGACCCAGTACTTTCTTTACATAAGTCCTATGGGATTCTAGAGTTTCAGAGAATATAAGGATGTCATCCAGATACACGATGATGAATAAATCAAGGAAGTCCCGAAAAACATCATTCACCAGATGTTGGAATGTGGCAGGGGCGTTGCAGAGTCCGAATGGCATGACTTGATATTCAAAATGACCGAAGCGTGTCCGGAAGGCCGTCTTCCATTCATCTCCCTCGCTGATTCTGACAAGATTATAAGCACCTCTCAGATCCAATTTGGAGAACACTCGTGCCGCACGCAGCCTTTGAAAAAGTTCAGGGATCAGCGGCAGAGGGTACCGGTTTTTAACAGTGACCCTGTTAAGGTCACGATAGTCCACACAGGGCCTCAGGGTATGGTCTTTCTTTTCAACTAAGAAAATGCTGGCCCCTGCTGGTGAAGTGGAGGGCCTGATGAACTGTTTAAGGCTTTCATCGATATAAATCCGCAGGGCTTCTAATTCAGGCTCAGAGAGGGGATAAATTCGCCAAAATGGGATCTCGGCCCCTGGTAAAAGTTCAATAGGACAATCATATGTTCTATGGGGAGGAAGAGTGTCCGCCCCTTTCTTATTAAATACGTCCAGATATTCGTGATAGACAGCAGGGACCAGATTAGAGGTTTCATGGTCAGGGAGGATACCCAGGAGGGGTGTGGTATTGAAAGTTTTTTCAGGTAGGCAGTGAATTTGGCAGTAGTCAGAGGAGAAGGAGATGTCTCTGGTAAGCCAGTTAATGTGAGGATTATGTGCTTTCAACCATGGAATGCCAAGGATGACTGGGAACATGGGAGAAGCTATGATATCCAAATGGAGGAATTCATGGTGGCCGGAGGAAGTATGGCAGAAAATAGGTAAAGTCTCTTGGGTAACTGGGCCTGATTTAATGCCGGAACCGTCAGCCAGATGAACATGGAATTCCTGCTTCTTGGCACATACAGGCAGCTGATGGAGAGAAGCAAATGCAGAGTCCATAAAACAGCTACAGGCCCCAGAGTCTATGATTGCAAGTACAGGAACTGTCTTTTCAGAAAACTGGAGCATAATGGAAAGAGAGACATGAGACCGGTACTTCCCTGAAAGATGCATCATGTGAGGCTTACGGGAAAAAGACCTGCGGGTCTTTGCCGGGCAAGTCTGTATAAAGTGACCCGCCTCCCCGCAATAGAGACACAGATTGTCCTGTAATCGATGAAGGCGTTCATCAGGAGAAAGGGGTGGTCTTCGAAAACTTCTATGAGGAGTCTTATGCCGTTCCCTCCTTCTGGGGGATGCAACAGATGAGGACACAGGGATGTCAGACCTTGAAGCCACAGAAAGGGTTCCTTTGGACCTTTCAGATTGTCTTTCACGTAGTCACCGATCGATCTGAATGGTTAGATCGATCAGGTCTTCCAGGGATGCTGGAACTCCCACTCTGGCAAGCTCATCCTTTAAGTTGTCAGACAGTCCTAGTCGAAACTGGTGGCAAAGTGCGGAATGATTCCATTGGGTATCTGCACTCCATACACGAAAGTCAGTTACGTATTCCTCAGCAGGCCTTGGCCCTTGCTGTAATTTGCCAAGCATGGATTCAGCAGTCTTCTGGTAGAAGGGGTCTGCATAAAGCTGAGCCATGGCTGAGAAGAAAGAATCCGTAGTTGTCAGGATAGGGTCATGTTGTTCCCGGAGATGATGAGCCCAGGAAAGTGGTTCATCCAAAAGTAACGTAATGATAAACCCCACCTTGATGTTTTCAGACGTGAAGGTCCGGGGTAACAGGGAGAAATATAGTTCACAGGAATTCCGGAATGTGCGAAACTTTTTGCAATTTCTGGAGAATCGCTCAGGCATAGGCATCCTGGGTTCAGTAGCGGTAGCAACCTCATGGAACAAGCTGGGCTCTGTTTGGGTATATGAATCAGAGACCAAAAGCGGAGCACAGGCCAATGCGACATTCTCATTGTAGGGAAATCGCTCTTCCATGCGACTCAGATTTTCTTGTAACTTCTGCACAATATTGGATAGTACAGAAATAGATCTGTAAATGTCCTCTGGTGGAGAGGCCTCCCTTTCAGACTCCATTTGTGGCTGCTTGATACTGTCACGTACCTGGTAGGAGTCTGGAATGACGAGGTCAGCCTCTCTTGTATCTCCAATCCAAGCCCCACTGGAGGTGGAACAGATGGTGGCTAGGATCAGGAAGTGCCTGTGAATGCTGCGTGCAGAACTTGCAGGAAGTGTTGCAGACTGGGAAGTGCAGGCAAGGCTTCTGGTGAAGAACTGGAACCAGCAAAGCTAAGAGGATGGACGGCCAGCACAGGTATTTGGAAATAGCGTGGAGCCAAACAGGAGACAGGAGCGAGGTCATCAGGTAAGCCGGGTTCAGCAACGAGCGAGGTACCAAGGCATAAACAGGCGCAAGGTCAAACAGGAAGCCAGGATCAGGAACCGGTAATCAGAGTCCAGAAACAGGGTCAGGAAAGCCAGGGTTCAGCAACAGGAAATCAAGTAGACAAACAGGGTTTCAGAATCTCAGGATACAGCTGAAGATCAAGCAGCACTTGTCAGAAGTCAGAGCAACCCTTAAATAGGCTGTCTGGTGCCAACTGTGGGCAGAGGTGTGCTCCTGCACGTGCACGCAGTGCGACGTGCATGCGCATGCGCATTGGTGCGCGAGGGAATCTGCGGATGCCCGTGAATGCGCGCATGCACGCCGGCCGCATTCTGACAGTTCTCTTACAGTTTGGGTGCTATTTGGTTTCAGGGAACTATAGTAAATTCGATTTTGGAAGTATTTTCTCACCAGCGCTATAGTGAATACCGTTTTAGTGCTAATTCGCGGCAATTAGCGCTAATTAGCGCCGCAGCTCTATAGTAAAATGACCCCCAATGTGTACTTAATGATTACCAAGGTTATACTTTGCCAAAATACTATATATACTGTATGCTATATACTATATATAAGAAAAAAAAGAAGTAAAAATAAAAGGGAAAAAAAAATTTTTTTTTTTCTTCCTCCCCCTCTTTACCTCAACACTTAGTAGGATCAAGCATTTCAAATAAAAATTGGATAGTCCTATATTCCACAATTGTGTTTGGGGATACATCTGTGCGTATATCATTCATATTGTGTTTTTTTTTCTCTTTTCCTCACCAAAATTTCAGTGTAAAAGGAAAAAAGATAAAGAAGAGAAAAAAAAAAAAAGAAGAGGGGGAGGGAAATATGGATATAGGGAAAGGTTGCTTGGGAAAAAGGGAGCGGGTAATAGCAGAAACACTCCATCATGGCTGGAAGAGAACAGTGACAGGGTCCATTTCAGCACAGGTCAGAAATTCAGATGAAGTTTGGAACTCTAACCACGCAGTCCAAGTGTAAAAAAACAGATCCTTTTTTTCCATTTCCCGTGCCAGCAGCCATTCCAGATCTCTGATGGAGTCTAGTTTGATTGCCCATTCTGCGAGAGACACGTGATCACTCAATAAAATTAGAAGAAAAGAGGTTTAACCTTAAACTACATAGAGTGTTCTTTACTGTAATGCCGCGTACACACGGTCGGACTTTTCGTCTACAAAAGTCCGACAGCCTGTCCGACAGACTTCCGACGTACCTTCGGCGGACTTGCGGCAGACTTTCTTACGAACGGACTTGCACACACACGACCACACAAAAGTACGACAGCCTAGTACGCGGTGACGTACACCAAGTCCGACGAGACTATAAAACGGAAGTTCAATAGCCCGTACGACACCCTTTGGGCTCCTTCTGCTAATCTCGTGTTTATCTCGTGTTAGTAGAAGTTTGGTGAGAGACGATTCGCGCTTGTGAGACTCGTATTTTTCAGTTCGTTTTAACTGTTGTTCAGTCTGTGCTTGTGAGGTTTGTATCTGCTTTTCAGTGCGTTTGGTCAGTTGGCATTGAGAAATCTTTGTTTTATTGGCCGCTCGTTCCTGATTTTCAGGTCGTTCTTCACAGGCCTTGCTGTTCTTCAGTGCGTTCTGTTTAGTGCGTTCTGACCAGCCGACCGTTTTGAAGCCATGTTACCTGTACGTACTCGTCGTAGAGCTCGTGCATTGTATGTGCTTGGTGCTGTAGTTTATTCTTCAGCCCAAGACCAGTCCATGAACAGGGCGAGGAGGAGTTCATGGACCAAGAATTGGTTGCTTCAGCGTGACCAGTTCTGTCACATGCCTTTGCTCCGTGAGATCCGTGAGAATAATCCTGAGGATTTCAGGAACTTTCTCCGGATGACGGACCCCGTTTTTGACCGTTTGTTGGCTTTGCTGACCCCCTATATCAGCAGGCAGGATACCTGCATGAGGCAAGCCATCACTCCGGAGCAGAGGCTGGTCGCTACCTTGCGGTATTTGGCCACAGGGAGAAGCCTGCAGGACCTTAAGTTCTCGACAGGCATCTCCCCCCAGGCTCTGGGGATCATTATCCCAGAGACCTGTTCTGCCATCATACAGGTCCTGCAGAAGGACTATATTAAGGTAAGATATTTTTCTTTTATTAGCATCACATGTTCTTTTATGTAATCTTTGATAATGTGATGTATTTCTTGCTTCAAACACTACTTACCATCATTGCAATATAGTGTGAATGTCCCCTTTTTATCCTCACACATGCTGGAATTTTTTACTGTTATTTTTTGTCATGCATGTATATTTTCCTTCAATAACCTTCCCAGCATGAAGTGATGGGAACATATCCACCTAGTCTACTCATTTGGAATGTATTTTGTTTGAGTGTATTTAGTGTGCTGCTAATGAGCAATTATCTAGATTTCACAACCCCCCCACCCCCCCCCCACCTAAACTCACTCCAAATAGTGTGCTGCTAATGAGCAATTATCTAGATTTCACAACCCCCCCACCCCCCCCCCACCTAAACTCACTCCAAATAGTGTGCTGCTAATGAGCAATTATCTAGATTTCACAACCCCCCCACCCCCCCACCTAAACTCACTCCAAATAGTGTGCTGCTAATGAGCAATTATCTAGATTTCACAACCCCCCCACCCCCACCCTCGTTAAAATTTGCTGGAATGTTCTGTGGTGTTGATTTGTCTAAAGCAAATATATGTTGCACTTTGCAAAATGCATGTGCACTCTACAAGTGCATTTGTTCCAGTGCTTTAGTAAATGAGCAGAAGCTCTGCTGATTTCCATCATCAAATCATATGCAAGCCTCAAAGTGTTTTCATTAATTGCCCTTGCATGTGATTGTGTACTCCTTGCAACATGAATGCCTTTTTACATTACCTCATTTACTGTAAGCTGGTTAGCAACTGCACCTGCAGAGTGCGACAACTGCAGTCTTGTAGCCTTTTTAGTCCCTAAATTCCTGCGTGTCCTAAAAGTAATTTTTTTTAGGGATTTCACAACCCCCTAAAATGTAATCAATGTTCCATCAGAGGGGGTGAGCAATCTGATAAGTGTGCCTTTCCATATTAGTTATTCCAGAACAATTAAATTATTGAATGTTATACTGATGCTGGGGAATAATGTTTTTAATTGTCTAATTTTCTTGCAATGTTAGCTTCCAAATTAATTGATTTTGGTTTTCTTGTTTGATTTCCCAGTTTCCTTCAACGCCACAGGAATGGCAGAAAAAAGAGGGGAGGACACCTTAATTCATCCAAGAATAGGTTCAGGGGAAGACGGATAGGGGAAAGGGGGATTTACCACCCAATGAAACAATTAATCAAATTAATTATACCCCTAAGGTTACCCAAATCATTTGTCAATTAACTCAATGGTGTGTAGCTAACAAGCTATCAGATAGTTGTTCAATGGACCATAAAGATATATATGAGAAAAAAAAGAAAAGGGGGCAAGAGGAGGCCTCCTAAAAAAGATGGTCCGCTCAAGAACAAACTGTTGTGAACCTGAAAAAACTTTATTGTGTCAATTTACTAAATAGAAACATAATCCACTAACCATGTATATTTAAAAAATAGGGCAAAGAAAGTCCTATTGTGTGCTGGTGGCCACCACAGACATTACACATACATCAAAATTTCATGCACTCCCACTCATCAAATTAATGTCACTGAAGACCCGGGTCTGTACAATTTTCATGGGATTCCAAAGCAAGGAGATGGCTTCATGAATAATAGACATTCGGTCCTTCTAGGATAAAGTGCAAGTGCTGGTGAAAAACAAGGGTCCCATACAGATGTGAGCCAATAGCTGATTGGGCATATATGTGTGTCAACCGACAAGGAGAAAAGGGGGGAAGAGCGTCCTGATTGATTAGTGAACGACTGCAACTCCAAGGGGGGGAGGAGGAGGAATGGTGGAGAAGGAGCAGCCTCACATGTATAGCATTGAAGATAGACGGAGGATAGCCATAGATAAAGTGCCTCCTATATGTAAGGGTACATTTTTAGCTCACCGTCTGACGTCTTCAGTAAAGTCAAGGGCTGCTGATGACCGCACTCATGTGGGTAAAAGACACGTTCATGCGGCATATAAGTTTATTGTAGACGTGGGCTGTTACTTCCAGGTATCCTCCAGCAAGATGTGCGGTGAGTCACAAGGTTCAAACATACTGACATTTCATACCTAGTAGATTAAGCAGTCATAGGGAACCCTCAGAGTCAATGTTCACCACAAAGGCTCCGTCTGATGTCCAAGATCAGGTTGAGACAGTTAAAATGTTCACATCCAATTTCGGGAATATCCTTGTTGATGTGTGAAAGTCTGTGTGCCACCTGCACATAAGTCAGATGCTGAGCGCTTTCGCTTGTTTCCAAGCTTCCTCAGAGCTAGTGTGGTATCAGTAGCTGAGTGTTTAAATAGCCTTGTGGCTAATGTTCCATTTCCTTTTCCTTATAATCAGCACCTGAATACCCTGGCCTGACCTTAATTACAATCACCAAAATGTGCCAAACACACTCATACACACATCTATACAGACAAACCATTAATGGTAATGGATATATAGGGATTCAATCTGATCGGCTTGTGTATGTGATCAGATTTGAATATTACATCTCCCACCATATATCATAAGATAAGAAAGGACTTGTCAAACAGTTACTATTAATACACAGGACCCACGATCAGGAAGTGCTGCCTTGTTGATCAAGCCTGTGCATAAGTGGCCGTGTATTAAACAACAGTGGGATGATGATGATAATATCATATAAGGGTGAGAGGGAACGGTCTATTGTTCCAATTAAATTAAATTGCATCTCACATACAAAAAATAATAGATAAATAAATCATCAGTCAAAAGGTAAATATCCCCGCAGTTAGTTCACGGCCACATAGTGGACAGAAAAAAAAAAAAAAAAAAAAAAAAAAAAAAAAATGGAACAATAAAAGTAAAAAACGCAGCAAGCTTTGATTCTGAATAAAATGAATTACAGCTACATCCTGTGTATTGTCATCACTACATGAGATAGGGATATTATTGCTGGTAAAGTCGCACATAATGACTAAATATAGAGTGATTCCAAATGGTCTAAAAGTGCAGTTACGTTTGAACATTCCAGTGTCCCTATCCCCACATAGGGCAACAATAAAGTATATTGTGCAGGTTATTATTTTAAATATGAATGTCCATAGTGAAAGACATTACAGCTTTAATCTACTCAGTTAGTATATAACCTGTTGATTAACATGAACTGAAATGAGATAAAATCGCAAATGACCATTTCTTATAAATTGCATCTCACACACTAGGTATTATCATCCATGTGGTAGTCAAGGATATAATTATAGATCAAATTGCATACAATCTATTTTTCTTAAAAATTATTATCGGTCAACAGTCAGGAGAAGATGTGGATCGCCAAGCCAATCAGGCTTCGGACAGGAGCAATTAGATTATTTCCTATTAAATCATTGTTCCAAAAAAGGGGACAAATTGAATTCATTATTTAACCCAAAAGGCTGCATACTGTTTAAATAGAAGATCCACATCTTCTCCTTCTGATATAGGATCTTATCGAAATCTCCACGTCTATGGGGTAAGTTAAGTCTGTATATACCCTTGACCTTAAGGCCATCTGGTTTGCCCTCATGTTTTTCTAGGAAATGCAATGACAGGGGCCGGTCATCATCCTTGTTGAGGATACTTTGGATGTGTTCGCCAGTCCTGATTTTTAGTTCTCTTTTGGTTTTGCCAACATAAATAAGGCCACACGGGCAAGTCAACATGTAGATTACCCGTGTGGTTGTACAGTTAATAAAACTGTTGATTCTAAACCGTCTTTTATTGTCAGAACTGGCGAACACATCCGTCCTGTCCACATACCTACACACAGGGCATCTGCCACAACTGTACATACCTCTCAAAGGTGGAAGGTCAGTAAGCCAGCTGCGTTTTTTAGGGCGGGTATACTCAGAATGCACCAAGCGGTCCCTCAGATTGGTTGCTCTACGAGCAGTGAGCAGGGGTTTTTGGCTGACAAGTCTTCCCAAGATGGGAGCCTCAGACAGGATATGCCAATGACGGCCCAAAATTTCTTTAATTTGGTCCCACTGGGTACCAAATTTGGTAATAATTCTTAGGGGAGGGTGATCTGAGATTTTTCTCTTTTCTTTGGTGGAGTTCATCAACAAGGACGATCTATTTGTCTGCAGTGCTCTTTTTTTAGCACGTCTAATACATGTGTGCGAATAGCCCCTGTCGCGAAATCTCCCATGTAAATCATGCATTTCTCTATGGAAATCCCCTTCCTCTGAGCAGTTCCTTCTTGCGCGGAGGAACTGTCCCACGGGGATACCCCGTTTTAGGGATGTGGGATGATGGCTAGACGCCAGCAGCAAAGTATTTGCCGCTGTGTCTTTTCGAAAGGTTTTTGTATGTATCTTATCATCCTTTACAAACACAGTGAGGTCCAAAAACGACAGTTCATTGGCGTCATATGTATATGTTAACTTGATGTTACGATCATTGTCATTAAGTTCCTCTATGAATTGTGTCAATTCAGATGGCAGGCCATCCCAAATCATAATAACATCATCGATGTACCTCAGCCACAGGCGACAGTGGCCGAGGTACATCGACGAGGGGTACACACATTCAGATTCCCAAAAGCCCAGATGCAGGCATGCGTATGATGGGGCCCATGGGGCACCCATCGATGTGCCTCTAATTTGTTTGTAATATGTCCCAAGAAATTGGAAGTAGTTATTTTCTAACATAAATAACAAAAGTTCAATGATAAATTCGTTTTGCCCAGCTAATAATGGGTATTTTTTATCCAAAAAGAATTGTGTCGCTGCTAGTCCCCATCTGTGCGGGATCGATGTGTATAGCGACTCTACATCGATTCCGACCAGTAACATGCCCTTAGGTAGCGATATATCTGCCAGATGCCCCAAAACATCTCGTGTGTCCTGAACATACGATGGTAGTTCATGTACGAGTTCTTTAATCAGTAAGTCCACATACTTCCCGACCCTTTCAAGGGGACCCTTCACAGCTGACACTATCGGTCTTCCCGGGGGGTCGGTGATGGACTTATGTAGTTTGGGGATGGTGTATAAAGTGGGGATGTTGAATTCACTGACACTGAGGTATTCGCATTCTTTTTTGATAATTAGACCTGCCTCAAGGGCTAGTTCAAGTTTAAAGTTTAAATCTGAAACCATTTGAGGAAATGGATTCTGGTGTAGCCGTAAATATGTGGACTCATCACGGAGGAGACGCATGGTTTGTTCCTCATATAGGGTATGGGACATAAGGACCGTATTACCTCCCTTGTCACTTGCTTTGATGACAATATCTTTTGCGTTCTCTAATTCCCGTAGGGCCCTTCTCTCTTCACGACTGAGATTATCATATCCTTTATACTCCCAGTTGACACCCGCAAGATCCCTTTTTACCTGTTCCAAAAAGAACTGAATATGTCTATGTTTGGACAGGGGGGGCATTTTTTGAGATTTAATCGTCAATTGGGGTGGACGAGGGCAGCTACGTGATGACTGGGTGATTTCCCCTTCTGAGTTCCATTCTTGATTTTCATCAAGAAGGGCGATCAGGGCCTCAAGAGAATCACGTTCTTGTTTGTCTAGCTGGTCCATGTCTGTATCTTGAATATCCCTCTTTGCGTGCCAGTACCTAAAAATTAGTTTCCTCAGAAACAAATTGAGATCTTTAAAAACCTCAAATTCACTCATCGTTGTGGTGGGAGAAAATGTTAGGCCTTTTTGTAACAGGGAAATATGATGGTGATTTAGGGGGAAATCTGATAGGTTGACAACCTTCAGATCTGGTTGTAGTTTTTCTGAAGGGTCACTAGGTAGATTTTTTTCTTCTTTATCTAGAGTTTGCGTGACCCTGATCTGAGTTCCCTTTGATTTTCCCTTCCTTCTTTTCCTTTTCCCCACTTTCCTCTGTTGGTTTGAGTCTGGGTTTTGGTCATGGATGTAGTTGGTTGGATGACTGTCCTGGGGAAAGCATCCCCTTCCTGATCTAAAAAAACCACAGTTTTTTCTGGTTGTTCAGGGTCACTGTCAGTAGACGTATACCTGGGTCTGGATGCACCTGATCGATTTCTCCTGCCCTTACGTGACCTACTCCTCCCTCGAGGTATTGTGGGGTCAAAGACTTCCCCTTTCTCCCAATCTAGAAGGTTCTGTTTGAATTTTTCTTGTTTGGTGATTTTGAGGATTTTTTGTGTTTTTTCAACTTCCTTTTTGAGCGAGTCATTGTATTTATTAAAATCCTGATCATTTTTATATGGTTCTAGCAATTGTGCACTGACATCAATCTCTTTTTTAATATCATCCAATTGTGTTTGTTCCTCATTGATAATCATATGCAGAACTGCTAGTCCACGTTCGAGACAACTTTGTTTCCATATTTCCAGGAATCTCGGTGTATGTAAGTGGGCAGCAGGTACTACCCTCTCCCTCAGTCCTCTAGGTATAACTTTATGTTCAATGTGGGACTTCAATGAAGAGATATCCCATTTCCTGTTGAGATATTTTATTGTTAGTTTTTTATGATTCTTGAATAATTTTCTAAGAGTCTCATCATGGTCGGATGCAGTTGGAGTTTCACCGGAAAACGCAGACTGTATTTCCAAGTCAATCTCATCTGCCAGTAAATATGCCATAGTTCCGGGGATAGGAAAAGAGGTCGGGGGAAGGAAGGGAGGGGGAGGGGGAGGGGAAAGGGGGGAAGGGGAAGGAGGTTGGGAAGAAGTGGAAGGATAAGGGGGGGGGGGGGGGGCGGAAGGTAGAGATGGGGAAAGGAAATAGGACGGAACTAGGGTAATCCAAAAATTTATAGAGCAATTGCCCAACAAGTCAACATAGATGTCTTTGACAATGGTTGTAAGATCTTATTCTAAAGATATGTATTTGGGTGTGGTATATTAAAAAAACATGGAGTGGACGATCTTACTACCTGACAAGGAGATTAAGGGTCCAGAAAGGAAGTCAGATCCTATAATAATGCATATACAGAAAAAAGAGGGGAGGACACCTTAATTCATCCAAGAATAGGTTCAGGGGAAGACGGATAGGGGAAAGGGGGATTTACCACCCAATGAAACAATTAATCAAATTAATTATACCCCTAAGGTTACCCAAATCATTTGTCAATTAACTCAATGGTGTGTAGCTAACAAGCTATCAGATAGTTGTTCAATGGACCATAAAGATATATATGAGAAAAAAGAAAAGGGGGCAAGAGGAGGCCTCCTAAAAAAGATGGTCCGCTCAAGAACAAACTGTTGTGAACCTGAAAAAACTTTATTGTGTCAATTTACTAAATAGAAACATAATCCACTAACCATGTATATTTAAAAAATAGGGCAAAGAAAGTCCTATTGTGTGCTGGTGGCCACCACAGACATTACACATACATCAAAATTTCATGCACTCCCACTCATCAAATTAATGTCACTGAAGACCCGGGTCTGTACAATTTTCATGGGATTCCAAAGCAAGGAGATGGCTTCATGAATAATAGACATTCGGTCCTTCTAGGATAAAGTGCAAGTGCTGGTGAAAAACAAGGAATGGCAGACTGTGGCATCCCATTTTGCCAGCCGTTGGGACTTTCCCAATTGTGGAGGGGCTATAGATGGGAAACATGTCCACATTGTGCCACCACCCCATTCGGGGGTCATATTATTTTAATTATAAGGGGTTCCACAGTATTGTTTTAATGGCGGTGGTGTCGGCACACTATGATTTTTTATATGTGGACGTGGGGAAGAATGGCCGGATGTCGGATGGAGGAGTATTTGCCCAGACGGAGTTCTGCCAGCGTCTCCAGAGTGGTGGCCTGGGATTGCCACCTGATGAGGATAACGTGGAAGGACTCCCCTTTGTCTTCATTGCCGATGAAGCCTTCGCTCTCAGCAAGCACCTCATGAGGCCATTCCCCCAAAGAACCCTCACCCCGGAGAGGAGGGTTTTTAATTACCGGCTGGCCAGAGCTAGAAGAGTGGTTGAGAATGCGTTTGGAATTCTGGCCAGCCGGTTCCGCCTGTTTCAAACAGCCATTAATTTGGCGGAATACAAACTTAATTTTATCATTTTATCGTGCTGCATTCTGCACAACTTTTTAAATAAGCATTCTCCAAATTATATAGGCACAGTTGGGCCTGAGGCCGGATAAATAGAAGCCAACCTTACAGGCCTGGATACTGTCCGTACTGGCTTGGCCCCCCAAAGTGCCCGTCAAGTTAGACAGCAATATGTTAATTATTTTATGGGTAGGGGGGCCATTGCAATGGGCCAGGATATATAATTTTTGACAATAAAAAAATTATTGATGAAATCTTGCATTATATTTATTGCTTGCCTTTCTTTTGGGCTGTCTCCTAGGTTATGGTCGAGCAGTTGTAGTGCCAACTGTATTGTAATTTTAAATGTCTAAATAAGCTCCATTGCCACTGTAAACAACTTTTTTACAATTATAACTAAAATGATACTGAGCCTTGAAATAACAAACCACACATTTATTTAATTCCTATAAGGAGATGTTTTTATTAATGGTTGTTATGCATTCAGTTCTGCATTTAGTATAAAATGTTCATAGACAAAAATAGAATGATATCTTAATAATGTAGCAAAATATAATTATATCTAAATATTTATACCTAATCCACAAAAAAATATTTTTGGCTTTTTGATTTTCACAAACAGGCTTTTTTTTTTGTTTTGGGAAAATCAAGTTTTGTTTTTTTTTTTTTTTTTTTTAAAGCAATTTTTTTGTTTATGTTTTTTTTTTTTATCAAGTTATTTTTGTTTTTATTATTTTTTTTTAATAAAGTTTGTATATTAATTTTTTTTGGTTTTTTAAAATCAAGTTTTTGAATTTTTTTGTTTTTTTAAAATCAAGTTTTGGAATGTTTTTTGTTTTTTAAAATCAATTTTTTTGGTTTTTTAAAATCAATTTTAATTTTTTTGGTTTTTTAAAATCAAGTTTTTTAATTTTTTTGGTTTTTTAAAATCAAGTTTTTTAATTTTTTTGGTTTTTTAAAATCAAGTTTTTTAATTTTTTTGGTTTTTTAAAATCAATTTTTTTAATTTTTTTGGTTTTTTAAAATCAAGTTTTTTAATTTTTTTGGTTTTTTAAAATCAAGTTTTTTAATTTTTTTGGTTTTTTAAAATCAAGTTTTTTAATTTTTTTGTTTTTTTAAAATCAAGTTTTTTAATTTTTTTGTTTTTTTAAAATCAAGTTTTTTAATTTTTTTGGTTTTTTAAAATCAAGTTTTTTAATTTTTTTGGTTTTTTAAAATCAAGTTTTTTATTTTTTTTTTTTTGTGTTTTTTTGAAAATCAATTTTTATTTTTTTGTGGATTTTTGAGGTATTTACGAGAAACAGCCCTCCTTTTTTACATTAGGTTAAACAGCCATTTATGTTCTGCCAAAAAAAAAAAAGAGAAGGCCCAGAATGGGGTCAGCAAAACAGGAAATGAAGGACATGATTGATGTTTTGGGGTTTAAAAAAGGGCATTTAGATTCGACCCAAAACATCAATCATGTCCTTCATTTCCTGCTGCATACGATCCAGCCGATTCCGCATTTGATCGATCTCCCCATTCCAGGCCATGATTTGAGCAATTAGCCGTTGGGCACTGTCTGTGGTGAAATAGTCACTTGGACCTAAAGTGGAATGAAAAAAAAAATATGTTTAGAAATATGCACACATAAGTTTACCTTACCATAAAGCTGGTGTCTCAAACACTGACCTGGTGGGGTGCCCATGTCGCATACTTCATGAACATCCTCGGGGGTGGCGCTGTTGCTTGACTCAAGCACAACCAGATCACCTAAAATAGAGTAGAAAAATTACATAAAATAAAAGGCAGCCATGCATAGATTACCGTAAGCTGGTGTGTCAGACACTCACCTGGTGGGGTGCCCATGTCGCCCACCTCTCCTTCCTCCACATCCTCAATGGGACTTGGGCTTATTTCCCAATCATGTTTTGCTTGAGGTGGACTGTCTTCTGGTTGTTGGCTGAGTGATTTTTCCCCTATGTGAAACAAAAAATTATTAATCTAATTAGCACACAGATATTTTAGTACATAGTAATTTTCCAACATTTGTAATGAAGTGGTTTGTGTAGAGTTCCTATTTTACCTCAATATTTAAAATTAGAAAGACATATCGGATAGATAGATATCAATATCTCAAAATATAGTTAATAATCTTTTGATCTCTCTCTATATCTGGAACAAAATCTCTAAATATCTAACTAAATGTAAAGCCAAAAAATTAAGATAACTTCAAATCTTCAAAAAGAATGTTTTACATTTCTATATCTATCTATCTACCTATCTCTATATTTCTCTCTCTCTCTATATATTTCTCTCTCTCTCTCTCTCTCTCTATATCTCTATATCTATCTCTCAATATATATATATATATATATATATATATATATATATATATATATATATCTCTCTCTCTATAGTTATATATATATATATATATATATATATAGTTATATATATATGTATATATATATATATATATATATATATATATATATATATATATATGTATATATATATATGTATATGTATATATATATGTATATATATATATATATATGTATGTATATATATGTGTATATGTATATATAGATATATATCTATAGATATGTAACGAGGTTTCTTAAAAGATCGTTTAAAACGATGAACAAAAAATCGGATAGGAAGGAAAAGCACATGGAGCAGTATACAAGGTAATAAACACAAGAGAAAAACACGACAAGTACTTACTTTTTTTAAGAACTTTCCGGATACGTCGGTATTGATCCGGCTCCCTGAGTTTCAGGTCAGACCATCTTTTTCGCAGTTGATCTTTGGAGCGCTGGACCCCAAAAGATGCCTGCAAAGTCTCCACGACCTTCGCCATTATTTTGGCCTTGCGCAAATTTGGCCGTGCGTACGGCCCATAATTGCCATCATAGTCGTCTTTGTGAAGAATGGCCACCATCTCCACCATCTCTTTAAAACTCATATTAGAGGCCTTAAATCTAGGCCTCATAGATTTCGCTGACGTTCCAGCCTCCGGGCTGTCTCCACTACCTGAGGTCGTCAACATTTCAGGTGTCTCCGCCATTCTTTAACTCCACTACGCGCCGTAACAAAAAATGGGCGGAGAACATGAGTTAAAATCGAACGTCAGGGGCGGGCGACGCAGGCGGAGTTTCACACATGCGTAGTGTATAAAGAGGGGCCTTGCGCACGTGTCGTACGTACGTTCTGTGCGTCGAATTAGGGGGCGGAGAACATGAGTTAATTTCGAACGTCAGGGGCGGGCGACGCAGGCGGAGTTTCACACATGCGTAGTGTATAAAGAGGGCCCTTGCGCACGTGTCGTACGTACGTTCTGTGCGTCGAATTAGGGGGCGGAGAACATGAGTTAATTTCGAACGTCAGGGGCGGGCGACGCAGGCGGAGTTTCACACATGCGTAGTGTATGAAGAGGGCCCTTGCGCACGTGTCGTACGAACGTTCTGTGCGTAGGTGATAGTGGACCAGGACGTTACAAAACGAAGGTAATTTTAAATATATTTTTTTTGGGTTTTATGGTCATGACTTTGTAGCAAGCGGCCTATATGGCTTGATAGATTGATGAGGCCTACATAGGGAGAAGATGATGAGGGGTTAGCCGAAACCTATAATAAAAGTGTTTTTTGTCTTGTGACTTCATCTTTTCCAGATATAATGAATCCCCTATTTAAGGATCCAGAGTTCCTTACATCTTTTATTTCCAAATATCGAGAGATGAGGAATTTGTGGGAGGTGAAACACCCTCAGTATTATGCTAAGCATGTGAGGAAGTCAACGCTGGAGAGACTTCTGGCCTTTGTCCAGGCGACCATCCCGGAAGCAACAATGGAGACATTGCTCAAGAAAATTGGGGGCTTGAGGAACATGTATAAGAGGGAGCATAAGAAGATCCAGGAATCAAGGAGATCAGGACCATCAGCAGATGATGTTTATGTACCCAGGCTGTGGTACTATAATCAACTACGTTTTCTGGATGACCAGAATGAAGCCAGGCCATCACTTTCAACCCTTCCCTCCACCCTTCCCTCCACCCCAGCAGAGGCTGATGAGGAGCAAGCTGGGTCTTCCATCCTGGATGAACCAGATATGACCATCTGGAGTCAGGTAAATTATTTTAACAAATATTTACTGTACTAATATTAATGATGTTAACTGGATGTTATAATTGTCTAAAATAATTTGGCACTCAAAATTGGGTATACATATCAATTGACAGTAGTGGCTAAATATGTTTGGCACCTGCTTGAAATAATTAGGGTGTCTGATTAGACTCTTTTATTAAAGAGAAGTATTCACATTGAATTTGCTATTCATGAGAAGCAAACTGTGTGTCATTGATGAACCCAAAAAAATATACTCAAACTATTGTCCTTTTTTTATACACAGGATGAGTCCATCCAGGAGGAATGTGGGGAAAGTGGCAGGCAGGAGGAGACCAGGCCCATGGACAGCCTGGAGGAGGCCGGATTCACCATCATCCTGGAGGAGGCTGGGCCCAGTGTCAGGCAGGAGGTGGCTGCTCCCAGTGAGGTGGCTGCTCCCAGTGAGGTGGCTGGGCCAAGTGAGGTGGCTGGGCCCAGTAGGAGCCTGACCGAATCCCAAGTGCCTCCCCTCCACCTTCCCAAAAAAAGGGCCAGGAAGGGGATGGTCACACAGGACGCATCCCTGTGCCTCATGCAAGAGGCCACCCGTTTTTTAAGGAGCCCCCCCGAAGCGGAAGAATCCTATGGCTGCTACTTAGCCAGCAGGCTTCTTCAGATGAATAGGGAGCAGCGCCTCATTTGTGAGCGCCTATTTGGGGAAACAATCCATAAGGGGCTGCAGGGCACGCTAACACAAAACACCCAACTACATGAGGCAGCCCCCCCTCCTCCTCCTCCTCCTCCTCCTCCTCCTCCTCCTCCTGCCACAACTGAAACACCAGAGCCACAGCCTCAAAAGAAGGCTACAGGGAAGGCTGCAGGGCAGCGTGGAGGAAAGGCTGCAGGGAAGAGAAGAAAATGATGACCTGGGTTCAGTCTGGTCTGACAGAAGACGCAGGCTGTTGTAGGACCACAGTCTGGGGACATCTAGATCATCTGCTGGTGCTGTTGATCTCTGGGATTCTTGGACCAGATTGTGCTCCCTCTTATATGGACTCCGCAAGATCCCAATTTTCTGGTACACCGACTTTTTCCAGCGTTGACTTCCTCTTTATTTTATTTTGACCATGAATAAATGGATCATTTTTTGAGTTTAGCAAAAGACTTTTTATGTTTTTTCTTTGAAATCATTGATTTTACACACAATGTTAAATTAACAAGGGACAACAATCTCATTGAGTTTGAAAAAAAACACACCAAAAATACATTACTAATGTTAATAATGTTCAAGTGGTAAGTCTTGAAAATCCAAAAATTTACGTAACCAAAAATGGTGCTTTGGGTTAACTTTATCTAAAAACTAAAAAATAATCACTATAAAAAAAAAAAAAACAGAATAATGGGTTCTTTGTGGTAACTTTACAAACCTAAAAAAAAAAAAGGGGAAAAAGTATTATTAGTATGGAAACATTGTTTTTAAAATGCATACTATATCATTCATGAGATCAAAGAGAAAAAGAATCCAGAAATCAGTTTGGGAGAACTCTGATTATGAACAGCAAAACACCTTCGTTCTTTATAGAGCCTTCGTAAAGAAGAAATAAAATGCGCTGCATTCAACGATCACAGATTTTGCAGCGTGATGAATGTGCTACCTACAATACGAACACTAGTTTTACTAGACCGAGTGCTTCCGTTTAGTTTTTGCTTATGAGCATGCGTCGTTTTTTTGTCCGTCGGACTAGCATACAGACGAGCGGACTTCGGGGTCCGTCGTACTTACGACGTAAAGATTTGAAGCATGCTTCAAATCTAAAGTCCGTCGGATTTGAGGCTAAAAAAGTCCGTTGAAAGTCCGGAGAAGCCCACACACGATCGGATTACCAGCCAGCTTTAGTCCGTCAGCGTCCGTTGGACTTTTGTAGACGAAAAGTCCGACCGTGTGTACGCGGCATAAGAGTGGCAATTCCCTTCCACAGGCAGTGGTGTCAGTGGGGAGCATTGATAGTTTCAAGAAACTATTAGATAAGCGCCTGAACGACCACCACATACAGGGATATACAATCTAATACTGTCATATAATCACACATATAGGTTGGACTTGATGGACTTTTTTCAACCTCACCTACTATGTAACTATGTAAGAAGGTACAGATGTTTATTTCCAGTATCGGGGAGTAACTGTTCTGGCTGCAGTAAGAAAATGTCTAAGCATGTCTTTTTTCACCGTCTTAAGGGGTCCGGGGATCATGGATAGGAGAGCTATCGCACGTGATGCATGGATAGAAGTATCTAAAAGTTTGCAATATAGATCAAAAATTTGTTTCCAGAACATCTGCACAGGTGGGCAATCCCACCAGATGTGAAGCACGTTTCCCTTCGAGGCAATGCATGGGGACAGGTGGGGGGCCAGTGTGAGAGGGGACAGGTGGGGGGCCAGTGTGAGAGGGGACAGGTGGGGGGGCAGTGTGAGAGGGGACAGGTGGGGGGTTAGTGTGAGAGGGGACAGGTGGGGGGCCAGTGTGAGAGGGGACAGGTGGGGGGCCAGTGTGAGGGGGGGCAGTGTGAGAGGGGACAGGTGGGTGGCCAGTGTGAGAGGGGACAGGTGGGGGGGCAGTGTGAGAGGGGACAGGTGGGGGGCCAGTGTGAGAGGGGACAGGTGGGGGGGCAGTCTGAGAGGGGACAGGTGGGGGGGCAGTCTGAGAGGGGACAGGTGGGGGGGCAGTCTGAGAGGGGACAGGTGGGGGGCCAGTGTGAGGGGGGGCAGTGTGAGAGGGGACAGGTGGGTGGCCAGTGTGAGAGGGGACAGGTGGGGGGGCAGTCTGAGAGGGGACAGGTGGGGGGGCAGTCTGAGAGGGGACAGGTGGGGGGGCAGTCTGAGAGGGGACAGGTGGGGGGGCAGTCTGAGAGGGGACAGGTGGGGGGGCAGTGTGAGAGGGGACAGGTGGGGGCCAGTGTGAGAGGGGACAGGTGGGGGCCAGTGTGAGAGGGGACAGGTGGGGGGCTAGTGTGAGAGGGGACAGGTGGGGGCCAGTGTGAGAGGGGACAGGTGGGGGGCTAGTGTGAGAGGGGACAGGTGGGGGGCAGCGTGAGAGGGGACAGGTGGGGGGGCAGCGTGAGAGGGGACAGGTGGGGGGGCAGTGTGAGAAGGGACAGGTGGGGGGCCAGTGTGAGAGGGGACAGGTGGGGGGGCAGTGTGAGAGGGGACAGGTGGGGGGGCAGTGTGAGAGGGGACAGGTGGGGGCCAGTGTGAGAGGGGACAGGTGGGGGGGCCAGTGTGAGAGGGAACAGGTGGGGGGGCAGTGTGAGAGGGAACAGGTGGGGGGGCAGTGTGAGAGGGGACAGGTGGGGGGGCAGTGTGAGAGGGGACAGGTGGGGGGCCAGTGTGAGAGGGGACAGGTGGGGGGCCAGTGTGAGAGGGGACAGGTGGGGGGCCAGTGTGAGAGGGGACAGGTGGGGGCCAGTGTGAGAGGGGACAGGTGGGGGCCAGTGTGAGAGGGGACAGGTGGGGGCCAGTGTGAGAGGGGACAGGTGGGGGGGCAGTGTGAGAGGGGACAGGTGGGGGGGGCAGTGTGAGAGGGGACAGGTGGGGGGGGGCCAGTGTGAGAGGGGACAGGTGGGGGGGCAGTGTGAGAGGGGACAGGTGGGGGGCAGTGTGAGAGGGGACAGGTGGGGGGCAGTGTGAGAGGGGACAGGTGGGGGGCAGTGTGAGAGGGGACAGGTGGGGGGCCAGTGTGAGAGGGGACAGGTGGGGGCCAGTGTGAGAGGGGACAGGTGGGGGGCCAGTGTGAGAGGGGACAGGTGGGGGCCAGTGTGAGAGGGGACAGGTGGGGGGGCAGTGTGAGAGGGGACAGGTGGGGGGCAGTGTGAGAGGGGACAGGTGGGGGGCCAGTGTTAGAGGGGACAGGTGGGGGCCAGTGTGAGAGGGGACAGGTGGGGGGGGCCAGTGTGAGAGGGGACAGGTGGGGGGGGCCAGTGTGAGAGGGGACAGGTGGGGGGGGCCAGTGTGAGAGGGGACAGGTGGGGGGGCAGTGTGAGAGGGGACAGGTGGGGGGGCAGTGTGAGAGGGGACAGGTGGGGGGGGCCAGTGTGAGAGGGGACAGGTGGGGGGGCAGTGTGAGAGGGGACAGGTGGGGGGCAGTGTGAGAGGGGACAGGTGGGGGGCAGTGTGAGAGGGGACAGGTGGGGGGCCAGTGTGAGAGGGGACAGGTGGGGGGGGCCAGTGTGAGAGGGGACAGGTGGGGGGGGCCAGTGTGAGAGGGGACAGGTGGGGGGGGCCAGTGTGAGAGGGGACAGGTGGGGGGGCAGTGTGAGAGGGGACAGGTGGGGGGGCAGTGTGAGAGGGGACAGGTGGGGGGGGCCAGTGTGAGAGGGGACAGGTGGGGGGGCAGTGTGAGAGGGGACAGGTGGGGGGCAGTGTGAGAGGGGACAGGTGGGGGGCAGTGTGAGAGGGGACAGGTGGGGGGCCAGTGTGAGAGGGGACAGGTGGGGGCCAGTGTGAGAGGGGACAGGTGGGGGCCAGTGTGAGAGGGGACAGGTGGGGGGGCAGTGTGAGAGGGGACAGGTGGGGGGGCAGTGTGAGAGGGGACAGGTGGGGGGGCAGTGTGAGAGGGGACAGGTGGGGGGGCAGTGTGAGAGGGGACAGGTGGGGGGCCAGTGTGAGAGGGGACAGGTGGGGGGGCAGTGTGAGAGGGGACAGGTGGGGGGGCAGTGTGAGAGGGGACAGGTGGGGGGACAGGTGGGGGGCCAGTGTGAGAGGGGACAGGTGGGGGGCCAGTGTGAGAGGGGACAGGTGGGGGGCCAGTGTGAGAGGGGACAGGTGGGGGGGCAGTGTGAGAGGGGACAGGTGGGGGGGCAGTGTGAGAGGGGACAGGTGGGGGGCCAGTGTGAGAGGGGACAGGTGGGGGGCCAGTGTGAGAGGGGACAGGTGGGGGGCAGTGTGAGAGGGGACAGGTGGGGGGCCAGTGTGAGAGGGGACAGGTGGGGGGCCAGTGTGAGAGGGGACAGGTGGGGGGCCAGTGTGAGAGGGGACAGGTGGGGGGGCAGTGTGAGAGGGGACAGGTGGGGGGGCAGTGTGAGAGGGGACAGGTGGGGGGGCAGTGTGAGAGGGGACAGGTGGGGGGCCAGTGTGAGAGGGGACAGGTGGGGGGGCAGTGTGAGAGGGGACAGGTGGGGGGGCAGTGTGAGAGGGGACAGGTGGGGGGGCAGTGTGAGAGGGGACAGGTGGGGGGCCAGTGTGAGAGGGGACAGGTGGGGGGCCAGTGTGAGAGGGGACAGGTGGGGGGCCAGTGTGAGAGGGGACAGGTGGGGGGCCAGTGTGAGAGGGGACAGGTGGGGGGCTAGTGTGAGAGGGGACAGGTGGGGGCCAGTGTGAGAGGGGACAGGTGGGGGGCAGCGTGAGAGGGGACAGGTGGGGGGGCAGCGTGAGAGGGGACAGGTGGGGGGGCAGTGTGAGAGGGGACAGGTGGGGGGCCAGTGTGAGAGGGGACAGGTGGGGGGCCAGTGTGAGAGGGGACAGGTGGGGGGGCAGTGTGAGAGGGGACAGGTGGGGGCCAGTGTGAGAGGGGACAGGTGGGGGGACAGGTGGGGGGCCAGTGTGAGAGGGGACAGGTGGGGGGCCAGTGTGAGAGGGGACAGGTGGGGGGCCAGTGTGAGAGGGGACAGGTGGGGGGGCAGTGTGAGAGGGGACAGGTGGGGGGGCAGTGTGAGAGGGGACAGGTGGGGGGCCAGTGTGAGAGGGGACAGGTGGGGGGCCAGTGTGAGAGGGGACAGGTGGGGGGGCAGTGTGAGAGGGGACAGGTGGGGGGGCAGTGTGAGAGGGGACAGGTGGGGGGGGCCAGTGTGAGAGGGGACAGGTGGGGGGGCAGTGTGAGAGGGGACAGGTGGGGGGCAGTGTGAGAGGGGACAGGTGGGGGGCAGTGTGAGAGGGGACAGGTGGGGGGCCAGTGTGAGAGGGGACAGGTGGGGGGAGAGGGGACAGGTGGGGGGCAGTGTGAGAGGGGACAGGTGGGGGGCCAGTGTGAGAGGGGACAGGTGGGGGGGGCCAGTGTGAGAGGGGACAGGTGGGGGGGCCAGTGTGAGAGGGGACAGGTGGGGGGGGCCAGTGTGAGAGGGGACAGGTGGGGGGGCAGTGTGAGAGGGGACAGGTGGGGGGGCAGTGTGAGAGGGGGACAGGTGGGGGGGCAGTGTGAGAGGGGACAGGTGGGGGGGCAGTGGTGAGAGGGGACAGGTGGGGGGGCAGTGTGAGAGGGGACAGGTGGGGGGCAGTGTGAGAGGGGACAGGTGGGGGGGCCAGTGTGAGAGGGGACAGGTGGGGGGCCAGTGTGAGAGGGGACAGGTGGGGGGGCCAGTGTGAGAGGGGACAGGGTGGGGGGGCAGTGTGAGAGGGGACAGGTGGGGGGCGGTGGGGACAGTGGGTGAGAGGGGACAGGTGGGGGGGGCAGTGTGAGAGGGGACAGGTGGGGGGGCCAGTGTGAGAGGGGACAGGTGGGGGGGGGCCAGTGTGAGAGGGGACAGGTGGGGGGGCAGTGTGAGAGGGGACAGGTGGGAGGGGGGCAGTGTGAGAGGGGACAGGTGGGGGGGCCAGTGTGAGAGGGGACAGGTGGTGGGGCCAGTGTGAGAGGGGACAGGTGGGGGGGCCAGTGTGAGAGGGGACAGGTGGGGGGCAGTGTGGAGAGGGGACAGGTGGGGGGCCAGTGTGAGAGGGGACAGGTGGGGGGGCCAGTGTGAGAGGGGACAGGTGGGGGGCAGTGTGAGAGGGGACAGGTGGGGGGCCAGTGTGAGAGGGGACAGGTGGGGGGCCAGTGTGAGAGGGGACAGGTGGGGGGCCAGTGTGAGAGGGGACAGGTGGGGGGCCAGTGTGAGAGGGGACAGGTGGGGGGCCAGTGTGAGAGGGGACAGGTGGGGGGGCCAGTGTGAGAGGGGACAGGTGGGGGGCCAGTGTGTGAGAGGGGACAGGTGGGGGGGCCAGTGTGAGAGGGGACAGGTGGGGGGGCAGTGTGAGAGGGGACAGGTGGGGGGGGCAGTGTGAGAGGGGACAGGTGGGGGGCCAGTGTGAGAGGGGACAGGTGGGGGGCCAGTGTGAGAGGGGACAGGTGGGGGGCAGTGTGAGAGGGGACAGGTGGGGGGCCAGTGTGAGAGGGGACAGGTGGGGGGCCAGTGTGAGAGGGGACAGGTGGGGGGGCCAGTGTGAGAGGGGACAGGTGGGGGGGGCAGTGTGAGAGGGGACAGGTGGGGGGGCAGTGTGAGAGGGGACAGGTGGGGGGGCCAGTGTGAGAGGGGACAGGTGGGGGGCCAGTGTGAGAGGGGACAGGTGGGGGGCCAGTGTGAGAGGGGACAGGTGGGGGGCAGTGTGAGAGGGGACAGGTGGGGGGGCAGTGTGAGAGGGGACAGGTGGGGGGCCAGTGTGAGAGGGGACAGGTGGGGGGCCAGTGTGAGAGGGGACAGGTGGGGGGCAGTGTGAGAGGGGACAGGTGGGGGGCCAGTGTGAGAGGGGACAGGTGGGGGGCCAGTGTGAGAGGGGACAGGTGGGGGGCCAGTGTGAGAGGGGACAGGTGGGGGGGGCAATGTGAGAGGGGACAGGTGGGGGGGCAGTGTGAGAGGGGACAGGTGGGGGGGCAATGTGAGAAGGGACAGGTGGGGGGGCAGTGTGAGAGGGGACAGGTGGGGGGCCAGTGTGAGAGGGGACAGGTGGGGGGCAGTGTGAGAGGGGACAGGTGGTGGCCAGTGTGAGAGTGGGGACGTGAGAGGGGACAGGTGGGGGGCCAGTGTGAGAGGGGACAGGTGGGGGGCCAGTGTGAGAGGGGACAGGTGGGGGGCCAGTGTGAGAGGGGACAGGTGGGGGGGCAGTGTGAGAGGGGACAGGTGGGGGGGCAATGTGAGAAGGGACAGGTGGGGGGGCAGTGTGAGAGGGGACAGGTGGGGGGCCAGTGTGAGAGGGGACAGGTGGGGGGCAGTGTGAGAGGGGACAGGTGGGTGGCCAGTGTGAGAGGGGACAGGTGGGGGGCCAGTGTTGTGCTTAACTTACATGAGAAGCACATATGGAAGAAGCAGCATGCTTCCTTGTGATGTCCCTCCAGGCAGCACAGTTCACTTCCCGACTATCATTGTATCCAATGGAGAGGGGAGGGGCCTCTGTCCCGAGCGTGTATCAGCAAGACTCAGAGTGTACAAGCAGAGGGACAAACTTGTGCACTGAATCTGGTGTCTGCTCGGGTCAGAGGCCCCTCCCCTCTCCATTGTACTCACTGATATTCAGGAAGTGAACTGTGTGCGAGCTGCCGATCGCCCCCTCCCGCCCCCCTACCCTGTATAGTTAGATGCCAGCCAGGGGAGGTGCGGTGTCTTGGGGCCCCCCCACACTGGCAGAATTAAAGGGCCCAGTCGCAAGTGCGACTATTGCGACCCTGGAAATTCCTCCACTGGCTGCATTTGATGGTGCAGTGGTGGCAGTTGATAGGCACAGTGGCTGCGTTTGATGGCACAGTGGCTGTATATGATGGTACAGTGGCGGCAATTGATGGGCACAGTGGCTGCGTTTGATTTCAATAAAGGCATTATTTTGGGGTGCACCCGGCCTTTTTCCATTTTTCTGCCATCTGGCTGCGTTTGATGGCACAGTGGCTGCGTTTGATGGGCACAGTGGCTGCGTTTGATGGCCCAGTGGTGGCAATTGACGGGCACAGTGGCTGCGTTTGATGGCACAGTGGTTGTGTTTGATAGTACAGTGGCAGCAATTGATGGGCACAGTGGCTGCGTTTGATGGTACAGTGGCTGCGTTTGATGGCACAGTGGCGGCAATTGATGGACACAGTGGCTGCGTTTGATTGTACAGTGGTGACAATTGATGGGCACAGTGGCTGCGTTGGACGGCACAGCGGCTGCGATTGATGGTACAGTGAGGCTGCAACTGATGGGGTTTTTTTCAGAATTTTTCAGTTTGTTTTGAGCAGAAAATTTGAGCACCAGCCGCCATTGGTTAAGTGATGTAAAACAACAGGGCATCTATACCATCTAGTTATCACCTTAACCACTTCCGCATCGGCGCATTGTAAAATGACGCCGGCAGGAACATTCCCTCCTTCTGGGCAGGCGTCATATGACGTCCTCCCATTCTTGTTGCTCTTGCGCCACCCCTTGGGCGCGCAGCGCGGCAAACGGGGTTGAGTCGTGTCCCTCGGGACACAGCCCATCTCTGATCAGGTTAAAGGGCAAATGTGAATGGCTCTTTACCATGTGACCGGCTGTGTCCAATCACAGCCGGTCATATGCACGACCTCTGTGCACGCCGCTCATGGGCCCCCCTAGGGGCACTGTCAGGGAAGCTGTGTGCATAATTGTGCACAAAGACATGCACAAAGATGTGCACTTGCTAATAAGAATTCTCGAGTCACTAATAGAGGTTCTGTAACTCACGCACATGCGCATCAGTGTGAGTGTGCATCAGTACTTGGCGCCCTCTTGCCTATTTAAACTGGCTCCATAGACCAGAAGATTGCTGAGTGGTTGTCAGCTTCTACCGTCTGTGACCTGATCCTGTGCTTGTTCCTGTGTATACCCGGCCTGTTTGACTCTGCTCATTCCTGATACCTGAATGCTGAACCGACTTGTGATCCGACTCTGCCTTCTGCCTACTGTTCCGGTGCCTTCTCTGCCCGCTTAATACTGACCCTAACTTAACCCTGACTCCTCTCTGGATCCGATTCTGTACCTCTGCTTCTTGGCCATTACCGAATCCTGCCTGCCTGACCACCCGAGACCATGCATCCGCCTTGGTTGCTGTCTGCTGTCCTGCACCTGCTGCTGTGTACCTGCATCTGCCAGTCCACCAGTCTGCCTGCTGTTCTGCACCTGTTGGCGTGTATCCGCATTGGCCAGTCTACAAGCCTGCCTGCTGCTTGGCACCTGCTGCAAGTATCTTCTCTCCAGGATCTCCAACCAGGCACCTATGCCACTCCATGCCCTGTTATATCCTGTCACCACCTTTAGTAGAAACAGGACAGGAAGTGTAAGGGAAAGCCCTCCCGTCAGCTCAGCCTCAACCAGGTACATGATAGTACCACTTAGCCATGTCTGAGGCCAAAGGAGGTGCTTTCCCATTGAACATTAATTGCCAACAGATTCTTGCTCTGATTCAGTTTGTGAAAAATCTTCTCAATGATCACTGTTGGCTGAAGTACTGTATTCAACTTTTGACTTTGATTTCGCCCAATGACTCTGCGATGGGGAGGGCCTTCACATTTGAACCCTCTATAACTACATGTGCCTCTTTAGTACCCACCATAATCTTGCTGCCTCCAGAACCCCGGGTTGCCACACCAGAACGTTTCTCAGGAGATCGCAGTACGTTCCGGGCGTTTCGGAATACATGTCATTTATACTTCCTGCTTCAGCCACGGGACTTTCTCCTTGGATAAGACCAAAGCAGGATTTGTCATCTCCCTGCTGCTGAGAGAACCCCAATCCCGGGCCCATCCTCTACTGGAACAAGAAAGCCCATTATTACAGACTTTACACTCCTTCTTTGTGGCTATGGCCCAGCTCTACAAGGATCCTCAGCAGGCTGCCACGGCAGAATATACCCTTCATACAATGCAGCAAGGCCATAGGCCTGTGGAGGACTATATGATGGAATTTCGTAAATGGGGTGCAGACACTGACTGGAACGAGGCAGCCCTGCGTTACCAATTCTGTTTGGGCCTGTCAGAACCCCTTAAAGATGAACTGGCTAGAGGGGCTTTGCCCGATTTCCTAGAAGGTCTGATTCAATTTGTCATACAATTGGATCAGAGATTGCGTGATCGGCAATCTGAAAAGGTGGGCAGTCTTCATCCACCTAGGATGTTATCGAGACCTCATACCCATACCACTATACCTGTTGTTCCGCCTGTACCACTTTCATCCACATTTGACCTTGCAGAAGTGGAACCAAAGCCGATTGGCCTCCTCCGTTCTCCACTATCCACAAAGGAGAAGCTTCACCGCAGAATGGCTAACTTATGTTTCTACTGCGGACTTGCCCTGTGAGACCAAGTCAGCTGCCCTCTTCCTCATTTATGGCTGGATGCACTTCAGGAAATAATCCAGCTCATGTTGCTCTGCCCATCTCATTTCAAGTGTCTGGGCGAACTATTGCAGTTCAAGCTTTTATTGCTTTTTGCAGCTTGCAGTTGCTTTATGGACATTAACTTTGCCAAACAACATGACATTCCGTTACAACCCAAGAAGCTAAGTCAAACAGGCCAGGTATACACACGAACAAGCACAGGATCAGGTCACAGATGGTAGAAGCTGACGATCACTCAGCAATCTTCTGCTCTATGGAGCCAGTTTAAATAGGCAAGAGGGCGCCAAGTACTCATGCACACCAGTGCCAGTTGCGTCACTAGGGTTGGTGTCACACGGTGCGGTAAAACATGCTGTAACCCCCCTCCACCAACTATAGTCGCACCTCAGTACAGACCCCCCTCCTTCAGTACAGACCCCCTACCAAATATAGTCCCCCCCTCAGTACAGACCCTCCCTCCACAAAGTATAGTCCCCCCACAGTACAGACCCTCCCTCCACGAAGTATAATCCCCCCTCAGTACAGACCCTCCCTCCACAAAGTATAGTCCCCCCTCAGTACAGACCCTCCCTCCACGAAGTATAGTCCCCCCCTCAGTATAGACCCCCCACTTAGTACAGACCCCCTTTCCTCAGTATAGACCCCCCACTACGTATAAACCCCCTCCATCAGTACAGACCCACCTCAGTACAAACCACACCCCTCTCCCCAGGGCAAAGCCCCCCTCAATTAGTACAGGTCCCTGCCCCCAGGAAAAAGCAACCCCCACCGTCAATACAGCCCCCAGGACATACCACCCCCCCTCCATCAGTACAGCACCCCAGGACAAACTACCCCCTTTATCATTACAACCCCCCCCAGGACAAACCACCCCCCCTCCATCAGTACAGCCCCCCAGCACAAGCTATCCCCCTCCATGAGTACAGCCCCCTCCAGGACATACCACCTCCCTCCATCAGTACAGCCCCCTCCATCAGTACAGCCCCCCCATCAGTACAGCCCCCCAGGACAAACTACCCTCTTTATCAGTACAGCCCCCCCAGGACAAACTACCCCCTTTTATTAGTACAGCCCCCAGGACAAACTACCCCCTTTATCAGTACAGCCACCCCCAGTATAAACTACCCCCCTTTATCAGTACAGCCCCCCAGGTCAAACCACCCCCCTTTATCAGTTCAGCCCCCCAGCTGCCGCAACACCACGGAGGACAACCCCCCACCATCGCAAGCCGTCACTCCCCTCCCCCCTGCCCGTTACAGCACCAGCTCGGGCAGCTCAGGTACATGGAACACAGAGGTGGCAGCTGAAGAGGAGAGGACAGTGTGCAGTCGCGCCGCTCGGGTGGAGAATGGATGGAGACAGGCTCAAGCAGCAGCGCCGTAGTAAGAGGCAGAGAGAAGGAGGAGAAGACCCGCAGCGCTGGAGGTGGGTTTCCAGCTAAAAAAGAAAAACTCCACCAAAGATTGTATGTTTTGGTGGATCCTTCTGTAGTAGCAGTGATTCAAAGGCAGTTGGTTTGGCAAGAATATCTGAGATCGAAGAGATTGATCGTATATAAGACAATGCCTGCTGCCTCTGCAACCACTGCGTGGAGTTACACAGTGGTAATCGAATCTTGGAAGAGGAGGCTGCAGTCAATGTTGGATCGGACTGGAAGGCTTGAAATAGTCTTCTATGTTACTAGAGGGCCAGACACAGTTGATTGGAAGGCTGGTAAAAAAAGCCAGTGTTCCGAAGAAGGCAGTCATAGGGCCCAGATAGTTTGATATTCTAAAAGTAGGTATCACAGTGTCCCATATTTTAAGTGTTTGGCGAGTAAGATCAGCCAGAGTAAAGAGGCCCTTGCGAAGCGCGGGTGAGATCCACGGAAGTGCACAAAGATCTAAAGGATTCATGTGACCCTCCAGTTGTACCCATAACTTAGAAGAGGGATGATGGAACCAATCAAGAATATGTGAAAATATTGCTGCCTTATGGTAAATAGCAACATCAGATACCCCTGCCCCACCTCAGGAGAGATAATGTCCTACGAATTCTGGGGTGGGCTAAACTCCAAATAAAGTTAGAAAACATCCGGTGCAGTTTTCTAAAAAACAGGATTGGGAGGTGAATAGGAATAGTCTGGAATAAATAAAGAGGTGAGGAAGAATATCCATCTTAAGAATGTTGATTCTGGTGAACCATGAGAATCTTTTGGAAGTGTAGGAGGCCAAGTCCGACTGAATTTTATAAAGCAATAGGAGAAATTTTAAAGAGTATATTTGTGAAGCAGAGGCTGATATCTGGATCCCTAAATAACGAATAAAAGAGGGGCAGATATTAAATGGAAAATTTGTTGAAAGTTGCGTCATAGTCATTTGCGATTAAGGAATATTGAGGAATTCCGTTTTACCATAGTTAACCTTGAAGTTATTGACTTCGTCAAATCTCTGGAATTCCAGAAGTATTGAGGGAAGGGAGGTATGTGGTTGTGTAACAAATAAGAGCAGGTCATCTGCAAATAAAGCCATCTTTGCATGAAGAGGGCCCACCGAAAAAAACACGTAATGTTTGGGTTCTGTCGCAAGGCAATTGCCAGATGTTCCATTGTAAGGACATATGGAATGGGCAATAGAGAGCATCCCTGACGTGTTCCATTATAAATTGGAATAGCAGGAGACAAGGACCCATTCACTCTGATTCTGGCTAATGGAGATGAGCAAAGGGACAAAATCCATGAAATCATATAAGGGCCTAGACCAATCTGTTGAAGTGAGAGTTGTAAAAATTACCAACTAACGCGGTTGAGCGCTTTTTCAGCGTCGACCGCTAAAAGGCAAAGAGGAATATCTTGAGTACGTGAATAATCGGTTAACAGGAGGGTTTTAAGTGTGTTATCTCTTGCCTCTGGTCTGCTAACAACCAATCAGCTTTTAACTTCAGCTTGTTCGATTAAGGTTTGACAATAAAACTTAGAAGCTGATTGGTTACTATGCACAGCAGCACCAGATTCTGTGTGCACCAGTTTTAGTAAATCTCCCCCACGGAATATTTATCTCTCCTGCAGCCGGATCCTCTGAACCCCTCTGTATTGCTGAACTAATGTCCCCCAAAGTCTGCTGGAAAACTGACACTTCTTGGCTCCCCATGTTTCCGTTTAGCTGTTAACAGAGATAAACTTTGTGATTTTCTACATCTAATTCATTGCATGTAGCCCTTTGTTAATCAACAGACACAATCTATTAACTGAAAAAATATTGTCACATGCAGGTAAATATAGAAAACCAATAATTCATTAAAAAAAGCCAGATTCTATAATTTACTAAAAGGTTAACCTGATTATTAACCATTATTCAAAAGAGCTGTGATAGGAAATCAATGTTAATAGAGGTAAGAGAATGGAAGATACATAAACCAGTTTGGAATCAAAGTTCAGCAAATATTGCTTGTCCTCAGTATTAAATTTTGGATGACAGAAACCATTACCACAAAGAAGACAGGGGATACTTAGTAGAAGACCGGGGGCATATGGCTCAGGTCTTCTTGGCTCAATCTAGTAACAAACTTGATTTCATTTCTATCCTTGCTAAGTACTTTGTAAGCAATTGAACAGAAATAAGCCCCTTCCTACTAGACATCTGATAGCTGATGCTTATTCACATGCTTATTCCAATGACTCACCAAGAAAGGATAAAAGAATGAGGATGACAGTATTAGAGCTTCTTCACAAACAAGTCAGCAATGGGGTCTGTCATATTTGTCCATTCACATAGGCCCCTTACATGAGCACAGTCAGGTGGCACAACCAGAGGGCTGAGATGCCTTTTTAACTCGCCTCAGCTAACTGTCAAAACCAGACATTGTCCTCCAGATAGCCCCATACACATTGCAGCAGCACGTTGCATTTGACAGATGATACTGCCTGCCAATTGTGCTCCATAGAGATTAATGGGATAAATGCGACATGGAAAAGTAAGATTTCAGTGCGAAATCCCTATACAAACTAGCATACGGAAGGTGGCATATCCCCTCTCGATCACTTGCCAACCATGGGCCAGCTGCTGCTGACAACATGACCCACTGCAGATAGCGCACCAATAGCTAGGCCCTTGTGAAATAGGCAAAATTACTTTAACCACTTAAGGACCAGCCGCTACAGTTATACTGCGGCAGGTTGGCTCCCCTGGGCAAATCGCCGTAACTATACATTGGCTGCTTTAAGAGCTCTAGGGGGTGCACCCACGGCGCGACGCCACAGCCAATGCGTGTGGTCGGCGTGATGCCTGCCGGTCACCCGCGATCGCTCCTGACAGAGACAGAACGGAGATCTGTCAATGTAAATAGACAGATCTCTGTTCTGTCAGGGGAGGAAAGACAGATCTGCTGTTTCTACTGATTAGCAATCGGTCTCCTCCTCCAGGCAGTCCCATCCCCCCCAGTTAGAAATACTCCCTGGTTAACACGTTTAAACCCTTGATCGCCCCCTAGTGTCAACCCCTTCCCTGCCAGTGACATCTATACAGTAATCAGTGGCTATATTTCGCTTTGATCGCTGTATAAACGTCAATGGTCCCAAAAGTCCCAAAAGTGTCAAAAGTGTCTGCCGCAATGTCGCAGTCCCGTTAAAAGTCGCTGATTGCTGCCATTACTAGTAAAAAAATATAATACAAATGCCATAAATCTATCCCCTATTTTGTAGACGCGATAAATTTTGCGCAAACCAATCAATATACGCTTATTGTGATTTTTTTTTTTTAACAAAAATATGTAGAAGAATACATATTGGCCTAAACTGATGAAAAAATTAGTTTTTTAAAAAAAATTTTGGATATGGATTATAGCAAAAAGTAAAAAATATAGTTTTTTTCAAAATTGACGCTTTTTTTGTTTATAGCGGAAACAATAAAAATTTCAGAGGTGATCAAATACCACCAAAAGAAAGCTCTATTTGTGGAAAAAAAAGGACATCAATTTTGTTTGGGTACAACGTCGCATGACAGCACAATTGTCAGTTAAAGCAACACAGTGCCGTATCGCAAAAAATGGCCTGGTCATTAAGAGGGCAAATTCTTCCGGTCCTTAAGTGGTTAAAGTGTCCCTGTCACTAGGAGGTTGATTTACTAAAACTGGAGAATGCAAAATCCGGTGAAGCTCTGCATAGAAACTAATCAGCTTCCAGGTTTTTTTTGTTAAAGCTTAATTGAACAAGCTGAAGGTAGAAGCTGATTGGCTACCATGCAGACCTGCACCAGTTTTGCACTCTCTAGTTTTAGTAAATCAACCCGTAGGTGTCAAAAGGCCATTTGCCTTTTGCTTTTTAACTGGTAATCCAAGCAGTGAGTCTGTTATTTTTCAACTTCCTTGACGACCAGACGAAGCTGCCCAGCAAGAGTGGCAGTAAGACAAAACATTTAGCACTGACAGGGGTGGTATTTATGTAGAACGCTTACTGTAACTGCTTAAAAAGTTTTAGCTGGAGTTCGGCTTTAATTTCTTAGTTAAGTCCACCTAAATCTGCTAGTGCATCTAACATTACCCTCTTCACAGATTAACAGTGCTGCTGTCCAAGGGTTTCACCATCAAAAGTAGAGACACCCTAAAACAGGAAGTGTGATGCTGGCCAGATTACCAGGTGAAAATAAAGGAAAAAAAAAAGACAGCTAAGGCAGCCACCACATTTAAAGTGTTTGTTACCCAAAAAAAAAAAATCCTGTTCACTTAAAGCATGCATAACAGCACAGTGCTTGTGCTGTGTCATTTGGCCCCCAATGTAACCTAAAATACCTGGCAGATCCTGCCTGGTTCTGCCCTCCCCCCCCCCCTGTAAATTTACCACTGTTTATCATGGCTGCTAAGCCCAGACACCATGGTCAATTTGCCTGCCTCCATCATCTGCAGCTATCTGTAGCTTGCCCCTGTCCTCTCATCCCCCCCCTCCCTGTCTGTGTCAGCTCAAGACACTGCCCGCCCCTTTGCTCGTGCTGCTATAAAAAAACAATATTATACTTATACCATCCCACCTCTTATATAACGATATGTGTCCCAGTGCATGTGCTGATTTCTACCATATTTCAAAGTGTCTCCCGGTGCTCACGTGACTGCTCGTCTCTCTGCTCCTCTCCTCCCTCCTCCTGGCTGACGTCAGCGGGAGTTCTCGCCCCTTCCCGCTGTAGCTGTCAGCCTGGCAGAGGAAAGAGGCGAGGAGTCACCGTGAGCGTCGGAAGACGCTATCATATAAGGTAGAAATCGGCATAGTTTTTATACAGCACAGACACTGGGACACATATCGTTATATAACAGATAGGATGGTATAAATATAATATAGTGGCTTAACAGCCACTTTAAATATTGGTAAGCTGCAACATATTGATCTTTTGTTTTTGGGTTTAGATATGCTTTAAATCTTTGTCCCCTTGAATAGCTGTGGGCTCTGCTGCTATCCAACATTTTGGAGTGTGTCCCCTGCTGTTTCCTACAATCAAAGCACTCAGCCCTGGTTCACACAGGAGTGTTTTGACATGCGATTTGACATGTCAAATTGGCAGCAATTGCCGTCAATGGCACTGTCCTAATCGGTGCGATGCCGCATCTGGAGCGTTGCTCCAATTTCAAGAAGTTGTTTCTGTACTACTTTTTGCAATTTCGGGCTGCAATTTATATTGACATCTGTGCAGAAACCTGCCTGCACAGATGTCTCTGAAATCGCGGGCCGAAATAGGGACTGACATGTAGGAGTGAAATTGTGCGAGTTCAACTGAACTCGTACGGCTTCATTCCCGCAGCTCAGTTTGAACCTGGGCTCAAAGAGTGAAGCTTTACCTCACCACCCCTTGAATAGTAGTATAGGAAGTATAAACAGTCTTCTTTTACAGTGGGCTACTACTAAGTTCTACTCAAAAACTACAAATTACTGCAGCTTTGTATAAATACATTAAATGCTTTTTTTAAATTAATGCAGTGTATGTACCTGAATATGGGTTGGTTTCAACCTCTTGCAGTCTACCATCCAGAAAATCGCAGACTAGGGGGAAGAAGCAGCATAAGCAGCCAATCAGTTGTTCTGCAATGCAAGGGGCATGCTGCTGGAGGAGAGAGTAGAATGATAGGGAGATGAGCTCATCAGTCTGCTGCTTCTCCTTTCACTGTCCAGTCACAGACTGGGGGAGGGACAAGACCTATTAGTGTTACTTAACTGCAGCAGAGGAGAATCAGATCTACTGTGCTGCCAGATAGTGCTTTGCTGTGTAGTAGAGCTATGTAAATCTCAGAACTAGATGAACAAAAATAGAAATTCTTTGCAAGGTAAAACAACTGCCAATGATGTATTTCATCTGCGTATTTAGCTGTTTACCTGGAGTTCAGGTGTAAGCCTTGGTATCCTAGAGATAGGATCATTTTTAACCCTTACAGCCATTTGGGAAGTGCACGTGAAGACAGGGGAGAAGGATCCTAATGGCCACACATACCACCCCCCAACCCCCCCCCCCCAGGATTCAGGGTAAGCCTGAAGATCCACACCTGTCATCTCGTGGAGTGTAAAAACTCATGGAAATAAGTGCAATGACACACACATGGAGAGAAAAATAAACAAGTGCCAAAGTGCTAGACAAAGGGATTTTTTTACCAAAGGCAAATCCAAAAGTGCACTTGAAATTGCACTGCAAGTGCACTTGGAAGTGTGGAAGTGGAGTCGCTGTAGATCCGAGGGGGACATGCAAGGAAAATAAAAAACAGCGTTTTAGCTTGCACATGATTGGATAATAAAATCAGCAGAGCATCTTTCTCATTTCAGATCTACCCCTCATATTTACAGCGACTGCACTTCCAAGTGCACTTTCAGTGCAATTTCAAGTGCACTTTGCACTTGTAGTTTGCACTTGTAGTGCAAAGTGGATTTGCCTTTAGTAAATAAACCCCCAATGACTAGTCCTTGCAGCCTAGTAACAGAAATTGTCCCAGTTTCAGCCATAGTGGCGGCTGGTGGGGTTTTTTTGGGGGTGGGGAGCTGCAAACAACCCCCCCCCTCTGGGACGCCGGTGGAGCAGCACTAGAACAACTGCCAACTACAGCGAATATTCGCTGTTGGAACACACCGGGTTGGATCGGAGCGTATCCTCTGCGACCTGAGCCCACCCAATTTTGAAGCCTATTAGAGCCTGAAAGGGGCCGGACACATAAATAGGGGGCAGCAGTGGCAACTGTGGATAGATTCATGCTATGCATGCATGCATGAATCTATCCACTGCATATAGGGGGTGGAGAAGAGAGAGGGGGTGGCGCCTGGGCTCCCCTAATGGAAGGGCCGCCACTGCTCAGCCAATAGGTCAACTTTTGCATTGGGCCCAGAAGCTTCAAGCTACACCTCTGGCCTAGCCCATGAGGTGAGGTGCAGAAAAATGCCTTGTACATTTTAACACAGTGGGGTCCTAAAGCCCTAGTCCTACTCCGCCACCCCTTGGTCGCCCCTCCAAGGAGTGCTTGACACCGCAGGATCCCCAGGGAATTACGGCTGACCTCCACTTTCCACACTGGATAGGGGGACACTTAATTTGGTTTCCTTTCCACAGGCAAGGCACTCAGAAAGGGCACTATACACACTGATAAGAACAGTTGATCTTAGCCAAAAGGCCACAGAAACACTCCACGACTGAGACTAAGAAGTGGGGAATGTATCTGGGGGTGACTGACTTCAACAAATGTCAACAAAGAGTGTGAGTTAGAAGCTGGTAGATATGTATTTGCATCTGATTACTTGTTCTAGTGAGGAGGGCCACTGAAAATTCAAGCCTGAATCTCCATCTATACCTTCACCAGCGCAGGTAATCACATGCAAATGCACACTTCAAACCGACGGATGGCAATCACTGACTTACTGATTACTGATGTTACTTTTATATTGGCTACTTCCCAATCCATGACAGGGGCATGCTGCAGATTTAGATTTGCTTTAAAAATACATTATAACAATGTTATTATAATCTATTTCATTTAGTGTTTATGTGGTTATCAACAATGTATTCTTTACCTGCACATCTGAACTTGTGAAAATTTACCTGTTTAGACCCTTTTTTAGCCATTGGTTAACCCTATTTAATTCCTATTACATTATTATCCCTGAATTAATCATACTTAGCATCTTCTTACCCTTAGCAATGTTTTGATTTTTAAACTTTTTTGCTTTAATTTTTTTTCCTTTTTCTATAAAGGACTCTTTCACACAAGTGTACTTAAGCGTGCTCCCGTGTGAGCGCTGTGTTTTTTCACACACAGGGATGCACAGATGTTCCGTGTATCCCCATGCAGGCAATCCCAATCATGTCAATTGCTATGCAGCAGCTGCACGGACCCAATCGATAATCTCACCCACACAGCTATAAAATTGAAAGCAACAATCTCTCCCTCCTCCTAAGGGTTCTCTCATCCGCAGAGAGACGCGTTAAGCCCAAGTGCATGGGTTTATCTTCACAGACCGACTCGGTACCAGGAGGCATGGTTGGTGAGGGAGGCAAGGGTGGGACTGCAAAGTTTGGAGACAAATGTACTTCCGCAAGCGTTCCTTAAAAGGAAGTCTTTTTCTGGAGTCAATGAGGATGGCAAACGTGATCAACTTCTCCAGCTCAGTGGGTATATCTTGGCCTGCTATTTCATCCTTGATGGTATCTGAGAGACCATGAGAAAAAGCGGCCACTAGGGCCTCATTGTTCCAAGCAACCTCTGCTGCCAGAGTACAGAATAAAATGGCGTAGTCGACAACAGCTCTTGTACTCTGTTTGATGGACATGAGGCACTTGGCAGCAGAAGCAGAGCATGTGGGAACGTCAAATACCCTTTTAAAAGAAGCCGCAAACTCAGGGTAACTCAAGACAACAGGTTTTTGCATCTCCCTTTGGCCAGGCCAAGGCTCTCTTAGAAAGCAAAGATATCACTAAACCTACTTTGCTTCTGTCCGTGGGAAACGCCTGAGGCAGCATCTCAAAGTATATCTCAACCTGGTTTAGAAACCCTCTGCATTGGACTGGATCACCCCCAAATCGCTGGGGAAGCGGAGCGGAACCAGACATACCTCTTATAGAGGTAATACTCGAGGTGGGTGCTTGCACAGAGACAGGAGCAGCAGCAGGGAAGGCCTGCAACACAAGTTGTACCAGAGCAGCCACAGTGGGAGATTCCAGGTGAGCCCTGCGACTCAGGAGCATTTGTAACGCCATGGCAAACTGATCCATGCAGTGATCCTGCTCATCCAATCTGGAAAAATATTACCAACAAGTGGATTGACTGCATCTTCTGAATTCATGGGCTTTGCCTACTGACAGAAACCATGAACCAGACTGAGACAGAAGTACAGTTAAATCACACTTTACTAATAATAATAAAAGATAAACAGAGTAAACGTAGTCAAAACATAGCCAGAGTTCAGGAACTGGAACAGACAAGCCAAAACGTCAGGGAGCCAGAGATGAGCATAGTAGAACAGCAAGCAGGATCGGGAGCCAGAAGGAATGTCAGCCAAGCAAGTCTTTAACAGGAACACAGAAGAGCGTCTCTAAAGATGTGACCAAGGCGAAGGCAGAAATCATCTGGGCTGGACGGCTTAAGTAGGCAGGACTGACGAGCAGGATCATCAATAGGTGAGTCATTGTGGAGAGATAGGAGCTGGCAATTAGCCGACAGCTGAACGGTTAGCTTAGAGAAGGAAGGGCTGAGCCCAGCCCTGAAAGCTGTCTCCTGAAGAAGTGGGTGCTGCCCCATGAAATGCGTAGACAGCCTTAAGCCTTCATGAACTGTTTATTATATGCTTCAACTATCCATCGGTGGTATGTTGTACTCACATGTCTAATACGTGGATATTGATGATTGTGATCGAAATCGAACTATATGAATGTCTTTTTGTTAGTCATTTTAAACATTTTTGTAATAAATTATGTACATTTTTAATATGTTGTTGGACCTTTCTTCAGTACCACTCACAAAAGTCACATGAGCAAAGTTTTCTTTGGCTTTTTCTGCATTAGTGGGGACTGAATGTTGCTAAGGTTTGAGTTTAGGTGGCCTTTCTTTATATTTATGTCTCTGTGACAGCTCCGGCCTCAGTGCTCTACTGCATTTGGTGCTTACCCCAAACTGAATCTGTCGCCTGCACTGATATTTATCATGTAGAAGTAAGATGGAATCCCAAAGAGTGTCACAGAGCCTATATGACTGATTTAGTGTGCCCAGTTTTGAAAATTCATGGCCAAATCCCACTTTACCATCCAGCACGCAATAAACCCCCCACCCCATGGGACAGCAGGCAGGAACCCTTATATACAACAAATCTTAAAATGTAAAGAATAACACGCAGACAAATTTTGGCCGCAGCCATTTATTATTGGTTCTAAAACAATAGAGTAGTTCATAAAAAATATGAAAATTGCAAAAAAATGCAATTATATAAACTTAAAACAACCTAGCCACTACGTCTCAGGCTGTATAACAACAGTATCTCACAAAAGTTAGTACACCCCTCACATTTTTATATTTTATTATACCTTTTCATGTGACAACACTGAAGAAATTACACTTTTCTGCAATGTAAAGTAGTGAGTGTACAGCTTGCATAACAGTGTAAATTGTCTGTCCCCTCAAAATTACTCAACGCACAATATTAATGTCTAAACCACTGGCAACAAAAATGAGTACACCCCTAAGTGAAAATGTCCAAATTGGGCCCAAAGTGTCAATATTTTGTGTGGCCACCATTATTTCCAGCACTGCTTTAACGCTCTTGGCCATGGAGTTCACCAGAGCTTCACAGGTTGCCACTGGAGCCTTCTTCCACTCCTCCATGACGACATCACGGAGCTGGTGGATGTTAGAGACCTTGCGCTCCTTCACCTTTTATTTGAGGATGCCCCGCAGATGCTCAATAGGGTTTAGGTCTGGAGACATGCTTGGCCAGTCCATCACCTTTACCCTTAGCTTCTTTAGCAAGCCAGTGGTCGTCTTTGAGGTGTGTTTGGGGTCTTATCATGTTGGAATACTGCCCTGTGGCCCAGTCTCCAAAGGGAGGGGATCATGCTCTGCTTCAGTATGTCACAGTACATGTTGGCATTCATGGTTCCCTCAATGAACTATAGCTCCCCAGTGCCGGCAGAAGGCTTCCTTCTGGGACAACAGCCATGCAGACCAATTTGATGCAGTGTGCGGCGCATGGTCTGAGCACAGACAGGCTGAACCCCCATCCATTCAAGCTTTGCAGCAATGCTGGCATCACGCATAAATCTATTTCCCAAAGACAACCTCTGGATATGACGCTCAACTTCTTTGGTCGACTGTGGAAAGTGGAACCTGTCCTCTTAAACCGCTGTTTTGTCTTGACCACCGTGCTGCAGCTCAGTTTCAGGGTCCTGGCAAACTTCTTATAGCCTAGGCCGTCTTTATGTAGAGCAACAATTCTTTTTTTCAGATCCTCAGAGAGTTCTTTGCCATGAAGTGCCATGTTGAACTTCCAGTGCCCAGTATGAGAGAGTGAGAGCGATAACACCAAATTTAAGAACAAAATATTAGAACAAAATATTACAGCGCACACATGCAAAAAAGACATTTACCTCCTGCAAGGCTTATTTCAAACACCTAGACATTTTCAAAAAACATTATAAAAAAATATGGGGATTTGGTCACACCATATTGCTATATGGTGCCTAAGCCCACTTACTGCGACAAAGTACCCCATGATTAGTGAGTCCTACACTGTCCATAGTTTGGGAGATCCTGCTTCTCTGAACCATGGGACCAATACACTCCTCTATATGGGAGAACTTGAGGTCTCCACCCATGACACAGGTGGACACTAATGAGAGGTACTTAATGAGAGAGTGGGGTGCTCCTCACCCAAAAGGATTTGGTCAGAATCCATACAATAGACAAGATATTTGGGGAGCACACCCTAAAAGATGCATTAAAGATGGTGCAGCCATAAGACCATACAACAGAGCAAAATATTACAGCGCACACATGCAAAAAAGACATTTACGTCCTGCAAGGCTTATTTAAAACACCTAGACAGTTTTAAAAAATATGGGGATTTGGTCACACCATATTTCTATATGGTGCATAAGCTCACTTACTGCGACAAAGTACCTTATGATTAGTGAAATTTAACACACCTGCTCCCCATTCACACCTGAGACCTTGTAACACTAAAGAGTCACATGACACCGGGGAGGGAAAATGGCTAATTGGGGCCAATTTGGACATTTTCACTAAGGGGTGTACTCACTTTTGTTGCCAGCGAGTTAGACATTAATGGCCGTGTGTTGAGTTATTTTGAGGGGACAGACAATTTACACTGTCATACAAGCTGTACACTCACTACTTTACATTGTAGCAAAGTCTCATTTCTTCAGTGTTGTCACATGAAAAGATATAATAAAATATTTACAAAAATGTGAGGGGTGTACTCATTTTTGTGAGATGTATATTCCAGAATCAATAACTTCCCATAAAAAGAAATTCAACACTTCACAAAATATTATTCATTTTTATTTATCCATACATCTTATATTTATTTTGCAAGCAAATATCTATCCCCCTTTGCATTGGACAAAGGTGACACCACCACATAACAACAGCCGCAACATAAAAGGGGAGGAAGGAGAGCATCCCAGCTCTGAGTTCTGAGGAGACTGACGGAACCCCTTTTATACAGCCCCCTTTGGGGTTCTAGAACTTTCTAAATTTCAAAAATCACATGACCCAGCAGAGGTCACCTGACTGCTGCCAAGCCATGTTGACCTTCTATTAGCCGCCACTGAGAGCCACGAGCTCTCAGGGGAGACTTAAAACGGCCCTTCCTGCTGCTGTCCCATGAGGAAAAAGAGGGCATTGAAACCATCTCCCCCTTTTCCTATCATTCTGGTTTGGATTGCCACAACAAAGTTTCAGAAAATGACATAGAAAGGCGCAGTGCAGAATGACTGCGGTGCATTGTGACATGCGGTGCGGTGAATTGCATCCCTCCCAACTTTCTGAGATGGGAATGAGGGACAATTATTAGCGAAAGTATGTAGGCATAGGACACACCCCCTGCCACGCCCCCTTAAAGGAGAATTGTACAAAAAAATGATTACTTAAACCCCCAAGTTCTTCTCTTTTTTTTTTTACCACTACTATTCCTTTATACTGGCTTTGAAATTTACAAATACCGCTATATAGAAATTGGTTGAAAGGTTTAGTAATGGGAAACACTTTTTGATAGATAAGTAGTGCATTCTATGTACAACTATATAGATCAGACCAAAATGAGGGACAAATGAGGAGGAAAGAGGGACAGAGGGATTTTGTTCTAAATGTGGGACAGTCCCTCGAAATCAGGGACAGCTGGGAGCTATGGAATTGTGCTGCCTAAAACATCCGTATTGCATTTTCACGCACTTTATAATGGGTTTAGGGAGCATGGAAAACAAGATGGAAGCCGCTGACATAGTGTGACCGACCCCCTATGTATGGAAACTCCACACTGCCTGAATCCTGACAATCATATTAACTACTTGCCGACCGTCATTGTACTGCGGCAGGTCAGCTCATTCCCACAAATCGCCGTCATTGTACTGCGGCAGGTCAGCTCGTTCCCACGAATCGCCGTCATTGTACTGCGGCAGGTCAGCTCGTTCCCACGAATCGCCGTCATTGTACTGCGGCAGGTCAGCTCGTTCCCACGAATCGCCGTCATTGTACTGCGGCAGGTCAGCTCGTTCCCACGAATCGCCGTCATTGTACAGCGGCAGGTCAGCTCGTTCCCACGAATCGCCGTCATTGTACAGCGGCAGGTCGGCTCGTTGCAACGAATCGCCGGCATTGTACATCGGCTAAGGACCTCTAGTTTGTGGGCGCGCACTGGCCACCGGGGGAGCCAATCAGTGGGTGGGGTGGACTCGATGTCCGCCGGCCACCTGCGATCGTTCCCTGCAGTGTCAGAACAGGGATCTGCCTGTGTAAACAAGGCAGATCTCCGTTCTGACAGGGGAAATCACACAGATCCTGCCTTTCTGCTATGCAGGAAGATGGATCTGTGTGTTTCCCCAGGCAGCCCATCCTCCATACAGTTAGAGCACATCTGCAGGGAACACATTTAACCCCTTGATCGCCCCTGATGTTAACCCCTTCCCTGTCAGTGTCATTAGTACAATAACAGTGCATATTTTTAGCACTGATCACTGTAATAATGTCACTGGTTCCCAAAAAAGTGTAAAAAAATGTCAGTTAGGTGTCCGATCTGTCCGCCGCTATGGATAGCGTACGACCCACTGATATTGGGGGACTTTGACGTAGTAGTGGGCTTAGCACTATATGGCCATATGGTGTAACTAAATTCCCATATTTTCTAAATATGCTCAGGTGTTTTTAAATAGCCTTGCAGGAGTTAAATGTCATTTTTGCATGTGTGCGCTGTAATCTTTTTTTCTGTCTGTATGATCTCTGTTTGTCTGTCTGCTGCAATGTCGCAATCCCGCTAAAAATCGCAGATCACTGCCATTACTAGTAAAAAAAAAAAAAAAAAAAAATAGTAATAAAAATGCCATCAATCTATTCCCTATTTTGTAGACGCTATAACTTTTGCACAAACCAATCAACATACGCTTATTGCGATTTTTTTTTTTTTAATCAGCAATAGGTAGAATACATGTCGGCCTAAACTGAGGAAGACATTTTTTATATATATATATATATATATATATATATATATATATATATATATATATATATATATATATTTTGGGGGTTATTTATTATAGCAAAAACTAAAAATATTGCTTTTTTTTTTTAAATTGTCACTCTTTTTTAGTTTATAGTGCAAAAAATAAAAACCGCAGAGGTGATCAAATACCACCAAATGAAAGCTCTATTTGTGGGGGGAAAAAAGGACATAAATTTGGTGTGGGTACAACGTCGCATGACCATGCAATTGTCAGCTAAAGCGACGCAGTGCCGAATCGCAAAAAATGGCCTGGTCATTAAGGGGGAAAATCTTCAGATCTTTAAGTGGTTAATTATTTCCATAAGGATAAAAAAATGGGTAAAGCCATCCAAGATGATCCCTGCTGACATCACTGATTGCTTTGAGGACAGGAAGATCTTGTAGTCACCTATAAGAAAAGCAACACAATCCTTAATCAGTTGATGGCTAAAAATAAATATATCACAATAATGAATGTATGTCTTTATAAATGCATGTATGTGTGTTAGGTGTGTGAAACGATGCAGGTAGTTACAAGCAACCTGGGAATTCGTCCAATTTTCTTTCCATTTGTTCTATGGCATTGCAGGCAGAATGCCAGAACAGCACAGCTCCCCTCTCTGCATTCTGATCAGACAGCAATAGCAACATTGGCCTGAAGGTGGCAGCAGGGGCATCGCTTTGTGACGTGTGACGTCAGTTGTAAGGCTGCTGAACACCGTGACTAGTGAGAGTTACAGTCAGGAAGAGGTGAAGGGATCTTTTATAAAACTCGTTCATACAGCCTATCAGTCAGCTTCTGGAGGCAGTAGAAGGTTAGAGTTTGATTTTCAATTTTATTCTATTCATGTTGAAATAGCTATAATATAGGAGTTCCCTTTGTACAAGAATGTGACGTATGCAGATGTCAGTGTGAAAAGCCCTGTGACAGCTGCCATACCTGGGCCGGCGATAGCTCAGCGGTTACTTCATTATCTTGTCAAGTGATGAAATAATCCCTTCGGGGGTTCGAATCCCGCGGGCGCTGACAGGCCCTTTTAATATTACTGCTATTTTTCGGCCCTCTGTTTCACTTTCTGTTATTAAAAAGCTTATTTACTCGGGACTCCTCTCTTAGTGTTATTTCATACCCATTTTCACACAGCATCAGATTATATACGCACATATTGTCTAAAAAGAACTGATAAATTGCCACAGCACCGCATCCATTACAAAGGTTAGGTTCACGCAGCAAAGGGGTAGTAAAAAAAAACAGGCGGGCAATCCACATTTTACCACCCTCGTTCACCCACCACGAAAAGAACATGGTCACCGCTTGGATGGGTACACATTGGCGTGGCTGCCATGCTTGACTTTGCGGTGTGGCGCATTTAAGTTGGTATGTTGACTTTGAAAAGTGGCGCTACCCCCATCAAAGGCAATAGGATCACGATGCAAATGTAAGCCACTGGTTTTCATTCGACATGGTATCTCTATGTAGAATCCACCCTGTGGTGGAAGAAACCCCCCCCCCAAAAAATAGTATTCAGACGGTGGCAGTATAATGAATGCTTGTAAAAGGCAATCTGCCAAAGATCGCTTTTTAGAGGGGTGGTGCGGACTGTTATATGTGTAAACCCCTTGGGAGCCATGCAACCAGTCAGTCATCGTCCCTCCCTGGTAAAGGCCTATTTAAAGTAAAACTATCCTGACCTTCAGCCAGTGCCATCTTAAGAGCATTATAGGCCCCCGGCAATACAGTGCACTGGGGCCCTGTCTACACAATCACACACGAGAATAAAAATGCACCACTAAATCATACAACTAAGAAAAAACTAAATAAATATATATAAATGTACACACTCTGGTGCTGCTGGTGGGTATTAATTCTGGCATGGGTACTGCTGGTGCTGGTGTGTATTAATGCTGGCATGGGTACTGCTGGTGCTGGTGGGTATTAATGCTGGCGTGGGTACTGCTGGTGCTGGTGGGTATTAATGCTGGCGTGGGTACTGCTGGTGCTTGTGGGTATTAATGCTGGCGTGGGTACTGCTGGTGCTTGTGGGTATTAATGCTGGCGTGGGTACTGCTGGTGCTGGTGGGTATTAATGCTGGCGTGGGTACTGCTGGTGCTTGTGGGTATTAATGCTGGCGTGGGTACTGCTGGTGCTGGTGGGTATTAATGCTGGCATGGATGCTTCTGGTGCTTGTGGGTATTAATGCTGGCGTGGGTACTGCTGGTGCTTGTGGGTATTAATGCTGACGTGGGTACTGCTGGTGCTGGTGGGTATTAATGCTGGCGTGGGTATTGTTGGTGCTGGTGGGTATTAATGCTGGCCTGGGTACTGCTGGTGCTGGTGGGTATTAATGCTGGCGTGGGTACTGCTGGTGCTGGTGGGTATTAATGCTGGCGTGGGTACTGCTGGTGCTGGTGGGTATTAATGCTGGCGTGGGTACTGCTGGTGCTGGTGGGTATTAATGCTGGCGTGGGTACTGCTGGTGCTGGTGGGTATTAATGCTGGCGTGGGTACTGCTGGTGCTGGTGGGTATTAATGCTGGCGTGGGTACTGCTGGTGGGTATTAATGCTGGCGTGGATACTGCTGGTGCTGGTGGGTATTAATGCTGGCGTGGGTACTGCTGGTGGGTATTAATGCTGGTGTGGATACTGCTGGTGCTGGTGGGTATTAATGCTGGCATGGGTACTGCTGGTGGGTATTAATGCTGGCATGGGTACTGCTGGTGCTGGTGGGTATTAATGCTGGCATGGGTACTGCTGGTGCTGGTGGGTATTAATGCTGGCGTGGGTACTGCTGGTGCTGGTGGGTATTGATGCTGGCGTGGGTACTGCTGGTGCTGGTGGGTATTAATGCTGGCGTGGGTACTGCTGGTGGGTATTAATGCTGGTGTGGATACTGCTGGTGCTGGTGGGTATTAATGCTGGCGTGGATACTGCTGGTGCTGGTGGGTATTAATGCTGGTGTGGATACTGCTGGTGCTGGTGGGTATTAATGCTGGCATGGGTACTGCTGGTGGGTATTAATGCTGGCATGGGTACTGCTGGTGCTGGTGGGTATTAATGCTGGCATGGGTACTGCTGGTGCTGGTGGGTATTAATGCTGGCGTGGGTACTGCTGGTGCTGGTGGGTATTGATGCTGGCGTGGGTACTGCTGGTACTGGTGGGTATTAATGCTGGCGTGGGTACTGCTGGTGGGTATTAATGCTGGTGTGGATACTGCTGGTGCTGGTGGGTATTAATGCTGGCGTGGGTACTGCTGGTGGATATTAATGCTGGCGTGGATACTGCTGGTGCTGATGGGTATTAATGCTGGCATGGGTACTGATGGTGCTGGTGGGTATTAATGCTGGCATGGGTATTGCTGGTGGGTATTAATGCTGGCATGGGTATTGCTGATGGGTATTAATGCTGGCATGGGTATTGCTGGTGGGTATTAATGCTGGCATGGGTACTGCTGGTGCTGGTGGGTATTAATGCTAGCGTGTGTACTGCTGCCTGGCTCCTCTGAGACGCAGAAGTGTGACAGGAAGCATGCGGCTGCAGTAGAGAGCAGAGCCGATGCTTCCTGTATCTGTCACAGGCGGAGTGCATTTCATATCACTCCACCTGTGAAGAACTGGAACTACACATAAAGAAAGCATTGGCTCCGTTCTTTACAGTGACAGCTGACTTACACTGCACACTGCCCGCCGCTGAGTCGCTGACTGATATGGGAGTGATCGCGCGGCACTCTGTCTCTGTGAGGGAGTCGCACCGCACAGCACTGGCACAATGCGGCAGCGAACTTTGTGACATCTGAATGATGCTTGGCTGGGGTCGCTGGGCAAGTAGGGCCCCCCAGGCAAGTGGGGCCCCAAGCAACTGCCCAGTGTTCCATGCGAAAAGACGGCCATGCCTTCAGCCCAGCAATGCGACGTCCTGGAGCTCCCCGCCGGCCGCTGACATCTTTGAGCGGCTAGCTTCCGGGTAGCTCTTTCATTGGCCAAGCTGATAGGACATCACTCCCATGCATGCTTAGTAGTATAGTTAGCTTTGGCATTGCTGAATTTCTACAGTGAGTGGCACGTACAGGGGTGGACAGGCAAAGCGTATCTCTACTGCATTAAAAATCCTGTCCGGCCTTTTTTGTTTTTCACATAAAGTTCCACTTTTGGGCAAGTTCACACCACAAAAACATGCTCCAGATCTGTTCCGGATGAGTTTCTGCATGTGCGTTTTTGTTGCATTCCAGTCTGTTTTTGATGTGTTTCCCAATGCGTTCCAGATGCTTTTTTCTTCTTTTTCTAATTTTTTCATGTTACTGGGGTCTGGTGCATTTTTGATGCGTGTATGTGCATTCCTGTGTGTTTTTGATGTGTTCCTGTGCATTTTTGATGTGTTTTACTGCACTCCAGTACAGTTCTGTGCGTGGAAAAATGCGGCATGTTCTACTTTTTTTTCTAGAACTGGAAAGCACTGGAACTGCAAGCACCGGTGTGAACTATGCCAAAGAAAACCATGTCACCTTTTTGGATTGCAGAAAAAAAGCCCTGGAACGCATGTGGTGTGAACTAAGCCCTTAAAGCAGAACTAAACCCATTGATTTAATGACTTCCCAAAACAGACCCCTTTCACACGAGGCGGATTCCGGCCTGATAAGCAGGGGATCGTCTCACAGATTTGATTGGAGCGGAGCAGACGGATGACACATTCGTGTCTGCCCACTTTCTGAAAAGTGAGAGAATGCCACCAGCACACTATGGATCTCCAGAATGGGTCCAAAGCTTTATTTAATGATCACATTGTTACAGCAGAAGCAACGTTTTGTGGCCTTGCAGGACCCCTTCATCAGGCATGTGATGTCACTGTGATCATTAAATAAAGCTTTGGACCCATGCTGGAGATCCATAGTGTGCTGGTGATGTTCTTTTGCTCTGCCTATCTTTGGGTCCAGCCGTTTGTTGCTGCAGCACCCACTTACACACACGGCCATATCTTCAGAATGGGAGCAGTACATTGGAGTTTCCCACTCACCTGCACTTATGGAAAAGATATCAAAAAAATGAAATGTAAGTGATAGTTAATAACTTGGAAGTCACAAGGACAGTGACGTAACGCGTGGGAGGAGCCGTGAGGGTAACTCTATCGCCGCTCAGTGTTGGATTGCGGCTGAATACAATGTTTTAAAGGCAAAATTACTCTATTACTGTAGTAAGTGCAATTACTTGTAATAAATTCTGGTTTTATGACTTACTACACCATGAGAGGCCACCTTGTATTCTTCGAGCTTACTTGCAACAGAGAAGATAGACTTCACGCAGAGATATCCAAACTACGGCCCTCCATCTGTTGCGGAACTACACATCCCATGAGGCATTGTAAAATTCTGATATTCACAGACATGACTAGACATGATGGGAATTGTAGTTCCTGAACAACTGGAGGGCCATAGTTTGGAGACCCCGATAAAGACTGGCTGTCTCTTAAAGAGACACACATTAAGTGTTACTATACAGGAAGGTAGGATCCCTAAGGACACCTAGGAAGGGAAGGCCATCATACGCATACCCCAAGGAGGGAAAAAAACACAGTAGACCTAACACCATATGTTTTTAGGTCCATACCTTAAGGTGAGTGCATTGGAGTGAAGGTGGTGGGAACCACTTGCATGATAATGTGGATATATGACATCCTGTAAACACAAAGTGAAGGAAGATTTTTATTTGGACTCATATTTTTGGGACTATACAAAATTTGTGTATTGAGACTACAGACACCATTTCACGGATTTTGCACTTTATTATTGAATATTTGGTCTTTTTTTTAGCTTTGATTTGGATTTTTTATATTGGAATATGTTTATTTACGCAAATGTTATATGTCTGCACAGACTTTGATGTCACATATTGCACTTCACAAAGGATTAATTTCTGTTTGGGCACACTGCATAATTGTTATTAATTATGTATACCTTTACAAGAACGTGTGTAGATGTGAGCAGCACCCTTTCATATTAGTATAATTAGGCAATCACGATATACACATCATTTATTAATAGGTAGTGCGAAAGTTCTCACTATTGTTTCACAGATAATAACAAAGTGAAAATGTGTTATCTCAATGCTGCTAGCTTAAATCAATAAACAAAACTTTATCATAAGAGAAAAGGAACATATACTCCCTGGTAGCGCAATCCTCAAAGAAATGTGAATTAGAACAAATAATTATACAAAGTGTACAAAAATCCCCAAAAAGGGTAATATTAAACATGAATATTAAACTAGAAAAGCTACAATTTCTGGGGAAATTGTGAAAAGTGTTCTTGCCTCTACAACTGGAGTGGGCGGAGTAACTGGGTGGAGTGGCTTGAGTAACTGTTGTGTGGTTGGAGTGACTGGAGTTACTGTGAAAAGTGTTAAAAAGCTTAATATTTTAAAAAGTATAAATAGTAGTAAAAAAGTTGACAAAGTCCCATCATTAGCTGAAAGAGCTGAACATTTTTTTCAAAAATTGTTTTTTTTTTCAAAAATTATGAATTTTTTTTTCAAAAATTATTTTTTTTTCAAAAAAATTTTTTTTCAAAAATTATTTTTTTTTCAAAAATATTTTTTTTCAAAAATATTTTTTTTTTCAAAAATATTTTTTTTTTTCAAAAATAATTTTTGTTTTTTTCAAAAATGATTTATTTTTCAAAAATGATTTTTTTTTCAAAAATATTTTTTTTTTTCAAAAATAATTTTTTTTTTCAAAAATAATTTTTTTTTCAAAAATGATATTTTTTTCTCAAAAATAATTTTATTTATTTTTTTTCAAAAATGATTTTTTTTTTCAAAAATGATTTTTTTTTCAAAAATTATATTTTTTTCTCAAAAATAATTTTATTTATTTTTTTTCAAAAATGATTTTTTTTTTTTCATGGGGCGGTCATAATGTTTTGGCTGATCATGGGGTGGTCATAATGTTTTGGCTGATCATGGGGTTGTCAGCTTTTGTCACCTCCCACTCTAGTTTTGAACATTTCGCCATTCATTCCTATGGGACCAATTTCGCCGCAAAAACAACGATATTTCGTGAACCATTCGGTGAAACGTTCCACAAAGTAATAGCACACCAATTAAATGACATTGATTCCGGATTCACACTGTTATATTTCAGCTTTTCACAAAGTTCCACAAGGTAATAGGACATCAATTAAATGACATTGAACATTTCGCCATTCATTCCTATAGGACCAATATTGCCGCAAAAACAACGATATTTCGTGAACCATTCGGTGAAACGTTCCACAAAGTAATAGCACACCAATTAAATGACATTGATTCCGGATTCACACTGTTATATTTCAGCTTTTCACAAAGTTCCACAAGGTAATAGCACACCAATTAAATGACATTGAACATTTCGCCATTCATTCCTATAGGACCAATATTGCCGCAAAAACATCGATATTTCGTGAATCATTCGGCGAAACGTTCCACAAAGTAATAGCACACCAATCAGGAACAATCCACACGTTTCAGTATATTACTTGTCTATGTAGTGTAAAAACTGTGGGAGGAGTTAGGGTGGTAAATTTGGCTATAATAATATATATTTGAGATAACAGTAAGTGGTCTTGCTATGCAATATAAATTTTCCTTATGCAGTCCACACAACATTAAATAAAAGTGAATATCAATAGTGTCCTTTTAGGTCCACCAGAGTTGCTGATAGAAATCTTTCCCCTCCCCAGACCCCACCAACAAAGTTGCATCCATAGTAAATACATAGTTGCCAACAGTCCCGATTTTCCCGGGACAATCCCGATTTTGGGACCCTCGTCCCGATCGGAGGCTGTCCTGATTCGGGATTTTGCCCAGGGAAATCGGGAATGTTTGCTTTTTCATTTTTGGAGCATCTGGCTTCAGCAAAATGGCCGCTGGCACCGCCGCTAGATCGTTCCTCCTTGTGTTCAGTGGAGAGAGGAAGGGGGCTCAATCCGTGCAGCCAATGAATCGGCTTCTCCTCTCACAATACTGAAGCCAGGTTAGCTGCACAGATCGGCCCCTCCCCTCCATTGAACACACGGCGCCGGCCGCTCATGCCATGTTCCTTTTGCTCTTCTTGTCTCTGCAGCAATTTAACTTTAATGTACAGGAGGGGGGTTAAGTATATACAGGAGGAGGGGGGTTAAGTATATACAGGAGGGGGGGTTAAGTATATACAGGAGGAGGAGGGTTAAGTATATACAGGGGGGGTTAAGTATATACAGGAGGAGGGGGGTTAAGTATATACAGGAGGGGGGTTAAGTATATACAGGAGGAGGGGGGTTAAGTATATACAGGAGGGGGAGTTAAGTATATACAGGAGGAGGGGGGTTAAGTATATACAGGAGGGGGAGTTAAGTATATACAGGAGGAGGGGGGTTAACTATATACAGGAGGGGGGTTAAGTATATACAGGAGGGAGGGTTAAGTATATACAGGAGGGGGGGTTATTTATATACAGGAGGAGGGGGGTTAAGTATATACAGGAGGGGGGTTAAGTATATACAGGATGGGGGGTTAAGTATCTACAGGAGGAGGGGGGTTAAGTATATACAGGAGGAGGGGGGTTAAGTATATACAGGAGGGGGGTTAAGTATATACAGGAGGAGGGGGGTAAGTATATACAGGAGGCAGGGTTAAGTATATACAGGAGGAGGGGGGTTAAGTATATACAGGAGGGGGGTTAAGTATATACAGGAGGAGGGGGGTTCAGTATATACAGGAGGGGGGTTAAGTATATACAGGAGGAGGGGTTAAGTATATACAGGAGGAGGGGGGTTAAGTATATACAGAAGGGGGTTAACTATATACAGGAGGGGGGTTAACTATATACAGGAGGGGGGTTAACTATATACAGGAGGGGGGTTAACTATGTACAGGAGTGGGAGGGTTAACTATATACAGGAGGGGGGTTAACTATTTACAGGAGGGGGGTTAACTATTTACAGGAGGGGGGGTAACTATTTACAGGAGGGGGGTTAACTATGTACAGGAGGGGTTAACTATATACAGGAGGGGGGTTAACTATATACAGGAGGGGGGTAACTATATACAGGAGGGGGAGGGTTAACTATGTACAGGAGGGGGGGTTAAGTATATACAGAAGGGGGTTAACTATGTACAGGGGGGGTCAACTATATACGGGAGGGGGGTTAACTATATACAGGAGGGGGGTTAACTATATACAGGAGGGGGAGGGTTAACTATGTACAGGAGGGGTTAACTATATACAGGAGGGGGGTTAACTATATACAGGAGGGGGGTAACTATATACAGGAGGGGGAGGGTTAACTATGTACAGGAGGGGGGGTTAACTATATACAGGAGGGGGGTTAACTATGTACAGGGGGGGTCAACTATATACGGGAGGGGGGTTAACTATATACAGGAGGGGGGTTAACTATATACAGGAGGGGGAGGGTTAACTATGTACAGGAGGGGGGTTAACTATATACAGGAGGGGGTTAACTATGTACAGGAGGGGAGTTAACTATGTACAGGAGGTGGTTAACTATGTACAGGAGGGGGTTAACTATTTACAGGAGGGGGTTAACTATTTACAGGAGGGGGGTTAACTATGTACAGGAGGGGGGAACTATGTACAGGGGTAACTATGTACAGGGGGGGTAACTATGTACAGGGGGGTAACTAGGGGGAGAGGGGAAACTATGTTCAGGGGTGGTAACTATGGCTCTGCCTGGGACACTGATGTAAGGACTGAGGCTGGGAACACTGGTGTAAGGACTGACTCTGCTGGGGGCACCTGATGCAAGGAAGGACTCTGCTGGTGGCAGGCGACGTGGCTAGTGACACGCTCAGGGATCCCACTGATTCGGCATTATGGTGAGTTGAATGATTTCATCTTATATTACTTTGTAATAATAGAAATAATGCACTTCAGTCATCCTGACACCATAATAACCATGGTGCCGGAATGATTGAAGCGCTAACACCAGGTGTTTAGAGTATCTTTATCTGCTGATTGTTAAACTTTCTAGAATACACATATTTCTATTGTTGTGTAGGATCTGGGGCTGCTGTCCCTTCATTCCTCTCTCCCCCTTTCCCTCTCCATTCCTCATTCATCTCAGACTCTAACCACACCCTTTAAGGCACGCCCATTAAAGCCACGCCCACTATTTCACATAAACCATGCCCAGTTTTTTCTATGCCATGCCTACAAACACATGCCCCACCCCCTAATTATTATACAGCTCCGCCTACAGCCAAAAAAAAGTGTCCCACAAATTTTTTTTGCAATGTTGGCAACTATGTAAATATGTGCAGTGCAATACTGTATAATCACCTCACCATGCTATCCATAGTAAATATGTGCAGTGCAATACTGTATAATCACCTCACCATCCATAGTAAATATGTGCAGTGCAATACTGTATAATCACCACACCATCCATAGTAAATATGTGCAGTGCAATACTGTATAATCACCACACCATGCTATCCATAGTACATTTGTACAGTGTAATCCAGTATAATCACCACACCATGCCATCCATAGTAAATTTGTACAGTGTAATGGCGTATAATCGCCACACCATGCCATCCATAGTAAATATGTGCAGTATAATGCCGTATAATCACCACACCATGCCATCCATAGTAAATTTGTGCAGTGTAATGCAGTATAATATTCACCCCCAAGTACCCCTGTCCTGCAGCAGCCATGGTCCGCTTCCCCTCTGCTCCTGGACCCTGTCTGCTGCCTCTGCCTGCCACTGCCACCCCCCTTACAACCTCTCGCTCTCCATCTCGGGCCCCACTCAGAGCTGAATCTGAGTGGGATCACTCCGCCAGGGAAGAAAATAGGCAGCCGCAGCAGCAAGCGGCCGGGACTTGAGCCTTCATACGCACCCAAAACTGAAAGAAAAAAAAGTCCCTCTACTCCCACCAGCATATTATCAGAGATGGGCCCAGAAAATAGCAATAATACACCCCCTAAGCTAGTAGGAGTGGCCGAGCAGGGAATGTTATTTAGGAAGGTTGTCTTTCTTTCTTTCTTTCTTTCTTTCTTTCTTTCTGTCTGGACCCCCCTGCTGAGCTGAGGACACCGGGCCCGGTACAACAGGGCCAGTTGTACTGGCTTATTAGAGGCCCTGCAGTCCACCAATATATACAGTACTTGCATTCATCCGTGATATCTTCTTAGGGTAAATGATTTCATTACAATATAGGTGCAGCTTCTTCAATCCTCCACCACAGTGCACACAGTGTGTACCACTCCCATAAGTTTCTGTGCTCACTAGATATAATTACCTCTTATTTTACTGATCAGCTCAAAAGCTTTAGAAAGGATCTCCTTTCACACTGCGCTGTTCCTTTAAGGTTAATCCATTTCAATACTAGCCTGAAATACCACTTCATTACCAGGCCATTTTCAGTTTAAACGGCTGTGGTAGTTTGACTGACAATTACTCAGCCTTACAACACTATACCCACATCAGTTGCACTCTGTAAGAGCAGTTGCTTCAGATCTTAGTAAATGAGGGGAAGCTATGCAAACTTTCCAATTATGTGCAAGCAAAAATTCAGTTTTTTAAATTTTCCTTGAATGTGATTGGGTATTCTTTGCAACGTGAAGCTTTACCTAATTTTCTAAGCTCTGGGGCAATTGCACCTACAGTGTGCAAATGCACTTTGCAAAGTGCACAGCCTATTTGCCTTTAGTAAATCAACCCCATAGTGTCTACAAACTATGGGATAGTTTTATTTTTTACTAGTAATGGCGGCGAGCAGGGACTTATAGCGGGACTGTGATATTGAGGCAGCCAGTCGGACACTAACTGACACTTTTTGGGGACCATTGACACTAATACAGTGATCAGTTCTAAAAAATATGCACTGTCAATGTACTAATGACACTGGCTGGGAAGGGGTTAACATCAGGGGGGATCAAAGGGTTAACTGTATGCCTAGCTAGTGATTTTGTGCAGTGTGGGAGGTGCTTTTACTAGGGGAAGACATGAATCTGTGTCTCTGCTGCACACAGGATCCATGCATACACTATTGGCGATCTGCCTTGTTTACATAGGGAGACCGCCTTTCTCCCTCTGTACTGAAGGATTGGTGGGTGCCAGCGGACATTGAGTCTGCGGTACCTGACAGTCACATAATCACAGCGGTAGCGGGCCGCCGGCCGGGAGCTTACGCGTCCCATACCCAAAAGTGTTGGATCACGTACTAGGCCGTAAAACTCGTTCATACAACCTATCAGTCTGGTCCTGGAGGCAGTAGAAGGTTATTGTTTGCTGCTTTTTCAGTTTTATTTTGTTCATGTTGAAATTTGTATAGCGTGACAGTTCTCATTGTACTATATTGTGTGACGTATATTGGTGTCAGTAAGAGAAGCACAGTGACAACAGGTAGCCTTTAGCCAGCAATAGCTCAGCAGTTACTTCACATGACTCATTTATTAATGTGGAAAACAATCCCTTCAGGGGTTCAAAGCGTGTCTGGCCTTTTTATTATTTGTGTCGTTTTTCAACCCACTGTTTAACTTTCTGTTGGTAATAGGTTAATTTACTCTGACCTCTGTTGTTTTTTCATTATTTCATACCAATTTTCAGATTTCATAGGCACATATTCTCTAAAAAGGATAGTGGACCTGCAAGTTGTCACTGCACCACATTCCTAAAAGTGGTCATAGATGGATCAAAATTCATCCGGTTTAGCAGAGATCAGTGGAATTAGGATCCATGTATGGCCGTATCCGCTCAACAGAAGTTGATTTCTGTCCCTATGGGATTGTTGAAAGAGTTTTCTTGATCATCTGGCTGTAGCCAATTGATTGCAGCACTGTGTATTCTGAAGGCTGAGGAGTCCCGCTGTTAGAATACAATGGCACAGCGGGTAGTATTCCTCCATCCACCTCTTGGGTGAATACACATTGCAGTGGCTGTGATGCTTAGCTTCACATTGCACCAATCTGGACTCAGTATGTTGAGTTTGACAGGTGGCACTGCCTGTCAAGTTTGCCCATTGAAGCCAAGGGAATCGCGCCACGTATGTGAACCAACCGGTTGGCAAGCGGTGTGATACTTGCATAGTGTGCAGCTGACGATCCCCCTATCACTATGGGCTATAAATCATACTGTGTCATGAGTTGTGAGTACCCTGGAAAGAGGTACTCTAAGGAATGGGAGTGTTAGAAGACAGATTCATCTATTCATGGGACTAAACACCAGGTCATGTTTAAAGAGTGATGTTCTCCACAGCCTCAAATATACAGTGATTGTTCTGCCACCTAGTTGAATAAGTCAAAGCCACTCCCCGCCCACCCCCCTGTACCTCTCATACAAAGAAAATCCCTATCTAAATATTCTTTTTAACTCACCTTAAACTGGGTCATGTTATGCTACAGCCCCAAGCTTCTCTTCTGTTTCCTCCTGGAAGGCCTTTATATTGGGTGTCCAGATCAGTACCTGCATGACGTAGACACTTCTTATTGGATGTCTATCAGCGGGGCCCTCCCAAGACCCAGAACAGGATGACATAATCACAGGTAGGGGATCTCGGGCTAAATTCATTGGATTTGTGGATCCCTGCATCCAGAACCAGCAAAGGACCTGGACACGGCGACCTAAGTATATCTGGCTTCAGGGTAAAGGAAGAAAATACATTGTCACGGAACGTCCCACACTCCGCTTGAGTGCTTGCGTCATATACCACTTCCTCCCAGTCTGTATACAGATATCAGATATTCCAACCTCTCTGAGCAGAAAACAAGGCTGTCAGAGAGCTCATCTTGCTGGTCATGGGATTGGCCACCAGAGGGAGTGCCTGTGAGCAAGCCGGCCTATTTAAGTTTGTCAGGCACTCTGTTCAGTGCTGCCTGATCATCAGCTTCCTGTGCCGTAGTTCCTGTTTCCTGTCTTGTCTTCCTGTTTACCTGATCTCCTGACGACCCAGATTGCCCTTGGATTCCCCTGTTTGCTGCCTGTACCTGACCTTGGCCTGTTTGACTCCGCTTCTGCCTGCTCCTATTGTACCTTGCTGCCAGTCTGTTGCCGAACCCAGCCTGTCTCCTGACCATCCTGCTCAGTCTCATCGCCTGTGTTCCAGCCTGCACCTGCTGTTCATAGACTGCTATTCCACCAGCATCTGGACTCTAGTTCACAGGCTCTCATACCACTCTGCACTCCTGTGCTTCCTGTTACCTTACCAGGGGCCGCGAGTCGGACGCGTAAGGGAGCCTACTCTCTGCCCAAGCGGACTCACCGGTCTGGTAAGTAGGAGTCTGATAGTATCAGGCAGCCGTGATCGAGTCCGGGCAGGGGGCCTCCCCTATGGACGAACTTTGCAGACACTTGGCAGGATTAACCCAAGCAGTCAAAAGTTTACAGGATGGCCATACCCGACTAGAGGAACGCGTTCAGGCCCTGTCTGCACCTACCAATCCTCAGGGGACTTCGTCTGCAACCGGGGCACCCTCCGTAGTCATGCTCCCTCCAGAGCCCAAAGTACCTATACCGGAGAGATTTTTTGGAGACCGTAGTAAATACCGTGCATTCCGGAATGCATGTAGTCTCTATTTTGCTCTGCAGCCTCGGACCTTCTCCCTAGAAGCCACCAAGGTGGGCTTTGTTATTTCCCTGTTGTCCGGTGAGCCTCAAACCTGGGCCGATCACCTTCTGGAACAAAAGTCAGATGCCCTGGAAAGTCTGGACGCCTTCTTCTTGGCGATGTCTCAACTTTATGAGGATCCTCAACTAACCGCTTCTGCTGAAGCTTCCCTGCACTCCCTTCGGCAAGGCTGCAGGGCAGCGGAGGACTATGCTGTTGAATTTAGGCGCTGGAGTTCCGATACGGCATGGAATGACGCGGCTCTGCGTCATCAGTTTAGAATGGGTTTGTCCGATCCACTCAAGGACGAGTTAGCACGGGTTGGGATACCTCAGACCCTGGAAGAATTAATTAACCTCTCAATCCAAATTGACCGTCGTCTGAGAGAACGACGCACCGAAAGATCTACCAGTGCCTATCGACCCACTTGGATGCTTCCACAGGTTCCCAGTCCTCCTAGTAGGCCTTTGGCTCCTCCAAACTCTCCAGTTTTCGACACGTCAGAGCCTATGCAGCTTGGTTTGCTCCGTCCTTCCTTGACTCCTGAAGAGAAGTTACGAAGACGTAACCTTAACCTATGCCTCTACTGTGGGGAACCTGGGCACTACGCCAGCGTCTGCCCCAACAAGACGCGTAAGTGTCGTTCTTATGCTCGTATATGTGCTACTATCATGCCAAAACCTAGTACTCACCTTACCATCTCTGTCACTTTGCAGCTTCCCGGAAAGGCTATCCAAGTTCCAGTCATCGTTGATTCCGGAGCATGCAGCTGCTTCATGGACCAGGCCTTTGCAGCTCAGCATGATATCCCACTCCGACTCAAGACCCAGAGCCTGGCTGTCCACCTTGCAGACGGTTCCGCCCTCTGTTCCGGTCCTGTCATTCAAGAGACTATCCCTATAATAGCTACTATAAACTCTCAACACCAGGAATTCCTCTGTCTAGATGTCATTTCCTCTCCCCTGTTCCCTGTCATCCTGGGCATGCCGTGGTTGCTGGGCCATAACCCCCATATCAACTGGGTTTCTGGGAAAGTGGAGTTTCTCTCTGATTATTGCCAACAACATTGCCTGCCAAGAATGGCCCATGAGATACCTCAACTCCTCGGCCTACACCCTGAAACCAACTCACACCAAGCCATCCCAGAAACCTACCGAGATTTCTCTGATGTATTCAGCAAGAAAGGTGCTGAGACTCTACCGCCACACAGGCCCTATGATTGCCCTATAGAGCTGCTACCTGGAACCGAAGTACCCTTCGGTAGGATCTTTCCATTGACTGAGCAGGAATTGGATACACTAAAACAATACCTTGATGAGAATTTAAAGAAAAAGTTCATCCGCCCGTCCACATCTGCGGCCGGCGCAGGCATATTCTTTGTGGGAAAAAAAGATCATTCCCTTCGGCCATGTATCGACTACCGAGAATTAAATCGGATAACGATCAAGAATCGCTACCCCTTACCCCTGGTGCCTGAATTATTCCAGAGGCTAGGAACGGCAACTGTCTTCACAAAACTGGATCTTCGCGGAGCCTATAATTTAATCCGTATCCGGGAGGGGGACGAGTGGAAAACCGCTTTTCGCACTCGTTTTGGGCATTTCGAGTATTGCGTTATGCCCTTCGGTCTATGCAATGCCCCAGCCACATTCCAACATTTTGTGAACGACATCTTCCGGGAATTTTTGGATCTCTACGTCACCGTCTACCTCGATGACATTCTCATTTTCTTATCATCACTGACTGATCATCGCAGGCACGTCCGGAATGTCCTCGCCCGGCTCAGGCAACACGGGCTGTATGCTAAACTCGATAAATGTGAATTTGAACTCCAATGCATCCAATTCCTGGGGCTCATCATTTCAGTGGAAGGTATTAAAATGGACCCTCAAAAGGTGTCCGCCATCCTGGACTGGCCCGCACCTACGGACAAGAAGGGGGTCCAACGCTTCGTTGGATTTTCCAATTTCTATAGGAAATTCATCAGAGACTTTTCCAAGATCATCGCCCCCATTACTGAACTAACAAGACAGGGAACCCGATTCTGCTGGACCCCCAGGGCTCAATTGGCCTTTGAAAAATTAAAAGGATTATTCACGTCGGCCTCCATCCTCAAACACCCTAACTCTGCCTTGCCATTCGTGTTGGAGGTTGACGCCTCAGAAGTCGCAGTAGGAGCTGTACTCTCCCAACGTCAGGGCCCCAAGGCCCTTCTGTTTCCAATAGCTTTTTTTTCTCACAAATTATCGGTGTCTGAAAGAAACTACGATGTAGGAGACCGGGAGCTTCTGGCCATCAAGACGGCTCTGGAGGAGTGGCGCTATCTTTTGGAGGGTGCTGTACATCCTATTCTAATCTACACGGACCACAAGAACTTGGAGTACTTGAGATCTGCCAAGAGACTAAAACCGCAACAAGCCAGATGGGCGCTCTTCTTCTCTCGCTTTCAATTTCATATAACCTACAGACCCGGCTCCAAAAACATCAAACCAGACGCTCTCTCACGAATGTTCCATGACTCCAAAGAAGCCGTCCCTCCGGACACTATCCTGCCTGCAGGAAATTTTTTATTACTTCAGGGGGATTTAATCTCCAGAATAAGGCAAGCTTCCACAACTATACCCCATCCCACTGAGACCAGCCTAAGAGATGGTTTACTCTGGCATAAGGAGAAGATCATGGTTCCTGAGAGCCTTAGGGTACCAGTACTAGAGCTTTGCCATGACCACAAGTTGGCTGGGCACTTCGGGGCTCAGAAGACAACCGAACTAGTGCAGCGCACCTTTTGGTGGCCACAGTTGGCCGAGGACTGTAGGAATTACGTCAGTTCCTGCCACACATGTGCCCGAAGCAAGAATATTCGGACGAAGGCCTGGGGCTTACTGAAACCCTTGCCCATCCCTGACAGACCTTGGAAAATGATCGCGATGGATTTCATTGTGGAACTGCCCCCATCCGAAGGCTTCTCCACCATCTTTGTCATAATTGATAGATTGTCAAAAATGGCTCACTTCTTGCCTATGAAAGGCACACCCTCAGCCGTGGAAACGGCGAAGATCTTCATTAAAGAAATTGTGAGATTACATGGGGTTCCCTCTAATATCGTCTCGGACCGGGGTGTCCAATTCACCTCCAGGTTCTGGAAGGCATTGTGTGGTTCCCTCGAAATTGAGTTAGCGTTCTCTTCAGCCTATCACCCTCAGACAAACGGCCAGACGGAGAGAACCAACCAAACCTTGGAGCAGTACCTCCGTTGTTTCTCGGCCTTTTCCCAGGATGACTGGGTTTCTCTGCTACCAGTTGCGGAGTTTTCATACAATAACTCCCTGCACTCAGCCATCAACCAGACGCCATTTTTTGCCAATTATGGATTTCATCCCTCCTTTCTACCCAGCTCAATACCTGAATTCTCCCTCCCGGCAGTGACCGAGACATTGGAATTCTTCTCTACCAACAACAAACTTCTGCAGGAAACAATGGCCCAATCCCAGGCTTCTTATAAAAAAACGTTCGACAAGAAGAGGCGCGGGGAGCTTATCCTGGAACCTGGCAATCAAGTATGGCTGTCCACAACTAACTTAAAAATGGCTTGCCCTTCTAGGAAACTAGGGCCTAAATTCATGGGACCCTTCTCGGTGAGAAGAAAAATAAACAACGTAGCGTACGAGCTCAGTCTTCCGGACTCCTTCAAAATACACATACTTTTCCATGTCTCCTTACTGAAACCGGTAGCTCCTGATCCTTTCCCCAACCGTAGTGTGAAAGGAATGTGATGTAAATAATAATAATAATAATCTGAAAATGTCTATTTTCTTATGTGCATACATATTTTTCTCCTTACTCATTATATAAGTATACAGATTAGCTCTGTTCCTATATTTTTCTCAAAATGGTGGGTACCCCCTACATCCCACACATCAGAAGAACGCGGAACTGAAGATAAAACCAAGGACAGCCAAACCTCGTTATGAAGATTCTCCATCTTCTTTTCTATCCTAACCAATGAGATGTACCTATTAGACTAACATAGCAATGACGTATTTGTGTGTATAAAACATTAGCACCGCCTTGAATAAATCAGAAGTGTAAAAAGTAACGGAGCTGAGCGTGTCTCAGAGTGTTTACTTTTATATGCATGCATATCCACACTTTCCAATTAGAGACAGCAGCAGATAACCTTGGGCTCGATTGGAGCTCTTAATCATTTCCATAACAGATGGTGCCGAAACCCGGGACCTCAGGCTACAGTCGAAGTCATACCGCGATAAGCATTCGGGCGTTAATTGAAAGATGAGAGGGGGTTTGCGCAGCCCTAACAGTACCGGTAAGTCTTCTTTATATTCTTACCACTGTACGACTTTCTTATCTTTCGGTTGACCGCTGGATTCTGTCGGTATGCTGAGACTGTCTTAGAGGCAATTATTTCCTCGCCTGAGGTTGTTTTAACGAACCTGCCAATGGGTTTCTGCTGTCTGTATTTGTTCACTGTCTGCCATTCTTTGGGCTACGAAACTCAGCAGTCTAAAAGTGCTACATGTGTGTTCTCATCTCCAGACGAGCTGTCGGCCTCTGGAGTGAGATGGGTTATTGTGGCAGACGGTTATAGGACGGGTTACTCATTGGTTTGACGGACCTTTGAGGGAAATCTCAGCTGCTGGAGCCCCCCGCAGTCTGAAAGCGTTACAGATGTCTCACCCCCAGATGAGCTGTCGGCCTCTGGGAGTAACTGTAATGACGGCCTTTAACTGGGTTTAAGGGGAGTTGTCTGCCCCTGAGGTTATCTTAGCCTGCTGAAATTTTGCATTTCGAAGAGTGGCAGGTGTAATGTCCTGTCGTGAGTGTATTTGTGGTTTACTGTTTGCTATACACGAGAGGGGTTGGGGACTGGTTAAGGTCGGAGGGGGGGCTGCCCGGGGGATCTGTTGGGTCGCGGGCCGTTGCTCCTCACTACCCCAGATGTGTTTGTTCTTGTTCTGAGATTAACCGTACATTAAAGGGTTATAGCAGACAGTAGCAGCTAGGAGCGCAGTCTTATGTGCCCACACCCAAGGAATTTGTTGATAAAGAACACTGAGAAAGAATATTAACCCCTTGGTTGTACGTATTCTCCTCTCAAGCCGTTAGCCGAGAAACAGAGAGAGAAAAGAATGTGATATTGTAAAGAAGGAGAGAAGAAGATGTTGAAATAGTTAACAAAGTTGAACGAAGTGGCGAAAGTTATGTTGCTAAAGAAACAGGGAGAAAAATCCTGTGTGATAAAGAAAATTGGATAAAGGAAGTTAAGAAAGATGGCAATTGTATTATGTATGTGTATCACAGAGCTGATGATATGTTGGAACTTGAAACAAAAGGAGGGGAGGGACAGCACTGCCCTCCGTCTAACGACCACTCCTTTCTCACCACCCAAGCACAACCCACGGTGATAACTCAGCCCGGCAGCCATCTTAGTGCACCCATGCCTTCACTTTCTACCCAGCCCAGTGCACTTCCTGCCGGCGGCCATCTTGGTACACCCAGTAAGCTTAAACAGCCTGTACCCAGCCCTCCCTGTTTTAAACCAGGATGGTTCGTACCACACATCTGTCTTCCCCAATACGGAAGCATCACGTTCCCAGGCCAGATATGTTAATGATGAAGAAGCGTCTGAGTGGGAAGCCCAACAGCAGGCAGCAAGGCCACCCACTGATTTAACCCCCAATCCTGCTCCGGACTCACAGTTCCGAGAGGATCTCAAACACATGCTGGCAACCGTAAAGAACAGTGCCCCTTGCCAGCCCCCGCCCCAACAACAGTCTCGGTTACCAGAAGGGACACCAGTGATGTATGTCGCTTTTACTCCATCACAAGCAGGACATGTCTTTTGGCCAGTCATGCAGCCGGCCTTCAATGATGCCTGCCTGACAAGTGCCACTTCCTACGCCTCAGGAGTGGAGTTCTGTGCACAACTCCACGACTGGGCAAAGGAGAAGTTGACGGATCAGATCCAAGATATTACCCAAGATAAAGGGGAGTCTGTGAAGAAGTATCATGCTAAACTCGTACAGGCCTTTGATGATCTGAGTTTCTCCCACTATGAAAAGAGACACACACGTTTCCTGCGTGGGAATGGATGGGGTGCCCCGCTCCAGTCCACTTCCTGATTTGCTTGCCAGATTTGTGGTGTCCTCTACATGTCCCTTGAATCTACTAGGAGCTGATGTGTTGTCCAGACTACAGGCCTCAATCAGGACACGCCTGAAGGGGGGATGAAGTTACATACTCCCCTATGTTTGGAAGACTCATCTGCTTTGTTTTGTTTTTTTTTGCCTCTCCTGATGACACTTAATGAAGCAAAAACTTAAAGTTCAATACTGCAGGAAGTACTTGACAGAATCCCTACGTGCCTATGGTCCACAGGACCGGAAGACAACGGTCATTTAAATGTGCCACCAGTTTCAGTCAAGCTAAAAGAGGGCGCATCATTGCCCTGGAAACCACAATAACCCCAAGAAGAGAATCCTAAAAAGAGAACCAGGTACCTGCTGTGTATGCCTTTGACTGCAAAATACCTCACAGGAGGTGGACCTTACAAACGTTTTCTTCAGTGTCCACCCTCACCCCTCCTGCTGGTACCTTTTTGCATTCATCCACGGAAAGAAACGGCAACATACCTAAATAGTTGTGCCGCAAGGGGCACAGAACTTTCCAAGCCAGTTTGCAAAAGCTATGGCTATCATCCTTGACACATGACAAGAGGAACACCCGGAAGTGATTCTCTTCCAACATGTTGATGACCTTCTCCTTTGTGTAGCTGACTTACCCCCTGTTGAAGTCACCTCAAAAAGCCTGTTGTGCTATCTTGCCAACCAGGGGTGCAAAGCCTCAAAGCCCAAATTGCAGTGGTGCTCAACACCTGTCATTTTCCTTGGACACTGTTTGTCCCATGGGACAAGACACCCCACTGAAGACAGGGTGCAAGTAATCTCTGATATCCCACTGCCACAAGGTCAGAAATCCCTTCATGCCTTCCTTGGACTAATTTCCTAGTGCAGAACATGGATTCCAGAATCCTTCCTACTGATGCTCTGCAATCAGACCCTTCCAGATGTCTCCTGAACAAATATCTAAGTTTGAGGCCCTTAAGTGCACCACCTCCGGCGCTAGGGCTCCCAGCCTACGACAAAACGCTCAAGCTCTTTGTATCCGAACGTCTGGGACATGCTGCAGGTGTACTCATCCAATCACACGGCATCAGCCTACGCCCCATAGGATATTATTCCTGTCGGCTGGATGCGGTAGCAAGAGGAGGCCTATTGTGTCTGCGAGCTGGCTTTGCTATACAAGCCTTGCTTGACAAAACTTTGAACTTGGTCCTCGGACACTGCCTCGTTCTGCTTGCTCCCCATGACGTTGTTGCCATATTCAACAAAGATCCAGCCGAAACACTTGTCCACTACCAGACACTTGAGACTCCTGTGTTCCCTCCTACTGGACAGCATTACTCTATTAAGTTGTCAAACACTGAACCCTACCACCCTTCTTCCACTTCTCGAGGGGGGAAAGGAGGATGAGGAGTAGAGTCTTGACTTGTCACCCCATGACCACACAGGACACGCGGTCACCACTGAAAACACTGTTCTACAAGCTGAAGCCTTACCACCGGTGATGTCTGCACAGGAGGCAGAGTTGTAAGCACTTACTACAGCATGTAAATGGGCAGAGGGAAAAAGAGCCAACATTCATATGGACTCAAGATATGCTTTCAGCATTGCCCATGATTATGGTGTTATCTAGGACAGAGGATTCCTGACGGCTGCAGGAACACCTGTGAAAAATTGATGCCTTGCTTCTCCCAACCCAAGTGACTATTCTGAGTAAAAGCACACGACAAAATGAACTCAAAGGAAGCTTGAGGCAATCATCTAGCCAATTCAGCTGCCAAACAGACAGCTGGTGGTCCACGGGAAGTGGACAGCAGGGTGGTAAAAGAAGACCACCCCGTGCTTACCTTACAGACTTTCCCAGTGGACAGAGTTTATCTAAAAGAACTACAGGAAACAAGTCCGGATAAGAAGGAAAGCTGGAAACGGAGAGGAGCAACTCTCAGAAATGGACTATTCGAGTGCAACAAGAAGTCTTGTCTACCCAGGAGTATGTACCCAGCCGTGGTGCAATGGGCACATGGAGCTGCCCACTCGACAAAGACTTTTATGAACTCTCTTATCAACAAGTGTTGCACCAAGAGTTACTCCACTGACCGACAACTTCTGCAGATAATGCATTATCTGCACCAAATGTAACCCAGGATGCACAGGAAAAACACAGAAGAAGCACCTGGCAAAAGCCCTATACCCCATTCCAGAGGATGCAAATTGATCATTCTCAAGTGCCAAGAAGTGGCAGATTCGAATACGCCCTAGAGGAAGTGGTCATGACTGCCAGGACCACAGCTAAGAAACTACTGAGTGAGATAGTATGTAGATTTGGGGTCCCAGAGGTGATATTGAGAGATCAGGGACCAGCCTTAACAGCAACCCTTACAAAAGAGATTTGGGCAGCACTGGGGGTTCAGTTGGCACTACACATCCCATACCACCCTCAAAGTAGCGGGAAGGTAGAAAGGATGAATGGGACACTAAAAACAGGATGTTAAAGATGGCCCAAGAGACTAACATGAGTTGGCCAGACAGTTAGCCCATAGCCCTGTTCAGTGTCAGACACACCCCCGGGGGAAACATGCCCTATCCCCTTATGAAATTTTGTTTGGTTCAGTTCCCAGACTTGGTTGTTACTTTCCACAACAGTTACAGTTGCAGTCTGATGTGTTGACTAATTATGTAACCACATTATCACGAGAATTAACCTGAATGCATGTCCAGGTGTTTTCTTCCATTCCAGATCCTGAATTAGATACAGGAACACACCAACTACTGTCTGGAGATCCTTGAGCCAAGTTATGATGGTCCATTCCAAGTTTTGCTGACCACAGCTACCTCAGTCAAGTTGGCCAGGAAGAACATCTGAATGCACGCTTATCACTGCAGGAGAGCGTGTTTTCGGGTGCTGCATATCCTTTTTCTGTTTGATCTAGGGGGGAGGGGCCCAGGATGTGGCCATCACAGAAATGATAACATAATTACGTTTTGGTGTAACTCTTCAGGTACACATGTGACCACCTTTACCTTAGATTACTGTGACATAGTACCTTGTCCGTTTGACCCTTCATGGTGATGCCATTGGTACACTGATATCCCTGACGGTAAGGACATATATGTATGCCACACAGACAGTTACTGGGGACAGAGTTGTGGTTTCTGTGGGGGCCAGTGGGTTGGAACACAGGGCCAGACTAGGCGACCACAGAGTGCATTAGACAAAAAAGATGAAAATAGAAAGCCCCCATATCCTAACCAAAGATACCCCTGATACATACACTGACCCAGCACACAGTCAGAGGAGGAAGCGAGCAGCTCTCTCCGGAAGCTTTGACCCTCATGTATACATAGATGTCATAAGGGTTACAAGGGGGGTCCCTGATGAATTTAAAGCCAGGGGCCAGGTAAAAGCTGGTTTTGAGTCTTTGATCCCCATAACAACTGTCAGCAAGAATGTAGATTGGATTAACTACATGTCATGGTTATGCAATAGAGTTTGTCGATCAACATACCTGTCTCCATGTGTTCATCTCTAGAGACCAGCTGACCCTCACCTGACTGCTTTTGTAACCTCTCCTCTAAGCATGGCTCCACCCCAGGCCCTATCAGGGAACCCTATATTAACCTGTGCAATGCAAGCCAGCAGTGCTGATCAACCATTGTGTGTTAGCCTCTGTGTGTACTTGCTGTGTTTCATACATCTGATTCCTGTTACCGACTTTGGCGTTTTCCCGACCATCCCCGTTTGCCTGTGACCCTGAACCTTGGCTTGTCCCTTACTTTCCTTGTTGTTCCAGCCTGCTGCCTCCTTCCTCTTCTCCTGTAGTCTACCGTGAGCGTGAGCTGTGAGACCCTGGGGGCCGCGACCTGGAGCCAGACTGCAGCGCAGTCCATCCTTACCATTAAAGGCTCTGGTGAACACCTGCTGGCTCTTAGACTCCGCGCCCTGGGGAATCTATGCTCTAGCTCCCAGTGGGATCTGTGTCAGTGATCCAGTAGACCTGCTTCCTGAACCTCCCAGGGTTCAATCCGCAGCAGTCAGCCGTAGGGTCCACTACCTTGCGGTGCACTCCTGATCCCAACGGTGTGCATCTGTCACCCAGCCTCTAGGTGACCTGACACTACACATATTATAACCAACAGAGATTTGTAAATTACACTAAAGATGCCCTCCAGGGAATTGCTGACCAGTTAGCCCCCACTTCCTACATGACATTCCAGGACCGGATGGCCTTAGACATGGTGCTAGCTGGGAAAGGAGGTGTTTTGTAAAATCATAGAAAAAAAACGGGAACCTTTTGTACATACATTCCTGATAATACTGGCCCAAATGGTAAGGTTACTCTAGCTATAAAGAAATTAGAAGATCTGTCATTGGAGTTGAAGAAGAACTCAGGTATCACAGACCCATGGGACCAATATTTTAGCTGGATGAGTGGGTGGCAGAAGGTGCTCGCCCAGATACAGGTAAGGGTATTAATAATCCTGGTTCTTTTAGCCCTGATTGTATGCTGTATTCTACCTTTCGTAAAAAGTTAATGAGCAAGGCTGTAGACAATAGCACACCTACATTTCTCCACCAAGAAGAAGAGGACCTCCTTATGATGGAAGATGACAAACCCTTCACTCCTCTACAGTCACTCCCTGTCCATAATCTCACAATCCTATAGGGTTATAGGGATAGATAGCGCCTGACTGCACCTCTCCAGCTGTATCGAGGAGGGAAGTGAACAGTTGCTGCCCAATTCTATATACAGCCTAAAAGAGTTGCTGAGGAGAAGGGCCAGGCCAAAGTAGGACCTTTAGTATTAGGGACAGAAAAGAGAAAATAGTCATTTTAGGGGGGATTGTGAAGGAATGTGATGTAAATAATAATAATAATCTGAAAATGTCTATTTTCTTATGTGCATACATATTTTTCTCCTTACTCATTATATAAGTATACAGATTAGCTCTGTTCCTATATTTTTCTCAAAATGGCGGGTACCCCCTACATCCCACACATCAGAAGAACGCGGAACTGAAGATAAAACCAAGGACAGCCAAACCTCGTTATGAAGATTCTCCATCTTCTTTTCTATCCTAACCAATGAGATGTACCTATTAGACTAACATAGCAATGACGTATTTGTGTGTATAAAACATTAGCACCGCCTTGAATAAATCAGAAGTGTAAAAAGTAACGGAGCTGAGCGAGTGTTTACTTTTATATGCATGCATATCCACACTTTCCAATTAGAGACAGCAGCAGATAACCTTGGGCTCGATTGGAGCTCTTAATCATTTCCATAACAGTAGTACCAGTCCTCCTGAGCCTGTTATGATCGATAACGAGGAGGAGTTTGAAATCGAGGCTATCCTGGACTGTAGGAAAAGGCGCAATCAAATACAGTATCTTATTAAATGGAAGGGGTATGGTCCGGAGGACAATTCCTGGGAACCAGAAAACAATTTACATGCCTCAGAACTTTTACAGACTTTCAGAAATGTTCATGCCTCCAAGTTGGCCCGGCTGGGCATCCGGAGGCTGCCCTTAGGGAGGGGGCACTGTCAGAGAGCTCACCTTGCTGGTCATGGGATTGGCCACCAGAGGGAGTGCCTGTGAGCAAGCCGGCCTATTTAAGTTTGTCAGGCACTCTGTTCAGTGCTGCCTGATCATCAGCTTCCTGTGCCGTAGTTCCTGTTTCCTGTCTTGTCTTCCTGTTTACCTGATCTCCTGACAACCCGGATTGCCCTTGGATTCCCCTGTTTGCTGCCTGTACCTGACCTTGGCCTGTTTGACTCCGCTTCTGCCTGCTCCTATTGTACCTTGCTGTCAGTCTGTTGCCGAACCCAGCCTGTCTCCTGACCATCCTGCTCAGTCTCATCGCCTGTGTTCCAGCCTGCACCTGCTGTTCATAGACTGCTATTCCACCAGCATCTGGACTCTAGTTCACAGGCTCTCTTACCACTCCGCACTCCTGTGCTTCCTGTTACCTTACCAGGGGCCGCGAGTCGGACGCGTAAGGGAGCCTACTCTCTGCCCAAGCGGACTCACCGGTCTGGTAAGTAGGAGTCTGATAAAGGCGACACTTGCTTCACTGCTAACATGGACTCACTTTATTTAGAATCAAAATTACAAGACTTTATATGCCGTTGGAACCTCCTCTAACAATAGAACTGTAACCTAATTAACATAATTGACATGAGCTAATTAACTAATCCTTTATGCAGCCTAGGTGACTGAGACATGACCTATTGCCCAGACTGAGTTAATTATCACAGGACATTTCTCACAATAGCAGCTCCAATAGGAGTCGTCCCGTCTCCTACATTGTATAGAGGACAATGTGATCAGCTCATTCAATTAACATAATCACAGGTAGTTGGAATTGATGACACCAGCATCTCCTCACAGGATGTGTCCCAACAGAATGAATCAGTCTTATCAGCAGGGGGCTGCTGGAGGAATCCCCCCTCCCTCTTCAGGGACACAAATCTACAGTAAGGAGTCCCCATACAATATATACATATATACACGACTGAGTCCGATTAGTACAGTTCAGCCTGGATTTCTCATTCACCTCACAAAGAGTATTGTTCCATTGAAAATCCAGGGCCCATAATCAAAAGGCAACAGGCTTGCATACAGTCCTCTCCAACAGCCTCTGTTCTGGCTAGGTCTGTCACATTCATATTAGAATAATTAGAGGGATGTGAGAGAGGGGTGCTAAAAAAATAGTTTTAGCCCAGAACGGGGCTTTAAAGTGGTTGTAGACCCTTACATATACCCATTGAAGTAATTAGCCTCAGTTGATACACCGAGATTAAACAAATCCTCCTAAATAAATTGTACCTGTTTATCTGCAGTATTTTCTTCTCTATATAGCTTCAAAGTCCAGAATTTATAAATTTTGTTTGAGTGGTCAGAAAAAAGGAGAGCTGAAATGACACACTTCAGAACTCAGTGAGGAAAGTGCTGAGAGCTGATTGGAGGGAAGGAACACCCCTCCTATCCCATTACACAGCACACAGGAACAGAGCTGAGGCTGTCAATCAACTGTAGGTCCCTCCCCTGTCACCTTTTTTCTATTGGTGTCAGGAAAACTTGTCACAAGTGACTCATCCTGATAGCAGAGAAATAAAGCAAATGACACCTAGTGCACTTGTTCATATTTACTGTCTGAGGTTTACAACCACTTTAAAGATTAAATCCAGGTATGGTATAATTTTCCATAGTTACAGTACATTGGCCCAGCTTGGACCGGAACATAACTATGTATATACAATATCTGGCGGACGTCCCTGAAAACGGGACCAATGTAACTATGTAGAATATATCTTTACCCGGAATTCCTCTTTAGGAAAATATTCTGTTTATATATTCTTCTGTACTTTGCCATTGTTCTGGATTAAACACAGAGATTGGAATTTACCAAAACTGGAGCAGAATCTGTAGCAGCTCTGCCTGGCTACCAATCAGCTTCAATCTGTCATTTTCAAATATTAGCTGAACAAGCTAAAGATAGAAGCTGACTGGCCGACATGCAGAGCTGCTCCAGATTCTGCTCCAGTTTCGATAAATCCCCCTCTAAATTTTTGATATCTAAACCCAAACTGACATTCTTTTTCTGTTGTGCTGAGCTGAGATGAAGAGGAAAAAAATGCTTGAGTTCTGGTGTTATATCGAGGGCTGGTGGCTCTGGTCTCGGCTGTGTTATGAATGTAGAGGCATTTATTCATGAGGTCGCCTGGGAAAATGTGACCATGGGATCCCCAAAGTTATGTAGAGGAAATCAACCAATGGATTGTGAGGATGTCCTAGGGAAGGAGCTCCCCTTCAGAGATTGTACCTGTGTGTGATAGTGGGTTGCAGTAGTGGGCCTTTGACTACAGTGGCACCTTGGTTAACGAGTAACGCGGTTAACAAGTGTTTTGAAATATGAGCAACTATTTTTTTAAAAATCCTGACTCGGTTTGCGAGTGTTGTCTTGCAAAACAAGCAGAATTCAAGCTAATGTGATGTGCAGTACCGCATTTGGCCAGAGGTGCAGGAGCAACGGTGACACTCGGAACAGTTCGGAGCCGTTCGGAAATACCCAGAATCACTCGGAAATATGCAGAAACACTCGGAAATACTCAGTTCCCGAGTGTTTTCGAGCCTTTCCGAGGGTTTCCGAGTTCAGCCGAGCTGTCCCCGAGTATTTCCGAGGCTCTCCGGTGCCCCCCCACCTCTGGCCACATGCGGTATTGCATGCAATAGAAGTCAATGCGGAACAAATGATCTTCGTTTCCATTGACTTCTATGGGGAAACTCGCTTTGATATGTGAGTGCTTTGGATTACAAGCATTCTCCTGGAACAGATTATGCTCGTAATCCAAGCTTCCACTGTATTTGCAACCAGCCAAAACCCATGACCACTGGTGTGGGGATCTCATTCTCAGACTTAAAGTGGTTATAAACCTCATATGCGTCATTTCTACCAATACATCCACCATTTTATAGTTTGTTCTGCAAAAATCCAAACTGCTATATTATTACCTCTATTCTCATCTATAAGCCTGTCACAGCTCCCTGAAAATCTCAGGTCCATGAGCGTTTCTATAGAACGGAGCTCAGGAGGCGGAGTCATTACATCACTGGCCCCGCATCCCCAGTGTACACTCACACACTAGTGCTGTGTTCTGCCGAAAACTCCAACTTGCCAAAATCTCCAACCACATCACTTCCGGAGACTCTGTAGCAGCAATAATTGGAGATTTCGATGAGTTGCCTGTTCTGACCGAACACCGGCAGCATATACACTACAAAATGAATGGGCATTGTTAGTCCGCCCGATACTAACCAATAACATGGCCGCCACCAAGGCGGCAACAACTTTTTTTCTCCTTACCCGGTGTCCTGTCAAAACAGCCAACTCATCGCATACCATAGTGTATACACTGCCACTGTTCTGTCAAAACAGACAGCTCGTCACAATCTCCAATTATTGCTGTTGGAGAGAAACCGAAAGTGACGTGGTTGGAGATTTTGGCGAGTTGGAGATTTGGGAAGAACACCGGCTTAGCAGCGCACATGGTGCTGGAAGTGTTCGCCCATGTCACTCCCTGCTGGGAGGTGGGTGGCACAGCTGGAAGGTGGGGCCAGTGATTTCACATCTGCACCACCCAGGGACTGGAGATTTTTAGAGAGTTGTGACAGGCTTAGAGATGAAAATACAGAGGTAATAATACAGCGGTTTGGATTTTTACGAGACAATTTATAAAATGGTGCATGTAGTGGAGAAATGATGCATATGAAGTTTAAAACCACGTAAAGTGGTAGTAAACTCTTTTACACCACTTGTACCTACAGGTAAGCCTATAATAAAGCTTACCTGTACGTACTGTGAATATTTCCTAAATTTGCACAGTTTAGGAGATATTCAGAGTGCAAGCAGCTGATGACATCACCAGTGCATGCGCTCTGAAGTAATAGTGGCAGACCTTCAGAGCCTGTGCTGTAAGCGGCGGCTCCCGCGCACTTGTGACGTCATTGCGCCCCCGGCCACTCATGTCCCATGTAGTCAAAGGCCGCGAACCCGGAAAGAAGACCGGTAGAAGATATCAGCCCTCTCAGCGGTGACATTGGGGCACTGGAGGGTTTCGTTCTAAGGTGAGTGCATACTAGCACATTATGACATTGCCTTGCAGGGATTTTTTTTTTTAACCACATGCGGTTTACTACTGCTTTAAAATGAAACACTCTTTTACTCAGACTGGGGCAGCAGGAGACACGCCCCCTTCACTCATGCTTGTGAATGAGTCTCCTCTGCATGTCTGTCAGTCAAAGAAGAGAGGGTGTGGCGACACATCTTTTTTGCATGTGTCTGATTTTTTTTCAATAGCGAAGCTGGGAGGAATACAGATGACAAGCTGCTCATATCCCTTTCAGACTCTGTGCACAGATGAGTTGTGCTGCTTTGCTGACTTTGCTAAAATGTTCAGTTTAGTTTTTGATATCTGGGTTTACAACCACTTAAAGGCGTAGGAGGCCTACCATCTGTTCACCGGCAAGCATTTGAGACTAAGATCTTTGAACAAAACAGAAGCATTGCTACATTCTTGGAGTAACAAAAAAGGGTAAGGTTGGAGTTAAACTAGAGAAATTTTGCAATGAAGAACAATTGCAGGGACTTTTAAAATGCTACCAACTAATATACAGACACATCAGAATATCTTGGTTAATGGGAATGTTTTTCCAGTCAAGGCACCCTTTACAATCACGCACATCTCCAGGCACCCCTTTCTAAACTTTAAAAAACAAAATTAATAGTTTTACATAATGCAGCAACACCCATATGCGTAGGCCACCCAACATTAGCGTTAATTTTGCTTCCAAAGCAAACACCTTTCCACACTGGTACTGTCTAATATTCCAATGTTTCTCTTCTCCCTCAGTTTCTCTCCCTCACTCAGCTAATGTGACCCCAGTGCTGATGAAGATAGGCAGGGGAGGACAAACAAAGGTGCTGTTCAGGTGCCCAACGTCCTCCTTATTAACTCCTGATGTAATTTGTTGTTAGGACACTGGCAGGCTAGAAGGTTGTAATGGTGCACATGTGATAGGCAGGCTTGATCTACCTCCTGGCTTGCATACACATTTTTGGGCAGTTTCTAGGCATTTTCCCAAGGCACCCCTGAAGACACCCTAGTTGAAAAGGGCTGCACTAATAAATAGAAGCTGAACTCAGCAAACACTTTTTAGGCAGTTACAGCAACATTTTTTGGGGGGGATAAGGGTTTTACATAAACACATTAAATCTGATTATTGTAAGCACCCCTGTCCGTGGTAAATGGTTTGTCTCAAACCTCTAACTGCTACACCTGGCAGGATCACCAGGTGAAAATTAAAGAAGAAAAGCATACAAATGAATACTAATGCAGCCATCACATCTGAGAATTGGTAAACTGCAATATAATAAATGTTTGCTTTTGGGTTTATTACTGCTTTAAGCTACTTGTCAGTTTCCACTTATATGTGAGAAAACCAGGCAGAGGCTACATTAGTTGATGCTTGAACTGAGCTGTATTTAAACACTTATATTCATTCTGTGCATACAAAGTAATCCCATGTTTTAATCATTGTAATATACACTATCAAGACCAAGGCCAATAATTCAGCCTGGCAGGAAGAAAATTAGCTTTTAAATTAATTCTCTTTATTTTGCCGCCTCTGAAACCTTGCTGTCTCAGAGTATCACAGCATATACGCGCTCCTAATTATATATGAAAGCTGTGTATATTATAGTACATTCTATGAATATATATAACCTGTGGAGGTACTCTTTATACCTGGCATATGTTATAGCCACATGGTGAAAAACACGGACGGGTCAGCAAACAAATATCAAGATTGTTATCGGTAAATGATTTCTTCAAGCCTTTGGCTCTCTCTGACCCTTTTGTTTCTCCTTTGTCCACTGTATTTTTTTTCCATTATGTTGTAAAAATAATCTCATGGTTTATAAAAGGGAATCAGTCTGAACGAATATACTGTATATCCGCTTTTGGTGGACTTGATTTTAAAAGGTGCGAGCTCCAGGGCCACCATTCTTACCCAACTACTTGGTATGTAAATCGGGATTTCTAATTTCACTGTTACATATTTATTACAAATCCAAAATGAGTCAAGTTATAGGCAAATCGGTAAAAAATATATAAATTGCGCTTAATATGAAAAATCACACAATAAATGACATATAGTTCAATGAAATTATTAAATAGTGAACAATCATAAAAGTCCATAAACACAAAATAAGTGGAGAGAAAAATAAATGAGGTCGTAAACACAAGCAGATTATGCCCCCTGCGGGGACTAGTAGATCTCCGGCACCTCCGACATCCTCCTGTTATGACCGAGAGCCACTCAGCGGAGCTCGATGGAACCAGAAAAAGCAGACACTCCAATCTGGGGGTATACACTCAGACCCAAAGCCACAAGTGTAAAAAAGGGATAAAAAAGGGACTCCAATGGTGAAATAACATTTAAAAAAAAAAGCCTTTAATGCTTTAAAAGGGAGTAGGCGGTAAAAACCGCAAAAATACAAAAAAAACCAGCAAGTTTAAAAAGCAAACACCCGTGTTCTGGGGTCACATGTGGCGTGATGGCGTCATGCAAATCGGGCCTTAGGGTCAGTTCACACCACATGCAATCCAGTGCGTTTTTTTTTTTCTGCATCAAAATGCATGGAAAGTAGGTTATATTGTTTCCAATGGCATAGTTCACACCAGTGCTGTCAGTTCCAGTGCGTTTCAGTTCCAGAAAATAAAGTAGAACATGCTGCATTTTTCCTGCACTGGACTTTACCAGAGCGTGGTAAAACACATCAAAAACGCCCTGGAATGCACCAAAAATGCATCAAAAAGGCACTGGTCCTCAGTATAGTGGGGAAAAAAAACAGGAAAAAGAAAAAAAAATAGCATCTGGAATGCATCTGGAAACGCAATAAAAACGTGCATGTATAAACACATTTGGAAAGGATTTGGATTGAAACCAAAAATGTAATGTATTGCAGTGGTGGCTGTATTAGTTGTTTTTTTTTTTCTTTTTTTAGGTTTTCTTCCCCCTCTTTTTTTACCTGCTGATCTAGCCAGTAACGCACCTCCTGTATTAAATGGGTACACACTATAAGGAAATTGGGCGAACGAGCGACAATTTTCCTCGTTGTTTCGCAGCAATTTGGAACCGATGAAAGAAAATTCGGAAGAAAATTCGGACTCGGCGGTCGAAAGTTGAGTACACACTATACGAAAATCGTATGAAAATTCTTTGGATGAAAATGTTTGCCCGATTTTCTTATAGTGTGTACGAGCCTTTAGAGTGCCCCCACTCTGGATGAAGAAGCAACAGAGACACCTTTGGACAGCAGCATTATCAGTCTGGGGGAGAGGAGTGTTAGATGGATTAACAAACAGAAGCCAAACTCCAGCTCAAACTTTATAAGCAGTTAAAGCAACAGTTTTTTTTTCACTTTGGAACAAAGGTTTTACATAAATAAATAAAATCTGATCATTATAAGCACTCGTCAGTGGTAAATGGTTTGTCTCATCACTAACTGCTACATCTGCAAGACAGCTTGTTCTTTTGAAAAAACAACATAACTTATTGGCTAGATCTTTTGGGTTTAATATTGCTTTACTTACAGTGCCTTGAAAAAAGTATTCATATCTCTTGAAATTTTCCACATTTTGTCATGTTAATACCAAAAATGTAAATCTATTTTACTGGAATTGTATTTGATAGACCAACACAAAGTGGCGGATAATTGTGAGGTGGAAGGAAAATGATCAATGGTTTTCCAAATTGTTTTACAAATAAATATGTGAAAAGTGTGGGGTGCATTTGTATTCAGCCCCCCTGAGTCAATACTTTGCAGAATCACCTTTTGCTGCATTTACAGCTGCAAGTCTTTTGAGGATGTCTCTACCAGCTTTGCACACCTAGAGAGTGAAATATTTGCCCATTCTTCTTTGCAAAATAGCTCAAGCTCTGTCAGATTGGATAGAGAGCGTCTGTGAACAGCAATTTTCAAGTCTTTGCACAGTTACTCAATTGGATTTAGGTCTGGACTTTGACTGGGCCATTCTAACACATAAATATGCTTTGATATAAACCATTCCATTGTAGCTCTGGCTGTATGTTTAGGGTTATTGTCTAGCTAGAAGGTGAACCTTTGCTCCAGTCTCAAGTCTTTTGCAGACTCTAACAGGTTTTCTTTTAAGATTGCCCTGTATTTGGCTCCATCCATCTTCCCATCAACTCTGACCAGCTTCCCTGTCTCTGCTGAAGAAAAGCATCACTACAACATGAAGCTGCCACCACCATGTTTCATGGTGGGGATGGATTGCAGTGTTAGATTTCCGCCACACATAGCATTTTGCTTTTAGGTCAAAAAGTTCAATTTTGGTCTCATCTGACCAGAGCACCTTCTTCCACATGTTTGCTGTGTCCCCCACATGGCTTCTCGCAAACTGCAAACAGGACTTCCTATGGCTTTCTTTCAACAATGACTTTCTTTTTGCCACTCTTCCATAAAGTCCAGATTTGTGGAGTACACGACTAATAGTTGTCCAGAGGACAGATTCTCCAACCTGAGCTGTGGATCTCTGCAGCTCCTCCAGAGTTACCATGGGCTGCTTCTCTGATTTATGATCTCCTTGCCCGGCCTGCCAGTTTAGGTGGACAGCCATGTCTTGGTAGGTTTGCAGTTGTGCCATACTCTTTCCATTTTCGGATGATGGATTGAGCAGTGCTCTGTGAGATGTTCAAAGCTTGGGATATTTTTTTATAACTGAACCCTGCTTTAAACTTCTCCACAACTTTATCCCTGACCTGTCTGACCTTGGCCTTCATGATGCTGTTTGTTAACTAAGGTTCTCTAATAAACCTTCAAGTGTTTCACAGAACAGCTGTATTTATACTGAGATTAAATTACACACATATGAACTCTATTTACTAATTAGGTGACTTCTGAGGGCAATTGGTTCCACTAGATTTTAGTTAAGGGTATCAGAGTAAAGGGGGCTGAATACAAACGTACGCCACACTTTTCAGATTTTTTTATTTTGAAAACCATTTATCATTCTCCTTCCACTTCACAATTATGTGCCACTTTGTGTTGGTATATCACATAAAATCCCAATAAAATACATTTGCGTTTTTGGTTGTAACATGACAAAATGTGGAAAATTTCAAGGGGTATGAATACTTTTTCAAGGCACTGTATATAACACTCTGTGCAGAAATTTAGCATGCTAACACCCTACCCATAAATGAAAGTGTATCTATAACTAAAACTTTTTCAGTTTTGTATAGAGTGAAGATGGCTTAGAATCCTTTACAGATTTTACTGCTGTCGGATGTTCCACTAGAAAGATTTCCCCTTACGAACTGTCCCAGAGACTGTGTTATTACCAGACAGGAGGTGAAGGAAACTCTATTAGCAACACAGGCAGAAGTATTTTTCTTTTGTTAAGTAGGGGAATACTAGAACCTTTGTCAGCATTTTTTTATTTTTTTTTATTGTCCCCAAAACAGGAAGTTAGGGGCAAATCTGACAGCATCTCAAACCCTTCCCCACTCTATCCACAACTAAAAAAAAATTGGGCTATAAATAAGCTTAAAGAGGTGTTCTGCCCCCCCCCCACCACAAAAAAATTAAAAACCTTTTAATAGTAGGACACTTACCTGTCCAGGGTTCCCACGATGTCGGCACCCCAGCCTATTTTCGGATCGGCTGTCAGGTGCTGGCGCCGCCATTCCTGGTAAGGGAAAACAGAAGTGAAGCCTTTCGGCTTCCGGTTCCCTACTGCACATGCAAGAAGCGCAGTGTGCTTTTTAATTGGTCCAGAGACAGACAAGCGAAAGTTCCACTTTTGGGTGGAACTCCACTTTAAATAACATTTCCACTCTTTCTGCCACAATAACTTTATTGACACTGATATCAAGAAAAGGATTTACTGTCTTCATGAACTCTCACTTCTTTGCTTTGCTTTAGATATTTACAACTTTTAGTGCTGTAGTTGTATGACAGTGACATACCCTCCACTTTTGAAAGCCAAAAATAGGTACACTGTGCTGAACACCCCCTCCACTTCGTTATTAAAATAGCAGTATTGCCAATTGTCCCTTATATAAAGATGCTAAAAATATATTTCTGATGTAGAGTATAGGGATATTGTTTACAAGTTAAATAATGTTTTTTTTTTAATGCACAGCTACAAAAAATGAACAGAATGGATGAAAATAAAAAAAATAAAAAATAGTAAATAAAGGACAAGGTAAAGATGTAGTTAATGAAAACTAAAGAGTTAACTGAGATTAAATAAGAGGTTTAACAGGAACAGCTTCTATTGGAAAAATTCCACAATTGCAGTACTCCTTCCTACAGTACAAGAGTCGCTGCAAGCACTCTGCATTCAAACGGATGGACCGACTGTCAAAAAGATAGCCCAAACTCCTGCAGATTACATGGCCTGTTTAAGCCTAACAGACAATATCTGATACTTGGGAAGGCCTTCTGTAATATAAAAAAAAAAAACACTTTGCATCAGATGTAGGTCTAAAATTAGTAAAATGTAACAAATTAACTGACAAAATAAGTAAGCCTCAAACAGTCATTACTGTCATTTAATGCACTGAATGACATGCATACAATTAACAATCAAATTGTGATTGCCAAAGAAAAAAAAACAAATCATTAATTATAGAAAAATACAGAAGTAAATAAACTGTACAGGATGTTCCAGGAGTTGTGTAAAGAATGCATAATTACATTGTAAATGAGGTTCAGTAAAGTGAGCAAAAGTTGTTCCGTAACTATTATCTGAGGGCCAGGAATGCATCCAACTAAGCCTGTGGAAAGTACCCCCTGACATGTAGACATGTTGGCAGATGTAGTGCCCCTTATATTGTTGCTGCTCCCTGTGGTGATTGTGGAACAATTGAGTATTGTCTGTGATACTTTTTTTATTTGCAATAACATCCACATTTTCAGAACAAGCTTTCAGGGTGTGTCCCATACCTCAAGGTCTGCTTCTGAGTACTGCTTAGACCTTGAAGAAGGGGACATACCCCAAAAGCTTGTTCAGAAAATTTGGACGTTAGTTTAAATAAAAAAGTATCATGGACAATACTTACTGTAGTTGTCTACTACTGCTTCGTTTTACCTCAAGCATTGGGGAAAGAAAGAAAAATCTTGCCATCCCTGACGTTCATCTACCAGGTTCTGTGTCTTGGTTTAGGACAGCCATGGAGACTCTGTAAGGAGCACCATTTGTGTGAGAGACATCTGAAATAAGAATCAGTAAACATCTGTGAAGATAGCTTAAACAGTTCTGTGACTTAGGCCGGGTTCACACTGGTGCGACATGACAGTCGTACCACTTTGAATCCGACTTCGCCCTGCGACTTGAAGTCGGACATGCGTTCAACTTCAATGAACAGGGATCTGACTTTGATCCCCGACAATACCGGGCACTGTCTGGTATGAAACTTTAGGGGGAACTCCACGCAAAATAAAAAAAAAACAGCATGGATTCCCCCTCCAAGAACATACCAGGCCCTTCAGTCTGGTATGGATTTTCAGGGGAACCCCCACGCCAGAAAAACTGCATTAGGGTCCCCCAAAAATCCATACCAGACCCTTATCCGAGCACACAGCCTGGCAGGTCAGCAAAGGGGGTGGGGATGAGCGAGCACCCCCCCCCTCCTGAACCGTACCAGGCCGCATGCCCTCAACATGGGGGAGGGTGGGTGCTTTGGGGCAGACGGCACCCCCACCCCAAAGACCTTGTCCCCATATTAATGGGGACAAGGGTCTCTTCCCAACAACCAGGGCAGGACTTAGGGTGGTGGGGGCCCCTGGGCTTGAGTCACTTTCGGGCCCTACCTTCTATAAATTACTTTAAATAGAACTAAATGTTGACTGGTACCGTAGACAGTGTTACATGTTAAAAAAACGTAATAATCTATTTATAAGACCACTGATTGAAGCTTGAAAAACTTTTTTTCCAATAAATAAATAATGATTAAAAAAGTTCAAAGTGATCATGTGTTTATTGCAATGCACAAATGTCTTGGTCAGAATGAGAATACAACACTTATTTACCTGGAAAACATATTGAAAAACAAATACCTTGTAAGGTTGCAATCATAACAAATCAATTGCAAGAATATAGCAAAATAACTAATTGAACAAAGTTCAAGATAAATTGTGTGTGTGTAGTACGTGAGTGTTGTAGTGAAAAAAATCTAAACTATGCACACAAATTAGAAATGTACAGTCAACAAAATAAAATAAAAATAGTATCATATCTTAACCATTCCCGAACGGCGCACCCCGATGTACGTCGGCAGAATGGCACAGCTGGGCAAATGGGCGTACCTGTAAGTCCCATTGAATTCCCTGCCGTGCCATTGCGTGCGCGCCGCCGGGAGGTCCGTGAGTCGGGTCGCGGGTCCCGCGGACTCGATCGCCGCGGGGATACCCGCGATCGCCTCACAGAGAGGACGAACGGGGAGATGCTGATGTAAACAAGCATCTCCCCATTCTGCCTAGTGACAGTGTCACTGATCTCTACTCCCTGTCATCGGGAGCAGAGATCAGTGACGTGTCACAGCTAGCCCACCCCCCTACAGTTAGAAATCACTCCCTAGTACTGACTTAACCCCTTCATTGCCCCCTAGTGGTTAACTCCTTCACTGCCAGTGTAATTTACACAAGAATCAGTGCATTTTTATAGCACTGATCGCTGTATAAATGACAATGGTCCCAAATATGTGTCAAAAATGTCCGATGTGACTGCCATAATGTCACAGTCACAATAAAAATCGCTGATCGCCGCCATTACTAGTAAAAAAAAAAAATTATTAATAAAAATGCCATAAAACTATCCCCTATTTTGTAAACGCTATAACTTTTGCGCAAACCAATCAATAAACGCTTATTGCGATTTTTTTTTATCAAAAATATGTAGAAGAATACGTATTGGCCTAAACTGAGGAAAAAAAATTTTTTTAAATTATTTTTTGGGGATATTTATTATAGCAAAAAGTAAAAAATAATGCGTTTTTTTTCAAAATTGCCGCTATTGTTTTGTTTATAGCGCAAAAAATAAAAACCGCAGAGGTGATCAAATACCACCAAAAGAAAGCTCTATTTGTGGGAAAAAAAGGACATCAATTTTGTTTGGGAACCACGTCGCACGACAGCACAATTGTCAGTTAAAGCGACGCAGTGCCGAATCGCAAAAAGTGCTCTGGTGAGGAAGGGGGTAAATTCTTCCGGGGCTGAAGCGGTTAAGAAAGCATTACATCAACAACAGAATCCAGAGGCTGATCATTTAAAACAACAACAGGCAAGGTAGAGAAAGAAAGAGAAAGATGATCAGGTTATGACTTCATGCATGTCATCTCATTTTAAAGATTTTAACATAGTACTATTTACTATTTAGAAGTGGCATCTTCTTGATTTCTTTGCAGCAAAGTCTGCAGCAAACTGCATCCAGTTTACGTAGAAGGTCACTCTCTATTGACATCAGAGTGAGATGATTTAATTTCTGCTGTATAATTGTGGATCTTAGTCTATTTTTTACTAGTTTCAGTTTGGAGAAACTGCGCTCCCCACTTGCATTTGTGACTGGTAATGTCAGGTAAAGTCTGAGAGCGACATCCATGTTTGGGAAGATGGTCTGTAGTTTTCTTTTTTTAATGCACAAAAGAAGTTCCCTAGCAGATGATGGCTCATCGTGATAGATGAATTCTATGAACTGGATGATTTCTTCACAAAATTCATTTTCCAGGTCAGTGTTGTATTTCTTCTGTAGATCTGCTGCTTTTTTTATGAAGATGTTCTGCAGAGAGGCTAGATATGTTGTTCAGGAAACCAAAAGTGCTGTTGAGGTCATTTTAGGACTGAAAACGACGATCAAGTTCAGCCAGCAGCCTATCCATCACAACTAGAAAAACACCAGATGAGAACCGTTCTCTTCCTGATAAGTGAATCTCAGGTGTTGCAGACTCACCCACATGAGTCTTGCGTTTTCTTTGTCTTTGTGTGTCTTGTTTGTATGTTGCTGAAACGGTGGGAGACATCGATTTTGCTCGGTCTTCAAACACATCAAATTCATCTCTCAAACCAACAATATATTCCCGCAGTGACCTCACCAAATCAACAACATTGCACAGGTCCAGATCCACAGCTTGAAGTGCAACACTTGTCCCATGAAAGCGTTGTAGAACATAATTCCACAAACAAAAGCAGTCTCAAGCCTGTTCGTTTTTTTATGCAGTGACCAAGCATCATTTTGTGTTGTCAGGTTCTGATTGCTGTCTTCTGCTATGTTCATCAGTGACTCTTGAATATTGGCATAATTTACGCACAGTGCCTTGGTGGCCTGTGCATGCGCAGCCCACCTGGTGTCAGAGAGAGACTCTCAATGCGGTGGTTTTCATTAGGCTGCAAACCTGCAGTTACCACCTTCCATCTAGCTGTGGATTTCGAGCAGAAGTTGAACACAGTCTGAATGAAGTTAAAAAAATCGTCCGTCTCTGTGCAGCAGTTTACACTATTAACTCCAGCCAGATTAAGCGTGTGCGCGGCGCAAGGGACCCACTCTACTAGTGGATTAATGTCTTTGATGTGAGCTTGCAGCCTGTTGTACACTCCTGACATGTTTGTGGCATTATCATAGCATTATCATAGCACTTGTCCACGGCAGTTACTGATATCTATGTCCATCTCATGTAAAACTGTGAACACTGCAGCACAGAGTGCCTTCCCTGTGTGGCTAGATATAGGGAGAAATTTTAAGAATCGCTCTTCTTCGAGGCCCTCTGGTGAAACATACCTTATGATAAATGGAAGCTGATCAATGTGCGTCATGTCGGGAGTTGAATCAATGCAAATGGAAAAGTACTTTGTCACTTTCACTTCAGCAATGATTTCAGAAAGCACTCTATTGCTCATTAGCTCAATAAATTCGTTGCATGTTTTTGATGAAAGATATGAGGGGGTTCCTACCCCAGCATTGCCATATATCTGTATGTGTGATTTCAAGAATGGGTCGAATTCACTGATCAGTTCCAGGATTCCCATGTAATTCCCATTGTCATGCAACACTGTACCCAAATGATTTTTTTGTCCTTTTTTTCATACAAATAGAGCTTTATTTTGGTGGTATTTGATCACCTCTGGGTTTTTTATTTTTTGCGCTATAAATGAAAAAAAACAAATTTTTCTTAATTTCTGTGATAAAATTTTGCAAATTAGTAATTTTTCTTCATACATTTTGGCCACAATTTATACTGCTACATATCTTTGGTAAAAATAACTAAAAATGTGTGGAAATTATTTGGTCTGTGTGAAAGTTTTAGAGTCTACAAGCTATGGTGCAAATCATAAAAAAATTATCACATCTGATGTACTGGTGGCCTATCTCATTTCCTGAGACCCTAACAAGCCAGGAAAGTACAAATGCCCCCCAAATAACCCATTTTTGGAAAGTAGACATTTCAATGTATTTAGTTAGAGGCATGGTGAGTTATTTGAAGTTGTATTTTTTTCCCACAATTCTGTGAAAAATTTAGATTTTTTTTTCCCCCCACAAAATTGTCATTGTAATAGCTTATTTCTCTCACATGGCATGTGTATACCACAAATGACACCCCAAAATACATTCTGCTACTCCTCCTGAGTATTACGATACCACATGTGTGAGACTTTTTCACTGCCTGGCCACATACAGAGGCCCAACATGCATGGAGCACCATCAGGTGTTCTAGGAGCATAAATTACACATCACATCTCAACCACCTATTACACTTTTGAAGGCCCTGGAGCACCAGGACAATTGAAACACCCACAAAATTACCCCATTTTGGAAAGCTAACACCCCAACGTATAATCTATGAGGCATAATGAGTCTTTTGAATGGTTTATTTTTTTCCAGAAGTTTTTGTAAAATGTGGAAAAAAATGAAAACGCATTTTTTTTTACACAAAGTTGTCCGTTTATAAGATATTTCCAACACATAGCATTTGGATAGCAAAAATGACACCCCAAAATACATTCTGCTTCTCCTCCTGAGTATGGTGATACCACATGTGTGAGACTTCTACACAGCCTGGCCACATACAGAGATCCAACATGCAAGGAACACCGTCAGGTTTTCCAGGGACACATAGCATGCACATACCAAGAATTACACCCCAAAATACATTATGCTGAGCAAAGCATAAACAAAAGATTACCTGTGGTTGTAGTAGCGCAGTTGTACACAGGAGGATAGCACTGGTCCAGGCAGCAGGCAGGGACTTGGTCAGCAGCGGCGAACACAATTGTCCAGGCAGCAGGCAGGGTTACTGTCCATATAAAGTCCAGGGTCAGTGCAGGCAGAGATATTGTCCGCAGTGCCAAAAATATTGGTCCTGGTAGTAGGCAGGTCCATGTGGTGTGGTCAGTGCTACAGGCAGAGGCATGATGGCAGTAAGTCCTACAGGCAGAAGTAGGGCCTCGTTCAGGACAGAATGGGGACAGGGGTAGAGGCTTCTCCCACCCAAATCTCTTTGAAGCCTCCGAGTCTCCAGACCCTAATCTAGGATTGAGAAAAAAAAAATTGTTTTCTTCATCCAGAAAAACAATTCTGGAGCCCCTCACATATGTGAGACCCCTGTGTTGAATCCCACTAGTCCAGTATCAGGGTACAAGATCAGTCCAAGAGGCAGGCAAATATCATGGTCAAACAGTCCAAGGTCAGTTCCAGATCAGGCAGATGTATGTACAGAATCGTTAGGCAGAAGCATGGTCGAATAACAGTCCAGGGTCAGTTCCAGATCAGGCAGAGGTATGTGCAGAATCGTTAGGCAGAAGCATGGAGGAATAACAGTCCAGGGTCAGTTCCAGATCAGGCAGAGGTATGTGCAGAATCGTTAGGCAGAAGCATGGTGGAATAACAGTCCAGGGTCAGTTCCAGATCAGGCAGAGGTATGTACAGAATCGTTAGGCAGAAGCGTGGTCAAATAACAAGCCAGGGTCAGTTACAGAGGAGGCAGTGGCGTGTGAGGGTAAATTGCAGGAACGGAGACTTACATTTACCATACTTCACTAATAATTTAGTGAAGTATGGTAACGGCGAAAACATTCACCTATGCAGAGGCCTGGTTCAGAAGGACATTGTGCACAATAAAAAGATGTGTCTCTTCTGAATCCTGCTGTGGTAAATTTTTTTGCCGTCGTTGGCCTGTTGGTTTGGGAGGGATCTTATCGGGAAAGTGGCGTTTGGAGAGTCGACTTAGAACATCTGATCGGATATTTTCTGGTGGGCCGTTCGGGAATATAAGGGCAGTGAAAACTTCCTCCTGGTAGCCAAGGAAGCGTTTGGGGTTTTAGGTGGAGTTACGATAAATTACATATGAATTGTAGATGGCCAAATGAAAAATATAAATTGCAACTTTTTTATACCAATGGTATGTCCGTCTTGTGGCAAGGTACGGTTCCAGCATCTGGTCATTCAAGTCGACTCCCCCCATAAACAAATTATAATCATAGATGCATTTAGGTTTCTGTATGGGGCCATTTCTTCTGGGGATTTCCATGAAGGTATAATCGTGGATTGAAGACAACATGTAGACATCTCTTTTGCACTGATGAGGTGGAACAGATGTGCAGATGTGCACTGATGAGGTGGCACTGGTGGGCACTGATGAGGCGGCACAGGTGGGCACTAATGAGGCGGCACTGATGAGCACAGATGGGCACTGAGGTGGCACAGAGGGGCACTCATGAGGTGGAACAGATGTGCACTGATGAGGTGGAACAGATGTGCACTGATGAGGTGGAACAGATGTGCAGATGTGCACTGATGAGGTGGCACTGGTGGGCACTGATGAGGCGGCACAGGTGGGCACTGATGAGGTGACACAGGTGAGCACTGATGAGGTGGAACAGATGTGCACTGAGATGGCACAGATGTGCACTGATGAGGTAGCACAGATGTGCACTGATGAGGTGGCACAGCTGGGCACTGATGGGACGGCACAGATGGGGCGGCACAGATGGAGCGGCACAGATGGGGCGGCACAGATGGAGCGGCACAGATGGGCACTGATGAGGTGGCACAGATGGGCACTGATGAGGCGGCACAGATGTGCACTGATTGCACAGATGTGCACTGAGGCAGCACAGATGGGCAATGATTGGCACAGGTGGGCACTGATGAGGTGGCACAGGTGGGCACTGATGAGGTGGCACAGGTGGGCACTGATTGTGGAGATGGACACTGATCACCGCTGGGCAGACAGGTGGGCACCGATTGGCACAGGTGGGCACCGATTGGCACAGGTGGGCACTGATTGGCACAGGCGGGCACTGTACTGATGGGGCACTGTACTGATGGGCACTGTAGGCACTGTAAAAACGTATTTGCAACACTCACAGATCACTGACAGTTTCTCTCTCTCCTCACACGCTGTCTCTTTGTGAGGAGAGAGAGCCGGCAATGAGAGATGATCTCAAATGTTTACATTTGAGATCATCGCTCATTGGCCATGGCGATCGCGCTGTTAATGGCCGCTGTGATTGGCCATTTACAGCGATCTGTGATTGGCTGTGTCCAAGGGACACGGCCAACACAGAATTTCCCCGATGCGCGCTTGTGAGCGCGCACGGGGAGCGAGGAAAGGGGAGGCCATCATATGACAGCCTCCCGGGAATTGACATCCGCGCTGTAGCCGTCATTCGGCTACGGCCGGATGTCAGGTGGTTAAGCTGAGAATCTATAACTCCGTCAGCTGCTGCTCTGTTGATGTAATTAAACATAGCCTTTCTATGACTGTCACTATTCTCGTGTTCGGCAATGCGTCTGGTAGCATGTTTCCAGTCATTATAGCCAGACTCAAAAAGAGATTGACCGTCACCATCGTCAATCGCATTCAGAAGCCTTAACATTAGCATCCTTATTTTGAACGGACTCCGGACCTTTTTGCGCCCAATAAGCACGCACGCTTTCATCAATTTTACCCCAGCGAGCAGGATCAGTGGATAAAGAGTCTGTAGTTGGACATTGTTCGGTCGCTGTTTCTGACTGAAGAGATGATGATTCATTGATGGGCTGCCCTGCTCGTGAATTCAAATCGTCTCCAACCGTTTCTTCCAGCGGGTTCGGGTTGTTGTCCTCTGGATTCTCCGCTTGCACATCAGGCTGTGGTGTCATGGGTGTAAAAAATCCAGTAATCCTTTTCATTTTACTGAGAACTTTCGTTTTGCGTTGCTGTCTGTCATTCTTTAGTTTTCTTTTAAGCGCGCCACTCTGATACCGTTTGTCCGCCATTACATCACTGTCTAATGCAGACAGGTTTTCTCAACAGCAGTAAACGAGGCACTACATAACTGCCAATAACCAATCAGCAAACCTCAAGATAAGAGAAAAGGAGAGATGGCGCAAGGAACAATTCTATATAGTCCTTAAATAGTCCCAAATATTATGTATAAGAACAGTCATTAGGATTGCTCTGATGGCTGCAACCTGGAGAGCGAAGCACAGCTCTATAAAACAGGAATAGAAAAGGACAAGGTGCGCCAGACTCAGTATTAAAGAACTTCTGTTTAATTGGACAAGACAAAACAGCCAAATGGCTACTCACAAAAGTAGATAATATATCTAAGTGTATAAGTGAACAGACTGGGATTTCTTCAGAATAACAGAAGGTAGGAATCTGCAACAAAGTTTGTTAAAGCAGAGGTTCACACAAAAATTGAACCTCTGCTTTTTGGAACCCTCTCCCCCTCCGGTGTCACATTTGGGACCTTTCAGGGGGGTGCAGATGCCTGTCTAATACAGGTATTTGCACCCACTTCCGGACTACACCACTTCCCGTCCCCCTGCGCTGTCTGCTGGGACACACATGGGTCCCAGAGACAGCAGGAACCGTTCTGATTGCGCAGCGCGACTTGCGCATGCGCAGTAGGGAACCGGGAAGTGAAGCCGCAAGGCTTCATTTCCTGATTCCCTTACAGAAGATGGCGGCGGCAGCACCCAAGAGCCGAGCGACGGTTCAGCCTCGGGTGCCAACATCGCTGGACCCTGAGACAGGTAAGTGTCCTTATTTTAAAAGTCAGCATCTGCAGTATTTGTAGCTGCTGACATTTCATTTTTTTTTTTAAATCCCTGCAATGTACATAGATAACCCAGAGGGGAATGTTTTTTCTCAACAAAAGTGGAGTTACTCTTTAACCTCTTCCTGCCTGCACTATAGCCAAAAGACAGCTATAGTGTGGGCCTAAATTGCTGGTAGAGCGTCCATGTACATCCTCCTGTAAATAAGCTACCTGGAGCACACGGCACGCACGGCACGCTCTGTGATCAGTGAGTCTACGATCCTGACCCCTTACCATGTGATCAGCTAATAACAGCTGATCACCTGATGTAAACAGAGCCGGTAATTGCCTATTTTTTTTTTCCCTCACGCTGACAGCATGAGGGAAAAAAAAAAGCTGATCACAGGCATCTGTCAGAGGGACATCGGTCCCAATCATGGAGAGCCACCGCTGACTCATCTATGCCCACCAGTAACACCTGCCAGTGCAAATCAGTGCTGCCTATCAGTGCCACCTATCAATGCCCACCAGTGCCACCTATCAGTACCGATCAATGCTGCCAATCAGTGCCCATCAGTGCCTCATCATCCGTGCTGCCTATCAGTGTCACCTACCAGTGCCCATTAGTGCCACCTATCAGTGCTACCTATCAGTGTCCTTCAGTGCTGCCCTTCAGTGCCACCAATCAATGCCACGTGTCCATCAGTGTCGCCTTATCAGTGCCCATCAGTGCACATCAATGGAGGAGAAAAATTACCTGTTTGCAAAATGTTATAACAAACTATGAAAACTGTTTTGTTTTTTTTCCTCCCCAAAATTTTTTGGTCTTTTTTTGTTTGTTTAGCAAAAAATAAAAACCCCAGTAGTGATTAAACACCACCAAAAGAAAGCTCTATTTATGTAAAAAAAATGATAAAAACTTCTAATAGGTACAGTATAGCATGACCGCGCAATTGTCATTCAAAGAGTGACAGTGCTGGAAGCTGAAAAATGGCCTAGGCAAGAAGAAGGTTTAAGTATCCTGTAGGCAAGTGGTTAAAATGTCAAGTTATGTATCTAAGCATCGTCGTCTTCATAAGGCTGGTTTATACAACCAAGACTGGGTAATTTTCTTCCAAACAGATATTACGAGATATGTTGATCGAGTGGACTTATTCACCTGCTTTGTAGAGGCAGGAAGAATTTTTTTCTCCCTTTGATGCAAAATTGGCCACAGTTAACCAGCAGTGTTGTTTTTCTAGCTCTGGACCGAAGCCACTAGATTGTGTGAAAAGATAAATTGGGGGGCATGTATCTTTTCCCTTAAGTAAAGGAGAACTCTAAGAGGAGTTAACATAGAGCATTGGATTATGGGATTGCTGTGCGTGCATGCGTGTGCTGGTGTGTGTTAAGTCCTTTTTACCTGCTGTTAAAATACAGCCTTCGACAGTACCGCTATTGTTACCTGCAATTCCAGTCCATGTGCTTTGATCCACGTTTTTTGAATTGAAGTGATTATGCTCATAAACATCTCTGTAGCTGATTACATTCATTCAAACAATGCAGAAAGACCAGAGAGTTTTTACAACGACTGTCAAATCAAGAGCTAAGTGTAAATTGCACATTACATTTCCCCCCACAGTGCTTTAGATTAACCTTTTTCTGGAATTCTTAAAAGGAAGAAAGAGCCCATTTATTTAAAAAAATCTATAATACCCCCCACCATCTCCACTGGCCTCTATATAGCAATAGACTAAATATAACACATTTCCTCTATTCAGAAGTTTCTGTTCTAGCCAGGGCCAGCTTGGTGTTTTATAGCTCCAATGCTTCTGTTAAAATTGGCTATATGTGCCATGGTGAACATGGGGTCTGGGCACACTGATCATGATGCCCATGGGACAGACCGTCTCCAGTACCGTGTACCCTCCTGTTTCTCATTGGAACTACAAGTCCTGCTTGAGAGCCAAATAAACTATTTATGTCATTTCTAAATTATCTTTCCTTTTAACTTTAAGATAGAATACAGATTTCTTTCTGAAGCAATGAACAGCAGTGGCGGTTGGCAGTTTTCTTTCGGGGGGGGGGGACAAACAGTGCACCCACAGTAACCCCCCCCCGGTCACCCGCACCCTCCCCCCCCCCCCCCGGTCGGCCCCGCACTTACCCCATCCAGTGGGCAGCACTTCTCTCTGGGCGACAGAGGGCGGCTTCTCATGCGTCCCCTCCCTCCTCCTCCTAGGCGGCCAATAGGATCACCTGTCCTTGAAGCCAATCAGGTGACAGGTCTCAGGATCCACTTCCTGACTGGCCGGGAGGAGAATCAGTGTGACAAAACGGAATATTCATTCACTATTGCCACACAACTGGGTGGGCACAGGGCGCCCACCCTTTTTTGAAGCCTATTAAAGCCTCGGGCTCTAATCATGTGCTTAAAAAAAAACAAAACCCCATTGGAATCCATGTGTCCGGCACCCCGCATGTAGATTATGGGGTCGGATGCATGGATAGGGGGGCTGCGCCCGTGAGCCCCTAATGAACGGTCCGCCACTGCTGAACAGACAGTATTTTTAAAAATATGCAATATGCAATACCTTAACCATTCAGGTGAAAGAAAATAGGCTTGCTTAAAGTGTATGTGCAGCCTAAAATATTTTCTTCAAAGCCACATTTACCCAGAAGCAAACATTTATTATATTGCAGCTTACTAGATGGCTGCATTATTTTTCTTTTTTAGGTTTTCTTTCTTTTATTTTCACCTGGTGATCCTGCCAGTAAGTCTGTTGTTTTTCAACAGAACAAGCCGTCCTACAGATGTAGCAGTTAACAAATTGAGACAAACTATTTACCACTGAGAGGGGTGCTTACAATGATCAGCTTTTATTTAATAATGTAAAACCTTTATGTCAAAAAGAAAACACAGTTGCTGTAACTGCTTAAAAAGTGTTAGCTGTACTCTCTATTGATTGTTTAAACAATGGCAAAGCAATGTTACCATGAGTTATAAAAGTACCCTATGTCAACAATGTTGGAATTTGTCAACTTAAAACATAACAAAAAATGAAAGTAAAAAAAAAAAGTGTTAGCTGTAGAATTGGCTTTCATGTTGTTAGTGTATCTAAATCTGCTACTACATCCCTCCCCTCCCCCCAGATTAACAATACTGCTATCCAGAAGTACCACTGTGCTCCTTCATCCAGAGTGGGGACACTCTAATACAGGAGGTATTTTACTGGCCAAATCACCAGGTGCAACAGAGGGAAAAAAGGTCCAAAAAATGATGCAGCCACCGCATCCAATAATTGGTAAGCTGCAATATATAACATTTTTGGCTTTGGGCTCAATACCACTTTAAGTTTTGGATAGTGTGTAGAAAGAGAGGTTCAAATTGGTAGGCAGGTTCAATCTATTTTCTCTACTGCAGGTGTCGCATTTCTGCAGCGGCAATGCAGATGGTGGAGAAAGTCAGGAGGAACCTAGTTCCTCTAATACAGGAGGTATTTTACTGGCCAAATCACCAGGTGATAACAGAGGGAAAAAAGGCCTAAAAAAGAAAACTGATGCAGCCACCACATCTAATAATTGGTAAGCTGCAATATATGACATTTTGGTTTTGGGCTTAATACAATTTTAATTTTTGAGGAGTGTGTAGAAAGATTGGTTTATATTGGTGTCTGTGTCCCCTGTGTAGGCAAGTTCAATCTATTTTCTCCACTGCACGTGGCGCACGTCTGCGGCGGCAATGCAGATGGTGGAGAAAATCAGGAGGAACCTAGTTCCTCTATGGTTTCCTCAGTCACAGGGAGGCAGTTATCTGATTGGATGCTGGTGCCCCAATTGACTATGGTGGCCATCTTGGGTCAGATAGAGACCCTGGCTTCCAGGTTTGGTGCACATTTTTGTGAGTGGCTAGTGTAAGGACAGAATACAAAAACATATTTGGGGGGCACACCCTACATTGCGTTTAAATTCAAGATGGTGCTGCTATAAGACCTACAAACAGTACAAAATATTTTACAAGGCTAGTTAAAAACACCTGAACATATTCACAAAATACGGGGATTTGGTCACACTATATGGTCATATAGTGCTAAGCCCACTTACTGCGAATTAGTGGGTCCTACTCTAGTAATAGAATGGAAGAGTCGCAGTAAGTGGGCTTAGCACTATATGACCATATAGTGTGACCAAACTGTCAAAATGTCATTCTTGAATGTGTGCGCTGTAAAATATTTTGTACTGTTTGTAGGTCTTATAGCAGCACCATCTTGAATTTAAACGCATTGTATGGTGTGCCCCCCTAAATATGTTTTTGTATATTGTAATAGACCTTGACCAGGTTTTTTGGGCTGGAGCACCTCTCCCCCTCCTCATTACCTCTTATTTAGTGGCCACCAGTGATTAGGATGTATCCCCTTCAGTTCTCCCACATAGAGGAGTTCAGCTCCCATGGTTGAGACAAAGGATCTTCCATTCTATTACTAGTGTAGGACCCACTAATTCGGGGTACTTTGTCACAGTAAGTGGGCTTAGCAATATATGACCATATAGTGTGACCAAACCCCTGTATTTTTTGAATATGTTCAGGTGTTTTTAACTAGCCTTGTAGGAAATGTCATTCTTGAATGTGTGCGCTGTAAAATATTTTGCAGTGTAAGGACAGGATACCCATTTGCCAGGGACAGTGCTTAGTGTCAGGGAAGGTTCCTAGAGAGTAGGGAAAGTGCAGGGACATGCCATCCTTCCTGGAAGCCTCCTGATTTGGGTACGGACCAGCTAGGCCGCATTACGCTCCTCGTGGCAGGCGCTGTCAGCATCTATGGGTCTCCAGACAACTGTCCCCGCTCTCTGTAAGTAATTCAGGTTTGGTTGGACTGGGATTCACCCGTACAGTTTGTGTTTGAAATCAGGTCTGAAAAACCAGACACAGTATTCAGACCGGACTATGGCTTCCCAGCAGGGTTGCTGGCTGCAGTTGTGTAAGCCATGAGTGTTTGTTGCACTCTCTTTCACACTGCCCCAGGAGAGGCACTAACAATCCCCCCCCCCCCCCAAACACACAGACAGGAAAGGAGAGAGGGCTCAATCTGCTCCTCTTCCTCCTGCCCCTATCCCTCTGTGACTGCACACACTCCAATCCTCGGCGCTTTGCCTTAGAAAAGAAAAGTGGGGGCCCGGAAATTTGAAGTCCAGCAGCCACAGATACATCTGGATGAGAGGTGCCAAGGGGTTAGTGAGCTCACCATCCATCCCTGTCTGTGACTGAAGTCTCCCCTCTTCTCTCTCCTGCCTCTGAGTGAGTACACTAAGGTAAATCAGGGTTCTCAGAACATCCCTTACATCAGAGTTCCTGTCATGGATCTGCCACCTGAGGGTTAACTTAGTCCAGGCTGATTTCAATGATTGCCAACAGGCTGCCTTATTTAAATACCTCAGCAGCTCTGTGTCCTTGCTGTCTGATCTGCAGCTCTGTGTATGTGTTTCCTGAAGATCTGATATTTGCTCCAGTTTGACCTGGCTTGTTTTGAGACTGTTCCTGTTATCCGCCTGCATCTGACCCTTGGCTTGTTTGACGATTCCTTCTGCCTGCTCCTCTTGTACCTCTCTTGCCAGCCTGATTACCGACCCGGCCTGCCTGATGTTCCAAGACTCTCCTCCAGTCTGCTATACTTACCTACTGTAGCCATCCAGCTCCAGTCCCAGTTTGCCTCCTCACATGTCTGCTGATCCATCCAGTCTGCTCACCTGTCTGCTGATCCATCCAGTCTGCTCACCTGTCTGCTGATCCATCCAGTCTGCTCACCTGTCTGCTGATCCATCCAGTCTGCTCACCTGTCTGCTGATTCATCCAGTGTGCTCACCTGTCTGCTGATTCATCCAGTGTGCTCACCTGTCTGCTGATTCATCCAGTGTGCTCACCTGTCTGCTGATTCATCCAGTGTGCTCACCTGTCTGCTGATCCATCCAGTCTGCTCACCTGTCTGCTGATCCATTCAGTCTGCTCACCTGTCTGCTGATCTATCCAGTCTGCTCACCTGTCTGCTGATCCATCCAGTCTGCTCACCTGTCTGCTGATCCATCCAGTCTGCTCACCTGTCTGCTGATCCATTCAGTCTGCTCACCTGTCTGCTGATCCATTCAGTCTGCTCACCTGTCTGCTGATCCATTCAGTCTGCTCACCTTTCTGCTGATCCATTCAGTCTGCTCACCTGTCTGCTGATCCATTCAGTCTGCTCACCTCTCTGCTGATCCATTCAGTCTGCTCACCTGTCTGCTGATCCATTCAGTCTGCTCGCCTGTCTGCTGATCCATCCAGTCTGCTCACCTGTCTTCTGATCCATCCAGTCTGCTCACCTGTCTTCTGATCCATCCAGTCTGCTCACCTGTCTGCTGATCCATCCAGTCTGCTCACCTGTCTGCTGATCCATCCAGTCTGCTCACCTGTCTGCTGATCCATCCAGTCTGCTCACCTGTCTGCTGATCCATCCAGTCTGCTCACCTGTCTGCTAAACCATCCAGTCTGCTCACCTGTCTGCTGATCCATCCAGTCTGCTCACCTGTCTGCTGATCCATCCAGTCTGCTCACCTGTCTGCTGATCCATCCAGTCTGCTCACCTGTCTGCTGATCCATCCAGTCTGCTCACCTGTCTGCTGATCCATCCAGTCTGCTTACCTGTCTGCTGATCCATCCAGTCTGCTTACCTGTCTGCTGATCCATCCAGTCTGCTCACCTGTCTGCTGATCCATCCAGTCTGCACACCTGTCTGCTGATCCATCCAGTCTGCTCACCTGTCTGCTGATCCATCCAGTCTGCTCACCTGTCTGCTGATCCATCCAGTCTGCTCACCTGTCGGCTGATCCATCCAGTCTGCTCACCTGTCGGCTGATCCATTCAGTCTGCTCACCTGTCGGCTGATCCATTCAGTCTGCTCACCTGTCGGCTGATCCATTCAGTCTGCTCACCTGTCGGCTGATCCATTCAGTCTGCTCACCTGTCGGCTGATCCATTCAGTCTGCTCACCTGTCGGCTGATCCATTCAGTCTGCTCACCTGTCGGCTGATCCATTCAGTCTGCTCACCTGTCGGCTGATCCATTCAGTCTGCTCACCTGTCGGCTGATCCATTCAGTCTGCTCACCTGTCGGCTGATCCATTCAGTCTGCTCACCTGTCGGCTGATCCATTCAGTCTGCTCACCTGTCGGCTGATCCATTCAGTCTGCTCACCTGTCGGCTGATCCATTCAGTCTGCTCACCTGTCGGCTGATCCATTCAGTCTGCTCACCTGTCTGCTGATCCATCTAGCCTGCTGGTCCTGTCTGCTGTGCCAGCCATCTGACCCATCTGCTGTTGATCCTGCCAGGCACTCATACTATTCTGCACTCCCGTGCCACCTGTCTGCTCTACCAGGGGCCGCGAGTCAGATACATAAGGGAGGCCTTCCTCTGCATCGGGCACATCAGTCAGGTACATGAGAATGTGACAGTTCCCGTTTACACCAGAGACCGCAGTGTTCCCCCTTACATCAGAGTCCTCTTATACATCAGAGTTCTCAGTGTTCCCCCTTTAATCAGGGTTCCCAGAGCATCACTTATGTTAGAGTCCCCAGAGTTCCCGCTTACATTGTAAGGGAACTCTGCGAGTTCAGATGTAACAGGGGAACTCAGTGAATTCACATGTAAAAGGGGAACTCTGCGGATACAGATGTAAACGTAGCGGTACTCTTGTGAGGGCTGCTGAGTTAGTTATAGCAATCCGCCAATCACCCTGCTTCCGACCTCCCATCACCATGTAGAAGACATTAAACAGTCAATGTTGAAGTTTTCTACTAGCTTTATTTACAATAATTGAACTTGGATTGGGAAAGGATTGTATAAGATGCCCTTTGACGCATTGCAACAGTGAATAGTTGTTCAGTAGCCGTGACTTTGTAAGAACACTAATTACACTCCTTTCTTGCTTCTCATGCAAATCCTTAGTGCAATGATATACTAATGCCCTCTTCTCCCTTCCATTTGACAATAAAGAGCCACTCTGAATAACTCTTCAAAGATAGACTTAGAGGGATTATTCCTGAGAATCCAAAGGCCAGAAACTATACCTGCTTCTTCCTAAAGGGAATTAGACACCCACATAGTCCTTGGAAGGCACAGTCATCATGCTAACCAGGCCGGAGATGACTTGGCATCCCTACACGATGACCTGACACATGACCGTGAACGGACCATTGCTTTCCTTAATCAGGAATTACTAATGCTGTGTTCTTCAGCTCCAGCATTCTACACTGTACTGATTCACTTCTCTTCTGGTGCTCCACTAACCTACTCCTTGAGAGCAGTTCTGTGTCCCTGGTCACAGAATGCTGCTCTAACTCCTCCGCTTTACCACTACTTCCTCAGCTTGATCCTCTCTGCATCCAAGTTCTGTGTTCCCCGGTCACAGCAACCCGATGTCTCCATATAGGTGAGGATTCTCATCTTTGTCTTCTCTATTGATGGCTCCTCCATCCCTCCTCCGCGCATGGCGCGTCCCCCCATGGGGATGCCCAGAACGGCACCCGTTACTCCATGCTTTCTTTCTGTAATCCCAACTCCAGAACTCCCCTTCAAGCATGTGACCCCAGCTTATATGAGAGGCCTGCCCCTGCCAGTCCAAATTAATGATTGGTCAGAGCGCTCCACATGAGCTGCCTGCCACTTAGGTCTCAAGTCTAACCCCTCTTCCAGATCACTACCTCTAAAAGCAGGGGAGGCATCTCTGAATCAGAGTGTAGGGGGCCACACCCCCCACTACACTGATCACTCCCAGTCCCCAGATCACAACAACCAGGCCCAGCCCAAAGCACAGGCCTGGCCAAATTTACCTGCTCTGAAGTCCTGTAATAGAAAAATATAACACTAGCACCTACCGTTAGGTAGAGGGTACTACATAAAAATGGGAACTCTGCAGATTCAGATGTAAAAGGGGAACTCCGTGGATTCAGATGTAAAAAGGGAACTCTGCGGATTCAAATGTAAAAGGGGAACGCTGTGGATCCAGATTTAAAATGGGAACTCTACTGATTCAGATGTAAAAGGGGAACTCCGCGGATTCAGATGTAAAAGGGGAGCTCTGTGAATTCAGATGTAAAAGAGGAACACTGTGGATTCAGATGTAAAAGGGAAACTCTGTGGACTCTGATGTAAAGGGGGACTCTTGTGATTAACTACATATGATTAGAAAGGTTATTTAATTGCAAAATATATGTATAGTTTATACTGAAAAAAAATTGGTGTGCGTCGCTAAAATGTTCGGGGTTTGACTTGAAGAAAAGGTGACAACCCTAACCACGATGCACCTACCCACACACTGGAAAGAGTCACCCCCTCTATTTCTCCTGCTCACCATTTTCACCAAAACAAAATGTAATATAAATCCAAACTTTCACAGTTGTCATCAGAAAAAGAATAGAAGGGAAATCTTTGCACAGGGACACTTGTACTGGTGACAGCCGCTAGGAGGGGAAGTTCCCTCATTTTGTGGGGATTTCCTCTCACTTTCAGTTTCACCTCCAGTACAGGAAGTTTAGAGCAGGAAAGAGGATGCTACCAGCACTGGCTTATAGGAGTGGAACTATAGTCATTGTGATAGTTTTTATAGGCTGACTCATTTTTTGGACAGCAGATGGCTGGTAGCATTCACAGCAATGAATGGCCAGACTGTGCGATGGTAATCAGATGTCTGTGGGTACTGTAAAACAGTGGTTCAAGTACCCCCAACAGGCCATGTTTGCAGGTTTTCCTTTATCTTGCACAGGTGCTTTAAACCAGAGTCAATGATTTGGTATTTTGGACCGTTATTTTATCTTAGAGAAATTCTCAAAACATGGCCTGTTGGGGGCACTTGAGGACAGGGTTGAGAACCACTGCTGTAGAAGACACAAAGCTAAAAATCAAAGCATGCAACCTGTAGCAGGCCTATGAGGTTGATTTACTAAAGGCAAATAGACAGTTCACTTTGCAAGGGAAGATGCACTTTGCAAGGGAATCACCCCAGAGCTTGGTGAATGAGATGAATCACTTTCACCATTCAATCATGTGCAAACAAAAATGTTTTTTTTTATACTCTTTGCAAAGTGAAACTTCACCTCAATAGCCTTGCAAAGTAAACACAGTGTTTGCCTTTGGAAAATCACCCCCTATATATCAAATATCGGTATACATGCATTAGAACACAAATATTCTTTCCGATAGGTTGCTATGGCTTACTACACTGCATTTTTCTCTTGGTCTTATCAAACACACTATTTTGTCTGCAGTCTTTCCAGTGCCTACTCCACCTCAGACGGGTTTAATGTGAACACTCTATCAAAATGTGTTCTGACAAATTATAAAAGATAATCACCAGTATTAACTACCTATCGTTGACAGTCACAAAAACATATTACTCGAACAAACACTCCAAAGTTAAATACAACAATGTTTATTTGGAAGCACGTCTCACATTCTAAGTCACTGGCTTGGATCAATAAATGAACTACATCTATGGCAGCCACGTATTCTACAGCTGACACGTTTTATGGATTATTCTTCCCATGGGAAACTTCTACAGGCAACAATTGTGCCTTTCCAAAGGCCATAATGTAAATAAATAAAACTCTGCATGCTTCATAATCACTATTGGATACTTGAGAAGCATATTGATTTTACCAGTTCATTGCAAAGACAGGTCAAACTTCTCTGCTTAACCTGATTTACAAGCTAATCCTTTCCACAGAGTTTCTCTTCCAATGTACTATATTACATATGATGTGAAATGTTGGTGCTCCTGCAGCACACATTCATAAGTAAGTGTCACTGTAACCCAATAAAAGACCATAACACAATTTTCCGATGAACTGTGCTTCTTATTTATTTCGTATATACAATGCACACCTTGTACCAGGAGAAGTCAGCAGTGGGAGATGAGTACTAACATAGAGTATAACTAATACATTGGATTGATTTGTTCTTTCAATTACTCTGCTTGTATACTGTGCTGGGAGCATGGAATTACATGAACGTTCAATTTCATTTACTTGTACTTTTAGAAAAGTTCTTCCTTTCAAAAACACATTAGAATGCTGCTTATTACCTGAAAGTCACTAATTCTAGATTAACACTGGATTGCCAAATATGCGATGGTAGCCATCCGTCAAGGTTACATTGGACACAAGCTGCAATCGGGACGTATATAGTCCATAGGCAAGAAAGGTCTGCTCCTATTAGTTGTCCCAGGAACTTCTTTCCCTGCACCACAGTGCTAAGCTTCATTTTATCACTAATGAGTCTGAACCCACTCTTGAAGCCAGAGGGGAATGGGTGGCATAGGAGCTTAGTTTGGAAGTTGCAAGAATGTATGGATCCTAGCACCAATAGGTACAATTGATTGAGTTCCCTATTGTTGGGATAATTGTTGGCACACTAATGTGTATTATTGACCATAGATGAGCACCCTGATTCAAATTCGATTCAGTCAACAAAATGTCAAGTAAATAAGAAAAAGCAAGCATACCTTGAGGATCTTCATTGACTTAATCAAAGCAATGGTTGTTTTTTTTTTTAAAGAAAAATTTCCTTATTGATTTTACATGAGCAAATACAAAACAAAAATGAGTAGTATAACTAACTTATAGCAAAATAGAAAATTCTACAGACAAAACATATTTGTATAATAACGTGTTTCTATATAGTAGAACACCAACCAATCATATATAACATGTATATGTCTATACGTTGTGAAGGTTCAATGACAGTAAATGTAGCTAGTGATATCCCAAATATACATCATTCCATGATCATTGGGAACAATATCTGTACATAGGACAATATTTCTAATAAGTTAAGACACACATTCTTATTTTCAAAGCTGAGGTACAAAATATGAACAATTAGGGGTTGATTAACTAAAACTGGAGAGTGCAAATCTGCTGCAGCTTTTTTGTCAAAGCTTAATCGAACAAGCTGAAGTTAGAAGCTGATTGGCTACCATGCACAGCTGCACCGGTTTTTGCACTCTCTAGTTTTAGTAAACCAACCCCTAGTTATTCATATTTTGTACCTCAGCTTTGAAAATGAGAACATGCTACTTTACCCTTTGCCCCATGTACAGGTATTGTTCCCAGTGGTTTAATAAGCAATTCAACTAGGCTGCATTTGGACCAAGATGCCTACATAGCTATGCCTTTGTTAATACCACAATGATAATAGCAGTGTACGCAAAATGTCCCAGATTTTACTTTTTATGTTCTTGGAAGGCATGGTAAATAATTAAAGCTGGATTCTAGGCAGATGAAAAAAAGCTCTGTATTCAAATCATACATTATAATTTCTAAGTACACAAATGTAACTTGACGTCATCAGCCTTTTGCAGTCCCTGTACAACAGAGCTTAATGGAGGAGCAAGAAGCAGCATAAAGAACCAATCTGTTCATGTGCTGCCATGGAAAATACTGATAGAAGCGATGAGCTCATCTATGTGGCTTCTCCTTCACTGTTCACTTACAGTCCATGTGTAAAGAGACGGTACAGCAGCACCCTTGGGACTATGGCTTGCTAGTGTTTGGGTGACACATATTAAAGGAATAAACATGATTTACCGTAGTCTGTTTTTGTTTCTAAAAAGGCAAATACATCAGAACTTCTTTTAATATTTACCTAGAAACTCCTATAAGAAAAAGCTCTCATCACAGCCAGGAAAAAATCTATTCATGAAAACATAAGAGAAAGGCAGAGAGCCCTGTCCTTATGGGGTAAATAAAATTTAATGAAAAAAAATAAAATGCTACTTGTCAAAGCGCGTACCAAGTGCTTCTATTACATAAAAAACAGCAGAAAGGTGATCTTAGATATAAAGCCACCCAACACCGTCCACCGTCAGTATACTGGAAAGGCTGGACGTGTTTTTGGGGACATTCTGCCTTCATCAGAGCCTGTTATACGATTTTACCTTTATATACAGGATGGCTGTGCTGTTAAGGGGTGATGTGACAGTTTGGGGGGAGATTTACTAAAACTGGAGAGTGCAAAATCTGGTGCAGGTCTGCATAGAAACCAGCTAGCTTCCACATTTGTTTGTCAAAGCTTAATAGAACAAGCTGAAGTTAGAATCTGATTGGCTACCATGTAGAGCTGCACTAGATTTTGCACTATCCAGTTTAGTAAATCAACTCCTGTGTCCACAGGTGATGTATGCCTGTACTGTTGGGAGGCAATGGACCATTACATGTGACTACACTTTTTTTCATAGGGCTTCAAAAGAAGTATGATTGTAATTTTGAGAGGTTGATGAGAATGGCAATTTTTAGCCCTAAAACATGTTTTCTGGGTCTACAAGAAAAGTATGTCTGCACTGTTTAGAAATCATGAGACAGTTTGTGTCAGTACACTATTTTTCCAGTATCTACAGGAGAACCCGTGTCTACAGAAGAATAGATGTACTATTGAGAGGTGATAGGATCATTTGTGACACTACACCATGTTCCCAGAGTCTATAGGGGATGTAAAGCTGAATTATTGAGAGGCTATGGGATAGGTTGTGTCACTACATTATTTTTCCCAGTGTCTACTGAAGAGGTATGGTTGCACTTTTAAGAGCTGACAGGACAGTTTGTGACAGTACACCATGTCCCCATTGTCTATAGGGAAGTGTGGCTGTATTGTTAAGAGGCAAATTATTTTCTCAGGGCCACAGAAGAAGTATAGCTGTGCTGTTGAGGGGTTGATGGGACAATTTGTGACCTTCAAACATGTTCCCAGGGTCTACAGTAAAAGTATGTCTGTACTGTTGAGAGATGATGGGACAGTTTGTGTCCCATCATCTATTTTCCCAGTATCTACAGGAGAACTAATGTCTACAGAAGAATTGTTGTACTATTGAGAGGTGATGGGAACCCTCGTGACACTACACCATGTTCCCAGAGTCTATGGGGGATATATGGCTGAACTTTTGAGAATTGGTTGGGTCGCTATGTTATGTTCCCAGTTTCCACTCTAAGGCTGCACTTTTATAAGGTAAGGGGACAGTTTGTGACACTACACCATGTTCCCAGTGTCTGTAAGAGAAGTATGGCTGTACTATTGAGAGGTAATGGGACACTTTATGTCACCACAGTATTCTGCCAACGTCCACAGAAGTATGGTTGTAATGTAGAGTGGTGATGTGATGGTTTGTGACAATACACCATGTTCCCATTATCCATAGAAGAAATTTGGCCACAGGGCTGTCTTTACTATTGATTGGACCCTGAGAAAACATTTTCTTGTCCTTCACACAGGACCCTTCCCCCATACTACACCCATCATTAGACAGGACCCCCTCCCTTATACTACCCCCATCATTACACAGTACTCCCCTTCCCCGTGCTACCCCTATCATTATACAGGACCACCTCCCCCATACTACCCCATTATTACACAGGATGCCTCCCCCATACTACTCCCACCATTACACAGGACCCTCTCCCCCATACTACCCCCATAATTACACAAGAGCCCCCCCCATTACTACCCCTATCATTACAGTACCATCTTCCCTCCCATAGACCCCTGATTTGCAACCCCCCCCCCCCCCCCGCAATCTCACCTTGATGGTGTCCAGAGGATGCCAGGTGAACACCAGGCACACCCCACCGAAACCCTCCAATGAGTGCAGAATTAAATGTTGGGGTTACTCACCAGCCGGATATTTACTAAATCAAATTTAGGAAAAAAAATTTTGGAAAAAATAAAAATTACCAGTACAGGAATTTTTGAGATATAACAAGCATAAATACCCTTATCTGTCTTGATATAAGCCTCCCATAACTTCCTGAACAGCATAATACAGAATGGTAAAAGGAGGGTCACCAAGCTAGGCAAATCTAGCTCTGCTGCAGTACAGTGGCGTTAACCTAGTAAAGATTAAAGAGGCTGATAAAAAAAGTAATGACATGATCTAAAAGTGACTATACTACTTAATTGGTCCTCGGGCACATTTATAATGCACTGCTGTGTGCATTACTAATGTGGTTTGCCAATGGTCTGCGGTTTGTCGGACATGGTGAGGGAGAGGGGACAGTGTTTACCAAGGACAAGGTTTACTTTACCTAGCTGGCCAGTCAACGCACAGGCTGTAGACATAACACCCAACCATTCACTAGCACCCCCAACATTTAATTCCGCACTCATCCTCATCTCCTGAGTGATAGCCAAATCCACGTATTAACTATCTGTGGGCAGATCGAGCTCAAGGGGCAGATGCTTTGGACCCCACAATAATGTATGGGCCGGGGCAGCTGCCCCTTTTTCCCACGTTAAAAATGGTGCTGTATGGCTGTAATGTAGAAAGGCGATGGGACAGTGTCACTACAGAAGTTTTTCCAGTGTCTACCGAAGTATGGCTGTACTACTTAGAGGTGAGGGGACAGTTTGTAATACTACATCTCGCTCCCAGTGTTTATAGAGGAAGTATGACTGTAAGTTGAGAAGTGATGGGACAGTTTGAGTTACTACACTTCATTCCCGGTGTTTACAGGTGCAGGGCTGTGACTTGTTAGGCTTCCGTTGACGCAAAGGAGAGGAACTGGTACTAAAAGTTTACTTCAAGACATTTTGTTGTCTAACCCTTCCTCAGAACTTTTGAAACTTCTTTATATTTACCACAAACCAATCTGTCTTGACATTCACTCACAATTATCAAAATTATCAAAGTGTAATCTGTTAACACATCCTACACATATAACAACCAATGTGCTGAGCATTTCCATTACTCAATTGTGGTCTCTCACATCTGTTCTGCAAATACCAAAGGACAGATCTGCAAAATCTACATTGCCGCATCTGTTTTCTATACTAGAATATATTAAAATGGTAACTAAAAATACTGGAACTAACTCCACTATTTATCAACATAGCTGTGAGTGAAATACAAAACAGATGCAGCTAAATTTCCCAGAACATTTGATGCCGAAATGATTCTAAAACTGTTCCTTGTATAATGAGTGATATATAAATGGCCACAAGGGGGCTCTTCAAGCACATAACTTTTTTTTAATCATTTTTCAGTATATCGCATGTAGTTTATACTGTTTTTAGTCAATGAAACTCAACTGACCAAGTGAATTTTCAAGTTAATTAAAAACGCAAAGTATCATCGACTTTGTGTTTTCCCTCAAAGCCATAGAAAAAGAAGCATCAGGGACAAACTATAGGTAATTGATTTCAAATTTTAAAGGGATCTGTCAAAAGCACTTGTTTATCTATCAAAGACTCCTGCCTTTTTTTTTATTTCTCTTGTAGGATGCATCTTGCAAGTCAGTAAAACAAATCCCTTAGATCCATTATGAATGCTGTAAATATATTGAACTACATACTGTTTACAGATTGATGTTTCAGTTCTACTGACTGCATACTTGTTCCAGCACAGGCTTTTCAATAATAGTGAAGCAGAAGGATCAGCCTTACTACTATGGATAGCAAGATTTACAGATATGGCAGAGTAGATTCGAGATTTTTCTCTTCATGGCAGATTCATCAGCCGAATATTTACTAAATCAAATTTAGGAAAAAAAAAAAATTACCAGTACAGGATTTTTTGAGATACAACAAGCATAAATACCCTTGTCTCTCTTGTCATAAGCCTCCTATAACTCCCTGAACAGCATAATACAGAATGGTAAAAGGAGGGTCACCAAGGTAAGCCAATCGGGTTCTGCTGCAGTATACAGGGCCGTTAACCTAGTAAAAATTAAAGAGGCTGATAAAAAAAGTAATGACATGACCTAAAGGTGACTATACTACTTAATTGGTCCTTGGGCATTTATAAAGCACTGCTGTGTGCATTACTAATGTGGTTTGCATTTTGCTTGTTTTTGAAGTAAGCCAACCCCAATGCATTCTAATGCATTGGAGATGAACTTGTGCTAGGAGTAGATGGAAACTTGTCACCTAATCCTGAAACAGGTGATGTGATGGGGCTTTTCTTCTATCTGCAAGTGTGGTCTTTGGAGTTATGCAGAGAACACATTGCAGGGTGTTGGAGGCTCCACGCTGAACTTTGCATTTTATAAATAAAATGTAAAATGTCAGCATAGTGTGAAGTATGATGTTTTGCTGTGTGCAGAGAGGGAAAATTGCAGGAATTTATAAATGGGCCGCTAAATAAATACCAAATGCCAAAAAAAACCCCCAACATTCTCTCTCTAAAGGTGCCTAAAAACTGCTGATGGTAATAACATGTGCAAACACAATCTGACCTCCTTCAATCCAGGCTGTCTGCAGAGTCCTCCATAAAATGATTACGGTTGACCTTACAGATCTTATGTAAGTATGTTAATGGGCAGGGTGTGGGAGCATAGAATAAAAGGTTGGTTCTGTTTTACCAGGAGGAACCATAATAGGTTTTCAAATCTGTCTGATTAATTGACAGCCAGCAGGGTCAGGGGCCTCCTGTAGACATGACAGTCTTAAGACCTAAGACCCTTAGTTGGTGTCTCATCACAATTCCAATGACATCTTAAAGTGGAACTAAAGTCCAGGCTTCAGGCGCAGCTCCCTATTCCACAACCACCCCTGCCCTCCCCTGCCTTTGCTTCTGAGTCCTGAAAGGTACCCCTTTGGCAATTGGACAGCTACTGATGAACTAAATCCAATGCACGTGCACAGGAGTTACATTATCTGCCACACCTGGCTCCATTCTCAACATCTTAATGGTGGGCCAGTCCTGTACACTGTATGACTGCTATGAGCCAGGAGAAAAAATTGTTGGGTCAAAAGAGACTCGACTTGCAAATATCTTCAGCCAAAAAAATCATACAGTTTTAATTATGGAACTTTGGTTTCACATTAACTCATGAACTTAACACATAATCCTGCATATGCAAATGTAGGGACTATAAAACTGGCAATAGCAGCAGTTAAATTCAGGTGCTTAAAAGGTTCTTAAAGAGGTGTTAAACCCAAAATTAAAAAAATTAATATATTGTAGCTTACCAGTCATTAGATTCCATTCTGGATGCAGGAGCAACAGAAACACCTTTGGCTTTGTCTATGGCCTATCGCTATGGCTATGGTCTAAGGCTAAAGCTAGCCATAGACATTTAACATGATATTAAACCCTAAACCAAAAATGTAATATATTACAGCTTACCAACCATTAGTGGTGGTGGCTGCATCAGTTTTACTGGCAATCTAGCCAGTAAAACATTTCCTGTATTAGAGTGCCTACTCTCTGGCTAAAGGAGCAACAGAAGCACCTTTGAACAGCAGTACAGTCAGCCTGGGGGAGGGGATAGTTAGATATACTAACTGATTTAGATACACTAACACATTAAAGCTGAACTCCAGCTAACACTTTATAAGCAGCTACAGCAGTTTTTTTTTCCTTTTGGGATAAAGGTTTACATACATGAATAAAAACTGAGCGTTGTAAGCACCCCTGTAAGTAGTAAATGGTTTGTCTCAACCCTGTAACTGCTACACCTGCAGAACTGCTTGTTCTATTGAAAAATAACAGACTTACTGGCCAGATCACTATTAAAAATAAAAGAAAGAAAGTCTAAAAAATGAAACTAATACAGCCATCACATCTAAGAATTGGTAAGCTGCAATATAATAAATGTTCGCTTTTGAGTTTAATTGAACAAGCTGAAGTTAGAAGCTGATTGCATACCATGGACAGCTGCACCAGATTGTGGACTCTCCAGTTTTAGTAAATCAACCCCCATATGACCAATACAAATCATATATTGTTTTGATTATTTTCTTTTATTTTTTTTTCTTTGGTCACCTCTGTATTATTTAGGGTAAGCATATCAGCAAAACTGAGAATGTTTAGAGGAGTCACAAGACTCTGCAGATCAGTTAACAAGCAGGCATCCTCTATTTCTTTTAGGTTGTGAAATGAAGATGTACAAAATGCAATGACTCATATCAACCAATCAGATTTTTTTTTTCTTGAGTGGAAGCATCATTACTGGAGGATAAATATTCCAATTTCTTTTTTAATTACCAATGTTAATTAAAGTGATAAACATTTTATATATATATCTAAAGCAGTAGTAACTTTTCTTTCTGTTTAATCTCTTGCTAAATAAAAACTGTGCTATGGATGTGATATTGTGATATTGACAAATGGTTCTTATTAGTTTATATTGGATTTTGTGCTTTGCCGTTTGCCTTACAGAATCCATCTATGTAAGTATGTGTTCAGCTTGTATATGTGGATTCTGATACATGCGCAATTAAAACATGCAACAGTCTCCTGCTTTTATAGTGTTATCTTTTTTCCTTTCTATATTTTGCTATAGATAATGTATAAGAACCCTGGTTTCTTACATTAGCAACTCCTTGCTGCCTCAGGGACCACACTCATCATATTTTTTAGATGTTCTTTTTATATCTAGAGAATCTGACAGCATATTAAAGCAATGCTGTGTGGAAACTGCAATGGATTTCAGTATAAATTCCTTCTAAATGCATTTTAGATGTTACCGGTGTTATTGAGGATTATAAGGACTAAGGAAAGCCTGCATGCGAGCATAATATAAATGTCGGTGAGATATTAACCTCTTCCTTTGAGGACACAATTGCATATGCTCAGTCAGTATTATTACAATAAAAGATAATTATTTCTATTGTTGTTTATTTTACAGGATTAAATTGCTATGTGTTACATTTTCCAAACTTCATCTATCTATATGTAGCTTCTCTGTATTCTCCCAACATGTATGAAGGTGTAGAAGAAATGTCTCAAGAGCTTTTTTCTTATGCCCCGTACACAAGATCGGATGCCTCAGTTTGGTTGCATTTCTCTGCACTTTCTCCAGTTCCAGATATCCTTTTTGAGAACTGGTGCCCAAAACTGAACTGCATATTCCAGATGAGGTCTTACTAGTGATTTGTACAGGGGCAAAATTATATCTCTCTCTCTCTGGAGTCCATTCGCTCTCTTAATACAAGAAAGGACTTAGTTCGCTTTGGAAACTGCAGCTTGGCATTGCATGCTATTATTCAGCTTATGATCTACAAAAAACCCCAGATCCTTCTCCACTACGGATTCCCCCAGTTGTACTCCCCCTAGTATGTATGATGCATGCATATTCGTAGCCCCCAAGTGCATAACTTTACATTTCTCAACATTAAACCTCATCTGCCACATAGTCGCCCAATTAGACAGTGCATTGAGGTTGGCTTGTAAATTGGAGAAATCCTGTAAGGACGTTATTCCACTGCATAGTTTGGTGTCATCTGCAAAGACTGAAATGGTACTTTTAATCCCAAACCCTATATCATTTATAAAGATATTAAAAAGTAAGGGTCCCAACACTGAACCTTGGGATACACCACTGATAACATTAGACCATTCAGAGTAAGAATCATAAACCACTAGAGAGATATAATACGCTGCGCTAGGGTGAACCAAATTAATATGTAAACTCCTAAAGTGTAAATATAAATAGTGTATCAATCAAAAAATAGAAAAATTTGTATAAACAACTTAACATATAAACCGCATTTAAAGTGCACAGTGCATATATTATATCAACAAATGTTAAATTGCATACATAAATATAAAGTGCCCAGTGCTCACACTGATATCAAACATATTCTGCTGGCCAATCCTGTGTGATAAGTGAAAAAAAGTCCTGAAAATCAAATATCAAAATAAATGTATAAAATAGTGTCCATATTTGGTGTCATCCAACATGCTCATCAGATCATAGGTGCCGCAAACCATGCTTCGGTGCACTTCAGTGACCCCCCTAAGATGTTGCGCTTATCTCAGAGTGTGTGACACAGCTGCTAACTGTGTCAAAACACGCCTTGGAGCCACCCCCGGGCTCTAAACTGATTACAGGTGCCGATCTCCAGCCCGGTTCAATGTAGCTCCATATCATTAAAATAAACAAAAGAAAACTCCATAGTGTAATAACGTAGGGTATATTTATTGGATAAAAACACACTCTCCACAATGGGGTACTCACATTCTATCGGTGCGTAAGTGCACCGCTCTGTAACAAGCCTCCAAAGTATAAAAACTGCAGGTATAGCGTGTGGTATGGTATGCGTCTCTAACAAACAGACTCTGTGCTGCTCACTCCATCCTGGCCCCTCCCCTACGTGTGTTTGACACAGGGATCACGTGTCTTCATCAGGGGGATATATATCCCCCTGATGAAGACACGTGATCCCTGTGTCGAACACGCATAGGGGAGGGGCCAGGACGGAGTATGTATATATATCCCCTGATGAAGACACGTGATCCCTGTGTCGAACATGCGTAGGGGAGGGGCCAGGACTGAGTGAGCAGCAAGGAGTCTGTTTGTTAGAGACGCATACCATACCACGTGCTATACCTGCAGTTTTTATACTTTGGAGGCTTGTTACAGAGCAGTGCACTTAAGCACCGATAGAATGTGAGTACCCCATTGTGGGGAGTGTGTTTTTATGCCACAAATATACCCTACGTTATTACACTATGGAGTTTTCTTTTGTTCATATTCATGATATGGAGCTACATTGAACCAGACTGGAGATCGGCACCTGTAATCAGTTTAGAGCCCGGGGGTGGCTCCAAGGCGTGTTTTGACACAGTTAGCAGCTGTGTCACATGCTCTGAGGTGAGCGCAACATCTTAGGGGGGGTCACTGAAGTGCACCGAAGCATGGTTTTCGGCACCTACGATCTGATGAGCATGTTGGATAACACCAAATATGGACACTATTTTATACATTTATTTTGATATTTGATTTTCAGGACTTTTTTTCACTTATCACACAGGATTGGTCAACAGAATCTGTTTGATATCAGTGTGAGCACTGGGCACTTTATATTTATGCATGCAATTTAACATTTGTTGATATACTATATGCACTGTGCACTTTAAATGCAGTTTATATGTTAAGTTGTTTATACAAATTTTTTATCTTTTGATTGATACACTATTTATTTTTATACTTTAGGAGTTTACATATTAATTTGGTTCACCCTAGCGCAGCGTATTATATCTCTCTATGTAATTTGCACGGTTGTGAAACGTGATCTGCGCCTGCAGCTGGGCATTATCACTTGTCACTTTATTGGCATTGGACTGTTGTGGCTAGCAAGATTCTTTTCTTTGTTAATCATTAACCACTACTCTCTGAATTCTGTCTTTTAGCCAGTTTTCTATCCATTTACAAACTGATATATCCAAGCCTGTAGACATTACCTTACACATGAGCCTTGTGTGGGGAACTGTGTCAAACGCTTTTGAAAAATCCAAGTATACCACGCCCACAGCCACCCCTCTGTCCAAGGTTTTAATTCATAAAAGAAATCAGATTTGTCTGACAACTTCTGTCTTTCATGGATCCATGTTGTCTGTTGCTTAAAATATTTAATATTTTTTCCAGCAAGAACTCATCTATGTATTCTTTTATTACACTCTCCAGTATCTTCCCGACTATAGAAGTTAAACTAACAGGTCTATAGTTACTTGGTAAATACTTTGATCTCTTTTTAAATATAGGCACCACATAAGCCCTACACCAATCCTGTGGTACCATTCCTGTCATTAATGAGTCCCCAAAAATTAGTAACAATGGCTTTGAAATGACAGAGCTCAGTTCTTTTAGGATCTGTGAGTGGATGCCATCTGGTCCAGGTGCTTTATCCACCTTTATTCTGTCTAAATATTTCTGGACCGTATCCCTTTTGAGCCATTGTGGATCATTTGGGGCTGTGTCAATACCACCCCCATTATGGACAGGAGCTCCACCATGCTCCTTTGTATACACAGAACTGAAGAATATATTTAATACATTTTCTAGATTATTTTGTAACGGGCCTACATGCTCAGACCTGACCTTTTTACTATTAATTTATTTGAAGAATTTTTGGGGGTTTGTCCTACTATCCTTTGCAATTTGTCACTCATTTTCAATTTTTGCGTCCTTGATTTCCTTTTTACATATTCTGTTATATTCTTTGTAACATTTAAGTTAACACTTTATAAGAATTTACAGCAGTTTTTTTCCTTTTTGGATAAAGGTTTTACATAAATAAATAAAAAGTGATCATTGTAAACACCCCTGTCAGTGGTAAATGGTTTGTTTCAACCCTGCAACTGCTTCATTTGCAGGAGACCTTGTTCTGTTAAAAAAATAACAGACTTACCGGCCAGATCATCAGAAGAAAATAAAGGAAAAAAAGCCTAAAAAAAAGAAACTAATGCAGGCCTCACATCTAAGAATTGGTAAGCTGCAATATAATAAATGTTTGCTTTTGGGTTTAACACTGCTTTAAGGAAGGACAGACAAGCCACTAACCATTTTTGGATGTCTACATATTTAGTAACTCTTGTCTAAGTGTCGATGTTAAGGGCCAAAGGAGAGAGGTCAGGGGGGTCCACAGAGATACCATCAGTGCTGTTCTGTCTCAGGGTAGTTTTATCTTATGTATAAATGTACCTTAAAGAGGGCTTTTAGAAATGTTTCCGAGGAAGTCATGCAGAGGACAAAGGACTAGTCACCATTATTATCTGTAGGCTCCCTGCATGCTGATCATTTCTGACTTACCAAGCCTTTTTCTGCACTATATTTCTTTGTGAAGATGGCCACCTTGGTAAAGAACGCATGGCTCAGCTCCGCCCCCTCGCTCCCCCTCACTGGCTGTTATTTAAAGCAGCAGGAGCCAATGGAATCTGCTGCTGCATCTCAGCCATTCAGGAGGGAGAGACCCTGGAGAGCCTCGGGTCTTGTGCACATCGCTGGGTCATGATTAGGCTTAGGTAAGCATTGAGGTGGAACCTGCGCACTAAAGGTTTAAATGCATGAAGGTAAAAAACTTCTGCAGAAAAAAGTAAGGTACCCAACCTAGACATGCTGTTTGCGGGGCTTTGTAAATCTCAAGACTTGTTACCTTTTAAAAGGTTTGGGGTATGCATTTATTTATTTTGGCAGGTGTTCATCTTTAAGAAAAAGGTATCCAAAAAGTCCATGGTTACCTGTAGATATTCTGAACATTATTAGATTCTGGCAGTTTTCAGTTCCAGGTGACACTCATTTGACTTCTATAAACGTTTTTTTTCCAGCTGAGATCAGCTTAGGTTGGTAGGGAAGAAAGAAAGAAATCTTTTTGCAAGAAATGAGAAATATATGTGGCATAGAATTAATTTAGCTATTTAACTGCTTTGCTTTCCTACTTAAAAGTAAAGCATGAATCTTAGAAACAGTAGGTCACGGTTTCCAAAGAAAAAAATAGAATCTTACCTTGAAGTTTTTAATGGGAAACTTGTATAGTTCTCTAAATATAACCTAATAATAAGTTTGATCTCTTAAATCAGGCACCCAAAATAGTTTGGTGACTATTCCTGCTTTGCTTTATGATCATTCTCACACAGAAAAGCAACCACACAGATCCTAATGTTTTTAGTTCTAACATAGCTGTTTTTCCAAGCTTCTGTTATACAAAATGCACACTTCAGTTATCATATAACATTATAGAACATGTTGAAAGATCACTATTGCTTTTCATTCTTTATGAATCTTCATAATTCTTCTACTCTCCAGTGGCAGTCATAAGACCTTGGGATTGTTCCCATGCCATCAGGCAAAGGGAAGAGAAACTGCTCAGCCACAGCCATTGATTGGCTGGCTCTGCAGGAATCTCGCCCCCCTATGCACCTTCATGAGAGGCCTCATCATTAGTCATATAACCAGTATCAGACTGGAGAAAAATTGTGTACATTGCATAATAAAGGTAAGTAACATTCTAATTCTTTGTAGAGTGGGTTACTAGGCATAGTGGGTGTTATGCAAGATGAAATGATTGGGCGCCAGTCACTTTTTGAATGCCAACAAAAGAGATTTATTGTCTCTTAACAAGAACTGGGAGAGAGAGGGTTAGGGCCTGAAACACCCTTAGGCAGATGCAATAGCAATTGGCGGACTCCAAGACAGAATAGGCAGACAGTTATACAAGTTGAGGACCTTTAAGCTGATTGCAGCACTGTATTTGTAGAACTGCTGTCTCCTATGGCAACTGAACTTGTAGGTTGACTTCAACACAGATCTGTACTCATACCAGACTTGGTATCACCATTGTGTGGGACCTGGCCTCCATCTCTCAGCCTCCCGCTGTAGCTTTTCTCACTGAGCTCCCAGTCTTCTCACCAGACCTTCAGATTCCAGCCGCCCGCTGGATCCCCTGAGCTCTTCCACAGCTAAACCGCTGTACACTTCAAGCATCACCCACGCTACCTGCTGGGTCCCTGGCTTGGCTCTCAGCTAACCCACTGAATCCTCTTCAAGTGTCACCCACGCTCACCTGCTGGTTCCCTGACTTGAACGCTGCAGCTTTCCCACCATCCTCAGCTAGTGAAAAAGGCTGCTCTGGTACTTCTTCAGACTTCACAAACCTGGCCTCTGATAACAGGAGTAGTTGTCCCTTACTGGTGATGGTGTCCCCTTTATCTCTGACTGCTGGTTCTCACTTGCCTCTGGTAACAGGAGTTGTCATCCCATGTGGACACTGCTTCTCCTTCACCTCTGGCTACACTCGGCTCACCGTCCGCTGAACCTCTGCAATGATCAGGCTCCCCTCAGGCTGAGCCTCTACACACGTGGATAGGCCTCAGGCTTAGGCCTAACCTTCAGCTGCTGCTACACATACAGCCCCCAGGCCTCAGCCTGGGGCTAAAAGAACACTGATCACCTGACTCATTCCCTTTAAATAGACTCTCCCAACATGCTTAGCCACAAATATGATTGGCTGAGAAATGATGTCTATTCACAACCTGAACAAACTGTGGTCTTGTTATTCTAATGTAAATATAAAAAGTGCAGCGTTAAACATGAAAATACACAATCATTGATAGTAGTGAATTTAAAAATTGAATAGAGAAAAATGTGAAAAGGTAAATAACACAATTAGAGAACTTCTATACAGTTCATATAAACTGTCCATAAAGTCCATAAACTTTGTGGTTCCAAGTAATGATGATCTTTCACCCAAAAGACAAGAGAAAAGGGTCACCACTGTGAAAAACTTCTGCCACCAAATGGGATATAAGGAGGCTTACCGGAACGTATGGACCCTATTCAGTTTATACTAAATGGGTCAGGCAGGAAGCGGTGTATCAACACCTAGGTAGAGACGGCTAGCTGCAATCTTCTCCAATTGATCTTATGGTAATTGGGAGGGTTACTCAACAGCCACCAAAGCCAGTATAGTAAGGCACTTCAGAGTCAAAGTAGAAATCCTCTCAACAGTGCTCCATTAGGACATCCAAGGAGAAAGGATAGAAGACTCGACATAGTGTAAAACTGTATATAAAATTTGTTTTAAAAAAAGGTTAGAACACTCACATTTTGGTAAACATCAAAAGGCATTGATTGAATAATGTATCACGTTATAATGGCATAGGCAGGACAACGGACCCGATGCATTTCGTCTCGGTCAGACATCATCTGGGGTGTCCTGATGCCTGTGCCACCACAATATTTATGAGGATTTATTATATTAGGGGCAATTTTACTTTGTTGGGATGAAGCACCTCTATAGATTATCTTGGCCCGATCTGGCAGAGAGGGCCCAAGATCCCATCATTTTTTTTATTAACATTCTAATGTTTATCTAGAATTTGTTTGATCTGTCTATGTTGGGTTGGAATGTAGTAAACATGGACCATTTAAAAGTGTCATCCCTATTCTGATGGGGTTTAACCTCCAAAAGAGAACTTTTCTCAACATTACTTATTCTATGTAATTCAGAGTCTATATCAGCCTGCATATAACCTTTATCCAAAAACCTCTAAGTACAGAGGCCTGTTGGATAAAATGCTGTGTATCTGTGCAATTATGGCGTAAGCGTAGAAATTGACTACGAGGTATGGACCAAAGCCACGATTTGTGGTGGCAACTATCAACAGGTATTAATGCGTTACGATCTGTCAGCTTAAAATAAGTTTTAAATTTGAATTCTCGATTAATCAAACCAATATCCAGATCCAAAAAGTCTATAGGCTCTCTACTGGACTCATGCATCAATACAATGCCTCTGTTATTGTTATTCAATGATTTGAAAAACTGATCAAGAGAGTCGGAAGTCCCATCTCATAGGAGGAGGATGTCTTCTATGTACCTGGCCCAAAGAACCAAATTGAAACTATTGGAAGCATAGACGACATCCTCCTTCCACATGGCCATAAAAAGATTGGCTAAGCTTGGGGCAAATTTAGCACCCATAGCCACACCCTTCTGTTGTAAATAATATTTGCTGTCAAACCAGAAGTAATTATGTCTAGTGGCGAAATTTAGGAGTTCTATAATGAATTTCCGTTGGCATCAGGATAGTGAATCATCCTTAGCCAGAAAATACCTAACATCCTCGATACCTAAATGATGGGGTATGCAAGTATAGAGGGAGGCCACGTCATTTGTGGCCACTAAAAGAACACTGATCACCTGACTCATTCCCTTTAAATAGACTCTCCCAGCATGCTTAGCCACAAATATGATTTGCTGAGAAATTACGTCTATTCACAACCTGAACTCACTGTGGTCTTGTCATTCTAATGCCAAAGGCAGCAGTGCCACCTATTGACAGAAGAGAGAAATGCACCAGGTTTAGGCTTAGGGCAGAAAATCAGTGGATACAACTACCAATTAGCCAGGTTAGTGACCACCTAGCATAACTAAATTTGGTTGCAACTCTGCCTAAACACCAGGGTGCTACACATACAAAAAAGAGAGACCAGAAATTATGTGCAAAGTTCTAACCAGTACAATTTCAGTCTATTTTGTTGGCTGATCTCACTAAAAGAAACAACATTTTAGTGGTTGGTTAGTCTGCTTCATTTTGTACATATTCACTACAATTTCCAACAAACATGCATGGAAAAGAAGCAAATACAACCCTGGCCTAACTCCTATATCAGTTCCAGTTTGCTAAGTTACTCTTTAGCATTCACTGTTCTACAGGCAATTTGCTTACTTAAAGTGTTTGTAAATGCTATTTTTTTTCTTATTAAACTAACAAACATGTTATATTTACCTGCTCTGTGCAAAGGTTTTGCACAGAGCAGCCCAGATCCTCCACTTCATGGGTCCTCGCTGGCGCTCCTGGCTCCTCCCTTTGCCCACTGAGTGCCTCCATAGCGAGCTGGTTGCTATGGGGGCACTCATGTGCGCTCACCCTATCCATTAGAATGCATTTAGGTTAAAAAACTTCTGCCTTTACAACCACTTTAAACACAAGTATATGACCTTACATCATCAGCTTCCTGTTCATTCACAAACCGAAGCATAGTAAACACAGTTTACTATGTTTCAGTGATGAATGGACACAGGAGGGATCATTACAAATTTCTCACTGTGTTCATTCGGGAAAGGAAAGTGCCGGTAAATGACATATTTACCAGTCCATTTCCCCACTCTCCAACCTGAAGTGATACCTGTGTGCCCGTAGCAGCTGCTGGCATGACAGAATAGGAAGGAGGCCGGCAGCTCTGTGGGGCAGGGGACCCGGACAGCTTGTGGAAGGGGTAGATATTAGAACCAATCCCAATGCAGTGCAGCTAGAGGGAGAAAGCTGCCAGTGCTACAAGTGGGATCCACAAAAGTCACAAGGCAGTACAGCCAGCCCTCCTACTCAGGAGGTGCCTGGGCCCCCTTTTTTACTTATGGGTACAGGTGGGTCAACTGTACTGCCTTATCAGCGGCCCTGCAGCCACCAATCCAATGATGCTTGTCTTCCAGGCCGAATAATGGCCAGTGTCATTCAACTCCACTTTTTTGAGTCCAGGGCATCAAGACTCTGCCCCTGCCCTGGACTCACAGGAGAATGCTGCAGACAGCAGGTCAGGTCAATATGTAGCACCAATATCCACAGCATTTTGTATCCACTTATTGCTGGAGAAAGAAGAGGCGAAAGAGAACCTGTGATCAGACTGGACAGAGACCTGGAAAAAAGTTAGTTATAAAGATTTTGGTGCTTCATTGGGGGAAGGGGGCAAAGAGCAGAGCAATAAGGCTTGATATGTGAACAAAATAGTATATGTTTCTTTCAGGGTGGACGTTACCCAACTGGATCCCATTGACAGAAAAATGCAGCAGAATATTTTTTTTGAGAAAACATGGATGCATCATTTTTCACATTGATAGACTGTCAAGTTATCATTTTCTATACTTTGAAGCCCAATGCTGCTAATAGGCTCTGACACCCAATGCAAAAATGCCAAAATGCAAGACCTCCACCAACACAAGCTGAGATGGAACTTGCACAACTGTGCATGCAGTGCAGTGATCGTGCCAGTTCATGGTACAGAAATGTCAACCGCTGTCCACTGACCCTAGGGTTATTTTGGTCAAAGCACATCTGAGCAGGATGGGGTGTTGCAGCATTGGTAGGCTAGGATGATTTAATCATAATCAGCACGGTAAAACAAATTATCATAAAAAAATTCAAGAAAGTACACATGGAGTACCCAATGTATTCCTGTGTCAATCACTAACTGTTCAGGCTCCAGTATAGAGCTTTATAGACTGACCAGGCCACAGAATTACTTGCATGTAATGGTGTCTTAGCCTTTAAAATATACGTCAAGCATAGTAAAACCACAGCTTTCTTTGTGTTCATGAGCACTGGCATATGGATCTGTAGGAAAGAAGTCAAAGCAAGCTGTTTGTGAAAAGCAATCCTAATAAATTGCCATCAGTGTCAACTCTGCATTGCATTATGGAGCACTTTCAAAGTACATTTTACGATACAGGTGACTGGAGCCGGTGTCTTATGTATATACGGTTGACAGATATATTGGGTGAATGCAAAATGTGCTTCATATCATAACAGCTGAACTTTTCCTGTATGCACTGAAGATGGAAGGTGCCAGCTTGGTTGTATTTGCATAATGAATACATAAATACGCATGATATTAAGATACAGCCTCTCCATACATCTTTTTATTTTCACTTTTTAACTCATAGAATAAACATTTCTCTAGAGTAAAGATCACTTTGACCATTGCAATGGATGTGAGGGTCTAGAAGGCAGATAGTTCAGGTATTAACAACTATTTCTTTCATTGGCTAGGCAAAATTGCTTAAAGGAAACCTGTGCTTGTTTAAATAGAGAATGCAATTTATGATCTTTTTCCTAATATGCTAGTGAAAATACTGTTATAATGATTCATTTGCTTCAGTGCTTTCCTATTCATTTATACTCAACAAGAATGGAATTCAGACTTCAATCTGCCTTCATAGGTAAATATGGTAAAGGTCAGGGAAATTCATAAAATACTGCACACAAACATGTATTTTCATTTCAAACCAGCAGGCAGAGCTCTAGGGCCCGACTGATGTGTTTCTTGGCTATCCTTATCCGTTTTGAAAAAAAACAAAAACTCTGAAGTTCACAGAGTTCAATAGCTCAAGATGAAACCATTTTTATTTTAGTTTTGATCACAGCGGGGAAGAGTTACAAAACCCTTTTTTTGTAGCATTGGGATGGGTTAGAACCTTAGCTTACTATGACTATTTGTGCATTCTGTCCAGATGACAGTCGCTTTTTGTACTACCATTACCAAGGAGTGACAAGTGAGGTGAAAGCCCCCCCAACAGCATACCAGAATACCAGACAAAAAAAAAATCAACAATTCTTAATCTTTGCATAACCAAAAATATGTTTAGACAGAAGTTGGACTTGAAATTTAGAAACACAAGTGGATTAGCCAGAGTCGTGACTCATCCCCCTCCTTTTAGACAGGCTTTCCTACCATGCTTCAATCAGCGAAACACACTTTCTAAGAAAATAGCTTTTGCCTTGCAGGCTATATGAAAATCAATAATGATCTGAGAATCCTGTGTCATGAGAGCATTAAATGTTTATTTGTGAAACAAAATTCATATAGCTGTATACAGAACATGACAAGAAAAAAAAATATAAAACATCAGATTAAAAATATATATTCACAAAATAGAAAGAGGAATCAGGACCACAAAAATAACTGGACAATTTTGGACTTCAATTACGAATGCTGCTGCTGAATCCTAGTAAATTGCTAGTAGATAGTAAAGATAAATACAATTGCAACACAAATCTATGAAGAATCAACAATTGTGTGGACAATTCCAAACTAATATATATTTTCCTAAAATAATATATGGACTTCCTATGGTTCTTAAATTACCAGCACCTCCCTAGCACACTCTGCCACTATTTAATTTATAAAAATCAACATAGGAGTTCATATCATATATCATTCCTAGGGAGAGTCATGGCAATCAAAATGACCCTACTACCGAAACTCTTATACCTTTTCAGATCCCTCCCTATCACGATCCCTAAACCCTTTATTGATAAACTACAGCAGGATATCAATAGATTTATCTGGCAGAACAGACGACCCAGGTTCTCCAAACACATTCTATATAAATCTCAATCCTCCGGCGGCTTGGGTCTACCTAATCTCTGGTTTTACTTCTTAGCTGCCCGTTTTTCCCAGATAGCGCAGTGGAACATTCGGGATGCGAGAGTGCCCTGGGTCAAACCTTACGCCCCTTAACTCCATAGTTTCTGGCACCGATATAAAAACAAACTTGGACTAATTTCACTTGCACCCCCAGGATCTTCCTTCCTAGGAGAACCATTATTTGCCCTAGCATTTAATCACCCCGACAGTTTTGCATGGTGGGAATCCAAATCCCTGGTCACTTTAGCTGCTCTTCAGTTTGGAGATACATTTGTTACATTCGATCACCTTCACACAAAACATCAAATCCCACTTCGGGAACATTACCATTTTATACAAATAAGACACTTTTATATCTCTCATCATAATCTCACCCCCCCCCCCCCCACCACATCCTTCGAACAGATATGCCATGACTCTCCCAGAAGCAAAAAACCTCAATGCTTTATAAAATGACGTTGGCCTCATATTTTTCAGATGAGCTCTCCTATCAAAATAAATGGGAGGCTGATTGTAATGAAAAATTTACTCCAGAGGATTGGGGTACCATGCTGCAAAACCTACGTAGGGCCACTAAGTCTCTGGCAGTTAGGGAAGCCTATAAAGTATTGACCAGATGGTATTACACCCCCTTCAGACTCCAGGTAATGTTCCCAGGCACATCTGGGCTTTGCTTCAGGGGCTGTCAACTTCCAGGCACTTTTAAACACATCTTTTGGGATTGTGAATTTCTACCCTCAGTATGGAAGGGAGTAACGGCTGTTGCTTCTGCAATAGCTGGAACTCCTTTGCAGCTCACAATCTCAATGGGTGTACTGGGTGAGCGACAATCCCTGGTATCCTCCGCAAAGAGGAATGTCTTATACATACTATATGCATATCAACTTTGTGTGCTGTTGCTCTTCACTGGAAGACCCCTGTAGTGCCCCTATGCTCCATCTGAGATAGGGTGGATATGATTAATATGATTATGATAATGGAGCAAATTTTTTATACCCTACAAGATAAAATGGACCTATTTGAACGTAGATGGGGAGCCTGGAAGACCCATACACATACTTTGGTACTACAGGACTGAATGCCACTGAATGTCATTATATTTTAATAGACAATACCTTTAAATATACCTTTTTCATACCACTTTTTCTGTATGCTTCGGAACTCTCTACTGTTGATGATATGCATTTAATGTCAATTTTATGATGACTATTGTAAAATGACTGTTTATATAATCTTGTTTTTTTTTACTTTGCTAAATAAAAACGTTTGTAAATGATAAAAATGAACATAAATTGTGTAATTAATCCTATGCAAAAATTAAAGTGCAACTGAAAATGCTATATATAGGTGTCTATATAAAGTGGAAGTGCTGGTTCAATAAGTGTATGTCTGTGATGGTGCAATATTCAATAAGATGAAAAAAAACTCTCTTTGCCATAGACAATAGTGTGTGTAATACTAATTAACCCATACAGGAAACTGTTAATTGAATAATAACAAACCAAAATGTGTGAAAGAAATGAGTATAAAAAAACACCTTCCTAAAACAAAACATGTGCAGCCTGTCTTAAACTGTACAAAAACATATCTGTACCTTAATTAACAGGTTGAGAAGTTGGAGTTTACAGAGTGGAGAGTGGATTTGTCCAAGCATTTAATCCTGTGCAATTGCTGGTTTATAACTTTTCCAGCCACAGTCTCTGGTGAGTCACTTTAGGACTTTTTTGGCGAAGGAGCACATCAGACATCAGCATATATGAAGTGTTGGATTTCGTTTTTTTTTTTACATTTTTTGAGAATTGCAAAAGGCACTTTGGGGTAGATTAAGAACTTTTTTTGGTTGGTTGTTTGATATTTTAGATTAATTTATCATTTTTCAATTATGGTACACATATGTTTTCGTATAGTTTAAGACAGGCTACACATAAGTTTTGTTTTAGGAAGGTGTTTTTTTATACTCATTTCTATCAAACATTTTGGTTTGTTATTATTCAATTAACAGTTTCCTGTAGGAGATAATTAGTATTACACACACTATTGTCTCTATGGCAAAGAGAGGTTTTTTTTTCATCACATTGAATATTTCACCATCACGGACATACACTTATTGAATCAGGACTTGCACTTTATATAGACACATACAGTATATAGCATTTGCAGTTGCACTTTAATTTTTGCATAGGATTAATTACACAATTTATGTTGATTTTCATGGGTGGCACAGTGGTGTAGTGGGTAGCACTTTCGCCTAGCAGTAAGAAGGGTCGCTGGTTTGAATCCCAACCATGACACTACCTGCCTGGAGTTTGCATGTTCTCCCTGTGTCTGCGTGGGTTTCCTCCGGGTACTCCGGTTTTCTCCCACACTCCAAAGACATGCTGGTAGGTTAATTGGATCCTGTCTAAATTGTCCTTAGTATGGATGAATGTGAGTTAGGGACCTTAGATTGTAAGCTCCTTGAGGGTAGGGACTGATGTGAATGTACAATGTATATGTAAAGCACTGCGTAAATTGACGGCGCTATGTAAGTACCTGAAATAAATAAATAATATAATATATGAAATAGTGGCAGAGTGTGCTAGGGAGGTGCTGGTAATTTAAGAACCATAGGAAGTCCATATATTTTTTAGAAAAAATATATATTAGTTTGAAATTGTCCATACAATTGTTGATTCTTCACAGATTTGTCCTGCAATTGTACTTATCTTTTAAAAATATATAATGACCCAAAATTGTAGTTTCCTTTTAAATCTCAAATGACACGTTTCCTGGCAATTACCAATAATGGATAAGCCTCCAGGGCAGGAATTTTCAGACCGCTTCATCTGGAAATGCTCATTGCCTGCCTATTATGCTAGAACAAATGTACAGATAAGGAATTCTAATTTTTCTTTGACAATTTGCTGCATGGTACAGAAGCGGCTCCAGCCAAAGATTGAAGGGGGTATTGTAATCCAAATAGGTGGGCCCCTCTCCTATGTTAAGAAAAATAGAAGATGCTTTATAGTGTGCAGGCCTCTGAAGTGCTGTAGGTAGTAGGGCAGGTGGGATGGCAGTTTGCTGATGGCAGACAGGAGCTGGGGTGGGCAGGTTCCTTTGTCAGAGAAAATAAGGATGGGAACCCTAAGGCCTCATGCACACTGGACATTTTTACAGCAGCTGTTTTTGGCAGCAGACGTTTTTTCTACAGTCATTAAACTCATGTTATCCTATGTGTCCATGCACACATAGACTGTTATCAGCAGTTTTGGGCAGTAACGTTTTTGAGCAGTAAAAAAACCCCAAAACTAGTGGGTTCTGAGAGACGTTTTTCAGCTGTAAAAACGCTCAAACGCTGATAAACTTTATTTAAACAGGTCAAAAACACTTGATGTTTACAAAAGCTTGACGGCTACAGTATAAAAACGCTCTATGAACAGGGAGACTTGGTGGTTTCTGAGTTATAAAAGCACTGTAGAAACATGGAATTTGCCTGTAAACATCAAAACAAAATTGGATGAGAAACTGGGGCTTTAAATTCATTGCACTGGATAGGTGTGTGTGTATATATATATATATATATATATATATATATATATAAATATATATATATATACAGATATTTTGTTTCAATAAATTAGATGGAATGTTCCCTACACTGAGGCCCCCTAAACATCTGTGTATCCTGATTAGGTTTTTTAAAACATACATGCGTTAACACATATTATGTTGCTCCTTAATTTGAATGGGGTACCAGATGAAAAATTGCACCTGCGCTAATTTCTTTTTCAATGCAGTACACCACAAAGCACAGTAGTGTATACCCATGTGTTAAAAGTGAATTGGTTTAATGTGTTAATATGTTGGGGTGCCATTGCAGTGAGCTGTGGTGGTGCATCTTACTGCAACACATATATGTGAAACTGTCCTAAGAGCTCAAGTGGTGGGTCTCAAAAGGGTCGCCCTGGTATTCTTCATTTACAAGTCAAAGATGTGTTTCGTCTATTCGATCATGTCATATCCCAGAAATGTATCCTTGAGGAGGTAAAGCTGAGATCTGCAGTTCTGTAGGATTAAACCAAAACTCACAGTCAAGGAAAAATCCACAGAACTATTTCTGTGACTTGTTTTCAACACGGTAATTTTGTCCACAGCCTCTTCATTGAACTCTTCCATGGTGTCAGCTGTTGGGTAATATGTTGCTCCAAGTTGAACGTTGGCGCTTATGATTCATGTCCAAATGTCTCCATTACTTTTCATATTTCCTCAATGCAGGATAGATTTGCTGGGGAATATGTCTAATGACATTCTGCAGTCACTTTCCGGCTCAGATATCTTGCTGGCTGTCACAGATCAGCTGCGGAGCTGATCTGTGTCTCACTTTTACTGCTGTAGGCCGGCTGGCACCTGTTGTTCCACTAGCCTGTGTTCTGCTCTGCTGCACTCTGCAGCTATGGGTGTCACCGGCCTCACCTGTTGCTTAATATATGATTCCTTCCTTCTACTTCCTGTCCAGCCCCTCATGTGCTTCTCTATTTAAATCCCTCGCAGACCAGTTCTGGTTGCTTGAGCAACATTTGTTTCTGAGCTCCCTTCGTGTAACCTGCCTTAACCTGACCTCTCGTGAACTGATCTCTTGTGTACCGACTCTGCTTGTTCTGATTACCTTGTCTGCAGCCCGCCCGGACCTTGGCTCGCTAACCGGCTCTCCTTTTCTTCATCCATCCATCCTTGTCTGACAGTGTCTTCTGGTACTTCCCTAGCGAGCGGGGTGAATCCGGGGGTCGTGACCTGGGGTCAGCACTCAGCTAAGCCCAAACCCTTGTGAGGGGGTCCCTTGCAGAATACCAGCTGGCCCTTAGACTCCACGCCCTAGGGGATCCCGTGTCACCTGCTCGCCTGTGGGCTCACTGTAAGTAGTACCGTGACACTGGCCATAATAAAGGATGCTGTATTCATGAGTTGCAACAAATCTCTATCCTGTGTGAATGATAGAATCTGTCCAGTACACTGTACTTACCAGGCACAAGGATTTTAATGCCATAGAAAACTTTGTATGTATATCATTCAGTCCACAATAACCACCAGATCTGTATAATCCACATTTTCCTTGGTATCCAGATACAGTGGAACCTCGGATTACAAGCATAATCCGTTCCAGGAGTATGCTCATAATCCAATGTGCTCGCATATCAAAGCGAGTTTTCCCATTGAAGTCAATGGAAAAGAAAATAATTTGTTCCACATTGACTTCAATGAGATGCAATACCGCATGCAACCAGAGGCGGGGGGCGCCGGAGAGCCTTGGAAACGTCCGAAAAGGCCCGAGCGACACTTTGGCAGACCTCTGCAAACCTCGGAATAACTCTGTTCATGAGCCTTCCGAGGTTTGCCGAGGTCAGCCGAACTGTCCTCGGGCCTTTCCATGCATTTCCGAATGGCGCTGATCGGCGACTTTCGGCTCTGCTCGGCTTCGGCGCCCCCCACCTCAGGCCAAAAGCGGTACTGCACACTGCTTTTGGCCTGAATCCTGCTCGTTTTGTGAAACAACACTTACAAATCGAGTTAGGAATTTTAGAAATACAGTGCTTGGTTTGCGAAACGCTCGTTAACCGCGTTACTCGCAAACCAAGGTTCCACTGTAATCATCATGCCCAAGTATGCAGAGGAGTCTTGTACTGTATAGGTAAGGAACAATCCATTTGTCACCAAACAGTCTTTTAGAGAATCAATGCTTGTGTTGCCAGAAAATGCCTTAAAGGAAACCTGTCATAGAAGAAATAGTTTGTCTGCCATTAATGGAGACAAATAATGGAGATGTCAATATTTTTCTTGTAATTAAAAACAGCAATCTGTCAGCAACTTAAAGGTATGGGAGGTCTACAGAAAAACCCCAAACAGCTTGCATAGCAGCCATACCCAGTATTTGTATTTACCTTAGAAAACAGCAAATAAATGGTCTTAGGGACTTGTATCCAAAGGACAAGCATTTCTTAATGAGCTAATTAATATCATTAAAAGTAATGTGCTTCATGGAGAAAGGCCACTTTTTCAGATTAACTGCAGCACAAAAGCTGGAAAATGGGCATAATAGAAAGGCAAAAATAAAATATGTATCTATGCCAAAATGAGGCTCAACATAAGATACTTGAAATTTCTACGAACCATAAAAAATAAAATGTAAATGCAAACATTCTTGTTGGTATGCATGTTTGCAAGAATCCTAACAAGAAGAATGCTTGGATTTACATCCTATTAGGATTTTATATGTTTCTTAGATTTCAATTAGCTTATGCTAATAATTATTTGCATATACTGTATAGATTTTTTTAAAATTATTTCTCATGTGGCGCTACCTCTGCAGGAGCTGCTGATTTTAACTGGTTCTCCCACAAACAATACAGATGCCACCATTTACCGAAGCAACAGTCCATTCAATCCTGCTCCAATAAACAGAGGATGTCTAGAGGATGTCTTTTTGTAATTTATTGCTTGTTGAATTTATAGCAGAAAAAGGATTGGAGCACTCACAGCTGGGGACCATGAGGCAAGCCTCTTTGCACCTGGTTACACTGCACTATTGCACAGCAGTTGGTAACCAGTGCAACTTTAGGAACACTGCACAGTACAAAAAAGCACTCTTCACAAAATTCACAGTCCAGAATCTTACTGTGGACAGGGGAATGGCCATTATCTGAGACCCTATGAGACCAGTCTCACTCAGAGCAACGTCTGGCAACTATATCCCTAATGCACACAGTCACCAGGAATCAGTGCGGGAACTGAGGAAGTCACCAGGACAGCCACTGCCTTCCATACTCCTCTGGGCACTCTGCGTGAGAAAAATTCTTCTTAAGATCAGATCCCTTTGGTGCCTTCCAAGTCTCCAGCCACCCTGAGACCTCAGAGAACATTAGCACAATCCAAGGCTTGCCTCAGAGGGTCAACAGCCATCTCTAAAGCTGAGAAGTTCTCCATGTTGGGGAAGACAATCTCTGCAGGGCTTCATACTATTTATCAGCTTCTGCAGCCACCATCTTCTTCCCTAAGCTCTAGAAACTTCTTCTAGAGGCAGGGGGAAGCAATCACATTCCCAGTCTGTGAAGCCCTGAACACACCAAAACAAACAAGCACTACTGCCTTGATTACAGAAGGAGCCAAAAACGAAATTTACCTAGCAGCCTAACTAGGAAAGCGCTACACTTTTTATCCAGAACTTCTCACATACCGAATCTAAAGAGGTGGCCATTTGCCACTAAATGTGTTATTTTGGTGGTATTAAGTCATTAAGAAAGTCCCCGGGGCTACTTCTCTTTTGTTTTCTGGGAAAAAGATCTTTTTTGAAAGCCTCTGCTATGCATGCTGTTAAGGTATTTTTGTGTAGATTTTTTTATATCTCTTCAACCATCCTTATGCTTGCCATCCTGCGGTGACAAGGTTTTGGATCATTAAGTGCCACCACTAAATCATTACTACAAACGAGAGAGGCTTATTGTCTACAAGCTTGCCTTTAGGTTGCACAATATTCCTATGCTGTACCACAAGCCACACAGATGTATATAAAGACCCTCCTTTTTTCCATACACACCTATCTGCATATTCATTACATCCCAAATATATACTACTACACTATAAGGGCCTCTCTTTTCTCTCTCTCTCTCTCTGCCGCCCCTTTTTTTTTTCTTCTAATATTTTTTTTTCAAGAGCTTTAGAAGTGGAGGAGAAATGATCCTTTATGTAAACAGATCAGTGCAATCATAAAAAGGTTAATATTAAATGTGATTAGACCTGAGAAATAGGGGGGATTTGAGTGTTTAATCCATTGTATTAGAATTAATCTCTTTCCAATCATTAAAATGTAATTGACTAAAGCTAGTCTATTAAAGAACAAAGAATATCAGTAAAGGTGTTAAATTTGATGTTTAAAACTAATATCCCAAACTCTTTTCTTATTGTCTAATTTATTTAGGAACCATACACACAAAAAAAGTTTTTTTCACATGATAACATGAGAAAAAGAAGAAGACCACACTTGACCCTTATTTTAACCTATTCTTAGAAACATGAAGGCTGCCATTGCTTACCCCTCCTTCTGTTGCCTGGCAGTTTTACAAGTCGTTTGGCTACCATGTTGTGAGTAATTGACCCATAAAAAAATACAGGTAAGGTGTTCTGATTTGACTCTGACCTTCCTGATCTGTATCCAGATCAGTAACTTAGAATGCTTCAAAAACTTTCAGTAACCTTTCAGTAATTTTACAAGTCTGCATTAATAAAATATTGATATAACACAATTTAGCAATAGTATATATGAATTTTTTTTATAAGGCAGTACTATTTATCATGAACACTGACACTGCGCTCCAGTCTAGCTCCAGTCTAGTTGTCATCAGTCTGCAACAGGCAGGATGAAGCATTTCCCTAGTCAGCTTTTCCCCAATGATTAAACCGCAACATTTAAACTTTGTAGGAAGTCACAAGGTGAGAGGTGCTGATCTGTATTAGACAAACAGTTTGCTGCCAACAGTGCCAAGAAATCTACCATCACCAAAATGAATATTATTATGTAACCTCTGAGCCATCACTTTAGTTCTTGAAGAAGTTGCTTGTCCTTGTTGATCCTGAACAAAGATATTTTATGGTCTTCTGGAAAAAAAAACAGATGACGTTATTGCCATGGGAAGTACTGTGATCATTGCGAGAGGTAATAAATGACTGTAAGTAGAATAGCTACACATTAATGTGCATGCATGCACTTAAAATTAAAACATGCATATGATGCCAGATAGGATTATTTTAAAAGTAAAGTTGCCATTGGCAAACATGAGTGATGCGAAAGCTACTTGTAACTGCTCATACCTTTATTGTTTTAATGTGATGCTGTCATTTTACCACTTTACCAATCTGCTCACAGGTATGAAAATCTAACGAGGCATCTAACTGCAGCAGGTTTTAGCTCCCCCATTCTGGCTAAATGCTGGGCATTTCTGAATGGGCAAAGCTCCAACACTTCCTGGCCGTATCAAAGCTTGCCTGCTCCATCCCACACCCATAGTGGCCTTTTACTATGATTTGCTGCTTCACTAACCAGTAAAGAAGTATTGCCACAACAAAAAAAACTTGTTGAGTACCCTAAGGGATCCCATCCTGAAACCGGATTGATGGACGTCTCCATGGGGGGAGTTACAGCCAGCACTAAGCCATCACACACACACACATCCTGCACCATCAATTCCTGGTCATAGATCTGTCAGCTGATATATAACACAGTGGGTAGGTAGATCACACCAGCACCCATGGGCATAGCATAAGGATTTGCAGAGGTCACAATCGCAACCCTGCTCCTAGCTCCAGGGGGCCCCTGCAGCCTCCCGGTCATATTATCATATCCTGCACAAAATCCAGCTCCGATCTGCCCTAGGGCCCCACAGCCACGCTCCAGTACTGGGCTTCTAATTTGCCTTCCACAGTCCACACCCCTCTTTTCCCATTGGCTGGGGAGAAGCTGTGAGCCATTTCCTGAATGGAGAGGAGCATGAGGTGAGAACAGCCCAGGATGGGGATGTGTCTGTGCTGTGGGCTGGCAACATGGAATGGTAACTAAGCTCAGAGAGGCAAGAGGAGGAGAGTGCCGTCTTGTAGCCACGATGGGACCGATGTCACTGGTAATGTATGACACTGCTCAGTGTCTCCTAGTCACCAGCTGGGATTCTCAGTACCCCCTACCCGGGGATGTCTACTTACCCCACTTCATTGACAACTGGGGAAAAGACACACACCTCCGGGAGGTGACCTTCCCCCAACACCTGCCAACACTGACAGAGAAACCTTCAGAAATTGCTAAAACAAATCCCTTAACACTTCCTCGGGGGGTCCCTGAGGGGCTGCAGGCTCCAGATTTTGTGTCACATGGCTTTGCCCTCCCAGATCTAAGTTGCCCCCCCCAAAGCCCCCTGACCACCCCCTCCACCCTGCATGCTATGCCTGGCTGCTGAACTCCTTTCCCATTACAGCATTCTATACTGTTCCTCCGCAGGGCTGAAATCACATTCCTTTACAACACACAGCCAGTTAGCCATGATCTGCACAGGGTGTATCTGTTTACTGCAAATACACTGCCGTTCTGACCAGAGAATTTCACAGGTCAGAAGGGCAACATAAAAGCCAGATACACTCAGTGAAGACTGACAGACTGTGTGTAAAGGAATGTGATTTCAGCCCTGTGTAGTGTGGGGGTGGGGGAGCTGTATGCAATGCTGGGATGGGAAAGGAGCTCTGCCAAGTGACCTGCCAGGGCTCCCTTTCCTCTGATTCTCCAGTGGTGATCCCTGTCCTCTGATTCTCCAGCGGTAATCCCTGGCCTCTAATGTAAGGAGGAATTCTGGGAGCTCAAAACGCTTAAGTATCTTTTGAGTATCTTGTCGTGCAGTAGATGTATTTGCATGCATGTTGGAAGTAGTGGGGGGGGGGGGGCAGGTCAACTCTTGCATCGGGGCCCACAAGCTTCAAGCTACCCCTTTGCCAGCACTGGTAGGTCCACTGTTATTGTGAGCGCTTGTGTTATGAATGCAGCCAATAGCTGATCCCACCCTCTACTGTGCTGAATGATAGAGCTGATCTCCAGTGCATTCTTGCTTAAAGAGATGAGAGCTGTCAATCATACCTAATTATGTATGTATTTGACCCTTTGCTGGAAGTGTGGTTGGAAAGCTGTAGGAGAGGAGCGACAAGCTGTCTGACCATGCTGCTCAGAAACTTTGGGATGGATCTGAACAGGATGAAGCGCTACATAGACATGGTCTCCTGGGGGACTCAACTAAGCTTTTACCTTGCATGATGACACCCATATGAAGAGGAGATGAGGGGAGATCTATGCTTTGGCTGTGGTAGACAGGACAGAGAATGGAGAGCTGGAGCTGCATGTTCTCTCTACACATCACTGCCCCCGGCTCGGCTCAGAGCGGTAGGGAGGAGAGGGGATGTAACCCTGCAGGCTCTGCTCCTGTAGTGTAATCACTGCAATAGCAGAGAGAGGAATGTGAGCGGCTTGCTGACAGCTCATATCCAGAACAACAAGATTATACCTGGAAAACTATATGGAAAACTGTCAGATTCTCTCTGTTAATTAGGTGTAGACTTACGCTAGTTTCTATTTCCCTCTGAAATAAAAACTGGCATGGGTGGTGCAGATAGACCTGAAACAGGTCCATCTGCTTTGTTATTGTGGTGCACACCACTCAAGATAGTTTTCTGAGCTTAGCTAATTCCGCAGATCCAAACTGGAAATTGTTTCCAAAGAAGATGAGCTACTTTATAGTTACAAGCTCATTACCAGTTAATTATCCCTGTACTGCCTGACTATGACTATAGATATCAGAATTATTTAAAGACCCCCCCCTCCCCCACACTTGAGCACCCAATCCACTCCCTCCCTCCCTCCCAGGATCCCCCTTTAATTTTTTTCTGTGTCTTCTGGCCATTCACATAACATTTCATGGTACTTCAATTCTTTTACTGTGGGAAACTGCACTCAAAATAACATAGTGACGATGCAGAATGGAAGAGTCAGGAATTACTGCTGAAGCATGGAAAGAGCGAGTAGTGCTTTGCAACTATTTTTTTTTTTTAAATGCAGGAGGGAGCTTCTATTACAAAAAATAAAAATAAAAAATAAAGATAAACTAGCTGCAGAGGTACACTTAATAATTATTAAGACAAAAGTTTACAGCCAACCTCATAGTACAAATAATTTGCTGATTTCATTCAGCTTAAACAACAAAAACTAAAAAAATGAAAATACTTCCAGGAACTACAGAAAGGTAATCAGCTGAAGAACAGCACAAAGTTTATTAATCAAAAAGCATACAAAGCTAGGCGATTCTTCACTTAAATATTGAGGGTAGTTTATGATTCCACCTGCCTTCTGCAGCCTAGGATAACACAATAAATCCTTGATAACTCCCCTAGCCCTGTCAAGGAAAGCCCGCGCGTGCATTTGTATTCTAAGCAACATGGCTTGCAAATCACTTTTTATCGTACATTAAACCACATGCAGATGGACCAAGTTTAATCTATTTTCCTTGATTTGCTAAACTATTGCTTAGCAGTGGATTTCAGCTGAGAATAGATAATGGAGGAATTCGGTTACATTGGTTTGCTTTTTTTTTTTTTTTTCTCTCTGACTCTCTAACAAGTTATCTCCATTGGAATCACAGTGTCAGCATTTTACACCTACACGTACAGATTAAGCAACATCTGGAGAGGACCCTCTGGTGCGGTTCCCACAGGGAGGCAAAGTTGACTATAACATATGTCTGTTCTTCTGAATAAGATGCCAAAGCATGAGTTCCTTCCCTGGAGCTATGTCAGTGCAGGCTTTCATTTTTCCACCCCACCATTTTTCTTATAGGCTGATTGCTACACAGGTAGTCAGGGGAACAAGGCAGTGCGTATGAATTGAGCTAATCCCTAACACGTATTGTCAGGGAGAGCATCCATAAAAAATGTATTTCCCCAGCAAATGAAGCACTGACGGAACACAAATGAAACTGTAGCATGCTAATAAGCTATATTAAATGCCCACCTTTAGACATAGCAGTGAGAAGGGGGGGTGTGTGTGAAGGACAGAGCACTCAGCCTGATACCTTGTGCCAGTGATTAGAAGCCTGTGTCACATATCATTGCACCTGTCAGCTGTTATTTTAATACAATAAGGCCCTCAGGATATCAATTAGGGTACAGTTGCTGTGATTGATGGTGGTGGGAGCAGTGTATGGTCACTGGGCTATTTGTTGTGTCAACCTGAGCTATTTTTAAATTCCACGTGCTAATTTCATGCTCTGGAGTGCATCAATTAGAAGGTAAATTGAAATAGCATTCATTGTAATTTCGGAGGTTTTCAGTTTTTGATGTGCTTTGTATGCAGCCTTGGTTTTATCTTTAGAAACTTAAATAATTAGAGATTGGAATGGCCCAAGGTTGCTATTACATATATTACGATGTTCAGGTGATTTATCTTATCCCAGCATCACTTTTGCACATCACTATGTTGAGTTTACAGGGAAACTTTTATTGTTAAGTCAATGTTTTATTTTTTTCTGAAAGGTAAAAATATATAAACTGATGTTTTACATTTTTTTAAACTTATCTATGCCTGTGTTTATACATTATGTGCTTGCCAAGCATACTGTGCCAGACTAGTTAAAGCAGACCTTCAGTCATTTTTTTTATCTTTCCATCTATTAAATCTTCTGCCCTTGTTGTTTTAACTTTGGATGGTAAAACATTTTTTTTCTGCCAGTAAATACCTTTTACAGCCCACTTCCTGTTTCTTGTCTGGTAAAAAACAGTGCTGCACTATAAAAAAAAATCATCAATAAGAATAAAAGTGTAACTAAAAATGGTAATCAATATACATATACATATACATAAAAACATATACATTATTATTATTATTATTATTATTATTATTATTATATACATGTATTGCTGAAAGTTCATATATAGTATCTATGACTGATTGAAGTGAATTAAAAAAAATCAATACATCAACGGTGCAAAATTCCTACTGAAGAAGTCAATACTTTGACAATACGCGTCTAGGGGACGAAGCCTGCGTATTGACGTTACAGCGCGGCCATCTTGAGACCTATTGTCTCTGAAATGTGTTTACATCCTACTTCCTGTTTCTTGACTGGTAAAAAGCCTAGGCGTATGACACAGCTCTCTCTCACTCTCCTGAGAGTTTGCCAGGATGGGAGGGGGGAGTCATAAGAGGGCCAATGAGATCTGCAGGGCTGGAGGTGTGTATCTGTGTAAATCCAGGAAGTGAACAGGCAGCAGCTTCAGCTGCCCACGGTTAAAATGGATGCAGCCAGACTCAGTGGAGGGAGATTTCTGCAGTATATATGGCAAGTACACAATCACAATATATATAAAATAATATGTGGTTGGAGGGAAGCTTCAGAATGGCAAAGATGTTTTTATTACAAATTATGTGAACAGCATGCAGTTCCTCTTTAAGGCATTGCAATGTGATCTAGCAGAGGTGGAGAAGTTGTTTCCCTACTCTGAGTAGTCATTCAGGCTTCTGTTTAGTACAGATGCTACCTGCACTTTGGATAGGAGATTTACTTGCCTGTAAGTGATACATATGAAATATTTATATGCAATATATTACATTTGGTTTTTGAATGCTATTTTTGGAAGACAAGCTAAAGACCCACATAGGTTTTGGCATTTTGTGTCTCTGAGGTCTTGGTTATCACACATGGATTTTGTGTATCTTCAGGACCATCCTATTGTGATCCAAATTATACACAAGATTCTAATTATAAAAAAATGTGCTCTACAATCGGCTAAACTGCATGCACATACATTTTGTGCTATATAACCAGCATTCTCTGATTCATTTTAAGGATCTTTCGTACCAAAATACGAAGCTGAGGCTGTTGTGTGAATGTGGCAAAATCGAATGTCCTTAAGGTATTTTCTCTTCTGGTCAAACATTCTTAAGCCATTTTTCCTTAGGATCAAATGTTCTTGTGGTATTGGGAAATGTTACATTTGGCTTGCGAAAGACAACTCAAATATCGGAAAATAACATTTCACACGTTAAAAATATTTACAAGGGAAATATTCATGACTTTTAAGCGAGTGCTGATATAGACCATATAAACTATGTATCTAAATGAAAACAATTCCAAGTCAAATTTAACAATGGTAATAGATATACAATCTTTAATTGGCAACAATGGTAATAGGTACAAATGCTTTAATTGGCAACTATTGACGCTGCAACTGGATGTGTTGAATATTCATTTTCATTATGGGGACATCTGAAGCTCATAGCTTAAAATAAAGAAATACCATTTGGACATAAGCTGCATATATGTTTACTTACGCATTTTGCATTGATAAAGGTCTCTTTTAGTACATACTAGACATGTGCAACGCGTTTCGTAACGAATTGAAATTCGGCCAAATTTTGCATTTTTCGGACATTCGGATGCATCCGAATGTCCAATAAAAACATAACGAATTTCAACTAATACGAAAGAAATTATAGCGAATATAACAAATGATTTTGACATGATTCAGTAGTTCTTTAAAGACCTAATGAAACAAAAAGTTAATTCAAAGTAAATCTTACAGTTCAATCAGCTGATTAATTTTGTGCTGGAGGTTGGATTACTGGCAAAGTGCATTCCTGAGAACTGAGTGAGAAGGGTGTTGTATTGTATTTGAGCAGAGGAGAAGAGATATTGTCATTGTGTGTGTTAATAGATTCAATAAACAAACGACTTTCCAAACTACGAATCATTATCATGAATCAATATACATACATAAATATCGAATTTCAACTAATGCGAAAAAAATTATAGCGGATATAACGAATGAATTCGACATTATTCGAGATTCAGTATAACAAATATCGAATATCGACACTCTACAGAAATAACGAATTATCCGAAAATGAATTAACGTAACATAACGAATATAACAGAACAAAATTATGTATTTTACGAATGACAACGAACTGAAACTAAATGAAATTTTCCGTTATGCACAAGTCTAGTACATATACTATATTGTCAAACGTATTGGGACACCTGCCTTTACACAGGCACATGAACTTTAATGGCAGCCCAGTCTTCGCCTGTAGGGTTTAATATTGAGTTGGCCCACCCTTTGCAGCTATACCAGCTTCAATTCCTCTGGGAAGGCTGTCCACAAGGTTTAGGAGTGTGTCTATGGGCATGTTTGACCATTCTTCTAGAAGCGCATTTGTGAGGTCAGGCACTGATGTGGACGAGAAGGCCTGTCTCGTAGACTCCTCTCTAATTCATCCCAAAGATGTTCTATCAGGTTGTGGTCAGGACTAGTGCAGGTCAGTAAACTTCCTCCACCCCAAACTTGCTCATTCATATCTCACACCTCAAGGGGGCAGGAGCCGCTGGTAATATTGGGTACTCTGCTTTTTCTCTGGCCCTAGCTGGAACCTCGCTCCTACTGGCTCTACTAGAATACCTTGACTGGGAACTCCCTGCAGTCACACAAGAATGGCACACTGACTGACACACCAAGGTAACACAGCAAATCACTAGTTCAGTGTTTATACATAAAAAACAGTGCAATACAAATACAATGCAGCTAACCCAGGTACTTTTAAGAATGGATTCAGCATGTATTGCAGTGCCAAGAGCATAAACAATAGCTCTCTGTCTGAGATATTACGCCTCAAGTTACTGTGGAGGACTAACAATAAGTACAGCAGGTTAGTTCATTTGAGGGCTCTAAGAGAAGAGGGGCTAGGCTTAGGCCTGAGGGTTTGATACCAGCAATATCGGTTTTGCCCCCAGGTGGACCACAAGATCTGAACAGTTCTTCTGCCGACTCAGTTGGAGTCCTTTAACGTTGGCGCACAAAAGCAGTGCAATGTTTCTAGAGTGAAGAGTTCAGGAACAGTTAAATGAAAGGTTAGATTCAATCTGTGAGTATGCCTCTTTAAAGCAGCTGGGCAAAACCAAACACACTCAAAGAGAGGGGAGTGCAATGCGGAGAGAAGTTTGGCAGGAGTTAAGGTTAAGGTATTATGCAGCAAGCTGTGGTGTACCAGGAGTAATCAAAGTCAGCAGCCTGGAGTAATGGCAGCTGTGGTGGCTGTCTTTGGCATTGATGGCTGCTGCTTTCAGTAGAGAATGACAGCAAGTGTGTTTAGCTTCTCTTGGAGAACAGTGTAAATGGAGGGTAATGGCCCTCCCTGAGTCTGAGTTTCAATCAAGAATTACCTTTGGTTATAGTTGTTATGTGGGTCAAAGAACCCTGTCACCAGTTCCTTCTGTGGCAACCCTTAGGTGGCAATACATTGTCTGTTCAGTAGGGGGCCCCCTTTAGCGATACAGCAGTGATTCTGAATGATGAATGCTCCACCTTGGCTTACCTCCATGACACAGCACAGCATGGCTATCACACACACTGCTTCCCAGTTGGCGCGCCTCTCTCCAACTGCCCGGCTCCTGCCTGGGCTTTTGTTTTTATATCATCTCTCCCCTTTGCTGGTGCTTGTGGCCCTTGTAGTTGTGACCCCAGATTTACTGTATTTAAGATCTTCCTTCGAAACTGCATTTCCCAGATTGCTCTGGGCACTTGTTTTAGAGCTATGGATAGGCAAAGTAGTGAACACTGCTATCTTGTGGGTAAATATAGTTCTGCACCTCAGTAACAATGCTCAGTGTTACACCAGTAAAAGCTTACCAGATTCAAACTGGCACTAGAATGTAATAGATGTAGAATGAGAATGTATAACACAACAGGTTAGGGTTCATGTACACATGCCTTGTTTTCCTGGAAGAATGTTGCAGAAATAGTGTGGAAGGATCAATCCCTGGGTTACAAATATTTATCTGGCCCTTTCCAATCCCAATGCGAGGCTGTTCCAGAAGATGTGGCTGCGGAGGAAGTAAATATTTGGGAAGATCTAACCAGAGCTCTCTTCCCCCGTGGCTTTCCCCCTGGGAGGTGTAGCATTTGTGTGTTTCCAGAGATGTTACTGCTGCTGGGCCTCAGCATATGCTATGGCTGAGGGTCTGAAAGAAGCTGGACTTGAACAAACTTGTGGAAGGAAATTTGCCTGTGGAAGGTCGGAGAGGTGGTTGCCTTTCGCCTGAAGCGCCAGGTGCAGAACTACTCACTGAGGAAGAGATGCCAGAAGTTGCTGTTTAAAGATGGTCAATACTCACATAGGATCTTAGATTGACTGGCTGTCCCCTATTTTTCAGCATTATTTTTGAGGCTGCTACTGAAGGGCCATATACTGCAGGAATAGGATTAGGGAATAGGGAAGCTGCCCTTCAAGATTTGTATCCTGCAACCCTAAACCCCTCATCCTTGCATTTTTTTTAAGATCTGCAATAAATCTTTAAAAGACCTAGACTGAGCCTGAATTTGTTGGTGTGCTTCTAGGACTAAACACAGGGCAGGCAGCCTCTGAACGGGTAAAGGGGACTCAATTTACTCTCATTTTATCCAGAATTGTGCAGCTCTACAGTCAGTCCTATTGAAATGCATTTGCATTCCAGCCAAGACAGGTCAAATATATCCTTTTTCTGCATTTCATGTTTCAAAACATGTGCATTTGAGTTGCGTTTAAATTAAATACGCAAAGCATGACAACAATGCTCATCTTTACAAGCCCATATAGTGAGGCTAAAAATCAACAAGCCCTTTATTAAACCAATGCAAAGTGCAGTATAGTCTCCTTAAGGCCTTTTTCACTGATCAAATACTGACTTTTACAACAAATGAGCAACACAGTGCAAATGCATGAGTTTAAATGCAAATGGTTATGTTCGACCTTCAGGTCAGATGCAGCCTCAGAACTTTCATCCACACTGTACCCTTAAGGTAAATGTGATAACCTGAATTTGATGTGCATTTCAAAGACACGTGAAACGCAGGTAAACAACCCCTAGGTATCCTTTATGTCCCTGGATTAACAGTACCAGAACTGCTGGTGCACAGAAAAAAATACAGCCTTTATTATAGCGCCATTTATTCCAACTGAAATATCTTGAAGATAAAGGAGAGCATTTAACTGTATATAACAGAGGAATAGGAAGAGTTTTAGACATGTTGATTAGTGTGGCCAGAGATGCTCTGTCACCTTTTCAAGAAAAGGCAAATAACATGTCTTTCATTATATCGGGCAACGTAGCAGAAATAACTGTAGGATAGCAATAGCAGACAATGAGGTTTGAGATTCCTGACCTGGTATCTTGCGCAGTGTTGCTGGAATGCTTGTCTGCTCTGGTGCAGCCACTGGAGTAGATGCATACTTAAAGTGGTTCTAAACTCTAAATGTTTTTTACCTTAATGCATTCCCCCCAAACCTAAACACTTACCTGACACGTCTCACCGATCCAGCACCATCCCAGCTGCAGCACCACACTCCTCTTCCTGAAGACAGCAGAAGCCATAGGCTCCTGCTGCTGTCAGTCAAAATCCTGTGAGGAGGGAGCGGGGGTGTGGCTTGCCAGTCCTGTGTGTCTCTATGGATGCACAGGCTGGCTTGGGGGTGCATACACATGGGTGCCCCCTTAGCACACGGCTTGCTGAGGGGGCACTCAGAGTAAGAAGTGAAGAGTACCAACGGGGGGGGGGCACCAAAGAGAAGGTAAGTTACCACTCTGTGCAATATATTACACAGAGCAGGTAGTTATAACATCTTTTTTATTTTAAGAAAAAAAAATAGCTTGAATATTGATTTAAATTATAGTCTCACATTTGCAGCCAAATATGAGTATGCCTCGCTGTCTGTTTGTTTTGTGTTTCCATTCACATCGCATACATAACCAAAATTTAAGAAAAGTTCTTTCTTTGGAGTAGACCTTTGGGCAGACTGCAAGCCATCCTGTACAATTTAAAAGTGAAGGTGGAGAGACAAAGTGGGGACAGGCTGAATTTCCTCTCAATAACATACCATGCAGAACCCAACTGAGATCTTAAACCCTTTGTTCGAACAAACAGTATTTGAATCTAGCTTACAACTAATAATTACATTTGCCAGTATAGTTAATAATGATAAATATTAAGTCCACAGCCTCTCCTTAACATTACATAGCAGAGGGAAACCTCAGTTTTGGAGCTTCCAGAAATGAGCAAGTAAAAATGTAATACCTCCCAACTTTCCGAGATGAGACAGGGGGACATCTTTTAGCACAAAATATTTAGGTGAAAGGTACACGTACACTGCCACGTCCCCAGTTACTCAAATCAACAAGAATATATTCAGAAAAAAAAACATTGTTTAACCACAAGTTCTTTTTTTTCACCACTACTTTTCCTTTATACCGGACTTTCAAAATAACAAATGCAATCAGTCGTTGGGTGAAAGGTTTAGTGTAATAAAACGCTTTTGACATTTAAATGATACATTAAGGTTTCCATTTAATAAACCGTAATAATGCCTGCATTATCATTGTATAATAAAGGAGTCGATACATCACATCAGAAAGAGGGAGAGCGGAGGAGGAACAGAGAGATTTGGTTCTCAAAGAGGGACAGTCCTTTCAGATGAGGGATAGGTAAGAGCCATGCCGTCCTCCATATTCTGCTCATAGTGTGCTTACGGTCCCTACTGATTTCATACAGGATTGTAATTGCTGAGCTGGCCCTATGCAGACCAGGCAGTTCAAAGCACACTTGCTTCTGGAAAAGGTACCCTTTTATAATTTCAATCTATTAGTGCATTGTCCTCTGACTATAAAAAGTCCTGCAATTGATTGATTCTGAAAGAACATTTATTCTTAAATTCACAGTGACTGTGTAAGGTCTTTTATTACGAGGATAGGTAATCCTGAGCCAGCAGTCCTGCAGAGCAGTTGTTCCCAACTCCGCCCATCACAGCCTCTTTGCAAACTAATTATACAAACCCCTGAGCATTCAGAAAAATGTATTCATGTCCCTACTCTACCCTGGCTGCAGTTTTCAGAAAGCATTGCAGGCAGAGGGATGTAGTGCTTGGGGGGGGGGGGGGGGAGGATCATGCCCAGAAGCACTGGATAAACTGTGCATTGCTGAAATGGGCAATGGGAAATGCATTGCAACCTCAGATTCAATAGAATACATCAATAGCCTCCTAAAAGTTTTTTATTTTAACTATATATTACATGAGTGTTTCTACTCACACACCTTAGCAATAGCGATGAGCTCAGGCATGTTCAAATCCTAGTCTGAACTCACTGAGTGATACCTCCAGAAAGGTATCATAAGCAGCCAAGGCATTTCCTGCCCCTCAGCTAGCCGTATACACACCCCTCAGCCACTTATGTTTGCCCAAGTACAGATGACAACTTCCTGGTGCTCAGGTGGGTTTGGACTAGGATCTGAACACTCCTGACCTCACTTCTTCGTAAGTCGAACTATACTCACCTCCAATACAGCACTGACGTGTCCTGGAGCTCCCTTATGGGCCCCTGACATCTTCGGCCAGTGTTCTTTTCAGTACTGATATTTGGCCATTTTCATAGGCCAGGCAAAGATGGCGTCACTCCCATACATGCACCAGAGTGTCTTCATCTCAGGGGATCCAGAATTGCACACTGAGCTTTACGTGTGTAGATCAGTGCAGGTAAGAAGATTTATTGTGGAAGAGCATGTCTCTTCTGCATTACAAAAACCTGACTGTTCACTATTTTTTTTTTTATGATTGCACCTTATCAATAGTCACCTGAGACTCACCATGTGGTTTCAGGCTCTGTAAACATGACAGCAGCTCCAATTTCTCCCCACTCAATCGGAAATGAAGAAAAAGCTTTGGCTGGAGTTGGGGTTTAAACATATACTGTGTATCCATGAAGACAGTCACAATGACATAAACATATATATATACATTAGTAATGTTCCTCAGCGTGTGCTTCTTTTTTAAAGCAGAGTTCCGCCGAAATTTTTTTTTTAAAAGTCAGCAGCTACAAATACTGTAGCTGCTGACGTTTAAAATATGGACACTTACCTGTCCAGGGTGTCCGCGATGTCCTCCCTGAAGCCGATCTGCTCCCCCCTAAAAGGTGCCAAATGTGACACCGGAGGGGGGAGGAATCCGATCAGCGGAAGTTCCATTTTTGGGTGGAACTCCGCTTTAAGTGCAGCCTGATTTGAGAGCTTGAAATCAATACTGTCTTGGTTGCTGATTGATCCTATCTCAGTGGTCTATCAGGCATCAAGGCATTATCTGTCAATCTATATATGAAATACAGTCATCCAAAAAACTTAGAAATTTGAAAGCCACAACAAAAATTAGATCTAGTCCCAGATAGCAAGCAATTGAGCGGCAAGTTTGAAAATGACTTGCTAAGCTATTGCTGGACTTGCTAGGCTTCACAAGTGTGTTGCACAATTGCAGCAAGTCCCCATTGCATGACTCCAGAATCCAGATCAACATTTTGCAAGTCTGCTGCAAGTTCTGGTTCAGTTATGTTGTGAAATAGTCATCCCACCACAGGGGTCATTGTGACTTGCAGAGCTCTTGCTGTAGACTCACAAATAAAAAATATATAAATGAAATACTTGTTGTCAAGCAAGTGCACAATGAAAGAAATCTAAAAAAAATTGAAGTAAGCATCAAAATATCAAAAATTCTTTATTTCAGCAAGTCCACAGTGAGAAATATATATATATATAATATAAGCAAGCGAGTGCCCAGTAAAAAAATCTAAAAATAGTGAAGTAAACATCAAAATATCAGAAATTCTTATTTTCAGCAAGTCCACAATGAAAAAATATATATATAATATAATGTCCTATAAAGTGATGATCCCCCTGAGGAAGACACATGACCGCCCTGTGTCGTCACGCGTAGGGGAGGGGCCAGGACGGTGGAGGAGACAGTCACATGCTCTCTTAGATAGCTGCTGATTCACACAAGCCTGCAAACCATTTTGGAGAGGATTTTAACATTTTATGTTTTCTATAGCCTGGTGCGCTGCAAGCACCCATAAAGTGTGAGTACCCTGATGTTTACCTACAATACATTTCTATATTTAAATGATAATGCACTGGCCTCTTTTGTATTTTAAATTGAGGATACTATCTTTGGAGTACACCTGGGGGAGCCTGTAAATCCTGCTACTTAGAGCCCAGAGGTGGTTCAGCTGCTGTTGTGGACCAAACTTAATTGTGCGGTCACACAATTGGAGGTGAGCGCAGTCACACGGGGGAGTACGTGTGTGAAGTCACGGTTAATATTTATTTGGATCATCATCACAGAGTCACTTTATGGGACATTACATTATATATATTTTTTCACCGTGGACTTGCTGAAAATAAGTTTTGAATATACTGTATATATATATTTTTTTTACTGTGGACTTGCTGAAATTAAGAGTTCTTGATATTTTGATGTTTACTTCAATTTTTTTACATTTCTTTCACTGTGCACTTTCTTGACAACAAGTATTTTATTTATATATTTTTTACCATTTATATTCTTTGTTTGGGAATTCAAGTTGCTCCAACATTCACTCGCGCATTGCCCACGACAATTATATATATATTTTTTCGCCTGAGTGAGATATCACATAGCGCTGTATTTTTTTATTTTTAATATTTCATACACAGATTATAGGAGTGTGAATATGCTTAGCGGCTGTGGATTGGTTCTCTTATGTTTAAAACATTCTTTGGACACTCTTCATTGGTAGCTCGCAAGACATCTATCTATATCACATTGTAGACTCACCACTGCAACTTTCCTCTTGCTAGAGACTTGCCACACAAAGTTGCTACAAAATGCTCTGCAAGTCTACAACTTGCCAGTAAAAATGTGCAGCAAGTTAACAGACTTACAATTCAATACTGCCACAAATTTGTGGCAAGTTATCCTTGCTATCTGGGGTGTACAGGACACCTAAGATGGGTCCTAGAAGGTGGATATACTGTATGTCACCATTGTTAGGGTTGTGATCTCTTTAAGGGGGATAACAAGAGACAATTTGGGAGTACTCAGGGATTCTCACCCTTGCAGGGTGAGGGCTTCTGGGATTAATTTGTTAGAAAAGGGAAAATGGATTTGTAGCTTTCCCAGGTCCCAGAATTGGGAGACTTGAGAGAGATTTTGGGTGAGAAAGAGCCTTCAACCCTAACTACTGGTACTGTGGTCCTGAATGTGTCAACCCACCTGCCAGAGAGGCCTGAAAAGGCCAAGAAGCAGTCAGCAGGGATCCATGAAGTGTGGTGTGGAGCAGGACATAGTTGTGAGAAGTTGCTGTGTACTGCGTGAACTAATGAGATGCTGCAGAACTATGGTGACTTTTTCTTTGGACCTCTGGAGCAGATGGGAACTTTAAACCCTGTTAGGGGACAAGGTTTATACCAGCGGTGAGCCAACGTTTTATTTTTATACTTCAGGATCAGGAACATGATGGTGGACTATTTTATTTTGTTTTCATACTGAAAAGGAAGCTGTTTTCATTTACCTTCTTGAAAACAAAGAATGTTTGCTTTTACCAACATTGCTGGTTGGTGATCCGGACTCTCCAAATATCACACTAGGCGCATGTTACAATAATTAAAAATGTACGCTTATTGAAAATGTACTTTAGCCCAATTCCAGTCAAAAATTTTCTCCAATGGAGGAAGATTGGTCTCTGAGTACTCCCAAACTGTCTCTTATTATCCGGAGGCGCCGAGAGGCAGGGACTGGGACAGGCGGTAGCTCGCCTCGCGGCGGACCGCCAGCTCGATCCTTAAAGAGACCACAACCCAAACAATGGTGACATACAGTATATCCACCTTCCAGAACCCATCCTTGGTGTCCTGTACAGATAGCAAGGCTAACAAATGTGTAGCAGTGTTGAATTGTAAGTCTGTAAACTTGCTGCACATTTTTCTTAGTGATATGACTATTTAATCTTTGTAGGAAATGCCATTTGTAGTCTCCAGAGGAAGCCTGCATGACAGGGTGACAACATAGGAGCCAACTGAAAGATAGGGATATTTTCACCCTGTAACAGGAAATTATTGATCAAGGATCTTCATGGCAGGATCGGGTATTATTTTAATAAAAGCTGCAAATTTAAAAAAGACGTTTTAAATTGCATCATGTTAAATCTTAAATTTAATTTAAAGTAATATGATTTTCCTGGTTTTAGCATGCTTGCGGGGTTTTCCGGATAATATTAGCATTTCATTGTGTGATTCTACTTGTTGCCTAGAGTTGTTCCTTAGGCCATGAGCCATTCTGCAGTGAGTTATGGCCGTGAGTTCCACATGCTAGCTCGCTACAGGAATATCACACTTACTCCAATCCTGAGAGCTGCAGTAAAGAACCTGCAGGAGATCCAGCAATTCCTATGATATGTGGTATTAACATGCTCATAATTATTCTCCCGGGCCTGTTTTACAAAGTGTTATAATAGGTGAGTGCAAATGGGGAACATTTTCCCTTCTACTCAGTGTATTACAGACCCCATAGGAAATAAAGGATTGAAGCATTAACCTTGATTGAAAACATTAACCTTTACACAGACCTTGCCAAATCAAACATCAAAGTTTTACTAGTGAAGCTTGGGGATTATGGAAATTCTTTCCATGGGTGGTTTGTTTGCCGGCTGATTGTTTTAGCCCAAGTAGCAAGGATTGGCGACACTATCAACCAATAAACTGGGATGCTTGCGTAGTTACACATTCTGAATGTAAGTGCTGCTAGGGGAAAGGAGAAAACATAAAGGGAGCTCTCAGCCTTTATCAGTATTGCTATGGAATTAACGTTTATCCGGCTGCCTGGATTGTAATCCTGGGATATAATTAAAAAATCAGTATTAACAAGGAAAACGGTGTGCATCAAAATGTAATCAATTCTGCAGAAGCTTAACCATCTGCTAAAGGTTAAGTCCATGCATGGATACTGATGTCAAACTATTTATATGCAGGATTTGGCTCTCGGTGAGTGTTTGGACCCTTTTAATCTAGTGTACTGATGAGGTGAACATCTGCAGGCAGATATCCCTGACATGGTGCTCAGCTGCTAGAGGGGGCAGCTGCTTCATCATGGTTAGCAGGATAAACTTCTAGCGTATCACTAGGCAATTTACTTCCCTCTATGCTTAATATCTAAGCCAATGCTATTATGATATTACACGCTGTTTACATACTATAATGTTATTGTAGGACCTTATCATCATAAGTGCATTCCACTAGAATCAAGCATATTTAAACAACAGTGCTTTGTTTTGTACTGAATGATGGGTAGGAATGTATATGTGTATATATATATATATATATATATATATATATATATATATATATATGTATATATATATATATATATATATATATATAATGTGTAACTGCACAGACCACTACACATACATACAGTAAATGTTTAGATACATATACATTTTACATAAGGATATACAGTATCTCACAAAAGAGAGTACACGCCTCACATTTTTGTAAATATTTTATTATATCTTTTCATGTCATAACACTGAAGAAATTACACTTTGCTACAATGTAAAGTAGTAAGTGTACAGCTTGTAAATTTGCTGTCCCCTCAAAATAACTCAACACACAGCCATTAATGTCTAAACCGCTGGCAACAAAAGTGAGTACACCCCTAAGTGAAAATGTCCAAATTGGGCCCAAAGCGTCAATATTTTGTGTGGCCACCATTATTTTCCAGCACTGCCTTAACCCTCTTGGGCATGGAGTTCACCAGAGCTTCAGAGGTTGCCACTGGAGTCCTCTTCCACTCCTCCATGACGACATCATGTAGCTGGTGGATGTTAAAGATCTTGCACTCTTCCACCTTCTGTTTGAGGACGCTCCACAGATACTCAATAGGGGTTAGGTCTGGAGACATGCTTGGCCAGTCCATCACCTTTACCCTCAGATTCTTTAGCAAGCAGTGGTCGTCTTGGAGGTGTGCTTGGGGTCATTATCATGTTGGAATGCTGCACCATGGCCCAGTCTCCGGAGGAAGGGGATCCTGCTCTGCTTCAGTATGTCACAGTACATGTTGGCATTCATGGTTCCCTCAGTGAACTGTATCTCCCCAGTGCCAGCAGCACTCATGCAGCCCCAGACCATGACACTCCCACCACCATGCTTGACTGTAGGCAAGACACACGTGTGTTTATACTCCTCACCTGGTTGCCACCACACCCTTGACACCATCTGAACCAAATAAGTTTATCTTTATCTCCTCAGACCATAGAACATGGTTCCAGTAATCCATGTCCTTAGTCTGCTTGTCTTCAGCAAACTGTTTGCAGGCTTTCTTGTGCATCATCTTTAGAAGAGGCTTCCTTCTGGGACAACGGCCATGCAGACCAGTTTGTGGCAGTGTGCGGCGTATGGTCTGAGCACTGACAGGCTGACCCTCCACCCCTTCAACCTCTGCAGCAATGCTGGCAGCACTCATACGTCTTTTTCCCCAAAGACAACCTCTGGATATGACGCTGAGCACGAGCACTCAACTTCTTTGGTCGACCATGGTGAAGCCAGTTCTGAGTGGAACCTGTTATGTTAAACTACTGTATGGTCTTGTCCACTGTGCTGCAGCTTAGTTTCAGGGTCTTGGCAATCTTCTTATAGCCTAGGCCATCTTTATGTACAGCAACAATTCTTTTTTTCAGATCCTCAGAGTTCTTTGCTATGAGGTGCCATGTTGAACTTCCAGTGACCAGTATGAGAAGTGAGAGCAATAACACTAAATTTACCACACCTGCTCCCCATTCACACCTGAGACCTTGTAACACTAACAAGTCACATGCCATCGGGGAGGGAAAATGGTTAATTTGGCCCAATTTGGACAATTTCACTTAGGGGTGTACTCACTTTTGTTGCCAGCAGTTTAGACATTAATGGCTGTGTGTTGAGTTATTTTGAGGGGACAGCAAATTTACACTGTTATATAAACTGTACACTCACTACTTTACATTGTAGCAAAGTGTCATTTCTTCAGTGTTGTCACATGAAAAGATATAATAAAATATTTACAAAAATGTGGGGGGTGTACTCACTTTTGTGAGATACTGTATATATATTTACACTATATTACCAAAAGTATTGTGATGCCTGTCTTTACACGCACATGAACTTTGATGGCATCCCAGTCTTAGTCCGTAGGGTTCAATATTGAGTTGGCCGACCCTTTGCAGCTATAACAGCTTCAACTCTTCTGGGAAGGCTGTCCATAAGGTTTAGGAGTGTGTCTATAGGAATGTTTTACCATTCTTCCAAAAGCACATTTGTGAGGTCAGGCAATGATGTGGATGAAAAGGCCGGGCTCGCAGTCTCTGCTCTAAATTCATCCCAAAGGTGTTCTATCGGGTCAGGAGTCGATTGTGCAAGCCAATCAAGTTCCTCCACGCCAAAATCTCTCCTCCATGTCCTTATGGACCTTGCTTTGTGCACTGGTGTGCAGTCATGTTGGAACAGGAAGAGGTCATCCCCAAACTGTTTCCACAAAGTTGGGAGCATGAAATTGTCCAAAATGTCTTGGTATGCTGACGCCTTAAGAGTTCCTCACACTGTATTACCAAAAGTATTGGGACGCCTGCCTTTACATGCACATGAACTTTAATGGCATCCCAGTCTTAGTCCGTAGGGTTCAATATTGAGTTGGCCCACCCTTTGCAGCTATAACAGCTTCACCTCTTCTGGGAAGGCTGTCCACAAGGTTTAGAAGTGTGTATATGGGAATGTTTGACCATTCTTCCAGAAGCGAATTTGTGATTTTTGAGCATGCCACTGATGTTGGACGAGAAGGCCTGGCTCACAGTCTCCTCTCTAATTCATCCCAAAGGTGTTCTATCAGGTTGAGGTGTCCATGTCTTTATGGACCTTGCTTTGTGCATTGGTGTACAGTAATGTTGGAACAAGAAGGGGCTATCCCCAAACAGTTCCCAAAAAGTTGGGAGCATAAAATTGTCCAACATGTCTAATGGCACCCTAAGAGTTCCCTTCACTGGAACTAAGGGGCCAAGGCCAACCCCTGAAAAACACCCGCACAGCATAATCCCCCGTCCACCAAATTATTTGAGGGGGGGGTGACTCAATACTTTTGGCAATATAATGTGGATGAGTGAATTTGGGGTGGAGGAACTTGATCATTCTTCCATAAGCGCATTTGTGAGGTAGGGCACTGATATATGATGAGAAGGCCTGGCTCACAGTCTTACAGTCTAATTCATCCCAAAGGTGTTCTATTGGGTTGAGGTCAGGACTCTGTGCAGGCCAGTCAAGTTCCTCCACCCCTAAGTCACTGGTTTCTGCCAGTTCTGTGCTGATGGCACTGCTTGACATCTTCCAATGATATGTCTTTATCTGCTGCATTAGGTTTCTTGGCCTACCATGGCATTTATGGTCCTCAGCATTGCCCGTTTCATTGTGATTCTACAAATGATCTTGAACAGCACATCTTGAAACACCAGTCTGATTTGAAATCTTTGCCTGGAAGAGAACTTGCTGATGCAGTATAACTACCTTGTGTGTTGTTGCTGTGCTCAGTCTTGCTATAGTGTATGACCTGTGACATAAAACTGTCACAACCTCACCTTAGTAGCAGAGTTTGGCTGGCTCTCACCCAGTTTTAAGCCTCCTACACAGCCGTTTTCTGTTTCAGTTAATGACTGTGTTTCAAAATATGAAATTGATGATTAGCACCTGCTTGGTATAGTTGGTTAATCATGCGCCTGACTATAATCCTACAAAATACCTGACTTTGTGCAAGTGTAAGAATTGATACTGGTTTGAACAAAGGGTAGTTACCCCAAATATTGTTTTGATTTAGATTTTTCTTCTGTTTGCTCACTTTGCATTTTGTAAACTGATAAAAATAAACAATTAAAATACATATTTTTGAAAGCATTCCTACTTTACAGTATTTCTTCACACCTACCTAAAACCTTTGCACAGTACTATATATATATATATATATATATATATATATATATATATATATATATATATATATATATATATATATATATATATAAAATGTGTTATGCAAGAGACTGTGGACATTCTTTTCATTCGGGGTTACAGGAAACTCTAAGATTTCTCCCGAGGTTACCAGGGGCTCCTTTCTTGTGGAGTTTCAGATAGAGCTTCAGCTTGACAGTGTCTTATTAGTTACAGAACCAACTTCACCTGTCATTGGACTAATGAAACCTCTCCTCTTGTCTCTCAGGTAAGTATTGACACCGCTGATCTATTTAGATGTCTGTATGATTGGTATTCTTCTCACTGACCACCAATGTGGGGAAACATTCTTCCCATTAACCATATATGTTAGGAGGCATTCTTTGCACTGACCACCAACGTAAGGGTCCCTTCTTTCCACTGATCACCAGTGCAACAGGTCTTTCTTTGTGTAATGGGGCATTATTCTAGTAACCTTCAATATAAGGGGGCATTTCTCCAGTGACCTCCAATAAAAGGGCATTTCTCCATTGACCAGCAATAAAAGGCAGCATTTCACCACTGACCATCAATGTAAGGTAGTATTTCTCCACTGACTATCAATGTAAGGTAGTATTTCTCCACTGACTATCAATGTAAGGTAGTATTTCTCCACTGACCATCAATGTAAGGTAGTATTTCTCCACTGACTATCAATGTAAGGTAGTATTTCTCCACTGACTATCAATGTAAGGTAGTATTTCTCCACTGACCATCAATGTAAGGTAGTATTTCTCCACTGACTATCAATGTAAGGTAGTATTTCTCCACTATCAATGTAAGGTAGTATTTCTCCACTGACTATCAATGTAAGGTAGTATTTCTCCACTGACTATCAATGTAAGGTAGTATTTCTCCACTGACTATCAATGTAAGGTAGTATTTCTCCACTGACCATCAATGTAAGGTAGTATTTCTCCACTGACTATCAATGTTAGGTAGTATATCTCCACTGACTATCAATGTAAGGTAGTATTTCTCCACTGACTATCAATGTAAGGTAGTATTTCTCCACTGACTATCAATGTTAGGTAGTATATCTCCACTGACTATCAATGTAAGGTAGTATTTCTCCACTGACTATCAATGTAAGGCGGCATTCCTCTATAAACACCAATATAAGGGGGCGTTTCTCCACTGACCAACAATGTAAGGCAGCATTTGTCCCACTGATTATCATAGTAAAGAGACACTGGTATTATTGAACATAATTTTGTCATATAGAGTTTGTTAAAAAAAGATCCACCCTGTGTATCAAATACAATAAGTATATCAAATTCTTTTTTCTTTGAAATTAATAGTAAATGTACAAAAACACACATATTTAATTTTGAGCATTTTAAGCGGATTTGTGCAATTAATAATTACTATTCCTAATAAGTCTGTTTCACCATGCATATCTAATGATACAAAGTGTGTTTAAAACGCTTAAAATGGAAACTGAAATGCACCCTCTTTAAACAGCTGCATTTAAGATTCACAAACTCCACAAGCCATGCTCCAGGGTGATACATTTGTGCTTGGTTGTGCGTGGTGCAAAGCATTTCAATAAGAACATGTTTAATACATTCAAAACAGCTAGGTGCAAGTGAAACCCACAGGAGGGCTGCTCAGGGTTTATTGAACCCTGAAATCAGCTTAGAAGGAGAGCCTGTCTGCATCCACTTTCCGTTATGTGCATCCAGATGTAAGTGGGGCTCAAGCAGCATCATCCATGGACATCTATCCTTATGGTGCCCATAGAAATGTGAAAGCATTAGCTTTCAGCCCCTTTGGGAATTCCATTCACAGAGGCAAGGTGAAAGTGCCCTGCAAACCTCTGGAGATTCTTTGCCCTGTAGGCAGACAGATTTGACCTGCACTGAAGTCTATTGGCTGCTCTACTATAAAGCAGCTATTTTTTATTTGGAATGATATTTATTTTTATCATCATAGATCTAGAGTGGGAAACCTGTGAAGTAAGAATTTAAATGGGTTACAAAAATCTGTGGTCCCCATATTGTCAGATTTTAGAGGTAAGACTATGTTTAGTCATTTATTTATTCGCTTATTTATGTGGGCGCTTTTGTCTCACATTTGAGACTGAGGACATACTGTAGATTCAGCAGTCCCCTTTTCTGCATCCTCAGCTGCACAAATGAATGAAAAGGAAGCGCTCTGAGGCTTCCTGTTCATTCACAAACTGAAGCATAATAAACACAGTTTACTATGCTTCACTGATAAATGGACACAGGAGAGATCGGTACTGATCGCTCATTGTGTTCATTCAGGAAAGGAAAGGGCTGGTATATCGGACATATTTACTGCCCTCTCCTGCTCTCCATAGTGAAACATCCTCCTGTGTGCCTGCAGCAGCTGCCAGCAGGAGAGGAGGGAAATTGGTAGCACTGTGGCGGAAACGAGCACACACGGGCTAGCCTGGACATTGGAGGAATGTGGTTAAGGTGCTAGAACTGATCCCCCTGCAATGCAGCCAGAGGGAGAAAGAGGAGGAGAAGCCGGCAATGCTGCAGGAGGAGGCAGAAGAGGATCAGTGTCTGCAATAAGGCAGTACAGCAGGCCCACCTGCTTGGCAGATGCCCGGATCCCCCTTTTGAACTGATGGAGCTCAAGCCCGATACAGGAGGGCTGGCTGTACTGCTTTATCAGTGGCCCAGGGATCAGGAATAGGTAAAAAGCAGGTTTATGGAGCCAGGATTAAGTCTCAATCCTGATCCCTGAACTCTGTGTGCTACTTAATTCTTATCCATGGACTCTGTATTACTTAAAGTGGTTGTATACCCTAATAAGGCTTACCTGTAGGTAAAATTAATATATCCTAAACCTGTACGGTTTAGGAGATATTCACTTTGCATGCAGCCGCTGAAATCAGCAGCACATGCACTGTGAATGCATGGCTGAGGGACCGACAGACACTGCAGGACCTTGCCGGGAAGAAGACTCCAGCGCGCATGCGCGGTAGTGACATCTTTGCGGCTCCAGCCACTCACAACCCAGAAGAAACGCAGAGGGCAAAATGTCAGCTCCCTTGGTGTGGACCAGGCTGCGATACGGGGACCTTGTTCTAGGGTAAATGTTTCATATTGGGCTAGTATGCATACTAGCTCATTATGCCTTTGCCTTACAGGGGGTTTTTTTACTCCTTTTTTTTTTTTTTTTTAACATGTGCGGGTATACAACCGCTTTAAAGTGGACCTTCAGTCATTTTTTCAACTTTCCATCTATTAACTCTTCTGCCCTTGTTGTTTTAACTTTGGATAGTAAAACATTTTTCTTTCTGCCAGTAAATACCTTTTACAGCCCACGTCCTGTTTCTTGTCTGGTAAAAAACAGTGCTGCGCTATAAAAAAAAAAAAATCATCAATAATAATAAAAGTATAACTAAAAATGGTAATCAATAAACATATATTGGTGAAAGTTCATATATAGTATCTATGACTGACTGAAGTGAATTAAAAAAAATCAATACATCAACGGTGCAAAATTCCTACTGAAGAAGTCAATACTTTGACAATACACGTACGCGTCTAGGGGATGAAGCCTGCGTATTGACGTTACATCGCGGCCATCTTGGGACCTATTGTCTCTGAAATGTGTTTTCAGCTTGCGTGGCTTACAGTACCATCTTTGTGAGTTTGATACCTTACCTTTTTATATACAATTAAACATTTTAAACGGAGAGCACTAGATTCTGCCTTCATTCTTTTGCATATCCATATGATCAGGGTTTTTATCCCATGGGAATAAGCGATTTGAAGGAGGAAAGTGATTACCAATACCACGTCATCACACCACCATTTTATTTCATGAGATTGTGCAGATTGATATTCACTTGTTATTTAATACTGACCACTGTATTCTCTGCTTTACACTGTTTTGACCCATAGCAATAGGTTCAGGTTTAATGTAACCATTCCCTTTTAGGCCCTGCTCACTGTTACCGCAATTTGGTCTCACCCACAATTTAAAAATTGGGGTGTGGTTTTGTGGGTGTGGCTTCAAATGAGAGTGCTGTTTTGTGGGTGTGGTCAGTAGGGTGTTCTTAAATTTCATTACCAGAATCTGCTAACCTTAAAGCAGAACCAAACCCAACTACCCAGACCTACACTGCATCTGAGCACCTCAAATTAAAAAAAACAAATCCAAATTTATTTGTAATATTCAAAGCAAACTCCCCTATCCTATGCTTTATTTTGCTGAGAAATCACTTTGAAAAACATCCCCCTAGCATTTCCGACTCTGGCCATATTGAGTAAGGGCAGATGATTCATGTAACAGTTATTTCCTGGAATCCATCTGCCCTTAGCTCAAGTATGCATGCAGGAGATTGTGCTTAGCTGAGAAAGCCCCCTCCTCCCCTCCTGAAGACTTATGGGATGTATGACATAATTTTCCTAGGCCTGGAAATCAGGAAGCAACTGAAGAAATGTAATAAAAAAGTTTAAAACAAGTGTAGCACCCTCTTCTAGTGTGCTACTAGTGTCAGAGTAGGTAAAAACATATACTGACTCATATTTAAACCCTGTAATTCTTAATCTGGGTCAGGGTTATTAGAGTTCAGGGCTGGGTGACTCATGCACACAAGTCTCTGGTGCCTCCCCCAGGGTCTGGAAGTTTGGTGAAACTCCTAGAGGCCAGTGGGCGGAGGCCAGTAAGATTGATCTGCATACTTAGGGGAGCTTGACCAATCCCCAGGTGGTCGGCCTGGCAGGATGGTTGGGCTAGCCCTTAAGTATTTGATGAGTCATGCTGGCAGGGGAGTTGGTAGAAGATGGAGAAGCAGTGCTGAGGGAGACTGTCGGTGGCTCTTGAGGGACCCCTGCCGGGGAGGGGTTTTACCTCGGGCTGGAGCTCGGGAAGCTGGCCTGGAAGGATCCTTCCACAGCAGGCAGTTGGATGAAAGCTTTCTGCAGGAGCAAAGAGAGACAGATTGAGTAGATCAGCATGGTGCAGGGACAGAGAAGGGGAGAGGCTGACAGCTGTAGCAGGTCACTCTTGAAGACAGCGGTGTGCTCAAGTCTTCATCTAACCTTGCCATGGGAAATCTCCAGAGTGTGACAGTCGAGTAGACTGAGAAGAAGAAGCAGCCAGGTGGGCTGGTGAGGTGGCAGCCAGATGGGCTAGCATTTCTGCGGGAAGTAGAGCTGGAATTGAAAGAGCTGAAGAATTGATCCTTTTGGACTATGGCATTGGAGAAGACTCTTGAAAGTCCCTTGGACGGCAAGAAGATCAAACCAGTCACTCCTGAAGGGAGTCAACCCTGAATATTCACTGGAAGGACAGATCCTGAAGCTGAATCCTTTGGCCACCTAATGCGAAGAGAGGACTCATTGGAAAAGACCCAGATGCTGGGAAACATGGAAGGAAAAAGGAGAAGAGGACGACAGAAAACAAGATCAATAGATAGCATCGTCAAAAAAATGAACATGAAAATAAGCAAGCTCCGGGAGGCAGTGGAGGACAGAAAAGCCTGGTGTGCTATGGTCCATGAGGTCACAAATAGTCGGACACGACTAAATGACTGAACAACAACAACAACAACAACAATGGACTGTTGCTGAGCTAACTAAAAAGACTGTTAGTTCCCAGAGAAGTGAACCCAGAGGAGCTGTGCAAAGGAACAAAGTTTGTGCAGGAGGAAAAAGTGGAGGCTGTAAATAGGGAGGAAGTTGTCCCTGGTTTTGTTTGGCATTTTTCAAGTTGGGCATCCCATAATCCCTGACCTCATGCAAGTTATTATCCCCTAATAAAAAACAAGCTCAAGGACCGTTTTCTGTGTCTGGATGCAAGAAGGAAATGCTATGCGACTGGCTGTGCAGCAGTGGGGGACCCTAACATTTGCAACTCCTATGGGGGTAGTGCTAGACAAGTAAATATGATACTGTATATCTTCCCATCTATTTACTAATGCTATCAGCATAAGGATTAAAAATAGTTCATGTTGATTGAGCGAGTAAATTTCTGCTTTAATGAGGAAGTAATCTCCCCTGGTTTGTTTGTACCTATAAGTAAGCCTATCCTAAACTTGCACCTTTTAGTACAGGGGTACTGAATTAAAATTCACGGGGGTCAGAAATGTTTTCTTCCAGCAGAGGTCCGAGAGTCATATTGGTGCTATGACTCCACATCATATCCTCCACATCACAGCCTCCCATGCACGTCACAGATGCTCCATCACAGACACCCCATCACAAACTGAACCATCACAGACCCAAAACAGACCTCCCATCACAGGCCCCCCCATCACAGACTGACCCATCACTGACCCCCCATCACAGACTGACCCATCACTGACCCCCCATCACAGACTAACGCATCACAGACCCCCATCACAAACTGAACCATCACAGACCCCCATTACAGACCCCCCATCACAGGCCCCCCATCACAGACTGAGCCATCACTGACCACCCATCACAAACCCCCCATCACAGGCCCCCCATCACAGACTGAGCCATCACTGACCACCCATCACAGACCCCCCATCACAGGCCCCCCATCACAGACTGAGCCATCACTGACCACCCATCACAGACCCCCCATCACAGATTGACCCATCAGAGACTGACCCATCACAGACCCCCCATCACAGATTCCCCCATCACAGACTGACCCATCACAGACTGACCCATCACAGGCCCCTCATCACAGACTGAGCCATCACTGACCACCCATCACAGACCCCCCATCACAGATTGACCCATCAGAGACTGACCCATCACAGACCCCCCCATCACACACCCCCCCATCACAGACTGACCCATCACAGACTGACCCATCACAGACCCCCCCATCACAGACTGAACCATCGCAGACCCATAACAGACCCCCATCACAGACACCCCATCACAGGCTCCCATCACAGACTGGCCCATCACTGACCCCCCATCACAGACTGACCAATCACTGACCCCCCATCACAGACTGACCCATCACAGACTGACCCATTACAGACTGACCCATCACAGACTGATCCATCACAGACTAACCCATCACAGACTGACCCATCACAGACTGATCCATCACAGACTGACCCATCACAGAATGACCCATCACAGAATGACCCATCACAGAATGACCCATCACACCCCCCTATCACAGTCCTCTCTCGATAGTAAACTCCTGCCCTTTTCATAACAGCACAGCACTCCCCCCCTCCCTACAGAGACCTACCTTATTCACACAAGACGGAAAGCACGGCAGCCCTGGACAACGGGCGGGACTTTTCACATTAAAGGTGGATGATTGCTGGGACCGCCCCACTGCGTAGCAACCAATGACCCGCTTCTTAATTTAAAAAAGTCCCGCCCTTTGTCCAGAGTAAATAAGACAGGCAGTATGGGAGGGGTGTGCAGCGATCTTATCAAAGGTATAGACCCGTGCATGCCTGCTATGCTGTGAACATAGCAGTGGCAGATGAGCTGGTGGCAGGGAGAGGACACACAGGCAACTGTTTGGCGAGGCTGCAGTCCGGGTAGGACAGCTGCTAGGGCCGGAACTGGACCGAGGTCCGCCTTTTAGTGATGCCTGGTTTAGGAAATATTTACTGTATACACCAGTGGTCATCAACCCTGTCCTCAGGGCCCACTAACAGGCCAGGTTTTATGTATTACCTTGGGGAGATGCAGACTAGAATACTGCAATCACTGAGCAGCAAATGATATCACCTGTGATGTATTTCAGTTATCTTGGCCTGTTAGTGGGCGCCGAGGACAGGGTTGATGAAAACTGGTATACACCGCAGATGATGTCATTGGCGCATGCACTCTGAAGGAACGGCCGCATGCGCGGGAGTGACGTCATCACGGCTCCAGCCACTCGCAGGGCCGGGGCCCGCGAATCCAGAAGAAACACCTGGGAAGATGTCAGCCGTCTCAGCGGTGTGTGGGTGCAGCTGCAGGGCTTTGTTCTAAGGGAAGTATTTCATAATGAGCTAGTATGAGATGCATACTAGCTCATTATGCCTTTGTCTTACAGTTTTGTTTTTTTTGGTTTTTTTTTTATTGGGGTTTACAACCTCTTTAAATCCAACAAAGCTGCTTCTGTTTGATCTGCATTTGCCAGGGTGCTTCACATATGATCAGTTATGACACTAAATTTTTGGTGAAAAAAATGTGTAAAGGGAACCCTTCAAGTTTTCGGAGTAAGAAATGTGACTGAAGCTAGAAAAAGAAAAATATACCAAATGTGACCACTAGATGGAGTCCCAGAACACCTTTCTTTCATTCTCTCTGTATATTTATTGACTGGTGTAGATGACACTTGTTTCTCAGCATCCAAAAGCGATATATCTGCTTTTAGCAAGTGATGGAGAGGTAAATCACCTAATTATTCCTTTTGTTCCGCAGGCACATCAGTGTATGTCATCAGTTCTCTGTCCTTGAGTTTCAACATCTGTATACCTATTATGGCTTATACATGGCATCCAAATCCACTGTTAGATAATTATTTCAATCAAAATAATAGAGAACGCAGCAAAATTTTAAGATTCAGTTCCATGTGCTAATAGCAAATAGAAAAAATAAAATAATAATAATAATAATGCTAAAAATGGAAATCAATGGGTGACTGCACACAGGACTCCACCTAAATTTGAAATATCTCTTTTGGGTGAAAAGCGTGACCTGATATTGAAATGGCCAGTCCATCCAAAAAATGTAAACGGCCAGTCCATCCAAAAAATGTAAACGGCCAGTCCATCCAAAAATTTAAATGGCCAGTCCATCCAAAAATTTAAATGGCCAGTCCATCCAAAAATTTAAATGGCCAGTCCATCCAAAAATTTAAACGGCCAGTCCATCCAAAGATTAGGTAGAGCACTGTGGCCCTGACTTCTTATATGTCTTGAATTCTCTAAGATATATCTAGAACAAAGATAAATCTCGTCAATTTCTTATTCTCTTGTGGTCCACATGAGAATTCAGAATGTTTCTGTTCACCTTTGCGTTTCCTAGTTCCTCTTGCTGTATTCTCCACAATAAATAAGTAAAAATCCACTTGGGAGAGAGGAACCCCCCTTCAAATTGGCCACAACAGGTCTGCAGACTCAGGAACTCAGAAACAGGCATCTTACTAGTGGGAATCTGAAGACATGTAAGAAACGATCAAGTGTTCTAAATTACTTTATTCTCCCACTCTACAAGACTCTGGTCCAGCTGCACCTAGAGTATGCTGTCCAGTTCTGGGCACCAGTCCTCAGGAAGGATGTACTGGAAATGGAGAGAGTACAAAGAAGGGTAACAAACCTAATAAAGGGTCTGGAGGATATTAGTTATGAGGAAAGGTTGCGAGCACTGAACTTATTCTCTCTGGAGAAGAGACACTTGAGAGGGGATATGATTTGAATTTACAAATACTGTACTGGTGACCCCACAATAGGGATAAAACTTTTTTGCGGAAGGGAGTTTAACAAGACACGTGGCCACTCATTAAAATTCTCTTCCACAGGCGGTGGTCTCAGCGGGGAGCATTGATAGTTTCAAGAAACTATTAGATAAGCACCTGAACGACCGCAACATACAGGGATATACAATGTAATACTGACACATAATCACACACATAGGTTGGACTTGATGGACTTGTGTCTTTTTTCGACCTCACCTACTATGTAACTATATGTAACTAGAATCTACTAAAAACTGAAAGATCAGTTTTGAGTGGACTGTCTCTTTAAAGCCTTGTGCACATGGACTCCAGCTTGTATAACAGTAGTGCATACAGAAAACTTTTACCAAGCATTTGCAAATCTTTCAGCGGGGGGCATAGCTAGCACTGGGCATGCATCTCCTGCTGGGTGTCCCAGGTCCCATCATTTTGATTGCCTGCATTATTTTTCACACATTTATATAAAACATATATAAGGTGCACACACAATGCCTGTGAGTGTGCTGTCACACTGAAGACAGCACAAATCATAAGTCAAAGGCACAGAACAAGCCAGACTTGCTCTGTGCCCTGTGATTGGTAATGACAAATGCAAATGCAGCTTGTTTTATGCCCTCTCCACTCTATGCAAAACTTAAAAAATTTTATGTCTTTAGTTATACTTTAGGAAGTAAATTGTGGAAACAAGGACTGTGGCATATGTGTGCAGTGTGTACTGTGAGTACACATGCACTATAATTAAAAAAAAAGCATGGGTTTAAAAAAAAAAATCCATGCTCGAATCTATGCTGCAACTTTGGTATTATGCTGCTACTATCCCATGTCAGCTCTTAGACCGAGAACTGATCGCTCAGTTCTCTGTCTGCTCTGAGCAAAGAGTAGTGAATGCCAGTTACTTTCCACTCTGTTCCTCCAATGATCACCGGGGCACTGGGCTGGGACGGGAATCAGCTGTCAATCAGTCAGTGAGGTGGAACCCGACAATATTGTTGGGATGCTTCTTAATGTAGCTCTGCCCCATCAGCACATACTGTAGTTAGCAATAGCTCATTATCAGCTGACTCTGGGTCACAGGCGGACAAAAGTAATTATAATCCTGTGACCTACAAGAGAATTTTGGCCAAAAAAGCTTTGACCATATGTCTCTATTGACCATGTTCCTATAGATCAAGCTTGATATTAAGTGCAATTTGGGCACACCCACTCATTACAGCAGGTTTTCTGGTTTCAAGATTCCAGATGCTGAGGTTAGGGTGGTGTCTGTGAAACTCTTGCCTGTAGCATAAATTTTGTGAGTAGTGAAGGACTGTGATATACAGTATGTGTGTTGTATAAAGAGTTAGTAGGCTCAGATTTTATTTAACCATACCCCTTTAAGTCTCTCCCACTTCAATTAGGCCATACCACCCTTTGCCATGGTACATCATCGCTTTTCTCAGGGTACTCAAGGTTCTTCACAATCTTAGTTATGCCCATGGCTCTCATCAAGCTTTGAGCAGCTTTCTTGAAGTCTTTAAAGCACCATTTGGCTTCACTTTTGAGATGTTAAAAACAGATCATGATGGAAGTTCAGGTTTCTGCATGCTTTCAGTGAGCTTCAACATACTTGAAACAAGTTGAAAGCCAGTCGAAGCCTTCTAGCAACTTGTTTAAAGTGACAGTCAGCAACCCCTAAACTGGAACTGAAGGTAGTTTAAAGACTGCTTGAAGCTTGTGGAAAGCTTTGTAAAAGCTCTCCTTTTCCATCTGTATATTTAATGTGGCTGGAGGGTTAGGTTAAAGGGGTACTATATAATACAGTATAGATCTGCCTTACCAGCATTTTACATATTGCGTCTTGCTGTTTGGTGTAATTCTACCTTTTTTTTTTTTTTAAGTCAAAGAACAATGTTTAAAATGTAAAAACACATAGCTACCAATTGAAAATTAGCATCCCAATTCTGGCTGTAAAAACTGACATCTGATGAATGCTTTGCAGATCAATGCTACTCCTACTGCCTTATTAATTAAGCCTTTAAGAGGTTACAACTTCATTTTACTACATACATTATAAAAATGAAAGCTGGCCAACATGAATGTAACTCCACAGTAATCATCATTTATTGTTCTGCAAGCTCTAAAGGGATAATCTGATTGGTAGCTAGTCAGCAATGCACTTCCACTTCATCAGTGCCCTATTCAATAAGCCTGTCTGACCACACTATCAATGGATTCCAAGACTTAAAGAGAACCAGTCACTTGTACAAGAACTTGAATATTCATTCTTAAATCACTAGAATTGTGCAAGCTTGCATTTAAAACATGCATATATGCCTCCTTATTAGTGGTGGCGGGTGGAAATATTTTTTGGGGGGGAAGCAAACAGTATGCCGCAAGCCCCCATCCCCCCCCCCAGGTAGGTCGGTAGCACTTACCCCATCACCGGCGGCTTCCCCTGCTCAGCGGTGGCCTTCCTTTCCCCTTTTCTCTACACAGGTCATCACGGCGACAATGGCGGAGGCTTTCATTTCCTCTCCCTTCCTCTGCGGCTAATAGGATGTCTTCTCTTTTTGGCCAATCGTAAAACGGGTTTCACACCCACTTCTGATTGGCCGGATTGAGGGTCAGTGTTTCATTCATTCGCTGTTGTAACACACCTGGGTGGGCTCCGTTCGCACTCTCTTGCGACCCGAGCCCACCCTATTTTGAAGCCTATGAGAGCCTATTTGAAGCCTAAAAAAAACCCTGGCCGCTGTAATTCATGCGCCTGGTGCCCTGAAAGGGGCTGGATGCATGAATAGGGGGTGGTCATGGTGGTCATGGCGGCCATGGATAGATTTATGCTATGCAAGAATCTATCCATTGTATATAGGTGTTGGCCTGGAGAGAGGGTGCAGCACCCGGGCGTCCCTAATGGATGGGCCGCCACTGCTCCTTATTTAGCCTAAAGTGAAACTAAACTGATTGATTTCATTGTTTCCTAAAATAGTTACATTCAGCCTGGGTTCACATATATGCAATGTGGGAACCAGAGCAATTCCAGCATTGCATCTACCCCGCAGGCAGTTCACATGCCCTCTGCGAACCGCTGCAGGTGTCAATACAAAGTTAAATACACCCGCAGATTGGTTTACAGATCGCAGTGCAAACTGTGAAATCAGACAGGAATCAGATCACATGGGTGTGAACCCCCAATGCGATCCAATTCCAGTGCAGGAAAAAAAAGGTTCCTGCACCTTTTTTGTGCAAATCCAATGCGAGTGCAGCCATACAATTGTATGACTGCACTCGCATTGCACAAACATCGCATGTGATCGGCATAGCAATGCGGGTGTGAATCTCAAGCAATGTCTGTGTTCATATATGTGTGAACCCAGGCTTATACCCCAAAAAAAGACAAAAAAAAAAAAACCTTGTAAGGCAAAGGCATACTAGCTCATTATGAAATACTTACCTTAGAGCGAAGCTCCCAGATGACCACCTGGTCACTGCTGAGGGAGCTGACATGTTCCCTCCAGGTTTCATCCAGGTAGGCGGCTCAGGCGCCTTGAGTGGCCGGAGCCACAATGATGTCACTCCCGCGCATGTGCGTGGGAGCCCTCTGTTCCCCGGAACTACACTGCACATGCGCCGCTGACGTCGGCGGCTGCATTCAAGGTGAATATCTCCTAAACCATGCAGGTTTAGGAAATATTAATTTTACCTACAGGTAAGCATTATTGTAGGCTTACCTATAGGTAAAAATGACCAAGCGGACAATACAATCGCTTTAAGGTATGAATAATAACTGTCACAGTTGCTTGTGTTCTCAACCAAACTGTCAAGCCATCAAATGGCTGGTGTCATGACTGATCAAACGTGCTGCACCATGGCAACTGCAGATCAAACAGAGGCTAAGGTGGCAGCTTTCTTGCCTGTGAAGTATAGGAGGGTTTAGTTTTACTTTAAGAAGCATCCTAAACCCATGGCTCCTTAACCACTTCAATACTGGGTACTTTTACCCCCTTCCTTTACCCCCTTCCTGCCCAGGCCAATTTTTACCTTTCAGCTCTGAAATTTCACACTTTGAATGACAATTGTGCGCTCATGCAACACTGCACCCAAACTAAATTTTTATCATTCTGTTCACACAACGAAAGGTTTTTTTTTGGTGGTATTTAATCACCACTGGGTTTTTTATCTTTTGCTAAATAAATGAAAAAAGAGCAACGTTTTGAAAATAAAAACAAGTTTCTTCGTTTCTGTTATAAAGTTTGCAAATAAATAATTGTACTTCATAAATTTAGGTCAAAATGTATTCTGCTGCATTTTTTGGTGAAAATAACCCAATAACCCAAGGCTCTCTAGGCTCACTCCTCAATGGCTCAGACACAGCAGCAGAATCATTTGCATCTGCTGGTGTCAGTCACAGCCAGTGAGGAGAGAGCATGGGGGGGGGGGTGAAGAGAGACACACAGAGCAGGGCACGGGAGCAAGCATGCACGAGTGCCCCAAGTGGCACCAAGCGGGAGGAGGAGCCAGGAGCGCCAGCAGGGGACCCGAGAAGAGGAGGATGCTCCGTGCTAATCCATTTGACAGAGCAGGAAAGTATGACATGTTTGTTAGTTTAATAAAGAAAAAAAAAAATCCAACATTTTCAATCACTCTAATATATACAGGTACTGTATGTGAGTTCCAATGCACTGGTTAGGATCTTTAGGTATTTTATGTGTTACCGTGCATTGCAATAAAGTGCAGTAAAATGCAATGCAATTGTTTTAGAGCTTGTGCGGCGAACTGAGTTTTTTTGCAACTGATCATCCCAAGTCAATGCAAGTCATTGCAAAGGCACAAAGAAAACAATGTTGTGTACATGTGTGTTGTGTTGAAATGCAACCTGTCTGCATTTTAACGTTATACACATGAACGCATATAAATGCAAGGCAACTGAAAAAAAAAGTGAGAAAATAAATTGTTGTTTTTCGGATTTCGACCCTTCCATGTCACTTCACAGTGGTTGACATGAAAATGCATACCAATGCTTAGAAAAACACAGTGCAATGCAAATGAAAATGCATGCTAAAATGCACATCAATGCACATGCATTTTTGATGCAATGTGATGAGTTTTTATATGTAGTATGGTGTGAAAGACCCTTAGTGGGCTCAAGGCTAGGTTTACATCTTTGCATTTCAGATTTCATGATTTTTTAGTGCTCATTGATGAGCTTTTTTGTAATTGTGTTGATGTTCATTTTAATGCATTTTTGTAAATCAATAAAAAAAGATTTATTGTAAAAAAATGAAACAGTGTATAATCCCGCGCTATCTCCTCAAGAAAACTTGTGCTAAAACTCAAACCGTGTGACCGCTGCAACCAAATAATTGTGTTCCCACAACTCGAAATATGTGAATAAAATATTGTTTGTTGGTTGCGCTTGTCCAAAATATTAAATGTGAATCATCAAAAATGTAGATATTGATGAGTTTTCACAAACTATGCTCCTTAACCACTTTAGCCCCAGAAGGATTTGCCCCTTCCCTGACCAGAGCACTTGTTGCGATACGGCACTGCGTCAATTTAACTGACAATTGCGCGGTCGTGCAATGTTGTACCCAAACAAAATTGACTTCTTTTTTTCCCACAAATAGAGATTTCTTTTGGTGGTATTTGATCGCCTCTGCGGTTTTTATTTTTTGCGGTATAAACAAAAAAAGAGCGACAAGAAAAAGTAATCTTTTTTACTTTTTGCACTAATAAATATCCCCCAAAAATATATAAAACAATTTTTTTCTTCAGTTTAGGCCGATATGTATTCTTCTACATATTTTTGGTAAAAAAAATTGCAATAAGCTTATATTAATTGGTATGCGCAAAAATTTATAGCGTCTACAAAATAGGGGATAGTTTTATGGCATTTTTATTATTCATTCACCTGTGAATCCTGCTGGGAGTGGACAATAGTCTATGGGTCCTGCTGGTCGCTGGCCTGTGGGTCCTGCTGGGAGCTGGCCATGGCCTATGGGTCTTGCTGGCCTGTGGGACCTGCTGGCCCCTGGCCTGTAGGTCATGGCCAGGGGCCAGCAGGACCCACAGGTGACTGACCAGCAGGATCCACAGGTCCATGGCCAGCTCCCAGCAGGACCCATAGGCCCTGGCCAGCTCCCAGCTGGACCCACAGGCCAGCGGCCAGCAGGACCCATAGACTATTGTCCACTCCCAGCAGGATTCACAGGTGACTGGCCAGCAGGACCCACAGGTCCACGGTCAGTTCCCAGCAGGATTCACCGGCCATGGGCACTGGGGCAGGGTAAATGAGGTATATTGGGGGAGATAGATAGGATGATCATGTGGGGGTGTCAGGGTCTCTCACCTCTCACCAGCTATGGGCTGATGGCAGCTGCCAGCTCAGGCTCAGAGCTCAGCAGGACAGGTCCTCCTCCTTGCACGGCCTTGGCCTCCTCCAGTCCTGGAGGGGTGGGTGATGCTCCTGTCTCCTGGGGTCAATTTTTGGTGTGTGCAGCGTGTACAGTATACTGCAGCAAGTGGCATGCCCAGGCCAGCCACATGTGTGTCCAGTCCAACTCTCCAAGATCCGACCGTTGTGACTGTGAGTTGTAGCTATTTCACTAGGCTCAGGCTGGCTGCTCTCCAGACTCCACCCACCGGGAGCAGCGAGCTTGAGCATGCAGCCGCTGCAGACTACAACTCTCATAAACAACAGCAGCGGCCATCACATGACGTCAGCTAGCCCCGACTTCCCCGAGGCAGCCATGGCACTGGCTGTTATATGAATGAGTTATACTTGGGGGGGCACATGGGGTACACTATAATATTGGCGGTTGTGGCCCCCTCAGGCACCCCCAGTGACCCCACTGTACAGCGGTGCTCAAATTAATGGCTGCGCCAGCCGAGCAGTCATTACTTTGACAGGCTGTCACTGAAACCAGCCCACAGAGCCATCGGCCCACAGGGAAACTCCTGGTAGTCCCGATAGCCAGTACATGCCTGCTGTGTGGGTAAATGCATGCATATGTGGCAGGGCTGTCTTAAAGGCAGGGCAAAAGGGGCAGCTGCCCTGGGCCCCATCATTGTTGTGGGGCCCAAAGCGGCTGCCTCATACTTGCCAACTATTCCAGTTTCCCTTGTCTCTTGAAGTTTTAGTCCCCTGCTTTGTCCCGATATCTCAGTGTGTAGTTCTGTAACTAATGCTGCCCAGCTGCTCCCTATTACACTGGTGGTCAGTGTAGAATCCCCCACTATATATTTGCCAAAGATTTCCAGCTTTGCTCTACATGATTCAGAATTTACCACAGTGTACTGCCTCCTAACTAATCCCATCATCCCACCACTGCCACTGATTCCATCAACCCCCCCAGAATTGCCATTGATCACAGCCCCCCTCCCCAGCATTGCCACTGATCCCAGGAGTCCTAGGATCCCTAGGATTTTTCTGTCTATTGATGGGTCCCTTCATCTCCCCAGTCCATGGTGTGCAGGCAGTGAGGAGATGATGTGCTATAACCTTTAGCAACCAATCATTGAGCATTAATGATGTGCAATTACCTCTAGCAACCAATCAGTGAGCCGTAATAATGTTCAGCAACCAATTAGCTAGTGGTAAGGATGTCCAGTAACCTCTAGCATCCCATCAGTGAGCAGTATTGATGTACAGCAATCTCCAGCAGCCAATCAACAAGCAGAAGTCATGTGCTGTAACCTCTATCAAATAATCAGTGAGCCATAATGTGTGCTGTAGCCTCTAGCAGCCAGTCAGTGAGCGGTAATGATACACGGTAACCTCTGGCAACCTATCGCAACTGCTGCCTGATCTGATTCATTAAACTGATTTTGAGTCTAGCTGCTATTTATTGTAAGTCTCAGAGCAGGTGGAGAGCGAAATTGCATGGAGGGGGGGCCCAAGAAAATGTTTGCCTAGGGTCCAGTTAATACTAAAGATGGCCCTGATATGTGGGGATCACCACATATGCATGCATTTACCCACACAGGGTGAAAGTCTGAAGAAGATTTGCAGTTTAAGGAACATTGTGAAGATTGATGAACTGTTTTGTTATCACATATGAACTTTATTTTGAAAAAGTAATTGGATGAACTTTATTTTGAATTACTTATGGATGAGCACAATATCTACATTTTTGATGATTCACATATAATATTTTGGACAAGCGCAATCAACAAACAATATTTTATTCACTTATTTTGAGTTCTGGGAACACAATTATTTGGTTGCAGCGGTCACACGGTTTGAGTTTTAGCACAAGTTTTCTTGAGGAGATTATACACTGTTTCATTTTTTTACACTAAATTGTTTTTTTATTGACTAAAAAAAATGCATTGAAATGAACATCAACATAACTACAAAAAAGCTCAATCAATGAGCACTAAAAAAATCATGAAATCTGAAATGCAAAGATGTAAACCTAGCCTTGAGCCCACTAAGGATCTTTCACACTATACTACATATAAAAACTCATCACAACGCATCAAAAATGCATGTGCATTGATGTGCATTTTAGCATGTATTTTCATTTGTATTGCATTGTGTTTTTATAAGCATTGGTATGCATTTTCATGTCAGCAACTGCCATCGGGAGAGATGCGATGCAGGAACCAGCGCTGGAATTGCGCTGGTTCCCGCGTTGCATATATGTGAACCTAGGTTCAAGCACCTAAATATGCGCTGCATTTTCAGATGAGTGGGGGTGTTATTAGGAATTAATGCTATAGAGCAGCGCATTTTGGCTGTGGGTGCGAGAACGTTTGCGATGTATACGCAGTCCCGCACATGCAATACTGTAAACATAGCCTTAAAACAAACAAAAAATGGACCTGAGCTCTGTGAGCAAGCTGTATCTATAATATCGCCTTAATGACAGTAGCTAAGTGGTTAGCAATTCTGCCCAGCAGCACTAGGGTTGCTAGTTAAAATCTCAACCACGACACCACCTGCCTGGAATTTGCATGTTCCCCCTGTGTGGGTTTCCTCCCACACTCCAAAGACATCCTGGTAGGTTCCTGTCTAAATTAACCCTAGTGTATAAATGTGAGTTAGGGACCTTAGATTGTAAGCTTCTTGAGGGCAGGGACTAATGTGAATGTATAATATACAGTATATGTAAAGCGCTGCATAAATTGATGGTGCTATATAAGTACATGTAATAAATAAATAGATGTGTGCTTCAAAACATGAATGTGTGAGCAGAGCCTTAAATTGGCTATTTAGATTGTTGAACACCCCCCGCCGATCGGTTCTCTTTATCAGTTGCTCAGGTTCTATTAGAGTCTTTTGCAGTGAACATTATGACACTTATTGGCAGATCACAGAGGATGAGAGAACTGTTTGTGGCTTGTGGGCTGTGTGTGTGTGTGTGTGTGGCACAGGGGTGATCGGATATGAAGATGAACTAGATGAACCTGCATTCTCATTGCTGTGATGAACAAGAGGTGACTACTAATGCTCTGCCCCTACCATCTCAGAAACATGTATTTGTATTTCAGCAGCACACTCATTAACCCGACTCCAGAAGGCGGTTATATGAAGGAAATGTTTATATATTCACTTGTCAGGTTTATTTACTATAGATTTTATGTTGTTTTTTTATCGCCGTATAAATCCAAATTCATTGTCACATCTGTTTCAAATGCTTGAGGAGTTTAACCCTTCCGATGCCCCAAAGAAGGCAGAAAGCTAAGGAGAATGAAGACACTGCTGTGTCTTTTGGGGGCTGAAGGTGCAGAGGGAGGTTATATAGAGTTTAACCTTTCATGTGTAAGAGAGAGGACAGAAATAATAGCAGGAGGAACTATAGGATAAAGTTAAAGAAGGATTCCAGGTATGGCTATTTTATCCATAGGTCCAGCTAGGACCAATGTAACTCTGCATATGTAATTCCTGGCTGATGTCCCTGAAATCTGGAAATCACTGAAATAGACACCGCTACTCCAATGATCTCCACTTACTTCTAGGTCCCGCACCAAGCTGCCCTGCTGGATTCTGAACACAGGAGGTCAGCCACTCAGCCCTGGCGACGTTTAGAATATACTTTACATTTTCTGAATCAATGTAAAGTGTTCTCTGATTAGATGAGGTGGAGAGTGTAATGTCACCTCCCCAACTCGCCCAATCAAAGCATTCTCTGGATGGTGCTGGTGCTGAGCAACCCACTTTGTGTGTTCACAATTCAACCAGATAACCACTCAGTGTGGGACTCAGAAACAAGGGAAGGTCACTGAAGTAGTGTTTTCCAGCTTCCAGGGGGATAGATCAGGTATTGTATATGCATGGTTGCATTGGTCCAAGTTAAACCAGTGTAACTATGTATAAAATATTCATACCTATCTGATATCAACATTTTTTTCCTTTGCTACTGTTATCTGACTGCCTGTTAGACAGTGGCTACATTTGTTCTCTATGGTCCCAATGTATTTAGTAATGTAGCCACTCTCTCTCTTGCTCGAGATGGACTAGTTACTACCCTGTTTCCCCGAAAATAAGACCTAGTGTGATTGTCGGTGATGGCTGCAATATAAGCCCTACCCCCCAAATAAGCCCTACCCTGTTTCCCCGAAAATAAGCCCTACCCTGAAAAGAAGACCTACAAGGACTTTAACTAGGGCTTATTTGGGTGGTAGGGCTTATATTGCAGCCATCACCGACAATCACGCTAGGTCTTATTTTCGGGGAAACAGGGTATGAACTATGGCTGTAATGCCGTGTACACACGAGCGGACTTTTCAACAGCAAAGGTCCGACGGAACGAATCCGCCGGACAATTCGATCGTGTGTGGGCTTCATCGGACCTTTGCTGTCGAAAAATCAGACGGACTTTAGAAATAGAACATGTTTCAAATCTTTCCGACGGACTCGAGTCCGGTCCAAAAATCAGTTCGTCTGTATGCTAGTCCGACGGACAAAAAGGGACTTTAGGGGATTTAATACTCCTTGTGCACAAACATTTAGCGCTGCTATTTTGACTTTGTGTCATTATCCCAGATTGACCAGTAGTTAAAATTCAGCTTTTATATGTGATCCTTTTAAGTGGCAGCTTCCACATACTCTGTATCTATCCAGAGGCGCAGTGGCGGTATTTTGAATAGTGGTGCCTTTTTCTCAATTATACCCACAGGAGGACAAAAAGGGATGCAAGGGCAGCTATTGGCTACTGGCTATCAACTTCCTTGTTTTAGTCCAGTCGTACGTCATCACGTTCGAATCCGTCGGATTTGTGTGTAGACAAGTCCGTTTCTTCGGAACTCCATCGAAAGTCCGTCGAAAAGTCCTTCGGGGTTCAGTCCGTCGAAAGTCCGCTCGTGTGTACATGGCATAATGCGGACTTTTCGACGGACTAGGTCCGGTGGATTTTGACGGACTTTCGAAAGAACGGACTTGCCTACACACAATCAACCAAAGTCCGACGGATTTGTACGTGATGACGTACGGCCGGACTAAAATAAGGAAGTTCATAGCCAGTAGCCAATAGCTGCCCTAGCGTCGGTTTTTGTCCGTCGGACTAGCATACAGACGAGCAGACTTTTCGACCGGACTTGAGTCCGTCGGAAAGATTTGAAACATGTTTTATTTCTAGGACCGTCGGACTTTTGGGAAAAAAAAGTCCACTGGAGCCCACACACGGTTGAATTGTCCGACAGAGTCCGGTCTGCCGGACCTAGTCCATCGAAAAGTCCGCTCGTGTGTACGCGACATACGGGATACTGAGTGCAGTATCCAGCGGCACTCGGGATGACCAGTTCAGTGTAGGTGTTTTTAGGAAACTGGAATCAGACTGAGTATGAAGAAAATAAAGTTTATTAATGCACACAAAACCAATCCAAAACCAACAGACCCTAAACAAAGCAAAAGTGAAAAATAAACATGACAGTGAAGCAAAACACAGTCTACAATCTTACAAGAAAAAAAAAGAGTGTTGCGCTACAGTGTATGATATTACATTTTTGATATTATTTTTGTATTACAATCTAACAAGCTAACAGGCAAAACACTGATACCTTGATTAACTGCTTGCTGACCTGCAGCAGTACATTTACCGCGGCAGATCAGCTTGTACAGGCACAATCACGTATCTGCAAATCGCGGTTTTCTTCCGGGTGCGCTCACGCATGTGAGCATGGACCTGGAAGACTGTGCTGTCATTCACTGCAGCACAAGCTAATCAACAGGTCCCGGCGACTGATTTATGGCGGGACCCGCTGATCGGCTCAGCGAATGACACAGGACTCTTCATACAGCAGCGATGTGGCGTTTTATTTCTCCCTGCAAAGCAGGGAGTGAAAGCCCGCACATTGCTTAGTAAAATACCCCACAGTAAACACACTAAACATTGTTAGCCACACATTTACCCTCTAGATCACCCTTGATGTTAACCCCTTTGCAGCTGTTAGAAGCCTTCCTTAATCTAATATCGAATATTTACCAATTAACACTACTAACATATGTATGAATGGGTTGGGTCTTTATATTATGATTGAGTTGCATATATTTATTTCTTCTAGATTGGGAAAAGTGCCTTGAAAAAGTATTCATACCCCGTGAAATTTACCACATTTTGTAATGTTAAAACCAAAAACGTAAACGTATTTTTTTTGGATTTTATGTGATAGACCAACACAAAGTGGTACATAATTGTGAAGTGGAAGGAAAATGATCAATGGTTTTCAAAATTTTTACAAATATATATCTGAAAAGTGTGGCATGCATTTGTATTCAGCCCCCTTTACTCTGATACCCCTAACTAAAATCTAGTGCAACCAATTGCCTTCAGAAGTCACCTAATTAGTAAATAAAGTCCACCTATGTGTAATGTAATCTCAGTATAAATACAGCTGTTCAGTGAAGCCCTCAGAGATTTGTTAGAGAAGGTCGAGAACCTAGAGAAGTGAACAAACAGCATCATGAAGGCCAAATAACACACCAGACAGGTCAGGGATAAAGTTGTTGAGAAGTTTAGAGCAGGGTTAGGTTATAAAAAATATCCCAAGCCTTGAACATCTCACAGGGCACTGTTCAATCCATCCCCTCAAAAATTGAAAAAGAATGGCACAACTGCAAACCTACCAAGACATGGCCGCCCACTTAAACTGACAGGCCAGACAAGGAGAGCATTATTCAGAGATGTAGCCAAGATGCCCATGGTAACTCTATAGAAGCATCATAGATTCACAGCTCAGGAGTGAGAATCTTTCCACAGGACAACTATAAGTCGTGTACTCCACAAATCTGGCCTTTATGGAAGAGTAGCAAGAACAAATCCATTGTTAAATAAAATGCCATAAGAAGTCCTGTTTGCAGTTTGCGAGAAGCTACACATCACCCCGAACACACCATCCCCACCGTGAAACATGGAGGTGGCAGCATCATGTTGTGGTGATGCTTTTCTTCAGCTGGGACAGGGAAGCTGGTTAGAGTTGATGGGAAGATGGATAGAATCAAATACAGGGCAATCTTAGAAGAAAACCTGTAATGCTGTGTACACACGAGCAGACTTTCGACGAACTGAACTCCGAAGGACTTTCGACGGAGTTCCGACTGAGTTCCGACTAAGTTCCGACTGAGTTCCGACTGAGTTCCGATGCAATGGACTTGCCTACACATGATCACACCAAAGGCCGATCGCTTCTAACGTGATGATGTACGACTAGACTCAAATAAGGAAGTTCATAGCCAGTAGCCAATAGCTGCTCTAGCAACGGTTTTAGTCCGTCGGACTAGCATACAGACGAGCGGATTTTTCAAACGGACTCGAGTCCGTCGGAAAGATTTGAAACATGTTCCAAATCTAAAGTCCGTCTGATTTTTCGACAGCAAAGGTCCGATGAAGCCCACACACGATCAGATTGTCCGGTGGATTCGTTCCCGTCGCACCTTTGCTGTCGAAAAGTCCGGTCGTGTGTACACGGCATTAGAGTCTGCAAAAGACTTGAGACTGGGGCAGAGGTTCGCCTTCCAGCAGGACAACGACCCTAAGCATGCAGCTGGAGCTACAATGGAATGGTTTAGATCAAAGCATATTTATGTGCTAGAATGGCCCAGTCAAAGTACAGAGCTAAATACAATTGAGAATCTGTGGCAACACTTGGAAATTGCTGTTCACAGATGCTCTCCATCCAATCTGACAGAGCTTGAGCTATTTTGCAAAGAATTGCAAATTGCAGCGAAAGGTGGTTCTACAAAGTATTGACTCAGGGGGAGTTGAATACAAATGCCCCCCACCCTTTTCACATATTTATTTGCAGAAACTTTTAAAAACCATTTATCATTTTCCTTCCACTTCACAATTATGTGCCACTTTGTGTTGGTCTATCACAGTGGTTCTCAACCTGGGGTCGGGACCCCCTCGGGGGTCGAAAGATGATTTGCCAGGGGTCACCGAATCCTGGGCTGTTCCTGAAGCCCGCACCGCTCTCCTAGTCTTTTTGTGGCCGGCCAGCAGGGCTGTCCCTGGAGACCGCGGCCGCCCACTCAGCCTCTTTGCAGCTGCCCATTCAGTTCACCACATGGCTGGGGGGCAGAGACTAGAGGTCAGCTGACTGGTGAGGAATGTTAAGTGGGAGGGGCTGGAGGAGACCCTATCTCCTGATTTTGGCATAGGTGTCACTGCTACGAGACACCACAAAGTCGGAGAGACAGTGAGTAACACTACCTGTGATTAGAGTTGCCATTAAAAGTCCCCACTACAGTTCTCAGATCAGCAGATGACATTAATCAAGAGCACCTAAGTTGGCTGATCAGAACTCCCCCCCGCCAGCACTGTCACTGATTCGAACTCCCCGCCAGCACTGCCACTGATCCCAACTCCCCACCACCACTGCCACTGATCCCATTCCCCCACCAAGGAGTAAAAATAGAGAATACATGGAAGGGAGAGAAAAAGAGGGGGAGGAACAAAGAAAGGGAGGGAAAGAACAAGAAAGACGGCTAGAAAGAGGGATGGGGAAAAAAACAAAAATATAGGGTAGAGAGGTAAAAGGGAAAGAAAGGAGAACAAGAGTGGTACATCCTAAAATGTACCATAAGGGCTTTTAATACTGTACGAGTGGAAGGGAGCGCTAAAAGTCTGTGGGTTAGAGGCGCAAATGACTTGTCTTGCCTTGGGTGCTGACAATCCACGCTACGAAAATAATTTTACTGTTAGGGGTTCCCACAACTTGGGATATTTTATCAAGGGGTCATGGCACTAGAGAGGTTGAGAACCACTGGTCTATCACATAAAATCCCAATAAAATATATTTACATTTTTGGTTGTAACATGACTAAATGTGGAAAATTTTAAGGGGTATGAATACTTTTTTCAAGGCACTGTATGTGAAAATATACATTTTATTATAGCTTTCTAAGCATAGCTTTGGAGAGCTAACATGTGGTAGTAATTAACATATCCTTTCCCCATCGCAAATGGGATAAGGTTTCACATTTCTTAAGATGACAAAAGTTTTAGTACGTTTGATTTAAGAATATAAGTTCCTTATAATGTAACATTTCTTGATTAGGATATTAATAAGAACAAGGGCTTTCCATTGAATATAATATATACATATTGATTTATGTAACATTATTTGATTTAGATGATAAATAGTTAGAATTGATTTTGTATAGACTTAGTTGTTTAGTTGAGTTACCCCTCCTCTATGAGCAAAGACATTCGTCAGGACATGAAAGGGGGAGGTGGTTGAATTGAAGTCCGCGTTTATTGAAGTTAGGCTGTAATAAATTTGGCACTAATGTTTGTTGAACTATAAGACAAAACCAGCTCTTTTTAGGAAAAGGTAGGGGTTGAGTAAAAGCAATGAACAAGAGGACATTGGAGGCAGACTGCTAAGCACACGAGGAAGCTGCTTTTAGCTTCAGACATACATAGACACACATCTGATTATATACACAATCTTCATCTCAAAAATATAACTACATTATTGATATTTTTACATTTTGTATTTTAATATCGTTCTTGTAATCTTATACTATTTTATTGAAAACTGCGGATGACCAGGAGAAATTACTGCCCACACCTGTCTTTCCACCTCTGCGCCTAGGATTGTAAGAACACCTGTAAGCTGCCACTTAAACAAAAAATACTTATAAGTCTGAAAAACACCCTGTGGATGAATAGTGGCGCTATATGCCTAATAAATAAAATGAACGGGCCAATCAATAAATTCTTGTTAAAGAGTGCAAAAATGACTAAAAAAATGACTAAAAAAATATTTTAAAAGGCTTATCTAGATAAAATCAGCCTATACCCTTATATTAATCTAGTGTATAAAGTGATGAACCACAATACAATTCCCCAGTGTAGTATAGCCTCCACTTGGGACACTGTGAATATAAAGTGGCAAAAATGTAAATACAGCAAATGTTCAAACAATAAATAACATTAAATGATGCTTTTTAAACAATCATTTTACACAGTGACCATTAATAGCATAATGAAACAAAAATCAACATTAGTGAATAAGTCCCAAATATAAAAAACGAAAAACCAAAAAAAATTAATGAAGAGTCCAAAATATTCGTGCAAAATCAAGCAAAAGAGAAGAGATTCCAAGAAGTGAGTGTCTTTATGAATTGATCCTGTGTTGCACTGTCCACCACACCTCAGTGACATGTATCCACACCCTTACAGATGGCAAACTCACCAGCTGTTGAGGCCTTACACTCGCGTGTTTGGCCTGACACGGCTTTAACCCACTAACATGGGGGTTACCATGTGAGCACATGGTAACCCCCATGTTAGTGGGTTAAAGCCGTGTCAGGCCAAACACGCGAGTGTAAGGCCTCAACAGCTGGTGAGTTTGCCATCTGTAAGGGTGTGGTTACATGTCACTGAGGTGTGGTGGACAGTGCAACACAGGATCAATTCATAAAGACACTCACTTCTTGGAATCTCTTCTCTTTTGCTTGATTTTGCACGAATATTTTGGACTCTTCACTAACTTTTTTTGGTTTTTCGTTTTTTATATTTGGGACTTATTCACTAATGTTGATTTTTGTTTCATTATGCTATTAATGGTCACTGTGTAAAATGATTGTTTAAAAAGCATCATTTAATGTTATTTATTGTTTGAACATTTGCTGTATTTACATTTTTGCCACTTTATATTCACAGTGTCCCAAGTGGAGGCTATACTACACTGGGGAATTGTATTGTGGTTCATCACTTTATACACTAGATTAATATAAGGGTATAGGCTGATTTTATCTAGATAAGCCTTTTAAAATATTTTTTTAGTCATTTTTTTAGTCATTTTTGCACTCTTTAACAAGAATTTATTGATTGGCCCGTTCATTTTATTTATTAGGCATATAGCGCCACTATTCATCCACAGGGTGTTTTTCAGACTTATATATACTATTTTATTGTTAAATCCATTTTTGAGTTTTTACATAAGAACCGAGTGGACTCTCTATTTCGGGACTTTTCTCATCAATATAAGTTTACAGAATATTGAGAGAATTTTCTTTATTTAACAACAGCCAATGTGATTAGTACAGTGTAGTACAGTTCTTGTTTGTAATAGGAATGTTATTATGTTTTATTCATTATTGTATTCTAGAATAGATACTCCCATGCTTTACTCCTCAAGAAGCAGTGGTTTTGACTGCAAAACGCGTCGGAATTGGATTTCAAAATAATGCAACAGTACAAAGACACCAAGTACCAATTTCCAATGCCGACTTTATATGAACTTTCTTGCTTGTCAAAGTACTGTATTATCTGTAAGATACTTACCAGAGGGAGAATATTAAATAAGAGTTTGTATGGTTTTAATAACTTTTCATGTATTTTAATCTTCTTAATTGTATTTTTGATGCCCATTTTTTAGCGCGCTAGGAAGTCCCATTCTATGAATGGAATCTGTTGGTTCTATATTTGTTGCATGTATATATAGATGCCAAACTGTGCCCCCCCCCCCCCCCCCCCTTCATGACTTGCAAGCTTAGGGAATCCTATGCCCAGCACTCATTTGTCAAAAATCACTCCCGCTAGCACTACTCCTGTCAGCCTTGTAACAGAAGGCAGGCGCCCCCATCCCTTCAATAATCTCCCTAGGGCAGCTGCCCTTCCTGTCCACCCCTTGTTCCGGCCCTGTGTATCTGTAGATAGATAGATAGATAGATAGATAGATAGATAGATAGATAGATAGATAGATAGATAGATAGATAGATAGATAGGGCACCGTATCTTTACCCCCATGATATGCTTGTGCTGTATTTGCTTGAAACAATGATAACTGATAACAGTCTAGAGGCAGAGAACATGGGAAGATACCAGCTCACAGGTTTTCTAGCTGAATGCAGATATAATAGCAGCTACTTTTTTGCACTTTTCAAACAGATACAATTAAAACTCTTCCACTGATTTATTAAAAGACCAGGGGGGATAAAAAAAAAAGATACATTTATTGTTAATGTTTACATACACGTTTAAAAGGTAATTACAGTGATGAAAAAAAAAAAAGAGTAAGCCATTGAAAAAAAAGTGTAACTTTCTGCTGTGGTAACACAAGGGTCAACCTGAAAGGTAACTCTTTGATTACTTAATAGGGAGCATAATTTGGGTTTATTAGATTCAGGCTCGGTTCACACCTAAACCGGCCGTGGATCGCACAGCAACGCTGTCCGTCCCTGTTCTCTGTTTCAGGGACGAATCAGGCAGAATCTTTGCCTGAATTTGTCCCTAAAACGGAGGCAAAGACGCACAGCGTTTCTGTGCAGTGCGCTCCGCGCATATGTGAACCAGCTCCATAGGGGACCGGTCACAATCTCCTGCTATGCGAATTGGATGCGGGGAAAGGTGTGAACCCGGCCTTAGATTCATACCACCAAAAGAGGAAAAAAGATACATCCTAGGAGTATAAAGCCCTCCCAAATGTATTGGCAAAGCTAAGGTCAACAGGCTTTTAATCCTCTGACTACCGTACAGGCCTATGAAAACCCTCATGTGTGCTTTGACTTCATATGAGCATGAACATCTTCCTAGGTGCTTTGGCAAAGTGTTTAACCCTTCAACTACCCAAAAAGATAAATGATAAAAACCCCTCTTGTGCTTTGATGATGTATGTATAAAAAAAACCCTGCTATATGCTTTGGCAAAGTCAAGGTTAACAGGCTTTTAATCCTTCAACCACCAAAACAGGACTATAAAAACCTTCCTGTGTGCTTTGACTACATATAAGCATCAAATAATTCCTAGGTGCTTTGGCTGGCAAAGCCAAGGCTAACAAGTGTTTAACCCTTCAGCTATCTCATTTTTGTTTTGATGTGATAGAAGTATAAAAACACTCCTGTAGGGCTGCAACTAACGATTATTTTCATAGTCAATTAATTGATCGATTATTGCTTTGATTAATCAGATAAAAACCTCAAAAATAAAATGTGGATTTATAATTTAGTTAATATGAAAAGTAAAAAAAAAAAAAAAAAGACAATTTATTATTGAATATCTATATGCAGTGGAAAATATAAATAACCAGCTATATGGTTAGGCCGCAAAATAATCCACTCTGAGAATAAGGCAGAAGAAATACTGTATATATATACTATTAGAGGTTGAATCTGGTACATATCATCAAACTCAGAGATTAAATTTAAAAAGACCTGAAAAGCTTGTTTGCTGATTTTCAGACAGGTCTGCAATATAATATTATGCATGACAGACTCCCTTTGTCATGGGTAGGTAGCTTGATACAAGTTTCCTGCGCCTGCTATCCATACAAAAACACATTTTCAAAGGAACGCCGATCAGTCGATTTTCTAATTGTTAGTGGGGTCAAATCAACATTCGTTGATGGGAAAATTCAAAGGAGCAGAATGGAAAACTAATTTTTGGGCAGTGTATGTGTTTTTCCTTCAGAAATTACATTACTTTTTAAATTGAATGTTAAAAGCAAGAGAAATTTTCTAATGACATTGGTCCATTCATCGAATGTGCAAAGAATTTTCATATATTCTTGTCCAAAAATCGATACGTGTATGGCCAGCATAAGACATTTAGTAGCAGCAGCAGCTTTTTTTTTTTTTATTGATTATGAAAATAGTTGACAATTATTTTCATAATCGATTACGTCAATTCGTCGTTTAAGCCCTACTCTCCTGTGTGCTTGGCTTCATAGGAGCATGAAAATCATCCTAGGTGCTTTGGTAAAGCCAAGGCTAACAAGCGTTTAACCCTTTGACTACCCAAGAGCATGAATAATAACTCTCCTTTTGTGCTTTGGCGTCATAGAAGTATTAAACCCCTCCTGTGTGCAGCCAAGGTTAACAGGCTTTTAATCCTTCTACTACCCAAACAGACACATGAAAACCTTCCTGTGTGCTCTGACTTCATATGAGCGTGAAAATCTTCCTAGGTGCTTTTGCAAAGCCAAGGACAACAAGCATTTAACTCTTCAACTAGCCAAAAAAGAAGAATGAAAACTCTCCTTTACGCTGTGACTTTATACAAGCATGACAATTCTCCTAAGCCTTTTGGCAAGCCAAGGCTAACGGGAATTTATCCCTTCAACTACCCAAAAAAAAAATGACTCAAAACTTCGTGCTTTGACGTCATACAAGTAAAAAAAGAAAAAAAAAACCCTGTTCATTGGCAATGCCAAGGTTAACAGGCTTTTAAGTCTTTCAACTACCCAAACAGACATATAAAAACCTTCCTGAGTGCCTTGACTTCTCATGAGCATGAAAAATCTATCTGCTTGCTTTAGTAAAGATGACGCTAACAAGTGTTTAACCCTTCAACTACCCAAAAAGATGAATGTAAACTATCATTTTTGCTTCAACGGCATAGAAGTATAAAAGCCCTCCTGCCTGCTTTAACAAAGACAAGGCTTTTATCCCTTACCTACCTGAAAAGTGGCATTAAAAAAAAAAAAAACATCCTGTGTTCTCTGACTTCATAGAACTAAGAAAACCCTCTTGAGTGCTTTGATAAAGCTAAGGCTTTTAGATTGTAAGCTCCAAAGGAGCAGGGCCGTCTGATTCCATTGTATTGAATTGTAATGTAACTGTATTGTCTCTGTACTGTCATTTTGTAGAGCACTGTGCACACTGTTGGTACTATATACACTCACCGGCCACTTTATTACGTACACCTTGCTAGTACCGGGTTGGACCCCCTTTTGCCTTCAGAACTTCCTTAATTCTTCATGGCATAGATTCAACAAGGTGTTGGAAACATTCCTCAGAAATGTTGGTCCATATTGACATGATAGCATCACACAGTTGCTGCAGATTTGTCGGCTGCACATCCATGATTCAAATCTCGCATTCCACCACATCCCAAAGGTGCTCTATTGGATTGAGATCTGATGACTGTGGAGGCCATTGGAGTACAGTGAACTCATTGTCATGTTCAAAAACACAGTTTGAGATGATTTGAGCTCTGTGACATGGTGCATTATCCTGCTGGAAATAGCCATCAGAAGATGGGTACACTGTAGTTATCAAGGGATGGACATGGTCAGCAACAATACTCAGGTAGGCTGTGGAGTTTAAATGATTCTCAATTGGTACCAAGGGGCCCAAAGTGTGCCAAAAAAATATCCCCCACACCATTACATCACCACCACCAGCCTGAGCGATTAATACAAGGCAGGATGGCTTCATGCTCTCATGTTGTTTACGCCAAATTCTGACCTTACCATCTGAAATCGAGTCTTATCAGACCAGGCAGTGTTTTTCCAATCTTCTATTGTCCAATTTTGGTGAGCCTGTGAGAATTGTAGTCTACGTTTTCTGTTCTTAGCGGACAGGAGTGGCACCCGGTGCTTCTGCTGCTCTAGCCCATCTGATTCAGGGTTCGATGTGTTGTACGTTCAGAGATGGTATTCATACGACATACCTTGGTTTTAATGTGGTTATTTTAGTTACTGTTGCCTCTCTACCATCTCGAACCAGTCTGTCCATTCTCCTCTGACCTCAACAAGGCATTTTCGTCCACACAACTGTCGCTCACTGGATAGTTTCTCTTTTTCCCACCATTCTCTGTAAACCCTAGAGATGGTTGTGTGTAAAAAACCCAGCACATCAGCAGTTTTTGAAATACTCAGACCAACCCATCTGGCACCAACAACCATGCCACATTCAAAGTCTCTTAAATCCCCTTTCTTCCCCATTCTGATGCTCAGTTTGAACTTCAGCAAGTTGTCTTCGCCATGTCTAGATGCCTAAATGCATTGAGTTGCTGCCATGTGATTGGCTGATTAGCAATTTGTGTTTCCAAGCAATTGAACAGGTGTACCTAATAAAGTAGCTGGTGAGTGTAAATTGTGAATGATAATAATAATACTAACAGGATTTTAACTCTTCAACTGCCCACAAAAGAAATAAGAAAACCTTCCTATGTGCTCTAACGGTACAGGAGTATGAGAATTATGTGTATGTCACGGATAAGAGTCAATTAACTGTTCAAGCACCCTTTAGCTCTAGACAAGGAGCAGGATTAGCATGGGATTTAACTAATTAACTGCCAATTGTGCTGTAGTAGCCACGACAAGTCAGAGACTAAGCTTTGCATTTTTGCAGCTCCAACTTTAATATTAGATACATGCCAGATGCTAAGGGGGAGATTTACTAAAACTGGTGCAGTTGTTCACAGTAACCAATCAGCTTCTAATGTCAGCTTGTTCAATTAAGCTTTGACAATAAAACCTGGAAGCTGATTGGCTACTATACACAGCTGCACTAGATTCTGTGTGCCCCGTTTTTGTAAATCTCCCTCTACAGGTGAATTAGCTATGTTCACATCTCTGTTTTAGCATATGAGTTGGAACCTAAAACAGATATGTCAGAACCACACGTTACCCATTGAGGCCATTCACATCTATGTGTGGCATTTCAAAAAAATTAGGCAGGTCCATTTTTTCATACACTCTGAGTCTCATAAGAGGTCCAAGGCTACATTTGTGTGGGCCTTATGACAATGCCTAATGCCAGTGGCAGAAATCTACCAATTCTGGCTGCTGTGTTTGACACCTATGAGCGGCTAGCTGTGGCCACCAAGCATGTACACTTCAATGATATGTCGTCACTGCAGGTAATTTCTGGCTGAGTGAACAGCCACGAATAGCTTCGGTCATTGACAACCTGTCATTGAAGTGTGCGGGCTTGGCAGCCACAGCTGGCCACTCAGGAATCGGCAGATTCCTACTGCTGGCATTCACACCGTGGCAAAAGGCCCACCTAAATGTAGCCTAAAGCAATGCATAAAAATGCCAGTTAAGTGTGCAGTGGTGGCCCATCCATAAGGGGCACAGGGGCGCCACCCCCCCAACCAATTTTTTTTGAAGCACATGATTAGAGCCTGAGGCTCTAATTGGCTTCAAAAAAGGGTGGGCTTGGGGCGCACTGCTCCCCGAGCCCACCCAGTTGTGTGACAATAGCAAATTAATATTCACTATTGTCTTCCTAATTCTCCTCCTGGCCAATCAAGAAGCGGGTCTTAAGACCTGATTGGCCGAGAGGAGAAGCGACCGTATTGGCCTCCGAGGAGGAAGCCACCGAAGGAGAGGAGACACAGGGGAAGCCGCCGTGAAGCCGCCGAGGAGGAGACGCAGGAAGGAGCTGCCTGCGATCTAGATGAGGTAAGTGCGGGGCTGGTGGGCAGACGAGCGAGCAAGTGGTTTGTTTGCCGCCCCCCCCCCTAAAAAAATGGAGCAGCAGCACCATTCCACAGAAATGTTTTCACAGAAGGAAAAAAATTCTCATTGGCCAAACCAAAAAATGCACAACACTTAACGCGTCCAAAATGCATTGCAATACATGATGAAAACGCGCATCAACATGCTACAATGGACATTAAAAAAATGCACTAAAAATGGACAAAGGCAGATATGAAGAGATGTGAACCTGACTCTTCGACTGACAAAATTAGTACATTTTTCAGCTGTTAACGAGCTAAAAAAGGTTAATATAGGGGATTACCCTTTAATAAAAAAATAAAAATAAAAAAGGAAGCTTTGTTTGTAGCTTGGCTGTGCTAAGGTTAATGAAGAACTTAACTGTTGCTCAACTAAAGGCCATGCAGACACTGCAAGGATGAAGGCCCTGTGCTCTCTGCCAGTGATCTAATAAATTAACAAGCACTGTTATAGAAAAAGAATGCATCTCTGGCATCCCTTTAGCTGTGCATGGTTCTTCCATACGGTTGCTCATTTGCTGATCAGTTGCTGTGCACAAAACGCCGCCACTCCTGCTATCATTGTACTTATTGTATTTACCGGGATATCTGGTAGGAAGCTAAATGCCTATGTGAGAAGCCTCAGATGGAAGTCTTCATTTTCTGACACCTAAGCTGCATATTTGTAAAGCAAGGCTAAACCTGCAAACCATGTCAAGTGCTTGGAACTGGTAGGCTGCTTAGCAGTCGGATCATAGCAGTTTCTACCTGAGCTTTCTCACAGGATTTGTGGTTTGATCAGTTGACCCATTAAATTCACTAGTGACAGTGGCAGCCTTTAAACCCTCTCTTGTTGACCGTTGCCAGTTTGGCTGAGGTTGTAGGCTTGTGTGTGGAATCTAGCTCACAAACTAATCCACTTGGCAATACAGAGAATCCCCAGAGAGCAACAGCTTGCTATGTTTCAGTTACAGTGTATTAATAACAGTGTTGTGGTTATTCTTCACATTATTGAATTGTTAGTTAATCATAGCTGTGGCGTTGAGTATATTATGATACAAGGTAAAGTTATTGCTAATATTTTGCTACACATAGGAATGAAGCAGCTGAAATAATCATTGTTTGGACAAGAAGGAAGAGATTTCCACTACAAGTTTTTCACTAATAAACTGGCCATAGACATCAGTGAGCAGATGAAGTCAAGGGAGAGGAGGTACTCGCAGATAGCCCTGGCACTATTTTGTTTTAAAGTAGTTGTAAACCTCAGACATTAAATATGAACAAAGCACATCCCTCTATAGTGTGTGCTTGTCTCAGTTAAAAGCACTAAGTGTCATTTCTGTCTGCTGCTTTGTTCCTCTGTTATCGGCATGAATCCCTTATGACAAGTTTTCCTGACACCAAGAGAAAAAAAGGTGACAGAGGAGGGACCTCCAGCTGATTGACAGCCTCAGCTCTGTTCCTGTGTGCTGTGTGAAGGAGGTGTGTCTCATCTCTTCCCTTCAATCAGCTCTCTTCTCACTGAGCTTTGCAGAGTGTAACATTGGCTCTCCGCCCCCCTTTTTTTCTGAACTCTCAGACAAGCTTTAGAAATTCTGCACTTTGAACGGGTATAGGTAAGAGAGGGCTGCAGATATACAGGTACAACTTGGGGAGGATTTACTTCACTGAGTATACGTAAGGGTTTACAACCACTTTACGGGAGCAGATGCAATCAAGAAAGGGATTCTTACCTGCCCAATTGCTGTGTCTCCCAAGAATGGTATCCAAGGACTGCCAGTGGCCAATTAAAAAGACCTTAAATCTTGGTCTCAGGTGGACCAAAAAAGAGCCCATTTACTTTTAGCACTGTATTGCATTGAGAAAACATGCATTGTGTTGCATGTTAGTGTAATTTGCATTAAGACAGCCCATTCATTTTGAATAGGCTGCCAACGCACCACCACAGAAAAAAATAGACACGGCGTTGTAGTGCAGCACAGGTGTATTGCCTGCTACTGTACTATATTGGGTTCCAATGGAAATGAATGGCTGCGCAATGTGAGACATGTTCCTGTCTGCTGCAGTAATGTGTGTTTTACTGTGCATTACCACACACAGAGCATAGGTTTGAATGGGCCCTAATGGACCTCTAGTAGGTGAGGTCTGCTGAAAAGTTTCATCCCCTACTTGCAGCACTAAGATCATCAGTTTGGATCCCAAGCAGGATACTACCTGCATAGAGTTTGTATGTTCTGCCAGGGTTTCCTCCAGGTATTTTGGTTTCGTGTTACACTCTAAAGACATGTTGGTAGAATAATTGCCCCTTGTCTAAGTTGGCCCTAGTATGTGTATGTATGCATGTGAGGTAGTGTATTTAGAAAGCTATCTACCAGTGGTGGCTAGTGTTTTTTTTTTTTGGGGGGGGGGGGCGGCACTTACCCCATCTAGGCATCTGGCATTGGGCTCCTATGTTCCTTTTCCTCCATCACGGCCACTGTGCGTCTCCTCCCCTCCTCCTAGGTGTCCAATAGGATCGCCTATCCTTTCAGCCAATCGGGTGATGGGTTTCAGAACTGCTTCCTGGCCAGGAGGAGGATCAGTGCTAGAATAGCGAACTTCATTCACTATTCTAACACACCTGAGTGGCTTGTGAGAGCATTCTCTGCGCCCCGAGTCCACACTATTTTGAAGCCTATTAGAGCCTTTGGCTCTAATCAGTGCTTCAAAAAAACACCCCCGCCATTGTAATTCATGCACCCAGCAAGCGGCTGGATGCATGGATAATGGATTGGGGGGCGGTGGCATGGGTAGGGGGGCGGCGCCCGTGCACCCTTAATGGATGGGCCGCCCCTGTTATCTACCCTAATGGTGATATTCAACTCAGTTTTTTCAATACATAGCAGCGCACGAACCTGCAAAAAACTTTTTCCAGCACAATGCAATGCATGGTTAACGTGTGTCAGCGCAATGCGCTTCAACACACAGGACAAACTATGCATGTTCCAGAAAAAGAGGAGACAAATGTGTGTTAAAATGCAATGCAGCATGCCAATGCACGTGTGTTTCCCTAAACTCAATGCACATGTTGCTAGATGCACACTGGTCACATCTGTGTTTTACTGTGTGGACAGCTGTCAGTGTGAGCTTGAGCTCAGAGTGATGTGATGTGCATCTCAGTGCATCGCACTACTTACTTTTTTTAAACTTTATTTGAAGTGTTGCAGTAAGGGGAATTTACTAAAACTGGTGCACACAGAATTTAGTACAGCTGTGCATAGCAACCAATCCGATTCTAGGTTCCAGGTTTCTTTGGCAAAGCTTGGACAAGCTGAAGTTAGAAGCTCATTGGTTACTATGCACAGCTGCACCAGATTCTGTGTGCTCCAGTTTTAATAAATCTCCCCCATAATGATACTTCATTAATGCCTCTGCTGAGTAATGTGGTGTATTGTGCTGCTGTGCTGCTGTGCTTTCCAATGCACTGCACATCAAACCAGAGTTTGGGTGTGAACGGGGCACATAGAAAACCCTTGTTTTTTTATGTGTCTTGGCAGTGACCTGCATTTATCCAGCACATTAAAAACACAGGCCACCACACATACTCTGAGCGAGCCCTAAGGCTACGTTCACACTAACCTGCACAGTAAAATGCAGCGGTGTACCGTGAGGACTAGTGAGAGTGCCAGCTACGGCACGTCACAGTTCAATGCACCTTTCAGTGCATCACATTGCTTACTTGTTTTTTTTCCCTAACTTTATGTGAAGTGTCACGTCATTCATGTCATTGCACAGCAGCGCAGTGCATTGTGCTTCTGTGCCGTGAGATACGGTGCCATTCAGTTACAAAAAAAGGCGTTAAAAAAGAAAAAAGGATTTCATGTGTTAAATAAAGGAATTCCTATACTACATGCATACTATTATTACAGATATCAACCCCATACAGTTACCAGAAGACATTTTTGGCTATAACACAGTTGATTTACAAAAACTGGTGCAGCTTTGCATAGCAACCAATCCAATTCCAGGTTTTATTGTCAAAGCTTAATTGAACAAGATAAAGTTAGAAGCAGTGGCAGCTGGTGCTCAAAATTTTTTTTTTTTTTTTTGGGGGGGGGGGGGGGGGGCGCAAACAAACTGAAAAAAAAAAACATCAATTGCAGCCTCACTGTGCCATCAAAGGCTGCCACTGTGCCCATCAAACGCAGCCAATGTACCCATCAAACGCTGCCACTGTGCCCATCAAAAATAGCCACTGTGCCCATCAAACACAACCACTGTGCCATCAAATGCTACCACTGTGCCCATCGAATGCTGCCACTCTGCCCATCAAATGCTGCCACTCTGCCCATCAAATCCTGCCACTGTGCCCATCCAATGCTGCCACTGTGACCCCCCCACCTGCTCGCCTACTGCCCGGTACTTACCCTGTCTCGGTGGGGCAGCGGGTGACGGCGGTGAGCGGTGTCCTCCAAGTGGTGTCCTCCATTAGTCTCCTCCCGTCCTCTCTCATCAGGCGTCCAATCACAGCGCCTGTCATTTCAGCCAATCGGGTGATGGGTAACAGACACGAGCACCTGAGTGGCGGAGAGGCGGTTCAGTGTTAGGACGTCGAATATTCATTCACTGTTCTAACACACCTGGGTGAAGGCGTTCACAGGTCACCTTTTTTGACGCATATTAGAGCCTATGGCTCTAATCATGTGCTTCAAAAACACCCCCCGCCACTGTAATTCAGGCGCCCGATGCCTGAAAAGGGGCCGGGCACCTGAATAGGGGGTGGCAGCGGCAGCCATGGATAGATTCATGCAATGCATGAATCTATCTATTGGTCATAGAGGGGGTGGCTGGAGAGAGGGGGCGGCGCCCGTGCGCCCTTATGGATGCACCACCACTGGTTAGAAGCTGATTGGTTACTATGCACAGCTGCACCAGATTCTGTGTGCTCCAGTTTTAGTAAATCTCCCCCATAGTGGTACTCCATTCATGTCTCTGCCCAGCAATGTGGTGCATTGTGCTGCTGTGCATTAACATGTGGTGCTATCCAACGCGCTGCACATCCCATCAACATTGTGGTGTGAATGGGGCACATAGAAAACACTTGTTTTTTTAATGTGTATTGGAAGTGACCTGCACTTATCCATTGTGTTAAAACATAATGGGGGGTTATTTACTAAAGGCAAATTCACTTTGCACTGCAAATGCACTTGGCAGTGAAGTCGCTGTAGATCCGAGGGGGACATGCAAGAAAAATAAAAAACAGCATTTTAGCTTGCATATGATTGGATGATAAAATCAGCAGACCTTCCCCTCATTTCAGATCTACCCCTTAGATTTAGAGTGACTGTGCTTCCAAGGGCACTTGCAGTGCAAAGTGGATTTGCCTTTCGTAAATAACCCCCACTGTCACCACACATACTCTGAGGGAGCCCTAAGGCTACGTTCACAGTAATATGCAGCGGAGGACTAGTGACGGAGCCAGCTACGGCATGTTGCTGTTCAATACACCTTTCAGTGCATCACATTGCTTATTGTTTTTTTTCTTCTAACTTTATTTGAAGCATCACGTCATCCATGTCATTGCACAGCAGCGCAGTGCATTGTGCTCCTGTGCCATGATATACCATGCCATTCAGTTTAAAAAGAAAAAAAAAAAGGAATTCATATGCTAAATAAAGGAATGCCTATATTAAATACTATTTTTACAGGTATCAACCCCATACAGTTATCAGAAGACATTTTTGGCTATAGTGGGGTTGATTTACAAAAACAGATGCACACAGAATCTGGTGCAGCTGTGCATAGTAACCAATCCGATTCTAGGTTTTGTTGTCAAAGCTTAATTGAACGTGCTAAAGTTGAGCTGGCCATAAATTATACAATTTTCTTATTACATTTAGATTTACCTTCAACTATGTAGTGCAAGGGCCCGTCTGATTGCATACAAATTGAGGTTGGGTTCACATTATTGCGATTTGGATGCGGATTTCCGGCATCCAATTCACATGTCAAGAGATGTGAGGAGATTGTGACCGGCTCCCAATGGAGCCGGTTTACACATCTCCGGAGCGGCTCCGGAGCGAATTGCACAGGAGTCCTCTCTGTTTCAGGTCCGAATTCAGCCAAACATTCTGACCTGAAACAGTGAACAGGGATGCACTGGACCCCTGCTGTGAGCCGCTCAGAGTGTGAACCCAGCCTGAAAGTGTTTAGGTTTGCCCTCATATTATATGGTTTTGGTAAATCTTTAGAGAAGTTGTACAAGAAAATGGTATAATGTATGGCCAGCCTTAAAAGCTGATTGGTTACTATGCTCAGCTGCACCAAGTTCTGTGTGCACCAGTTTTACCAACCCCCCTTGTTCCTATATTATGTCGCCAAAATAATTGACTACAATAATGAGGTTGATGGATGGCATTTGAGGTGTAGCAAGAACAGGCAGTGATGTTAGGGTTAAGTCTGTGCGATCCGATACCTGAGCCCATCAGCAATAGGCAATAGCTGTCAAGCAGCAGACAGAAGAAGGGACGTCTACAGAAATGTGTTCATGCCTCCTTTGATATAGCCTCGATCCCTGGAAGCTCCAAGGGTTAATGAACAGCTGTAAAGCTCAGCTCTTAGTTGTCTCTGTCCACCAATACAGAAGCTGAGATGTGAATTTGGCTCCCTCCCTCCCCTTGTAAAATGAAAATAGTTGGGGAGGGGTGAGACTGGGGGAGAAGGGGGGGGATTGTTGAAAGTCTACTGAAGAAAGCCAAGTCCATGTAGCACGATCCTCACATTGAGCAAAGAGGCTCCGATTTTCTGCTATCAGATTGGATTAAGAGATCTTGGCTGGAGCCGGCTTCCCCAGCGAGAGGGGAGGAAGGATTTGTTGGCGGAGGATTTGTTGGGTTTCATTAGGTCTGACCAGTGTTGAGTGAAGATGTGCCGGAGGATGAAGCTGAGGTCTGGCCAGGTCTACCTGGCTCTTCTAACCTGCTGCTTGGTTCCAGCTTCCAGCCAGATCAGGTACACCGTCCCAGAGGAGCTGGAGCACGGGGCTTTCGTTGGGAACATCGCAGAGGACCTGGGCTTAGACATCTCCAAGTTGTCATCTCGCCGCTTCAGGATCGTCTCTGGAAGCAACAAGCAACACCTGGAGGTCAACCTGGAGAACGGGATTCTGTTCGTCAATGAGAAGATAGACCGGGAAGAAGTTTGCGAGTTCCAGCCGGTGTGTTCCTTACACTTGCAGGTGGTGATGGAGAACCCTTTGGAGCTGTACAGGGTGGAGGTGGAGATTTTGGATATCAATGATAACGCGCCCAGCTTTCCCTGGCATGACTACGTGCTGGAAGTGACCGAGTCGGCGGCTCCAGGTGCCCGCTTCCCCCTGGAGAGTGCCCAGGACCCCGATGTGGGCACCAACTCCCTGCGCAACTACAAGCTCAGCCCCAACGGCTTCTTCTCCCTGGAAGTCCAGAGCCGGAGCGACGGCAGCAAATTCGCCGAGCTGGTTCTGGAGAGACCCTTGGACAGGGAGCAGCAGAAGACCCATAGGGTGTTACTGACTGCCATGGATGGAGGGGTCCCTGAGCGATCTGGCACAGCCATGGTTATCATCAGCGTGCTGGATGCCAATGATAACGTGCCCACCTTTGACCAGACCTTCTACAGGGTGAGCCTCCAAGAGAACGTTCCTAGGGGCACCTTGGTCCTCAAGCTGAACGCCACCGATCTGGACGAGGGCATCAACGGGGAGATTGAGTACTCGTTCAGTGGCCATGCTCCTCAGAAGGTGAGGGACCTGTTCATGGTGGAGCCCCGTTCCGGGAACGTTCGGGTTAAAGGGGTTCTGGACTACGAGAAGTCCAACCTGTACGAGCTGTACGTCCAAGCCAAAGACCGGGGACCGTCAGCTGTGGCTGTGCACTGCCGAGTGCTGGTCAACCTGCTGGACGTCAACGACAACGCCCCGGAGGTCATCCTCACCTCGGTGTCCACACCGGTCATGGAAGACGCTCCTCCAGGGACTGTGATCGCGGTCATCAGCGTGATGGATCGCGACTCGGGGGACAACGGGGACGTCAACTGCGACATCCCAAAAAACGTCCCCTTCCAGCTGCACTCTTCCTATAAGAACTATTACACCTTGGTGACCACCGAGATCCTAGACAGGGAGGCCGTGTCCGAGTACAACATCACCATCAGCGCCAGGGACTTCGGCTCCCCACCGCTCATGACCAAAAAGATCATCACCGTCCAGGTGACCGACATCAATGACAACGTCCCCGCTTTCCTCCAACCTTCCTATACAGTGTATGTGATGGAGAACAACCCGCCGGGGGCTTCCATCTGTTCGGTGACTGCTGTGGACCCTGATGCCAATCAAAACTCTTACCTGTCCTATTCCATCATGGAGGGTCAGATCCAGGGGATGCCAGTCTCTACATATGTCTCCATTAACTCGGACAGTGGCAACATCTATGCCCTGCGCTCCTTTGACTATGAGCAGATCAGGAACTTTCAGATCAGGGTGCAGGCGCAGGATGCTGGCTTCCCCCCTCTTAGCAGCAATGTCACTGTCAATGTCTTTATATTGGACCAAAATGACAATGTCCCCGTTATTGTGTCCCCTTTACCAAAGAATGGCTCTGTAGCTACCGATGTCATCCCTAGGTCTGCCGATCCAGGCTACCTGGTGGGCAAGGTGTCAGCCATGGATGCTGATTCTGGGCAAAACTCACGTCTTTCCTATCAGATCCTCCAGGCTACAGACGCTACATTATTCAGCATTGCCTTATACACCGGGGAGCTCAGGACTATACGCTCTTTGGGGGATAAGGATGCCACCAAGCACCGACTTCTCATCCAAGTCAGAGACAATGGCCAGCCTCCTTTATCCACCTCTGTCTCCATAGTCCTCACTGTGGTAGACAGCATCCCTGAGACCCCTTCAGAACTCAACGATCTCCCTTTAAATTCAGACCCTTCTTCTACCTCTTCCCTAACCCTCTACTTAATAGTCTCCCTCGGATCGGTGTCCTTTACCTTCCTGGTGGCTATAATTGTCCTCACAGTCATTAAATGTCACAAAGACAGATTGTCTCTGCAGGATTACAAGTGTTCCCTGCCTACCTGTTGCTGCCTAAGGTCTGGAGCGTCAGGAGATGTTTTCAAGAACTCCAACATCAACTTGCAGATCTCCTCTGGTAATAAAGTCCAGACCAACTGCATGGAGTCTTCAGGGAGTGGATCCCAAAACTACTGTTATAAGGTCTGCCTGACCCCAGAATCGGCCAAAAGCGATTTTATGTTTTTAAAGCCTTATAACTCTACCACCCAGAACAATGAGAAGATCCCAGAAAAGACAGTCCAGGGGAAAGGAGGACAGAATCCCCCTGCTGTGAACAATACAGTCAATGAGGTAAATTTTGATGGGTTTAGTTGGAAAGGGTGGCCATGGAGCCAGTGCTGGGACAAGGTCATCCAGCACCCAGGGTAAAGATGCCAAACTGCGCCCCCTCTTCCCTTAGGGCATGAGTGCTCAACCTGTGGCCCTCCAGCTATTGCAGAACTACAAGTCCCATGAGGCATTGCAAGGCTGATGGGTACAAGCATGACTCCCAAAGGTAGGCATGATGGGACTTGCAGTTTCGCAACAGCTGATGGGCCACAGGTTGAGCACCTATGCCTTAGGGTTAGCAGTCATGCCACTGTCACTACTCCTGTCAGCCTTTTAACATAAGCAACTGGCACAGGGTGCCCCATCCTTGCAATAAACCATTGCATCCAGGGCAGCTTCCCCTCCTGCCCACCACTTGTCCCAGCCCTGCATGGAGCCACGGAGGCATGGTCAACAGCGGAGACCTGATTTACACCTGAGTGTTTTGTAGCTTGAAGTTCCACAACCCAACGACCAAAATCTGCTAATTATAATAAATTGTGCCTGTTTATACATGAGCACTCAGGCGCCTGTAACTGGACACCTGAGGGTCCATGCACACTGGCTAAAAAAAAAGCTGCACCTAGAGGACTTTTAACTGTAGAAGCAGCTAATGTTATCCTATGTGTCCATGCACATTAGGTTGTTTGGAGGCATATTTTAAGCTCAGCGTTTAGAGGGAGAAAAAAAAAAACCCTTTGCTTTGCATTTTTGAGAGCGATTTTCTGGTAGAAAAAAAAAATGCTAAACATTCTTAAACATACCTATACCTTAGTACAAAAAATGCTCAAAATTTTCTGCCAAGAACACTGGTGTGCATGGACCCTATAGCTCAAAAAGGTACATAAGCTACTTTTGAAGCAGAATGGGGCATTTATAGAGCATCAGCCTATGGAGTAGGAGAGCCTTGGATGCAGATCCATGTGCATGCAAAGGGTTAATGGTAGGCTGGCTATTACAAGTCTGATTATACCAGCCTATATAAAGAGTTGGAGGATGATCCCTGACTCCCCCTCATAGATTCACACTTGAGCGTCCGTGTTTTTGGTGCGTTATTTTACGAATGTACACACGTTTTGCAGTTTTTTTTGTTTTAGCCAATATCATATTTTGCCTCTCTTTCTCCTGCATTACTAGGTGAAATAGAAACAAGAAATTCTGAGAAAATGCACATTATATGTATTTTTCATTAGCAAATCGATCACCGGCATACCCATAGTATCAAACCTCTTTTATTTGCCTTCATAAAGGCAAGTGATGTTTCGGAACCTCAGGGGACCCCTGTTTCTGGGGTCTCTTGAGGCCCCGAAACGTTGCTTAAGTCTGAAGATGCCTGAAATAAGCGCTAATGCATAAAATAATGCTCCAAAAACGCTTGAAGAAGCTCAAGTGTGAACCTAGAAGGGGTCATTTATCCACCCACAGGGCCCATCCTCCAGCTATTGAGGCTGGGATGACAAGACCTGTACCAGCTAGTCTACCATTAACCCATTGCTATTCTGATGCAGAGTAGAGACTCACTTCATGTGTGCCAATGATCATTTTGCTTATGGACTTTGTTGCTGGCGCAAGCCATCAGTTAACTGCAGCACCCATGATCCATTGGCTGTAAGCAGTGCGCTGGAGAATATTTACATTTTTTTAAGGCATGCTTTTCAAGTGCTCTCATTTGACATCTATAGGGATCAAAAATGTGCGACTTTGCCCCAAAGCAGCTCATGTACTTTTTTTAAGCCTGAAGTGACAAGCATCAAGGGACACAACGCTCATGTGTGAATGGGCACCATTGAACATAATGGGAATCTTGATGTTGAGCGTTTAAGGGCTTCAAAAAATGCGCTGCACATTGTTCAGGTGTGAACCTAAGAACATAATGCTGGCTACTTTTCAAGTTGATACAACACTTAAAATACATTAAACAGTTTCAGACAATGTAGGCTGGAATCGTTTTCATTTGATCATCAGGAGTCAGAATCCTTGTGAGAAGGAAGGGGTAAGTGCATTGAGCATCCTGCTCATGTATTCCTCATAAGCATCCAAGGACATTTAGCTTTATGGAATATCTTCTCCGTGTCCCCGGCTTCAATCCTGTGTATGTAATTTATGTCTTACAATTATTCTGTTCTAACTCCAAGGGCGTCCTTCAGGATGGACCGAATGGATCTTTTTCGATGGCTATGTTGTCATTGCCTATACGTGTGACACATGAAATCAGTGTCTGAGAGCTGTGAATCACTGATCAGTGTGCCCATAAATCCTGCTCCCCCTCCTGCTAGCTCCAACAACACTGTATTATCTCTCTTAGCTGGAATTTCAGCAGGCTGGGGGGAGACACAAGAGCCCCATTACTATGCAGAGCGCCAGAGCTGGGCCACATATGTCTTTCTTTATACAGACACTCTCTAGATTAACAAAGCACCAGTGTGTGGCTGCTGGGGTGAATCAATGGATTGCAATATGTATTAGGGAGCTGAGAGCTCTGCTGGCCTATTGTGCTCCAAGGTTACAGTGGCACACTTGGGGCTATACTAGAAAAGAGATCTGTGTCTAGGCACAGGTGGCATACATTTACCTTCTACTGGATAAGTCTAATATCAGTGCTATGCATCATCTGTTTATCATCTGTCATCTTTCTATCTATAGCTCCAACATACACTGTAGCATTGTGCAGTGAAGATGTTTTTGGGGCTTTAACATAGGTGGCAAGCATATGCCTGGCAGGTGTGTCATCTATATCATTCTGTACATATCTAATAATAATGCTATGCATTGTATCTATCTATCTATCTATCTATCTATCTATCTATCTATCTATCTATCTATCTATCTATTTATGGCTCCAACATACTGTACACTGTAGTAATGTGCAAAGTGAATATGTTTAGGGGCTTTAACATAGGTACATGCATATACACCTGGTGGGTATGTCATCCATATGCTACTGTGCATATCTAATCATCATGTTCTATCTATCTATCTATCTATCTATCTATCTATCTATCTATCTATCTATCTATCTATCTTCTGTTTATATTTCCATCCATAGCTCTAACACACAGTGTAGCACTGTGCAAAGTGAGGAGGTATAGGAGCTATAACATAAGTACAGGTGGTATACATGTGCCTGGTACATCATCTGTACATTGCTATATATATCCAACATCCATGCTAGGAATCTATCTATATCTCTAACGTACAGTGTAGCAGCTCTAACATACAAAATCTATCTATCTATTCATATTGACATCTATAGCTCCAACATACAGTGTAGCAAAGTGAGGATGTAAAGGAGCAATAACATACTGTAGGTACAGGTGCTGCACATCTTTCCATTTACAGCTCTAACACACACTGTAGCACTGTGCAAAGTGAGGAGGTATAGGAGCTATAACATAAGTACAGGTGATATACATACACCTGGTATGTCATCTGTATATTGCTATATATATCCAACATTCTATCTATCTATCTATCTATCTATCTATCTATCTATCTATCTATCTATCTATCGCTGGTCATACATTATACAATTTTCTTATTCAATTTCCTTTAGGTTTACCTTCAATTATGTAGTGCAAGGGCCTGTCTGGTTGCATACAAATTGAAAGTGTTTACGTCTGACCTCATATTATATGGTTTTGGTAAATCTAAAAGAAAATTGTACATGAAAACTGCTACGCTGTGGCTGGCCATACATTATACAATGTGCAAAGTGAGGATGTATAGGAGTAATAACATAGGTACAGGTGGTGTACATACATCTGGTATATTATCTATCTATCCTTAGTTCCATCTATATCTCCAACATACAGTGTAGTAACTATCTATTTATAGCTCCAACCTATACTGTTGCATTGTACAGAGTGAGGATGTATAATATATATCAGTAATGTATAAATCCAATGTAACCCTAGATTGGCCATGCTTAGTGCTGGGTCATGTGACATGCAGACATACATAGGTATATATGTGTCTCTTGTGGTTTCTAGGTGTCACGATTGAACATGGAGAGTGGCCCAGACTGTCTGTTCCTATCTGTCACATAGCAGTCCAGTGACACTGAACCTGTGGCTCAGGAGAGTATCTCCCAACTCCCCGGGGCTCCTATTAGCACCAGAATACATCATTAAACTCTGACAGGTGTGACAACAATGAATCCAGCTGGAAGTAACATTTAATGATATCTGGGAAGAAGGCATAAGGTTGGGGAAGAAGAAATAGACTCCTCATCACACAGTGCCAGGGTTCGGGGATCACCGCTCTTCCAGGTGTTGTAGATTTAGAAAGGACGCCTTTGATTTCCCGCTTATTATCTTATTTATTACGATCCGCTTGGCGTCTGTTAAATGCTGCATATCAAACACAAAGGCAAGCACGAGATAAAAGAGCGGTCATTCATTCAGATGGCCACCAGATGGCGCAAGATCCCAAGGAAACACCCTAGCTGCAATTAGATAGAAAGGATAGCCTAAGCTGTTGTATAATTCTTAACAAAGTATCAGTATTGTTTATAATTACCTTTTTACTCACATATGTTTTATTACAGAAGACCCATAAAAAGTTAGTAATGACATCACCCAATATGGGGAAAAGATATTGCAATAATGTTGAAATATGCGGCCAGCCAAAACTGACATTTAAATTGAGGGCATGTGCTGAAGAGGTAAAATATCTCATTGTTTCTTATGTCTCTAGAACACAGGACCCCCAATACTGCAGTTTTCATAAAATCATTCTATACTGCTTTGAACATTTTAAATTCATAGTTTTGGGAATGCAATTTTAGGAATGAGAACATACCTGTGGTAGCAGAAAAAGTGAGAGATTTAGGGTGACCATACACTATTCAATCTGATTGTATAATCTTCTTACTTACTGTATGCATTTTTAGTGCGTTTTGCATTTTGCAGATTTGCATGGCAGTCCATTTAACATGGTTTCCTATGGAATACGTTCTGTAGTGCAAATCTGCAAAATGCAAAACGCACTAAAAATGCATAAGTGTGAATCAAGCCTTAAGCCTTAAGGTTTTTCACCTTAATGCATTCTAATCATTAAGGTGAAAAACCTGTGCTGCAGCTCCCACCCAGACCCTCCCTTTTCTTACCTGAGCCCGATCCGATCCAGCGATATGCACGAGTTCTAGCCACTGTCTCTCTCCTCATTGGGCAGATTGATAGGAGCAGTGGCGGCTGGTGTTTTTCTTTGGGGGGGGGCAAACAACCACCTTCCCCCCCTCTTCCCCGCCCTGCTGTTTGCCGGTCGGTCTGGCACTTACCTCATATAGGCGGTAGGTGGGCAGCGGATCTGTGTCCTCTCCTCCATGGCAGCTTCCAGATTGGCCGGGAGGAGGATCAGTGTTTCAATAGCGAAATATTTATTTGCTGTTGTAACATACCTGGGTGGGTTTGGGGTGCAATGATTTGCACCCCGAGCCCACCCTATTTTGAAGCCTATTAGAGCCTCTGGCTCTAATCAGTGCTTCAAAAAAACACCCACCCCGCATTGGATTCCATGCACCCGCCGTCCTGAAAGGGGCCGGATACATGGATGGGAGAGGCAGTGCCTGTGCATCCTTAATGGATGGGCCGCCCCTGAGCAGGAGCCATTGGCTCCCACTGCTGTCAACCAAATCCTGTGACATGGGGGCGGGGCGAGTCACGCTGTCTGTCAATGGACGCATAGGTGCCCCCATGGAAAGTGGCTTTCCATGGAGGCACCCGATGAAGAGGAGGAGCCTGGAATTCTGGCGGGGTACCCCAGAAGAAGAGGATCGGGGCTACTCTGTGCAAAACTATTACACAGAGTAGGTAAGTATAGGCATGTTTGTTATTTTTATTTAAAAAAAAAAAAAAAAGAAGGTTTACAAACACTTTAACTATGTAGTGCATATGCAACAGTGCCTGAATGAACACACATTGATTGGATAGATTAGGAAGGTCCTCACATTGCATAGTTTTGGTATATCCAAAGTTGTAGTGTGTATGGTGACCCTTATGCCCTGTACACACGGTCGGACATTGATCGGACATGGATTTATTCCGACTGAGGTTGGCTCAAACTTGTCTTGCATACACACGGTGGCACAAAGTTATCGGAAAATCCGATCGTTTTGAACGCGGTGACGTAAAACACGTACGTTGGGACTATAAATGGGGCAGTAGCCAATAGCTTTCGTCTCTTAATTTATTCTGAGCATGCGTGGCACTTTGTGCGTTGGATTTGTGTACACACGATCGGAATTTAACCAATCGGATTTTGTTGTCAGAAAATTTTATAGCCTGCATTCAAACTTTGTGTGTCGGAAATTCTGACGAAAAAAGTCAGATGGAGCCCACACACGATCTGACTGTGTGTACAGGGCATAAGAGGGAGACAGCCAAAGCTATGGCACAAAAATCCTATTAATGGAGTTTCCAAGAAACATAAAAAAAAGACAAGCCACTTAGCTAACCACACTTTACATAGAAATAAAAAATAATTGTTGGGATGTCTGATCCTTTAAATATAAGCTTTGGGTTTGTAAAATAATATTTGTGTGTATGTGTAAATACTGAAAAAAATATATACAATGTGTATGCATGTATATATATATATATATATATATATATATATATATAGTATATATTATTATATATTATTCTGCTTCACAGCCTTTGTCAGGCATAGTCAAAGCAAAGTCAATGTGTAGTCTAAGCTTCTAATCAGATGCCAGATTTGTGTCCCCAGAACAGTAAAATGTTGTTTCTCATTGGTTTTCATAGAATGCAGGTCTTTGTTTTGAATAATACAGTGATTGTGCATGCATGTGTGTGTCTGCTCAGCAGTAATAAGTTGTCACCACAGGCTAAGGTTTGAACCTGGGTGAGACAGCAATAAAAGATTTTGGTTATATCTCCTGGCTGGTAATGAGCTCCTGGGCAACGTCTTTGTTTTTTAATGATGTATTAGCATTGTTCAACCTTACATATGCACCTTTTCCAGCAAGGCTCCTATTAGCATTTTTCTATTGATTCACTTTCATAAAGGCCTCTTTTTAAGAATGGAGTTTAATTATGACATCAAAATGCAAAATACTAACACACACACACACACACACACACACACATACACGGTAAACATTTAGTATGAAGCATTGCCTTCTCTATTATGTCCTGCTCTACCATATAACACCTGCTAGTATGTATACTGGCCTCTGGTTTCAGCACCATGGACAGCTCCAATATTAGTTGGACACACTTCTCTTTAACAAGCCAGCAGCTAACATCACCTGCTCTGACACATTGCTCTAATTGCTCACAGTATCTTTCTACAATGAATGTGTTTTTCCTTATCCCTAGGTTTCTGCTTTCCATCACAGAGTCTTTCATTGTGACTCTATTATAATTTAAACTGTGCAATGTGTCATATCACTCTATCGTTTAGTTTTAACTGGTCAAATGTAGCTCCATTCATAAAAAAACCCCTGACCTGTGATTGGTTGCCATGGGAAACTGCGCCTTGCTGCTGTTTATGTAGTGTGTGTGTGTGTATATATATTCTATCTAGGCAACATCAAGCTAATTAAAGAACTATGACATAAGTTGTACACCTGCACAGATGGCATCCATTTAGATATGAAAAGAAACCATTCATCCCCAGCGTACATGGGGTGTCTTCACTACCTAGATATTTGAATTCTCTGCTGAAGGAGGTGTTGATGATGAACAATATAGGTGAGTGTACACATGGATTGGGTGTCTTTCTTACTAGAAGTGGCAACTCCAGATGTAATTAATAGGACTCATCAGTGGATTAATTAATGCAGGAAATTAATCTGACTGCCACTGAGGGGGTCAAGAAGTAATTTCTTTCCTTATCTAATTTGCCAGCTGGCTTAATGAAGTTTTAAAAAGAAATAAATATATACGCTGCGCTTTCAAATATACTCTTCACATTATATATATGTGTTAACCAAAGTGCAAATATGCGTGTGAATCACACACTGTGATACATCCAGTAACTAGTGACTGTAAAAAGTGACAATAGTGCAACAAATAGTTATAAAAAAATGAACATATAAATGAAAATAAATAATCACACTAGTAAAAAGTGCTATAATGTGCATCCATATGGTTGGTTGTATCAAAATTATTGTTCATAAAATCATATAGTGTTAATAAAAATATATAGTGGACTCAATCCACTAAAACATATAGATGAATAAAAAGTGCTTCTATGTGCATATGTGTCATCCAATTATTTCAATTCAAAAGTGCTTTTAAAGTCCATGCGATTTGGAAACTGCTGTGTAAATAATCCAAAACAAGTCTCAGTGACCCATGCTATTTGGAAACTGCCGTGTAGATAGCCCAAAGCAAGCCACAGTGATCACACTCAGGTGCTCCCCCCTAGGTATTAAACGCTCACCTCTGACTTTGCACTTAAGCTTAGTCAATACACACCTGTGAACCACCTCTGGAGCTCTGCAGTTTTAACCAGACTCCTGAACCCGTCAGCACTATACCTCGTTTAAGTGAAAAAAGGACTGGATGGTGTAATAACGTTTTAACAGTTTATTAATCACATAAAACCCCCCTATGGGGTACTCACATATTATAGGCACGTCAGTGCGCCACTCTGCATCAGGCAAACAGCAAACAGCATGTAAACATACCGAATTGATGTTGGGATGTATGGGGTTCTTTCCTGACAGGTCACCTGCTGAACGTCTGTCCTGTCCCCTCCCCAACGAGTATCGATACAGGGAACTTCTGTATCTACTTCAGGGGGAAAATATAGTAAATGGACAGCTAGCCTGTCAGTTAATATAGGACGTCCGCGGCCATTTTGTTGTAGCCCGCGGACACTATAGTGATAGAACCTATGTGTTTAATGACAATGTTATATGGAGATTCACTGCTTGGATACATCTATCAATGATAGCAGCTTTCCAAATCCTCCATATTGTCAGCACCCCATGGCTTAATGAAGTTTGATTTTACCTTATTTTCTGATCAGCTGTATTAAAATAATAATACCATTTTCACAGGCTGACGCTAAGGGACCTGGGCAATTAGTTAAGCCTGATTTACTATGCTATTGTGTTACATTATTAAATATATTAATATTATTTTTATAACTGAATAGGTTTCCCAGACTAGCTGTGGAAATAATAAGGTTATGAGAAACTATGGTATATCAGTTATTTTTCTGATGTCCTACTTTTTAAATTAGTATTACAACTCCTTAGTTGCTAATTGGTACATGTAAAGTGGGAATGTGTCTGTGCTTCTGTATGTGCACCTTATAGATAGCCGCATGCTGATTTGATTAATTGGTGTTAAAGTAGTGCTTAACCTACAATGAAAATGTTGCTGTCAATAAAAAACTGCTAGCTATGCAACTGAGCTAAAGTTATAAGGTCCACTCAAGATACCTAAATCCATATTCCTTACATTTTATGCTGCTGAGTGCCATATATGTTTTCGTTGCATTGTAATACTCCATATTTCTTAAATCCAAGAATACAAATAAAGCTGAACACCAGGCAAACAGGTAAACAAACAGATAAAATACATATAAGGGAGATGTTTTCCTGCCAACAGATTTGTTTTTGTGTCTATCCTGAGTTTTATAAGGCTTTATCACACAGCATAGCCCCCCGTGTATGAATTGATTCTAAAAGGAAAAGCAGCACACTTCTAAACTCATCCCTTTATTACTATGCTTACTCCTCCAATCAGCATACCGCTTGCACTGCAGCACAACTGTTTGGCTCATTTGTGCTGTTTTTCACTCTCACAAGCTGTACAGAGAATTGCAAGTGTCTGATAGAAAGTCAAATTCAAATATTTAATGATATACTCATGAGTACATAGCTGCTTAAGTGTGTGTCTTTTAAATAATTTTATCAACTTTCTAATAGCTAATATCAAGGCTTCTGTGTGAGGTTGCAGCTTCTTCTTACATGACTCTCTACTGTACAGCGACCTTTTGGTGCTCATTATGTGTAGGCAAGGTTGCTGTGGGCCTGAAGCCAGTAATTGAAATCGGCTGCAATTTTAAAGTCAGAGAAATTTGGAAGGTGACAATACTGGCAGGCATAAAATATTTAGTTGTACAGAATCTGACTATCTGCTTGAGCCATTGAAGGAGTGGGGTGCATCACCTAAGACAGTTTCAACGTTGCGTTTTTATGTTACTCTTGCATTATTCCTTTCAAAAAATTCTTTGAATTGGAACGGAAACAAGTTTTGGAGCCTTTGTCAGTTTATGAGCTATCCAATGGCCCATCATGATCCTGGGACATTCACTGATGCCTTTTAAGTAATCCCCTCTAGTGATCAGTACTCACAACAATCAGGGTCGTCATTGATATCACTGTTTCCCAGTAGACATCTTGTCAAACAGCAGATTGATTTATTAAAGTGGGCAGGTTGGCAGAATGGTAAATGCCATGACCTACATAGATCTATTTCATATGACCTACATAAATCTATTTCCAAACCAAGATAGCATGAACAAAATGTAATATCTTTGATTTTGGAGCAGAATGTATATAGAGACCATTAAGTGCATGTCTATAGAATATAACTACTATTCTTTTTGAATGTTTGACTCATTCTATCACTTTCCGTTGGCACATAATGGAGTTAATGAAAGTATTGTGCTGCCTTTCTGTAATATGCATAATGCCAATACAATCTGAATACAAATAATGGGTACTAATGAACTTCCTCTAATTATTTAATCAGTCAAATCATTATCTGGATAACACTAGTTAACACATCTAGTTCATCTTGTATTTTTTTTCATTTGGGTTTATTTTTTACTGCATGCCATTGCTATTTTTGGCAGTTATTATAATTGTAAATGTACAAAGTTTCCCTGCCTTTGGAGATTCCAGAAATGCCTTGAGTTTCAATCAATATGAAACCTACTGATATTATTCTGTGCTGCCTTTCAACTAAAGTGTTAGAAAGCTGGAGAAGCTGCAAAGTTGAGTTCAAATGTTCCGTTTAATATGGACACATTTAAGCTGGCAGACAGATTTTTCCCTTGTGGTCAATTCCAAAGAAACAAGCAATGTGATAGAAAAAACGAACCAGTTTGGTACAGACTGACCATTTTCTATCTAAATTAAAAGTAAGGCTACAGTAGCATTTGTGGGCTAATAAATTCCAAGACATGTATGTAATTTTTTCACAACCTTGCCAATGCTAATAATATGTCAGGCAGATGGATTGTTAGCTGCATCCAATTAGGTCATTTTAGTGGCATTTGAAGGGAAAACCAGCCTGTTTTCTGACTCCGATGGACTGATTTATGAAAACCAAAGCAGGAGAGAAAGTAGAGCAACTGCCCATTTAAAGTAATAGGTTTTATTTTTACTACTTTAACCTGCATTGGGAAAAGTAAAAAAAGAATTTAATTGGTTGCAATTCACTAAAGCTCCCTTTGTCTTCTGAAGTTTTCATGAACTGTTCAAGAATCACTAAAAGAACATATATAACTACACTTTAGAGATTGCAAAGAGCTATAATTAAAACTGCCTTCACATGTTATGCAGTAGCGGTTAAATCTAATATATATACATACATATAATTATGTGTGTGTATATATATATATATATATATATATATATATATATATATATATAATTTGCGTATATACATTTCCTGTTCTAGGCATACTATGTATACACATTCCCTGTGCAAGGGTGACAATGCTCACTCAATGTACCTTCTCTGTACTGTACTGCGTTGTTACTCTAAAAAAAAAAAAAAATAAAAAAATAAAGGTGTGTTAGCATTACGGACCCCCCCCCCCCGCCTCATCCCCATAACTTTGGAGGGAGGTATTTCTTTTTTTTGGCACTTAACAAACAGATATAAGAATAATAATATTTAACAGACTAAAAGAAGGCAGATAAAAGAAGTTCATCATTAGGATTTATGCACATTTTAAAACAACTCTGTTGCATGAAAAAAAATGTAAACAAATTCCCTGCAAAAGATAACTTTTAACACCTCTCTGGCTGGTGGTCGCACTGCCAGGAGTGTTGGATGCCTGCATCATTCCTATGTGCTGTAGGTCCATCTGCCAGGCCCCTACCTCCCTATAGGACACAGTAGTGAAATAAAAGGGTTGGCAGGGGAAACCAAAGCACACAGCAGAGGACCGAGCATCCAATCTACCTGGAAGTCCTGAATGTTGAAAATTCTTCAGCTGCCAAATTTTATGAAGGTAGGGAGGTTCCGACTTGCCGACCATTGCAGAGGTGAGTATTAAAGTTAAGTTTAGACTTCTAAACTGATACCCCTTTGAAGCAATCTGCATTCATATCACTTTTCAGAGATGTTTGATGGGCAGCGAAGAGGCGATGCGATGCCTCCTCACTGCCTACTTAAACCCCATCATTGGTGCACCAACATTGCATGGCATGCGGTTGTGGTGTGTCTTCTGTGCTTTCCCATTTGCTTGAAAGGGTCACTTTTGGTGGCAGTACAGCCTGTGGGATGTGTCAGGAGCTGGAGTTTTTTGCTGAGGACAAAAACATTCCTGTCTGCTGCCTTTGCAGCTTAAAGGGGTGCGGGGGTGCTAAAATGCAGCTGTGTTTTTATGCCTGTGCAATGATGAGCTCATCTCCTTGTTACTTTGCTCACTCATATCAGCATGGCAGCATATTTGCCTGGCTTCTTATGCAATGTTTCCCCACTTCTCTGCACTCTGCTGTACAGGCTGGGCTACAGAAGTGTTAAAACCAATTCAAATTCAGACACCTATACTGCTTGAATTTAAATCTGCCTGAAGTTCAGCTTTTATAGAAAACATTTGAAAAAATACACAATAGGCCTATTCCACAAGGCTCTAACATATGTATATGTTATTTTCTATAACAATCACTATATCAGCCACGTAACTGTTATTTTCAGCTCTCATTGGCTGTCAATGCTGAAATAGCAGTTGTTCTGGCAAACAATGATTGTATTGCTTAGTGTTTTCAGCCCAATGATTCTTTTACCTGGACACTCTTTATAAAGGAAATGATTGTCCCAGGCAGGTTGCATTGTCCATAACAATGAGGTTTCTTCTGCAAGTGAAATAAGAGAAGCCAATCTGATTGGTAGCCATGGTCAGCACAGACTGCCTCAGACTATAACCTTCTTTCTACTAACTGACCAATAAAGATGACTTATATAAAAGTGGTTGTAAACCTCAGCCATGAAATTTGAACAAAGCATATTCCTCTATAGTGTGTACATGCCTCAATTAAGAGCATTAAGTGTCACTGTTGCCTGCTACTTTATTCCTCTGCTATCAGCATGAATCACTTCTGACAAGTGTTCCTGACACCAAGAGAAAAATGGTGACAGAAGAGGGACCTCCAGCAGATTGACAGCCTCAGCTCTGTTTCTGCATATTGTGTGGAGGGTGTCTTTTCCCTCCAGTCAGCTCTCAGAACTCACCGAGCTCTGCAGAGTGTAACTTCAGCTCTCCGCCCCCTTTTTTTCTGAACTCTCAAACAAGCTTCAAAATTCAGCACTTTGAACAGTTGTAGACAAGAGAAGACTGCAAATAGACATGTACAACTTATGTAGGATTTGTTTCATCTCTGTGATGAAGGCCAATCACTTTATTGTGCTGAAAAATGAGTCAGATCTAGCCTATGATTTTAGTAATTTCTCAGAAACTTCACGGGTTTTCTTCTAAAGGTGCTTTTGGTTTGCATGAAGAGAGCCTAGACTATGCTACATTTCACATTCCTAAGCCCACCACTGTTTTTTAAATAGTGCCTTCCTATATCTCTTTGAGTATATGTGAATAAGTTGTCTGAATGTAGGAATATCTCACTTCTGGGTCTTCCAAAGATTTAAAAAGTTGTCAGATGATCCAAATTTATGGTGCTCTAAAAAAAATATTGAAAGTGTAGTGGATGGAGTTTGCTTTTACTGCAGTTAACCTCAGTAAAGAACTGTGCAGGTGACAAGGGACATCTATGAAGACCTTAACATAAACCATTCTTTACTAGCATGAAGAGGTCTTCTTCACTAGATCTGACCACTGGGTGGGCGCATATGGCATTCTCTACTAAAGCAGGTGTTGATTGTCAGTAGGACAAGTGAATAGAAACTATTGTGTTTTTTTTTTTTTTGCTAGTTTTGAATAGAGCAGTTTAGAATCCCTGTTGGATGTAACTGCATTCAATAGATTTCCCCCTACTTCCTGTTCTCCCTAGAGATGAAAAAAGTTGGTGGGTAAGGTTGACCAGCAGTGTGAACCATACTGAGTGGTTAGCAACCCAGTACTAGGGTCCCCATTTAAAATCCTGGTCAGGGCACTATCTGCGGGGAGTTTGCAGGTTCTCTCTGTGCTTGCATTAGTTTCCTCTGGGTACCCCGGTTTCCTCCCACACTCCAAAGACAGGCTGATAATTAGCCACTGTCTAAATTGACTCTAATATGTTTATGTGAGATAGGGACTGTAGATTGTAAGTTGCGTGAGAGCAAGGACTGGTGTGAATTACAGTATGTAAAGCGCTGTGTAAATTCATGGCTCTATATAAATTATTGTAATAAATAAACACAGCAGCAAGATATTAGTATCTGTGTATCAGAGTTAGTAATCATTGTAACTGGTTGAATTGTCTGCTTTTTTTTTTTTTTCTAGCGTGGATATACTAAACATAATTTGGCAAGATATAATCTGCATCTCGTATAGTACATACACAGTGGTATAAAAAAAATAAAATGTATACATTCCACTTGTCTAGTAGCTTGGACAATATGGAGTTGGTTTACTAAAATCAGGTATGCTGTTTACTTTACAAGGGAAGTTGCACTGTGCAAGATATTTTTCCCAGAGCTTAGTGAATGTGGAAATTGCACATGTATTATGCAAAATCCAGAGCGGATATGCATTATTGTGCCACGGCACCATCTGCTGCCTCTGTCTCGCTATTGGCCAATTATAAATGATGGCCAATAGGAAGGCATATTCATGGGAGGGAGAGTGATGATGCAAGCTCAGGTTAGAAATTGTATCACAGACTGACCAGGGTTTCGGGGTTCCTGAAGCACATTAGAAGTAAACTGAAGATGCTTACAGAGGTCACAGGTACTCTTTAAATATCTAACTCTGGAGTACATACTGCCCCCAGCCTGAGCTTGCTCTGTGGAGTAACAACTAGCTGAGTTAGGAGGTAACTAGCGAGTTTTAGTACTTGGCTGACATTGGGATTTGTGTTCTGATACTCATATCCAATGATATATATGGCACATCTAAAGGACTGTGACAGAAATTTGGCAGAACTCAGCTTAGAGATTAAGTAAAATTAACGGTATATTATGTATTTATTAATATGACAATTAGTTGAAGGTGCAGTAACCTAACTCTCCTTGCAAAAAAAAAACAGCAATAGGGTTATGGCTGTTGAGACAGGATGTGTGATGAAGGTTAAGGCTACAGGTAAGGTTTTTTGGTTAGCATTGGCACAAAATTTAGGGTGAGGGTTAGGCTAAATTAGCTAGCATTAACTTTTCAGGCTTGATTAATGCCAGTACGTCATGTAAGCGTTAGTGCTATATGGTAATGGAAAATGAGAATTCACATAATAGCTGAAAAACCATGCAAACTCGTTCTGCGATTTTGCCACAGTTTGTGTTTTCCCATGGTCGGCGGTCAAAATGATTCTTCTGCATTCAGGAGAGGGAGGTTGAGGAAGGTTGAAGCCCACCTAACCGCAGCAGCTCCTAATCACTGGTAAAAGCCTATGTGTACATTGACATGGAGTTTAGTTTAGTAGCTTTGGCAAAAAAAAACGCCAAAGGCTCCTAAAGTTTAGGAGCTGCTAGTGTACATGAAGCCTTAGGTGACACACAGAGATGAATCAATTCCTCCTACATAAGTTGTACCCATGTATCTGGGGCCTTCTCTTCTGATCAGCCTTCTAAAACACACAGATCAAAAGCTATTTTTCAGCTCCAGCAAGCAGGGGGCATGGATCTGACATCACACACTGCACAGCATAAAGAGGAGCGCTAAGTGTAATCTGAGACCTGAGTGGAGAGAATGGACACATCATCCTCTACACAGTCTTATAGGAAAACATGCACAGCTGAGGCTGTCATTCACATTCTGTGTGCTGGAGGGGGTGGCCATCTCCTGAGATTCTCTGGTGTTGGCATGACCTGTTAATGCAGATAGCAGAGGAATGACAGAGGAGATAGAAATCACACTAGGTGCTTTGGGTCAAGACAAGTACACACTATAGAGGTACGTGCCCTGTTCATAGTTATTTACAGAGGGCTACAACCACTTTAAGTGCCTTGAACTTGAAGAATGGTTGGGACATCCAAAACTGTTTTCCTGTTCATACCTATGTACTGGAATAACATTGATTTTTGCCTTATAATAGAGTGCAGCACTTGGCGCCATTTATATTAAAGGCCTAGGGAGTAGAGTCTACCAGTAGAATGCACCCAATCTTTAGATGGATATATATAAACTGATATTTTCATTGTCCAATATTTATTAAGTCTAAGCACACACAGTTTCTTAAATGTAATTTCAGTTAGCTTGAGCTGAACAAGCTAATAAATTGAGTAACAATGCTTAGTAGTTTTATGGCCATCTTTTATTTATAGAAGGCACTGTAAGCAAACCCTAATTAGTCACTGTGTATATATTAGATTTTATTGTTCAAGTGACCTGTTGTACTATGTCAATGTCATGCTTATTATTTGCCAGACTACCACGGCAAGTTTGACAGCTGTGTTGTTTGAGAGTATTTCAAGGAGACTCCTAGGATGACATGTGACTTCCCAACCCTGTGGCTATTTAAATGACACCTTTATCACCATTTACCTTTATTCTAGGAACAAAAACATTCCATCTGAAAAGTATTGTTTATGCAACTTGTTTGTCTTAAAATTCTGCTTTGATTGCAATCATCTAGATGTTTTACTTGTCTTACTTATTTGCAGACAAAATTATCGCTTTGAAAGAAATTATGTTAATTATAAGTAGTATTGTGAAAAAATATACATATTCTTGGCATCTTTAATGCTGATGTGGATAATCAATCATATTATTTTACATTTTTAAGGAGATTGTTACTGAGTGAGCTAGCTAGAGTAATAGGCTATTCAGTATACAGAGTTCAAAGAGTTTTTGTAGGTAATATGCAAAGCACAGTAGCACAAAAAAGAAATCATTAAAAGGAGAATTTTGATTGGTTGCTGTAGGTTGTCCCCTGTGCTGCACACTTCTGTAGAATTACTCATAAACACAAACTGTGCTAATAAACAGATGTCATTGTAAGGTTGGTGGCATTGTTATGTTACAGCTAGCTAATAGCACTTTTTAATGACAAACTGAAAAAAGAAATGTAAACTGACTCCTAAATGTATGTACAGAGGCATGTCATTAAAATATATAGTATATGTTTTGTTTAGTTAGAGCAGGAATCTCTAAATTATGGCTTGTGGGCCAAATACAGCCTGCTGCAAGGTTTTATTTGGCTTCCTGATGTAAGAGGGGACTCTAATGGGGAACCCGATGTAAAGGGAACTCTGTTGGGGATTTTCATGTACGGAGGTAATCTGATGGGGAGTCTTATGTAAGGGGACTCTGATGTAAGGGACACTTTGATGGCGACTCTGATGGAAACCTTGATGTAAGGGAACAAAAAAAATAAACAAAAACCCCACTCCAGAACTTTAAGGGACTATAGATACCAAAAACTCATGAGTAACAGTAAAAATTAAAATCTCAATACAAATTTTTTTGAACAAAGTATTTAAGAACAATTGAAGGCTGATATTGTAGTAAAACAGCAAGAAATTGTATACGTGAACAATATTCAACAATATCTCCTGACATCAAGTCATGGTCCAACAACGGCCAGTCAACCAGAAGCACCCAACATGTTTCAGGATCATACCCTTCCTTTAGTAGAACAAAGACATTTATGGTGTTGTTCAGTATGCAATCAATAACAGCCAACAGATTTAAAGCATGTGGAAGTATCCATCCGATTACTAGGGGGACAGCACAGCATTATGCCCATATAGAAGGCGAGCTTAGTAGGGATAGCTCAGATGTACACCTAGCATCAAGCCAAGCTTCCAATATAGGTAATATCAGAAATATGTCAGTATACCTATAGGTGTAGAAAAAGGTTCACTGGGTCGTCTCCAGGTATGTGATTCCATGTATCCACCTCATTAATTCATTTATATTTGATTTGTTCATGCATGCTGATTTTTTTTCTGCCCATGAACAATTGTAAATTATACAATGTGGCCCTCACATTAAAAACTTTGGAGACCCGTGAGTTACCTATCACAAATTAAAGTATATCTTACTGAGATGTCTGTTTTTGAGATCCTATCTTTTGCCATTGTGCAATAGTAATAAATCTGATTCTGGTCACATGATTATCTAATTATTTTATACTAAGTACAGTGAAGTAATAGGAGTACCACTTCCTTGCATGACTTTGTAAAGGTAACAGTGGGAGAAGAGCTTATTATTCTAGTGTGAACATTTTGTCACTAAAATCCCTTAGAGGTATTACAATTCTGAAGGTGATTCATCCTATAGACATTCATCTAATTCTGAATGGAATTAACCTGGAAAAAAAAACCTGTAAATATAATATAATAGAAAATGTCAAAAGTAAGAATAGCAATCAGAAAGAAATCCGGTGCAGGGTAGACTGCATTAGAAAGAGTGGCGAGAATGAAGCAATGATTTCCAGGAAAAAAAAAAATTCTGAATACAATTGAAATCTTTCTCACCTATATTGTACAAGGTTACAGTCCCATGTTCAAATTTTACAGCCTGCAATCTTACGCACTTCAATATGTTTTATAAATAAACAGCCTGAACTATTCTGATAACCTGGAACATAATTACCCTGCCTTAAAAATTAATTACTATGTTTTACGCTTAGTGTCTTGAATCTTGATGCATTACAGAAACATTCAGTAATAGATTGCCAGCACTGTGCGGGCAGCCATATATTACAAGATTAGTTTGTTGATGTTTTCTCATGTTCTGTTGTCTAAGCCGTAAATGTGTTCTCGCTGTAAGTAATGATCAACATAATGTTCCATTTCACATATAAAAATGATTTTACTAGGACAAAAAGTGTTGTAGGCTACACAGGGAAGAAGGAGAATTAGGTGTCAATTATGTGAGGCTGTTATAGAATGAAAAACATTCTATCAGAAATCTGGATTAATTAGATATTAATGCTGTACAAAAGTGGACAATTAGATTAGAATACAGCAGTTGAATATACAAATAACAAATATCCCCTATGCGCTCAGCAAAAAGAGGTATAGTGTTTGGAAATATAGGCTGGTTATCTGGTAGAATAACCTTTTTGTTACCAAAAATGATGTCTATATGCCCACACCAAATATAGTAGCAACAGTATGTCTTGGCTAATTGGACAATAACTCTATTACTTGACTTTTCATTCCTCAATAATATTTTTTAAGGACAAGTAAGGTATTAAGTTGGTTTACTGCTTTAATAAATGCCCTGCTCATTTTTTATTGTTGTTTGACAAGACTGCAAATATATAACTCATTTATTATAATTTTTAATAATGTAATTGTATGTGACGATTACACTATTAGATGGATCCCACTGCAGCTTGAAGGTGACAGTGTTCATTTGGTGACTGAAGGCTTATTTTGTCAATGAAGCCAGATTGGTTGATTATCATCAATGAAGTCCTGAGCGGTCAGCAACAGCCGGCATTGAGATCCAGCAGCTGGGAAAAGTGTCAGCTGCTGGATTTCAAAGGAGAAACATTTATAACTATTATTCCAGAGGGGAACCTCAGGCTGGGAATGTTAATTAACAGATTATGGGCAAGAAACAGTTATGCAGCTTTAGCCTTGAGAGTACTAGGCTGCAATAAATGGGTATTGCCAAATTATTAAAACTTGGAAATCAGAAGTTTGGGATGAAATCTGTTTATAAAATGTATGTATTTAACTTTTGTATGTCCAAATCTCATTACGGAACACTGTAGAGGTTTTAAATTCAATGTATTCCATTCCTTTTTTTGTATTCAGAGTGATATTTATTATTTTTTCATTATTTATATTATAAAAAAAAAAAATTATAAAAAATATTAGTATCGCAAATAAACATTTAATAAAGGTTGCACCAGTAATATGTGGTTTTCTAAAGAAAGAACACAGCAGTGGCTTCTCTCTTATACTGTCTCTTGGTAATGGAATCACTATACAGGGCAGGGAGGGAAGGGGATGAGTCACTACTGTCACTTGTACAGTTTTGTATGCAGTTCAAATTTCAGTGATTTTAGCTCTGTAAACTGATTGTAGATGAGACTGCACTGGTGAAAGTGTGAAAAGGAGTCTGGAGCTCCAGGTACTGGCTGGAGATTATATTCCTATGCAATATGCTTTTGGTTTTTTAAATCCAAACATAAAAATATAAAAAAAACACTATACATTTCCTTTTACATGGGAAAACAAAGCTGCACATCTCTATAATTGTGTGCAGTAGCATAAATAATGTAAGACATGCAACCACTTTTTTAGTTGGATAGCACTGCCACTCCTGTGCTTGTGGACTAGAATCAACACTCAGTATACATTGGGGAGATTAATAAAAAGTAGCTAAGGCGTATAGTCTGTGTTGCTCTTCTAAACAAAGAAAATAAGGCAGATCCTGCATCCTGCTCCTAATTAACAAAGGGATATTCTGCTCTGTTTTCTATGCCATGTCTGTGCCAGACACAGCATAGAGAGCAGGAGAACTGAACCTGCTTGCTCTGGCTTCATCTGCCCCCACCCACCCACGCACTCACTCAGCTGAGAGTGGGGAGGAACGCAGTAAGCCCTGCATTTGCCAGCTGAGCATGTAGGTAGGGAAAAAAGCTTTTCCTGCCTATATGTAGGTTGGGCCCATGGAGTGTGTTCACTGCATGGGCAGAGAGAGCCATGTGAGCTGCCTGCTAAAATCAAGCAGACAGAAGGAATGTCAGCCAAGCAGATCTTTAACAGGAACACAGGAGAGAATCTCTAGAAATGTGACCAAGGCGAAGGCAGAGATCATCTGGACTGGATGGCTTAAGTAGGCAGGACTGACGAGCAGGATAGAATCAACAGGTGAGTCACTGTGGAGAGATAGGATTAAGCGGCCAGCCCAGAGAAGGAAGGGCTGAGCCCAGCCCTGACACAAAGGTAACTAAGGGTAGACTAAGTACACCAGTGGTTTTCAACCTCAGTCCTCAAGTACCCCCAGCAGGCCATGTTTTGGGAATCTCTCTTAGATAAAATAGCTGTCTGTCCAAAATACCAAGCCAGTGACTCTGATTTAAAGCAGCTGTGCAAGATAAAGGAAAACCTGCAAACATGGCCTGTTGGGGGTACTTAACCACTTCAATACCAGGCACTTAGACACCTTCCCGCCCAGCCCAATTTTCACCTTTCAGTGCTGTTGCAATTTGAATGACAATTGCGCGATCATGCTACACTGTACCCAAACAAATTTTTTATCATTTTGTTCCCACAAATAGAGCTTTCTTTTGGTGGTATTTGATCACCTCTGCGGTTTTTATATTTTGCGCAACAAATAAAAAAAGACCGAAAATTTCGAAAAAAAACAAGTTTTTCTTTGTTTCTGTTAAATTTTTTTGTAAATAAGTACGCTTTCTCCTTCAATAATGGGCACTGATAGGGCGGCACTGATGGGCACCGATGAGGTGGCACCAATGAGGTGGCACTGATGAGGTGGCACTAACGGGCACTGATGATGGGCACTGATAGGCGGCACTGATGGGCACTGATAGGTGGCACTGATGGGCACTGATAGGTGGCACTGGTATGCGGCACTGATGGGCACTCATAGGTGGCACCGATGGGCACACATAGGCGGCACTGATGGGCACTCGTAGGTGGCATTGACTGGTATATATGGGTGGCACTGATGGGTACTTATGTGTGGCACTGATGTGTGGCACTGATGGGCACTGATAGGTGGGCACTGATGGGCACAGATGGGCACAGATGGGCACTGACAGGTGGCACCTATGGGCAATGACAGTTGGCACAGATGGGCAATGACAGGTGGCACTGAAAAAAGCATTGCTGGGCAGATCTGGGCATTGCTGGGCAGATCATGGATATAATAGTGCCAATCAGTGCCCATTTGTGGGCACTGATTGGCACAGATTGGGCACATGTCGATGGCCATGGGGTACATACCTGGCCATCCACGTTGCCCCTTCCCTGGTGGTCCTAGTGGCATCCCTGGTGGTCCAGTGTGGTGATCTGTGGGGGGGCTGCGCTGATAAACAATCAGCGCAGACCCCCCCTGCCAGGAGAGCCGCCGATCGGCTCTCCTCTACTTGCGTCTGTCAGACGCGAGTGAGGAAGAGCCGATCAACGGCTCTTCCTATTGACAGCGTGATCAGCCGTGATTGGACACGGCTGATCACGTGGTAAAGAGCCTCCGCCGGAGGCTTTTTACCAAGATCAGTGTAGCGGTGTGTCAGACTGACACACCGCTCCACCGATCGCCGCGATGCGCGCCCCCGGGGGCGCGCTGCGGCATGTTATCCTGCTGGACTTCATATGACGTCCAGTCAGGATAACACAACCACTTCCCGGACGTCAATCCGCTATAGGGCGGGCGGGAAGTTGTTAAGGACTGAGGTTGAGGACCACTAAAGTACATGACTAAGTACATAAAAACTGCACCCTGGGGAGTCAATGGGGGCCAGGATCACCTCTGCAATGTTATTGTTTGGCTGCTTGTGAAATGAAAGCCATCTTGTCAGGGTGTTTGATGACTGAATATTAAGTGAACATTAATGAACCCTTGTGCACATGCAAGCCAGGATCTGTGGGTAGACCACATACACCTTGGAATTCAGTGGCAAGTTTGTTAGCAATTAAACCCACCCACAAATCAAAGCTATCATCCATCTAAGCTGGCCTTAGACAGGAAGATGTCTCATTAATGTGTATGTCAGGGCAAAAGAAAAAGGATGTGCTGCAAGTACAGAAAAATACCCGTTGATCTGCCAAAATTCCATAGTTTTCTGTAGTCCATCAGAAGAGAACCGGGCTGGGTAGAAGAGGCACTGTATTTGCAGCTCAGGAAGCTCCAGGAAGTGGGGGGCACAATGGGGTTTTGGTGGATCAACAGATGATATTCTGTATTGTGTTTTCAAATGGACAAAACACGTGGAATGGGCATGTATTGCTGATATGTACTTTATAATGTTTCTTTTTTATTTCAACCCTAGAGTGAAGGTGCTGAATTTGCAGGGGTTGGAACCTGCTGTGATCTTCCCCACCCTCAACCACCTACCAACTAGATTTTGTGGGCACCTAGTAAAAGATCTGATTCTATTTCCTCGTTAAGGCAAACCATTTTTGCCCAATTACACACATTAGATCTACTGATACTTAGCCGCAGTACTAGTCCTTGTTGCTTGTAGCCGAAGGGGCTTATTGTGTACCTGGTACTGTTACAGTAGGCAGTTAACCACTGCACAAGGGCTACATAGGTGATGTGACCAAACACCATCCTGGGAAAAGGAAAATTTGATGATGTAATGAAACACAGCCAATAAGAGGTGCTCTTCATTTCTAAACAGTACTACTATGGAGATAAAATATCGTGCCTGGATTTCATGCAAGCTCTTTCATTTTTTGTTTTTTTTTTCAGTGTCCCTTACTATGCCCTTCTAAAATTCTCCAGATGTCTTAAGAGACATTTTTTATGACAGTTTTGTTTTTTGTGTTTGCATTTTTATAAGATATTTCTTCATCAATTATGTTGGGTTAAAAGTGATTTATCATAGCTTTGGTACAGCAAAAAAAAAAAATTAGATTTTGGTCCAGGATGCTTTCACTCTCGCTAAAGACAATAAAGATTTAGATCTTTTTAGGTCTGTTGGGAGCTTTATTTAGAAGGTATTGATCTGTAAAGTGTTGCAACCATTCTGCCACTTTCTATGATCATTAAGCTGTTAGAGACATTTGTTGTTTCAATTGAGTGTTTGCTGTATTTCATTTTTCTTTGGCACGTAGCTTAGTATCACCGATATATACTAATTGTGGATTTGTATGGCATTTTAGTGCTTTTGTGTTAATATATGTCAGGGATCGCCAATTAAGATGTAATTTTCGCTCGCCTTCGAAAATGGCTTTGAGAATAAAAGGCAGGCTAAAAGGAAACAAAAATCATTGACTCTAATTTAATTTTGACACTTGTCACCTCATGGGGATACTAACATTTTTCAAGATATGTATGTGAATATAATGAGCTTATAGTAAGTAATCATATGAATGTGTATTAGCATACAATCCTTGCTTCAATGTATAGCCTTTTTACATATGTAAATGGGGATCACTCATATTTACTTATTGTATATACAGTACATGCTCCATGTCCTGCATATGTCCATATTTGCTCCTTATAGTTTTATTGTTTGGTAGTCTAACTACTCAGTCTCTTGAAGTATGACTTTTGCTTCTGGCATTGGATCTTCCATAATGCTTCTGTCATCTGTTTCTCTTGATCTAGCCTTAGGTAACTCCATCTCTACTATTCTTGTCCAGCAAGCCCCTGGCCTCCGATCCATATATAGCTCAAATCTCTGCAGATTGGATAGCTTAAGCTGGCTTGGAGCAGAGACTGATATGAAAAGTTTCATGTTTATAGCGAGAGCAGGAAAGAATTTCAGAGCAATTTAAATTAATAATAATAATATTAGCTAGTGTGACTGTCACAAGGACATTAGACTGTAAGCTCCTATTGGGCAAACATTGATGCGAATAATATATTATTATCTGGAGTTAAAAGATAACTATACTTTTTAAAATGTCAGATTGTGCTCCTGATGTAATCTATGGCTCCAAATACACACTCCAGGATGAACAAGCACATAGATGGGCTCTCCATTAGGACACATAGAGAAAAAGCTGCACAACTGTAGTGAAGTATTATCTGCATTTGGTGCAGTTGACTTTGCATGTTGTAAATGTGTGTTTGAAGATATCCTTCAATGCTATAGTGTGCATTGGCTTTGCACTTGTATAAGTATACTTCTCATTGAGGTAATACCATTTTTTTCTTTATTCTTTAAGAGTGATACAATGCATTGGCTAATATGATAGACTGCTTAAAGCAGAACTCCAGTCCCAAAGTTTTTACTTGCCTGCCAAGGTGGAGGGCATGCTTCTTTGAAAACTGTTTCTCTTCACAGTGATCTCTTAAAGCAGATCTTCACTGCATCTGAGCACCACAGATCAAAAACACAATTTAATTTATTTTTAATATTCATAAGCAAACTTCCCCATCCATCCATGTTCCTGTGCTTTCATTTGTTGAGAAATCACTTTGAAAAACACCCCCCTAGCATTTCTGGCCATGGCCATCTTGAGCAAGGGCAAATCATTTATGTAGCATTTACTTCCTGGAATCCTTCTGCCCTTAGGTCAAGCATGCATCCAGGAGAGTATGTATCCTGCCCACTAGCTACACTCAGATCGAGGCTTGGACCTCGCGCCGGCTCCTTGTATGCAGACCGGCCATTGCAGGCCATTACTGTGAATGCTGGACAGACTTAGTGCCGGTCTGATGCACATTTACATGTAAGTGAGAAATTTTTAATTGTTATAATAAAAGGTTTATTTAAAGTGGAGTTCCACCCAAAAGTGGAACTTCCGCTTATCTGATTCCTCAATCCACAATTGGCACCTACAGGTATTTGCACCCACTTCCTGGAATAAACTCCCACGGGAGTCACGCCCCTTCCCTCACCCCCCCCCACTGTCTCCTTGGAAACACACAGGTCCCAGAATATAGAGCAGGGACAACTTAGAAAGCGCAGTGAGACTCGCACATGTGCAGTAGGGAACCGGGAAGTGAAGCCACAACGCTTCACTTCCTGATTCCCTCACAGAGAATGGTGAGAGCCGAGCGATTGATCGGCTTTGGCTGCCGACATCGCTGGACTCCAGGACAGGTAAGTGACCATTTATTAAAATTCAGCAGCTGCAGTATTTGTAGCTGCCATCTTTTAATATTTTTTTTCTAGGTGGACACCCTCTTTAAGGAGTTTGCGCAATGATGGCCATTTTATTGTTTACATGAGTATCACATTGGAGAAATTTGGGGATCCCACTCTGTACCTGACGGAACCGAGACCAAACTGGGTGTTAAGATACACATACAGGCGTTTAAATTTCTGCTTTCTGGTAAGCGGCTTTTTTGGTAGGTGGTGGTACATCACAACACGCAATAGCATTTTGGATGCACAGCACAGTGGATATTATAAGAAGAGCACAATTGATGGACTATTATAAGCACATAAACGTGAAATGTTCATTTGTGTTTATTGGATTTGATGATTAATGCACTTAATTGGATTTGAGGAGTAATGTAATTTACAAATCACTGTTTATTATTTATTGTAAGCATTTGGGGATATGGTTATAAATTACTAGAGTGAGCGCAACTAATAATACACAGTTTTTTTTTAATTTTCTCACCCTAGTGGTGATTTTTAGTTGCAGCACAACTAGATTACACAACTTTGATCATTTAAATTTATTTTGGTTTTGCGCCAATGACACTTTTTTCTAATCAAATAAATGGTACCAATTAGATAGAAACTTACCTGAGAGAAAAACTAAGGCTGCAATTGCTGTCTTCTTACTTTACAAATGTTAGTTGCCTGATTGTCACGCCCACAATCTTGCTTTAAAACTTTGAGTTGTTGACCTAATGATTAATAATAAAAATTGCTGAATTTTCTTTGACTATCTAGGACATAGCAACTCAAGCTTGCATTGGAGGAATAGAAGAGGTTACTTACGTGACCATTCTAACAACACATAATGACCTAACAGAAGAGACTGGTCGCCAGGAGGGAAGGCAGTGGAGATATAAAAGTGGACGTAATTGCTAATATAAGTCTGCTTAAAAACATTGCCTCCTCCTTGTAAAAGAGTTCAGTACAAATACCTTTTTGTAGCTTCAGTGTAGCCACTTGATCGTCAGGGAGCATTCAACAGCAGAGATGAATTCACAGATCTTTGATGTCCCCCTGTTGGTTTTCATTGCCCCCCATTCCCTTCTGTTACTGCTCCTTCCCATCCCCTGACACAGCAGAACCTCTGCTTCACATGACCGCATCAAAGTTGAATGATGAAATAGGTAATTACACAAATCTCTTTTACAAATGGTATGCAGCATAGGTATGAGGAGGGGGATGCAACGTTTTTAAGCAGATTTATTTTAGCCTTTACTTCCACTTAAATGTTACACAATCCTTAAACAATTACATATGCAATGGTTGTTGTGCTCCCTCAAGTACATTAACTTTGTGTCATTCCTTTGGTGTCTGGTGTTCAATGGTAAAGACAACCTGACGACTCTTGCCAGTTCCCTGACTGTCAATGCTTTGAGTCGCTGACCCAGAACAAGTTGGCAGAAAAGGACTTTATTCTGATTTTCATGATATACATACTTGTGCCAGGTCAGTGGCTCAGCAAATGTTCACAGCAAGAGGGCCATTATAACAGCCAGACAACTAGTATTTTTAGAAAAAAGTCAGTAATGGAATTGGGGGAGGACTGGGGTTTTGGGGGTCAGCACTGGTCTCCTGGGCCAGTACTAACAAGATATGTAGTGCTGATAGCCCAACGTTGAGATACTGCGCTGTGCATACATCATTCGGGAAAGAACAGTCAGTGAAACATGTTGAATATTATATAGATACAGGCTCCCTATTCAGACCTACTGTTGGCAGAGGGAAATCTTTGAGCAGTGCCTTTTTTTGCGGCTCTGAGATGTCATGTGATTGAACGCTAAGAGAGATGTAAACAAAAGCTGATTCTGGAAGATGTGAAGTTGTGTCAATAAATTACTGTATTGTCCTTAGTAACATCCATCTTTCAACATCTACTTAGTGCACAGTGGGGTTGATTTTATTAAAGGTGAATAGGCTGTTCACTTTAAAAGGAAAATTGCACTTTGCTAATTAATTTTTCCCCAGAGCTTAGTGAATGTGGTGAAATTTCACTTTGCAAAGAATACGCAGTGACATGGAAAGAAAATAAAAACAGCATTTTATGCTTGCACATGATTGAATGATGGAAGTCAACAGAGCTTCACCTCATTCACTAAGCCCTGGAGATAATTCCCTTGCAAAGTGAACTGTCCATTTGCCTTTACTAAATCAACAACCCCTTTTTGTAGTCCCTAATGTGAAAAGGCTAGTTGGCTGTGTTTGCCCCCAGGCTTTTGCTTAGTGACATCTCCCATATTTTTTTTAGCAGGTTTATTTATAGGGGAAAAAACAAACTTTATTTTCAGTAACTGTTAGCCGAGCTGGAGTTAATATGAGCGTAGCCTGTGGAGAAGAAGTTACGGATGATCTCAGCTGGATGACTGCAGCCTGTCAGAAACATCCTGTACTATATGCTGAAAACAGGAGCAGGAGACAGAACATGTATCTGTGCTGTGACTGACAGGCTGCATAGTGCTGGTAATGTCAGAGCTGTTTACTGCTCTCATGAGCTACATAGGACAATCTTCTGCATTATCTGCTTTGCACAGTCTGGTTGTGTAAAAAAACAGGAAAGTTCTTTTTCTGTCCAAGGTGTCAGCAGGGTTGTCAGATTCCACAACAGTATGTGGCCACTGATTACAGAAATATTCCAGGCCTTAATGACAGCTTATACTGCCAGCTATTGTTGTTTTATGAAAATATGTAATTTTCCTTTTGGGGGTTGGAGTGGATACCTGGTTTTTACAGGTACTTCCTGTCCCACTTCCTTCTTCCATCTGCCTAGGCGACTTCTCTCTCCCTAGGTGGCCCCCCCTTCTCTGTAATCTTCTGGGACATGTCCCAGAAGATCGCCTGGCCACTATGAGAGCACAGCGCGACTCGCGCATGCGCAGTGTGCGTCTGGCCGTGAAGCCGCAAGCTGTGATGGCCGGGTGCCCACAGTTGCTATGGTGGCGCCATGGAGAGGAGGGGGAGATAAGCAAGGCCTTGGGCAGCCGCATTGCTGGACCATGGGACAGGTGAGTGTCTGTTTATTAAAAGTCAGAAGCTACACTTTTTGTAGCTGCTGACTTTTAATAAACTGAAAAACAAGTGGAACTCCGCTTTAAGCTGTAGAAACCTCATAGCTTTAAAGCAGAACCAAAGTATGCAATACTGACCTCAGTCTGATGCTCGTGAGGTCCCTAGCCAGCACTCGCATCTTCCCCTAGGGTTCTTCCAGGCAAGTGGTCCAGGCCCTGAGGCAGGGAAGCAAGTCCAAATCATGATGTTCCCTCCACCATACTTCACCATTGGGATGATGTTTTGGTAAGCTGTGTCCTTTTTGTGCCATTCATAGAGTATTTTTCCCAAACAATTAAACTTTTTGTTTTATCAGTCCACAAAACATTTTCCCAGTAGCATTGCAGTTTGCCAAGGTGCTCTTTGGCAAACTTCAGGTGTGCAGCAATGTTTTTTTGAGAGCAGCGGCTCCCTCCGTGGAGTTCTGTCATGGAGAACCTGCCTATTCGAAGACTTACATATAGTAGACTCGTGAACAGAGATGTTTGCCAGTTCCAGTGATGTCTTCAAGCCTTTAGCTGTACTTGTGGGTTCTTCTTTATCTCATTTGAGGATTTTGCATTGTGCCTTGGATGTCAATGGCTGGGCATAAAATCTTGAAAGAGATCGAGCATCATGGGGCCGGGTTGGTCTTCCTACAGGAGACACACCTGTCCCATGAAACTAATGTGAGGTTGTATTCCCATCAGCTCCCAACTTGGTACTATGGTGACTCAATGACAAATAAGGCAAAAGGGGTTGCAATTGGAATAGGTAGGGGAGTTCGGTTCTCCTTGGAGGACAGATTAACTGACTCAGAGGGAAGATTTCTCTTCTTAAGGGGGAAGCTGTTGGGAATGGAATGCACATTGGCTAATATTTATTGCCCTAATAAAGGTTCAACCGTATATTTGGGGGGAGCCTTGGAAAAATTATCGTAATTTAAAAAAGGGAAAGTGTTCATGGCGGGGGACCTGAATTTTTGTGTGGACCCAAAACAAGATAGTACGTCACGTGTACAGGGGACGAGGAACGTCCAAATGAAGGCGATAGTAGATATATGGAGAATACAACATCCTAGGACACAAGATTATAGGTTCTACTCCCCTGTATACGGGACATACACTAGGATCGATTATTGGCTAATAGAACATAGAATGCTAGACTTGGAAGTATCAACAAATATAGAAATAACTACACTATCTGCCCATGCGCCAATGACCATGAAAATAAAGATACCAAAAACTCAGATACAAGCGTATTTATGGAGGCTAAATGAAGATCTTCCAGATCAGTAATGGCGAACCTTGGCATCCCAGATGTTTTGGAACTACATCTCCCATGATGCTCATGCACTCTGCAGTGTAGTTGAGCATCATGGGAAATGTAGTTCCAAAACATCTGGGGTTCCAAGGTTCACCATCACTGTTCTAGATAAACAAGGGGAGGAGATAAAAAAAGAATTGGAGCAATATTTTAGCTTAAATGGAACCAGTGAGATTGCGGACGATACCCTGTGGGAGGCTCATAAGGCCTACATAAAGGGGAATTCTGATCTCAATGGGAACTAGGAGAAAGAAGGAAAGAATAAAAAAGAGCGCAAAATAGATAGAAGAAATATACCTATTGGAGCAAAGACACAAAAAAGGGAGAGGGCAAGATCAGGAACTGTCACAAGAACTAGTAATAAAAAGAGATGGATTAAAAGAACTATTAGAACAGGAAATAAGGAAACCCTTCAATAAAATCCCAAAGGAAAGATCAATGGGGGAAAAAAATAGTAAGTGTCTAGCAAGGATGTTAGGAAAAGAAAAATCAATGAATTTCATAGAAAAAAATACAAAATAAATGGTGGTATTGGATGGATGGTATTCCGAGACTTCTATGAACAACTATACTCAGTAAACCAGAAAGGACAACAGGATGAGAGGAAAAAAGAAAGAATATCTTTAAAAAAAGCTAGGATCCCGCGGATAACAGAGGAAAGAGCAATATCCTTAGAAATACCAATAATGGTAGAGGAGATTCATCGGGCGTTAAAAGAATCAGCACCAGGAAAAAGTCCAGGGCCAGATGGGTACACGACATTATACTGAAAAAAGTTTAAAGAAATGCTGACCCCAAAACTGTGCATATATGAATGGATTGGGAAGGAGGTACGAGATGAATAAAGAGGCCCTATTGGCATCAATTACCATTATAGCAAAAGAAGGCAAAGATAGTACTAATTGTTCAAACTATAGACCTATATCATTGTTAAACGTGGACACAAAATTGTTAGCAAAAATAGCAACAAGGATGAAAGATTTAATGACTAATCTGGTCCACCCCGATCAAGTGGGCTTTCTACTAGGGAGAGAGGGGAGAGACAACAGGGTAAGAACACTTCTGTTACTTTAAAAAATAAAAGAAGGGAGAGTCCCCAGTCTACTCCTGTCGATAGATGCCGAAAAGGCATTCGACAGGGTAGACTGGGGATTCATGATGAGCACCCTAGAGAGCATGGGGCTAGGCCCAAGGATGATAAAGTGAATACAAGCATTATATAAAGGTCCTACAGCCATGGTGAAAGTAAATGGAACATTGTCATCCCCCTTTAGAATTAATAACGGGACGAGACAGGGATGTCCCCTGTCCCTGCTCCTGTTTGTGCTGGCGATGGAACCTTTCCTGGCAACAGTGCGGGGAGATGCAGACATAGGGGGCTTCAAAGTCGGAGAAGAGGAGCATAAATTAGCTGCATTTGCACATGATATATTATTCTATATATCAAACCCCCGAATTACAATGCCCAATCTTATGAAAGCACTAAAGGAATACGGACATCTATTTAATTTTAAGATCAACCCGAGTAAATCCAAAATATTAAATATAAATCTGAAATTGAAAGAGGAACAGAATTTACAGCAAGAGTTTCCATTTACTTGGAGGAGGACAGAAATAAAATATCTTGGGATTAAATTAACAGCATCGCCAGAGGAAATATATCAAGCAAACTATATCCCATTATTAGAGGAGATAAAAATAGAAACAAAAAGGATAGCAGCACGCCCCCTATCATGGATGGGCCGGATTAACGCCCTAAAGATGATAATACTTCCGAAGATCATGTACAAGCTTCAGATGCTCCCCATATATATACCCCCAGCATATTACTTATTGTGCCATATTAATCACTAAATTAATAAGGCACAATAAGAATCCTAGAATTTCTCTGGCAATTCTGAAGAAAGTAAAAAGCCAAGGGGGATTAAATGTACCTTACTTTCAAAAATATTACGAGGCGGTTTTGTTAATAGGCGTGGTGGAATGGGCTAAATCAAACAATGAGAAAAGGTGGGTTAACCTCCCTGGCGGTATGATAATTTCGGATTTTAGGTGCTGAAAGCGGTACAATTATTTTGCATGGAAATTTGGCGTTTTATATTGTAGGTCTGTAAATCTTAACAATAACACACTTAAATCTGTCCAAACCAGAGTCTAGTAGATATCCCGGGTATGATAAAGTTTGAAACACAAAAACATAAATTATAATATAATAAATAAAAATAAATAATTAAAAGAAATTAAAAAAAATAGTAATAAAATAAATTTCCCCACAATTCACTATCGCTCAATTCTGCAAGTGTTCTAATTTACTATCGCTGTTTTCTAGCTGGTCTAAAGCCACTTTTGACGTAAAGGGACACTTTTTGGTTGCTATGGACAATCTCCAGTTTCCAGGCAGAAAGAACAGTGTATATCATGTAAAACTGCATGCAGGGCATGGGCCAGAGCACTGGGGACAAAAGGGATGTGAAATCATTTCATACAGTACTGTAATCTGTAAGATTACAGTACTGTATGTGTTATGATTTTGACATTTTTTGGAATTTGCCGCCAGGCTCCGCCCCCGTGCGTCGCGCCGCTCGCAGGGAACGGAGCCTGGCACGGAGAGGCTTCGGAGGAGGACGGAGTCCTCGGACACTGCGGGTGACATCGCAGGATCCCGGGGACAAGGTAAGTAACGCCGCCCCAGGATCCTGCAATGCGATCCCGAGTGTGGCTCGGGGTTACCGCTAATGGTACTGAATTTTAACCCCGAGCCACACTCGGGAAAACCGCCAGGGAGGTTAATATAGAACACATAATGGCTAATACACATTTAGGGAGGGATATATGGATCCCACCACATAATAGGACATTGGGAGAAAATACACAAACATTGACACGGATGATATTAAAAATTTGGGATGCACTACACAAGAAAAATAAATGAAAATATAATTCACCATTGATGGCACTAAAGGAAAATAATTTATTTGCACCGGGGAAAAGCTCGATAGGGGGGAACTGGATTAAAAAAGAAAACGCACATCTATGTGATATAATACAAGGGGGAAAAATTTGCACTTTACAAGAATTAAAAATAAAAAAAGATATACTGGAGATTAATGAATGGAGGTATTTTCAGCTCAAACTAAATAAATAAATAATGGGATGGTGGAAATGAATTATAAGTGCGTAACCTGATGGTATAGAACCCCAGAAATACCAGGGAAATATCAAATAGGACAAACAACGGAGTGTTGGCGGGGCTGTAAATGAATATAGAAACTCAATGATTGTACATATGATGAACGCTGCAAAAAGCTTCATACCGAGAAAATGGTAGGAAGTAGAGAGTCCAAAAATCAGAGAGTGGTTTGATAAAATAGAAGAGATATATACATGGAATTTCTAAGACAGAACCATGAGGATACTAGAGAAAGATTCATTAAGCGATGGGAAAAGTGGAAAAAGTTTAAATTAACAAAGAAATACAGTGAGATTAAGATTATCTAGAGAAGAGGACAAAGAAAGGTTTTTTTTAGAATGGGTGGGGGGTAGGGAGGGTAAGGGTAGATAAAGGTTTGGAAATGTATATCCCTACTGAGTAGAGAAAATGTTTTACTTTTTTGTGTATAATACATTTTGATAAAATAAAGAATAAAAAAAAAAACCTGAGGGATTAATATTACTTTAAGTAAGGAAAAGAATGGAATAAGAAAGGGTTAGATAAAAAAGATAGACTACACCTTCCCCTTGTATTGCTAACATTTATGTGCATCCCTGTGCTTGTTTTCTCTTTGTCTCCATCTATCTTCCAGTCTCTAGCTGCTTTTCAGCTGACGTTCCTTTACTCTCTGTATCTTATTTGCATCTCTGTATCTCTGGATCTGTTTCCAGAACGTAAAGCTTTTCTCAGCTGGGTTTCCACATCACCCCGGGGTGCAGAAAATCAAGTAATAGGAAAACAAATGGGAGAAAAAGATTATTACCATAATATCATTGTAATTTGTCTTAACTACTGGTAAACCTTGCGTGTCCTTGAAGCTTTATATGGCATCTGTAAGAGTAACAGATCTCTATGGGGAAACAAAATGCCACATTGCAGAAGATCCGTGTTGGCAATTTAAATGTTGAGCCTGTTCTGTTATGCAGAAAATGGTTGTGTTGGATAGATTTAATGTCCCAGTTGTATTCCTCTCCATTAACGAGTATGATTCACATCTTAGACACTTATGTGCTATCGGACTAGTTGGGCTAATCATTGCTAGTGACATTGGCCAAATGACCGATGCATCATGTACATCCTCAAACAGAGCTCCCGTGTCAACTGCTGCTGGCTGACATTTTGTCTGCAAATACCAGGCCAATTATCCTTATTATAGCTAGGCCACACTTGTAACATCAATGAGGCAAGAGGGAATGTAGTAGCATAATAGCTATTTTTTAAGTAATAACTGCTTTTTCTAAATACACAACTTGTGGAAAGGTGTTACATTTTATAATTTGTAGATGCTTACTTCTAGATGAAAAATAATTAATTGCAGCCTTTTATATTTATATAATCAACACACTCTTTAGCTATAGTCAATACTAACAATCCTAACTTATTATAGAGAGAAAAAATTAACAGAGTTAAAAGCTTAGCAGGGGCACTGTGGATCAGTAATCAGCACTGTTATTGCACTGTGGCTCAGTGGTCAAGTTTGTTGCATTGATGTTCAGTGGGCCTCTTGGGTTCTATATCAACAGAGTGGGAGAGAGACTCAGTAAAGGGTATTGATATGCAGTGGATAACATTGTTGCATCACTGTAGTTCAGTACTCAACACTGTTGCATTGTAAATTTTTAGGTCCATTTGGGTGTATGTTCTATCGAATTTGGTCCTGAAGCTTGTGTAGGTGTTTTTTTGCAACCATTAGAAGAACAAGAATGCTTCATGGTTTTACCTGAATGGGTCTGCATATGCCGTAAAGCACTTTTGAATACCTCTGCACCACATAAATTTAAAAAATGATGTGTCAGATAATGATTTGAATACTAAACTGAAAAGGGATTTCTAATGCAAAGATAGTGACAATGAAGGTTGAATTTGATAAAATTTTTGTCACATGGATACTATAATCGTTGGAGCTAAGATTTAAAAAATAAATAAATAAAAGGCAATTAGGAAACAGAATTAAAGTATTAAAATAAGAATAAAGGAAAATTATAATGAGAGAAATAAAAGGGGCTTCATTTCTGATCAGGTGCCCCCCCCATCCTTGTGTCCGGCCCCTTGCAGGATGCTGGATGCATAAATTCCAATGGGGGCGGGGATGTTTTTTTGAAACACCCGATTAGAGCCAGAGGCTCTAATAGGCTTCAAAATAGGTTGGGCTCGGAGTGCAGAGAATGCAAACTGAGACCACCCAGGTGTGTTACAATAGTGAATGAATATTCGCTATTGAAACACTGATCCTCCTCCCTGCCAATCAGGAAGTGGGTCTTGAGACCCGTCACCCAATTGGCTGAAAGGACAGGCGATCCTATAGGAGGAGGAGAGGCACGGTGGAAGCGAGGAGGAGGAGAGGACACAGGAGCCGCTGCCCGATGCCCGCCAGCTAGATGGGGTAAGTTCCTGACCGGCAGACAGCGAGCAGGCAGGGGGGGTTGAGGTGGAGGGGGGGTGGTTGTTTGCCCCCCCAAAAAAAACACCAGCCGCCACTGTTGTTGATCTGTTTCAGTAAATGCTTTTGGGCTATTGTCTCTGGCTTCAATACTTTCTGAGGCTCTGATCCACAATAGGGATAAAACTTTTTCGCGGAAGGGAGTTTAACAAGACTCGTGGCCACTCAATAAAATTAGAAGAAAAGAGATTTTTTACTGTAAAAGCGGCAAGGATGTGCAATTCCCTTCCACAGGCTGTGGTCTCAGCGGGGGGCATCGATAGTTTCAAGAAACTATTAGATAAGCACCTGAACGACTGCAATATACAGGGATATACAAGGTAATACTGACATATAATCACACACATAGGTTGGACTTGATAGACTTTTTTTTACTATGTGACTATGTAACTATGATCCACAATATGCATGCAGATCAGGAAAGCCAGATTATAAATAGAGTATCTAATCTGTAAATGTATGTAGGTGACTTAACAAATACTAATGCTAATGGATTAGCATGACAGCCAGGGAACTGGTATTATCAAGAGAGGAGATAATCTTTGACAGCCCCCATACATAGTACAGCTTTCCGTTGTGTTTTTTTAGAGCAGGAGTCATACAACTATGGCCCAATGCAAGATTTTGCCCGGCCCACAACTAGGGTCAGTGCCCTTTCACACAGGTCTTCAGTTCAGCCTATAGTCTCTGTTTCTCCCCAACATCCACAACCCTCTTCCACGGTCTTCAGGGTAGGTTCCCCCAGCTGTGCTGTCATTGTACCGTCGTTGGTTGCTATGGCCACCGGTGCCCTAATAACATGCTTGCCCCAGCGTTCACAGGAGGACAACATTTCCAGATCTGCTCTGCCTGTGCTTGCTGCTACAGCCAAGCTCCAGGGCTTTACAGGCTCTCAGCCATGCTGAAAGTGCTGAAAGTGTGCCAGGTAAGGGTGGAATGTAAGGGGGTACTTTGATGGGGACTCTAATGTAAGGAGGTCTCTGATGGTGATCCTAATGTAAGGAGGGACTCTGATGTAAGGTAGGCACTCCTGATGGAGGCTCTGATATAAGGAGGAATCTAATGTAAGGGGGAACTCTGATGGGCTCAAATGTAAAATGTTATTCTTTTATTTTACTGAAGTTCTTTTTCTGTTGTTCTGAATCATATCATGATGAATACAAAAAAGCTTCAAGTAAAATGTATTCATTTATTTAGATTCTATTAATTCATTTAAAAATACGATTTTTTCTTCTGCTTGCAAATATTTGTAAAATATAAATGTATCGCTCACACTGAAACATTTTGAGACCCCTGGTTTAATAGGCTGTTGTAAATTTGCAAGAAAGTTGTTTAGGCATGTCTAATATATGCGGGATGCAAAAATATAGCAAAAATGTTGTACACATTTTTCCTTAGCAGTGGATATAAAAAAAATTACAAGAATATGCCACTAACAAGTGACAACAATTTTGATAATACTGAGTTTGATTTTCAGTTTGGTCAAGGTCAATTTTTTTACTGATGCATTAACAGCCAAGGCAATACTATGAGCAATCAGTTCTGCTGAATAAAAAAATACTGGAGAAATACAGTATCCTTCTAATAACATTCATCCATTATGAACAATGGCCTTTTATGTATTTGTTCTTTTTATATGTGGTACTGTCCATTTATTTTAATGAGATATATATTTTTTTTATGTGGGTAATATGAGAAACATAGGAAGAAAGTAGCTTGGGTCCCCTGTTCCTCATCATCTTTGCTTAGTGACACAGGCCTACCTCTTTTTGCTCTAGAGTTAACAAATGAGGCCTTAGTATTTGGCTTGGTGTGTGTGATAGCTAGTTTTATAGCCCCAGCTTGTACTATCTTCTCTGTACTATATCTGTAGCAACGCAATGGGAGAACTTTACTAAAAATGTAGTGTACAAAATCTGGTGGTGCAGCTCTGCAGAAACCAATCTATTCAGAACTGCTGTATGCCCAGGCCACATATCAGGAATAGGGAGATCTTTGCTGAATCGGAACCAAGCAAGGGCCTGGATCCTCTCTGTGCTGTTCCTTGTGGATCCCTTGGCCTACTCCGCCCACCGCTCCCCTCCTTAACGTTATGGCTTGCCAGTCATTTTTAAGAAGTCATCTTTATATATATTTTTTAGTTTTCAGTCCCTATTTGCATAAAATTGGGATGACGTATCCTTAATCAGTTTTTGTTACCATTACCGTGTGGAGTGATACCTGTCAAACCAATGGGCCTTTATCCGCCTGTGGCACACCTTCGGTGTACATGAACATTCTTTAATAACCAATACAGTATATCTTCAAAACCCCTGAAGAAGGAACTGTATAAGCAAAATTCCGAAACATGTTGGGTATGCTGATTGTCATGCTTGATTGCGCTCTTTTACTACAGAGTCCTTTCTACCATGCTTCAGAAGAATGACTGTATCAATGTTATGAATTGTTCCAATTATTGCTTTTAATCATGTTATTAATGTATTGTGAATAAAATGTGTTATTTTTCTAGTACTTTCTTACTCACTTTACATTTAACAACCCTCGCCAGTACAACAATCTCGCGGGGTGCTTTCCTTCCTATTTTCCCTGCATAGAAACCAATCAGCTTCCGGGTTTAATTGTCAAAACCTAATTGAACAAGCTGAAGTTAGAAGCGGATAGGCTACTATGCACAGCTGCACTAGATTTTGCACTCACCAGTTTTAGTAAATCAGCCCTAATGGAGATTTACTAAAGATGTAGCATGCAAAATCTGGTGCAGCTCTGCATAGAAACCATTCAGCTAAGGTTTTATTGTCAAAGCCTAATTGAACAAGTTGAAATTAGAAGGATTGGCTACCATGCATAGCTGCACCAGATTTTGAGTGCTCCAGTTTTAGTAAATCTCCCTTGATTTGGTAAGCAGAAGCATACATTTGTTGATTTTGGGGTTAAAATTATACTAATTGTAGAAACACTGCTAAAAAACACACACACACACACTTACATAGCAACATCTACATTATAATCAATGTCAATGTATTAAAAGTAATTCATGTGGGTGCCTATAAATTGTTTAATCTCATGGATGTGCTGTAAATGAAAGGTAGTCTATAGTGAGAGAAGTATGGGTATTCTCTTTGCTGACCCCCTTCTGAAATGCTAGTGACTTGACTCTCAAGCTGATCCTGAACCTTCAATGCCTTCTTGTTCACTGACCAAGAAACAAGCATTTGTAAGATCTGCATTAAAGATGAGCTCAGGTGTGTTCAGATCCTAATCTGAATTTACTTGAGCAAGCCCAACAGGAAGCTTTCACAGTACTAAGACAATCATAAGTGTCCAAGGCATTCCCCGGCCTCCAGCGGCACATATACATGCCTATAGGAAATGCTCCAGCTGCAGATGATTGGCCCAGTACAAGTTGTAGCTTTGTGGGTTCAGGCTAGAATCCAAATTCTCATGAGCTAATCTGCATACATGTTCCAGGTCAGAAACTCAGAATGTATTCAAGTCATTGGATAATTATGACAGGCAGGCAAAGATTTTCAAAAGGAGAGGTTGGTGGTGGCAGCCTCCATATACTGTATCTTTAAGTACAGTTGACATTTTTTTAAGGACATGTAATAGCTAGGCTCATATGTTCTGATGTTCTGGTTAATAGGTCCCATGCCTTTAAATGTAGTTCTAATGAGATAAAGAAGAGAGAGCTGTACATCATTAGAACAGTGTATTATGAAGCAATCAGTCAATTAAACAAAGATCTTAACTGATCTAGGTAGAACTTGCTATACTTCTCATCACACTAAGGCCACTTCATAGGTCAATATGACAATTGGATCTTGGCATTATAGATTTTTTTCTCCCAGAATCCCCCTGGCTCAGATAACTCACTGGTTTTCAATAGCTCTTTAGAAGACATGTTATGCTGCCTAAAGTTTTAACTGTATTGATTGCAGATTGTAAGAAAAAAAATGATGTAGCTGTGTCATTTCAAGGTTTCCTCTTTAACCATTCACCATTGCATGAGCCATCAAAATAAAGGTCAAGGTTGTTCCTCCCCATCTATCAGTGAACTACCTTTATGAGCTTCATTAACTTGCCTCATTAACTGACTCAGATTCTTCACACAATGTGAAGCCCATTTAGAGCGACTTTAGCACGCACACTAATTTATGACAGCGGTAGAATCCAGCAGAGCCTGTGCATGATTTGCGACAAGCAGCCTATCTGTATGGCGGACAGAGCAGTGCTCTATTACAGCTCTTTGATGGAGTTCAGATGTTAATACAAAGCCCCTGGACTTTGCAAAACATGAACCGCTGACAGGGAGAGAAAAATAAATAAATAAATGTGTATATATAAAGCAATGAATACAGATTTTTCCTATCTTCGCTCATGCTGCAAATTGCAATACAAAAAAATATGATATGATGATGATGATAAACATTTGGCACAATGTTTTCATTTATTGAGGGCACCGTCTTGTTGTTTTTTCCGGGCACTGAACAGCATCTCTTCTGTTGACCGTTTTCTGTAATAATCGTTTGTGATGGTTGGGCAATAGAAAAGAAAAGTGTAACAGATCTGAAACCGTGACTCAGGTTTTAATAACTACATTACTGCTTTGGAGATTAGTTATAGCATTAGAATGAGTTTCTTCTTGTTAAGAGGACATTTCATGCAGCATCATTAGTAAAGACTTTATAGGATCAGTACTCATTACCTGCATGTAATAACCTGCATGTGCTAGGGAGAAAAAGCAGCTCAGAAAGAAATGACGTAAGTCCGCTGTCTTTAGTAATAAACTCTTATCAGCAACGTAACAGAAAAAACAGCAACAAGTAGTAGCTTATAGACACAATTTGCTTAGTAAAGAAATCAGCCACATAAAGTGTTCCTTAGGCTCCATGCACACTGGGCTTTAAAAAAAATGGCAGTTGCCTTGGTAGAAAAAAAAAAAACACTCAGAACGTTTTTGTACACAGTTTAGGCGAGTTTAGGAGTGTTTAGCATTTTTTCTGTCCGCTCCAATCAGAAACGCAAACCAGAAGGGCTTTTTTTCCTTTCCTCTAAACACTGAGCTTAATATATGCCTCTAATCATCCTAATGTGCATGAACACAGGGGTTGATTTACTAAAGGCAGATAGACTGTGCACTTTGCAGAGGGCAGTTGCCCTCTGCAAGTGCAATTGCTCCAGAGCTTAGTAAATGAGGTAAGGCTTGACATTGCAAAGAGTACCCAATCCTGTGCAAGGGAAATAAAAAAAACAGCATTTTTGCTTGCACATGATTGGATGATGGAAGTCAGCAGAGCTTCTGCTCATTTACTAAGCTCTGGAGCAACTGCTCTTGCAGAGGGCAACTGCAGTCTTTTTCCCTTTAGTAAATCAACCCCATAGGATAACATTAGCTGCTTTTACAGGTAAAATAGGGGTTAGAACCACTGGCATTAGGCAAACTGTCCTTTCAAGAGCTGCCTTTTTTTTGCAGCACCTCACTGCATCCTTTAAAAAAAAAAACAACAACCGTGCATCCAAAACACTGCACACACGCACCCCAGATGCACCACAACCCCTGCTGTATTCCCATAAACCCTGTGTTGTGGAAGGATAAGCAGCCTATAACTGTAGGTTTTCCCCCAGCAGCTATGCCTTTGGTGTCCTGACTACAATGAAATAAGTAATAACAAAAATACAACTGCCTGCTGAGTGCCTGAGAGGAGAAAGATTATGCTTTCAAAGCAGATTACCAGGCATACCAGGCCTCTACTGTGTGCACCACTGTATCAATACCAAAAATTAAGACAAAAATACAAATACATAAAAAAAAAAAAAAATAGCATGAGTAAAAAAAAAAAAAAAAAAAAACTGTTGCTGGGAATCCACCACACTGGCGCAACCCAGGCCAAGAAATTTCCACTAGGTTAGATAAGGGGTTTGCAATGCACTAATCTTGGCTAAAGTGGGGCTTAGACCACTAGACTGAGGCAGTTATAGGGGTTGATTTACTAAAACTGGAGAGTGCAAAATTTGGTGCAGCTCTGCATAGAAAGCAATCAGCTTCCAGTTTTTTTTTTTTTGTCAAAGCTTAATTGAACAAGCTGAAGTTAGAAGCTGATTGGCTACCATGCAGAGCTGCATCAGATTTTGCACCCTCCAGTTTTAGCAAATTAACCACATGGTGTAGCTTTTTTTACTCTAGATGGGCTCTCTCAGACAGCACACTGGCGACAGGAGAAGCTAGAAGTTCAGAAGCTCCAGCACACACTCTCAGGCAATGGACAAGCCTGGACACAAAATAGTCCTCACTTTTGCAAGTGTTCACATCAACCCTGGACCTGATTTAGCCAGCAACTGCGTGGTTTAGGAACTGTCTGTGAGTTCTGCCTGCAGATGGGCCTGGTCACTGTGATAATCAAACACAGCTGGACTCAAATGAAGGTGTAGAACCATCTCAAGGATGATCAGAAGAAATAGACAGCACCTGAGTTAAATATATGAGTGTCACAGCAAAGGGTCTGAATACTTAGGACCATGTGATATTTCAGTTTTTCTTTTTTAATAAATCTGCAAAAATGTCAACAATTCTGTGTTTTTCTGTCAATATGGGTTGCTGTGTGTAAATTAATGAGGAAAAAAATGAACTTAAATGATTTTAGCAAATGGCTGCAATATAACAAAGAATGAAAAATATAAGGGGGTCTGAATACTTTCCGTTCCCACTGTATACAGAGAGCAATGATGGACTTGGAAATAAATGGTTCTTCAGAGAAACACTGAAGTAGAGGTTTTGTATATTGATGAGGTGCCTGTGAGTTATTCATGGTGTAGCGCCCTCCTAGCTTACAGAGCATAGGGAGGAAGATTCAAATGATCGGTTGTATAGTTATCATGCACTGACCAATCCCTGGAAGGGGGTATCAAAAAGGTGGCTGGGGAGGTGATAAATGTGCAGGAAGCCTGAGCAGATTGTTCTTTTCTCATCAGACAAGGTTCCAGTCTCCTGGGGGGGGGGGGACTGTTGCCCCTGGGTAATAGCCTGGGAGACAAGAGATTGCTGCTTGGGCCTCTGCAGTTGGGCTGAGGGTCTGAAATACATTGCCACAGAAATACCCTTGCGAAAGGGCACTGTCTTTGAGTCTTGGACTGAAAGAAGGATCCTTATTTCTTTCACAGAGGTTTTGCCTGAGGATGCTGGGTGGCTGACAGCCCCTGGAACACTGCAAGTAAAGACTTTACTGGGACTGATAGTTGGGTAAGAGCCAGAGGGGAATCAGTTGCCAGAGGTTGCTTTATGGACTGCTGTTGTAAGGTGCTCGACATCCTAGTCATGCCTTCTACCCTAAGAAAAGCTGCTCTTGAGAAGATTGGAGGGAAGTTTGTCCTTCTACTGTGATTACTGATCATTTTGGAGTATAGTGTGACCCTAAACCCTTCTCCTGTTAAAGTTCTTCAGCAATAAACCCTAAAAAGACATCCCCTTACCCTGAGATCAGCAACTCGTCAATCGCCGTCCACCTTTCGAAAGCCTGCAGGTGACAGGTAGACCGCGAACAGGTTCCTGCATTGCCGAACCCTGCCTTCTCGTTCAAAATGTTTTATTTTAAAATATTAAATAATAACAAATACAATATATATCTGACAATTTTTAGAATATTATTCTATATTACAGAAAATACAGGTATATATATTACTCTATGTTTATGACTGGTAGAGAATGATCCATTTTGAGAGAGTCCTTTACTTTCAAGGTGTTATAATAAACTTTCCATGTAATAATAAAATATTAGATTGTCATATGTAGATGTATTGTTTTCCAGTTGAAAAGTTGAAAGTCTCAATAAGTTGGAGTTAACATGGACCTATTTAATTTAATGTTTTGTATCTATAATATAAACCATAACAGCGATTATGTAAAATTACCTGTTGGTAACAAATATTATGTGTAAAAGATTGAATTGAGAAAGAAAATAGTTCTTGAAAGAATAAGAGGAAAGAAGATAATAAGAAGAAATAAGAGTATGAGTGTAGGGAAGACATCAGGGTTCTGGAGGCAAACATTATGTATAGACTGCGATAAGAAAAATGCGTGAGAGGGTGTCAATTACCATGACGAGAGTACTCAATTGTCAAAGTTATCTGGTATGCAATGTTTGATCCATGGTTTCCATAAATTGTCAAACTTCTTCAAATTATCTTTATCTAAAGCGTCCATCTTAGCAAGTATAAATGATTGATTCATTCTAAGCTTGGTTTCTGTAATGTTCAATATAGGTGTTTTCCATACGTTAGTTATTGTCTGCTTTGCGGCTGTCAAGAATATAAGGAATAGTTTAAATTGTTTATGTGTGAGAAAGTCCGGTTTAAAATTTAGGAGAGCTGTTATTGGGTCTGGTATAATAGAACAATCAAATATTTTTGAGGCTATTAGAAAGAATTTTTCCCAAAATGTATGTACATGTGGACAATTTCACCAGATGTGTACCTTGTTCAAAACAGCCATGAAAACAGAGGCCTGAGTTGTCTTTGCAAATTTAGCTATTCTAGCAGGAACCAAGTACCACTGTGTAAGTACCTTATATGGTGTTTCAATGCCATTATGTTTGTTGAAGAAGACCTAGTATTAGACCATATATTAGACCATACCGGAAGATCAATATTGCGTTCAAGATCTTTTTCTCATTTAGCAACATATGTTGGTATATTAGTATCTGATTTAGTGATCAGTTGAGAATAGATTATGGAAATGCGACTCTTAGCATGTGAGTCCTTTAGACAAATTCGTTCAAATTGGGAGAGGGTGTTTATAGTATCATTAGTATTGAGGAGAGGTGCATAAAAATTTTTGATTTGAAGGTAACGGAATATTTCGGATTGGGGGAGCCCAAAGGATTCGCATAGTTCTGGGAAAGGATGTATTGAAATTATGTCATATAGACAAGAAATGTCTGTCTGGCTATAAAAGTTCTGGGACATATCCAAGCTGGATAAAAGGCCGGGTTTTTATGAAAAGAGAGAAGCAGGTTATATGGAGATTGTGGACCGTGTGAGGTCTTATGTCTATCCCAGATAGATAGAGAGTGTTTAGTAATTGGATTTTTTAATGTATTACGATCTATAGGATGTAACGACCCCTGCCTTCTAAGTGCTGGTCCTTGCCTTTCCTACCAGCCGTCTCTGCCGCACCATCCCTTCCCGGTCTTTCTCTCACTCCCGCCTTCTCCGTGGCTCTGCTGCGATTTCTATGTCCTGGTCCCTCTCTCCCTCCCTCCCCCCTCCAGCCTCCTCCACTGCTGTCATCAGTGAACAGCGGAGCCCGGGAGGAAGCACAACTCAGGACTGAGGGCGGGAGGAGGAGTCAGCCAAATTAATCTTTTAAGTTAAACTGCTGGTGATTGGTTGCTAGGTCACAGGGTGGTCCCAAGCAACCAATCACCAGCCTACTAATATGAAAATTGACTCAGCCAGCTCCTGCCCTGTCCATAACTGTGCTGCTTACAGGTCTCTGCTGTGGAAAAAGGTAGGACACTGCTAAGGGAAGGGAGGCCAGAGGCTACTGCTATAGGTGAAAGGGGGGGGGGAATGGGGGCAGAGGACACCACTGTGTGTATGTGCATGAGGGAGGTGATGTAACACACTCCTAAACCCTGCACTTTTGTAATACTTATTTTATTTTAGTTCTGAGTGGAAAATATTTTATCAAAAAAGAAAAGGTCTTTTTTTTCGAGGGGCGGGGGGGCGTGATCTTTGACCTTATTAGTGTCTATCTTCAGCTGCCCCTTTGGGGGTGTGCGTTACAATAAGAAGAATAATTAATATTTGCCAGTGGTTTCTGTAAAAGAAAAACGTTGTTTAAAAGTGAAACTTTAGCCAAGGTTTCTTTAGGTGTATTAAGGCAAGATTTAATCCATACTGGGTCTTTAGTGTTAGCTGATATATGCAGAGAGTAAGGATGAGCCGAACACACACCCCCCCCCCCCCCCCGGTTCGGTGCGCAACAGGACTTGCGAACAGGCAAAAAATTTGGACAAACACCATTAAAGTCTATGGGACATGAACATGAAAAATAAAAAGTGCTCATTTTAAAGGCTTATATGCAAGTTATTGTCATAAAAAGTGTTTGGGGACCTGGGTCCTGCCCCAGGGGACATGTATCAATGCAAAAAAAACGTTTTAAAAACAGACATTTTTTCGGGAGCAATGATTTTAATAATGCTTAAAGTGAAACAATAAAAAATATTCTTTTAAATATTGTGCCTAGGGGGTGTCTATAGTATGCTTGTAATATAGTGCAGCTTTCCCGTATTTAGAACAATACCACAGTAAAATGACATTTCTAAAGGAAAAAAAGTAATTTAAAACTTATCGAGGCTGTAATGAATTGTCGGGTCTAAGCAATATGGATAGAACTCATTGAAAACAACGGCATGGGTTTCCCCCCCCCAGTCCATTACCAGGCACTATGAATATTAAGGGGAACCCGAACCAAAATTTTTTAAAAAATTGCATGGGGGTCCCCCCAAAATCCATACCAGGCCCTTCAGGTCTGGTATGGATTTTAAGGGGAACCCTGTGCCAAAAAAAATGACGTTGGGGTCCCTTATCCGAGCACACAACCTGGCAGGCCACAGGAAAAGAGGATGGGACGAGAGAGCGCCCCCCCCTCCTGCACCGTACCAGGTCACATGTCCTCAACATGGGAAGGATGCTTTGGGGTCCCCAAAGCACCTTGTCCCATGTTGATGGGGACAAGGGCCTCATCCCCACAACCCTTTCTCTGTGATTGTGGGGGGTCTGCGGGCAGGGGGCTTATCAGAATCTGGAAGCCCCCCTAACAAGGGGACCTCCAGATCCCGGGCTCCCCTATCTGAATTGGTAACGGGTTTATTGTACCCCTACCAGTTCACAAAAAAAGTGTAAAAAAGACAGGAGACACTTTGGGACAAGTCCTTTATTAAAAAATAAAAATGTCCCGCAATGTAGATCCATCTCACGCCGCCCAACGAGACGAAAAAAACAAAAAAAACAGCTCCACCTCCATGGGAGGCTCCCGCCGAGTGATGCTTTTTCTCTGTGACAGCTGTTATATAGCTGAAAAAGGGGCCACTCGGTGATGTAGATGGGTGATCCCGCCTTCCTCTGATGTCACGTGCCGTCAAAGGGGGCGGGGTCACCCCTTTACGTCACCGGGTGGCTCAGCCCTCAGCTTTATAACAGCTGTCACCGAGAAGATGTGTCACTCGGCGGGAGCCTCCCATGGAGGCAAAGCTGTTGCGGCTTTTCTTTTTTCTTTGCGTGAGATGCAGTTACATCGCGGGACATTTTTATTTTTTATTTTTTAATAAAAGACTTGTCCCAAAGTGTCTCCTGTCTTTTTGACTATTTTTGACACTTTTTTTGTGAAATGGTAGGGGTACAATGTAACCGTTACCAATTCACATGGGGAGGCCGTGATCTGGGGGTCCCCTTGTTAAAGGGGGCTTCCAGATTCCAATAAGCCCCCCCGCCTGCAGACCCCCACAACCAATGGGAAAGGGTTGTGGGGATGAGGCCCTTGTCCCCATCAACATGGGAGCAAGGTGCTTTGGGGACCCCAAAGCATCCTCCCCATGTTGAGGGCATGTGGCCTGGTATGGTTCAGGAGGGGGGCACCCTCTCGACCCCCTCTTTTCCTGCAGCCTGCCAGGTTGCGTGCTCGGATAAGGGTCTGGTATGGATTTTGGGGGGACCCCATGCCATTTTTTTAAAATTTTGGAGCAGGGTTCCTCTTAAAATCCATACTGAAGGGGGGATCCCCACGCAATTTTTTTTTTTAAATTTTGGTTTGGGGTTCCCCTTAATATTCATACCAGACCCAAAGGGCCTGGTAATGGACTGGGGGGAACCCATGCTGTTTTTTTCAATGAGTTTTATCTATATTGCCAAGACCCGACAATTCATTACAGCCGCAATCAGTTTTAAATGACTTTTTTTCCTTTAGAAATGTCATTTTGCTGTGGTACTGTTCTAAACACAGGAAAACTATGCCACTCTACAGGCATACTATAGCCACCCCTGGAGGCACGATATTTAAAGGAATATTTCATTTTTATTGTTTCACTTTAAGCATTATTAAAATCACTGCTCCCGAAAAAACTGCCATTTTTAAAACCCGGGACCCCAAACACTTTTTATGACAATAACTTGCATATAAGCCTTTAAAATTAGCACTTTTGGTTTTTCTTGTTAGTGTCCCATAGACTTTAATGGTGTTCCGCGGCTTTTCGAATTTGCCACGAACACCGCATAATGTTCGCTGTTCGGCGAACAGCCAATTTTCGAGTTCAACTCGAACATCTGGCTCATCCCTTGCAGAGAGCAGTGACACATGACTGTCACAGGAACAGCAGAGGTGTTTTTGTTGTGCAGGCTGTGATCGGCAGCCTTTTTTCACCTTCCTTGTGCTTTGCAAGAAAAGCACAGGCAAAAAAATGATTGTTTTAAAGGGACAGCTTGGACCAATGTAACTATGTGCAGTATATACCATATGTAAAGCTACCCCCAAAGGTGCTGCTGAGTGGATTCCCAGGATTCTTTTCCCAGTAATTGCCCCGCAACCATGCACACAATTCTGATCAAAATAAAAAGAAAAAAAGAATTGCTCTAGGTGCTCAAAAAATGTGTATGTGAAAATGATTAATAATAAAATGATCGTGAAGGGGTCCTGCTGTTGAACACTATAACCCCAATACGAGGGCACAAGAAATATATGTAAAGAGAAAAGTGCAGCGCTGGACATGTATCATAAATAAAAATGTGAAGATAATAAAGAACTGCAAATTTCTATGCAACAGTGATATATAACACCTGATAATAAAGCAACAGTAAAATAAACATCTAATAATAATGACTAGTGAGAAAACCTTTCAAACAAAAAGTCCATAAATGGTGAGAAAACATGTGCAATGAGTGCAACAAAGTTCTGAAATATAGTGTAAATAAAATCCAAACAACTGTTCCATGCGGAGTTCTGGATCAATAATCCATAGCCCGTGCTTCCCACCACCTGGTGATAGAGTAGTGAAGGCTTATCAGAGAGCCAGCGACCGCCCTTACTCAGGGGGGTCAAAACAGGCTTAGTAGAGGAAGATGTGAAATGGACCTTGAAGGATGTCCCTTTAAGAGGCTTTGTAGGGAATCTTGCCAACTTGCTTCCTGGGCGACTACTCAGCAACAGCAGGACGCCATTTCGGAAGATGTAGTCCCAAGGGAAGTTCCTGAGCCAAGCGGTGGACAGAGAACGATAACATGTCCTACGGATCGCACGGCACCTGGGCCTCCCGCACACCTCTGATCAGCACCGGGGGAAACACGTGGGACTAAGCATGCGCACTACCCCCAAAGGTGCTGCTGAGTGGATTCCCAGGATTCTTTTCCCAGTAATTGCCCCGCAACCATGCACACAATTCTGATCGCTCTTCAGACTCATTAACCAATCTAGAGGGTATGCTTTCTGATGCTTTTAATAAAAACTTGAACTTGGATGGGTAGTGGGTAATTGTAAGATGCTCCGGTAACCGTTAGTAGGGATTTGAGGACACTAAATGTTATCCTTTACAACTGTGAACCAAGTCCTTGCACAAGTAAATGGACTGTGCTTTGTAGTAGCAACCTGAGGAGATTATTCTTCCTGTTAGTGATCTAAGTAGTCTTTACACTAAGAATTAACTAAAGTGAGCTTTTAGGGACACCAGACAGAATGTCCTTTTTAAACACACTGACTCTAGCATAAGAGGGATGACAACAGCACACAGTCTCTAGGATCTCTCAAATCAGTCTGTACTCACTAAAGTCCTTGGATAATTGTTTGCCTTCTCCCAATATCTTCCAGACATTTTCCCCCCAATGATATCAGACTAGATCCTCAGACGATAGCCCCTCAGTCAGCTTCAGAAAACGCTCAGAAAAGTAGGCCTCCAGTTAGCCGACCTGTGGCCCTAATGAACCACAGACACACGGCAGCATTACCTATGGGGCAAACATGTGATCTCCTCCTCAGGGAAAAAGAACCCTTTGCTCTCAGTCTCAGAGCTTTTATACACACTCTCAGACACCATCTGTGTACCTCTTCCTAAGGATTGTCCAGGGCTGCATACATATGCAGCTGCTGATTAGACTCTCCATGTCCACTATCTTCCAGAACATTTCTGGACAAACAGGGGGAATCAGTTAATCCTGCACCCACTGAAATACAGAACAGACCAGAACAATCAAGTGCAGCTCCACTGAATACAGTGAGCCTGAACTTAAATTGCCTATCAAAGAAATACAGCTCCGCTGAATACAGTGAACCCAAACTAAATTTACCTAACCTAGCACCTACCTAGGAGGGTACTACACATACATGGCTGATGCCCCTGGAAGCTGAAAATCACTGAAGTAGACTCCGCTTTTCCAGTGATTTCCACTTGTTTATGGTTCCTGCGCTGAGTGGCTGGCCTGATGCATTCTGAACACAGGGGGTAAGCAGCTCGGCACAGACACCATTCAGAGAATGCTTTCCATGTTTTGAATAAATGCAAAGCGTTGTAACTATGTGACTAGAAGCAAGTGGAGATCACTGTAGTAGCGGTGTCTTCTTAACCACTTGCCGACCAGTTGTACTGTGACAGAATGGCACGGCTGGGCGAAACGACGTTATGTAACCTCGCTTCACCCTGTGGCCACTGTGCCCCGAGCGATTGCATTCGCTCGGGGCACACGGGGGAACCGGGATCTGTGTGTGTAAACACACAGTTTCCGTTTCTCTGAGGGGAGAAGTGACTGATTGTCGGTTCATACAGAGTATGAACAATGATCTGTAATCTCCCCTACACAGTCCCCTCCCCCCTTCAGTTAGAACACACACTAGGGAACACAATTAACCCCTTGATTGCCCCCTAGTGTTAACCCCTTCACTGCCAGTGACATTTTTACAGTAATCAATGCATTAGCATAGCATATAGTACTGATCACAGTATAAATGCCAGTGGTCCCAAAAACGTGTCAAAATTGTCGGACGTGTCCGCCATAATGTCGCAGTCCCAATAAAAATCACAGATTGCCGCTATTACTAGTAAAAAAAAAAATTAATAATAAAAATGCCATAAAACTATCCCCTATTTTGTAGACGCTATAACTTTTGCGCAAACCGTCAAATCAATATACGCTTATTGCGATTTTCTTTTTTTTACCAAAAATATGTAGAAGAATACATATCAGCCTAAACTGAGGAAAAAAAATTTTTTTTATATGTATTTTTGGGGATATTATTATCGCAAAAAGTAAAAAATATTGCGTTTTTTTCAAAATTGTCGCTCTTTTTTTGTTTATAGCAAAAAAAATAAAAATTGCAGAGGTGATCAAATACCACCAAAAGAAAGCTCAATTTGTGGGGAAAAAAAAGACGTCAATTCTGTTTGGGTGCAACGTCACATGACCGTGCAATTGTCAGTTAAAGTGACGCAGTGCCAAATCGCAAAAAGCGTTCTGGTCAGGAAGGGGGTAAAATCTTCCGGGGCTGAAGTGGTTAAAGTGGCTAAAAACCCTTACATATAACAAGTGAAGTAACAATCCTCATATTATACACAGAGATAAAACAAATCCTTCTACATAAGTTGTACCTTTTTATCTTCAGCCATCTGTCCTGTATAGCCTTCTACAACACCCAGAATTTACACAGAGTCTGTCAGCAGCACAAAGCAGCAGGTGGGGGTCTGAATTCACACAATTCAAAGCTATGGGGAAATTACTCTGAGCCCTGATTGGAGGGACCCCCCCCCCCATCACACTACAAAGAGAACAAGCACACCTGTTGCTTTCAATCACAGGCTGTGTGCTAGAGCACCCATTCTCCATTCCCTGCCACCATTTTTGTATTGGTGTCCGGGAAAAGCCGTCAGAAATTACTCCTACAGATAACAGAGGAATGAGGCAGCCAAGAGAAACCACACTCAGTATAGAATGATGTGTTTTGTTCATATTTTATGTCTGAGGTTTTACAACCACTTTTTGCACAGAGCAGCCACAATCCTGGCTAGTCACAGCTAATAACAACAAAACAGACTAATTGAATCAATTTTCATTCAGTAAAATGCATTGCTCTATGCAAACATAATGTGTAAAAAAAAATCCTGATCACTTCCCCAGAGTAGTACAATGTTACTATGGTAACATTATATTGCTCTAGTCTAGTCAAACTGTGTTAAGAAAAAAATTGTAAAAAAAAAGAAAAAAAACTATAATAAAAAAAAATATATATATATATTTTTCCCTGATAGTCCCTGATCACTGCCACACTTGTTATATGATGGTGCTGTACTGCACTGGTGACAGTATGTAAAAAAATAAATACATTTTTAACCGCTTCAGCCCCGGAAGATTTTACCCCCTTCCTGACCAGAGCACTTTTTGCGATTTGGCACTGTGTCCCTTTAGCTGACAATTGCGCGACCGTGCAACGTTACACCAAAACAAACATTGACGTCCTTTTTATCCCCAAAAATAGAGCTTTCTTTTGGTGGTATTTGATCACCTCTGTGGTTTTTATTTTTTGCGCTATAAACAAAAAAAGAGCAACAATTTTGAAAAAAAAGCAAAATATTTTACTTTTTGCTATAATAAATATCCCCCAAAAATATATATGGTTTGCGCAAAAGTTATAGCGCCTACAAAGTAGGGGATTGATTTATTAGTAATGACGGCAATCTGCAATTTTTTTTTTTACCGTGACTGCGACATTATGGTAGACACATCGGACACTATTTTGGGACCATTGTCATTTGTACAGCAAATAGTGCTATAAAAATGCACTGATTACTGTGTAAACACTGGCAAGGAAGGGGTTAAACATTAGGGGATGATCAAGGGGTTAAGTGTGTCCTAGGGAGTGATTCTAACTGTGGGGGGGATGAGCTACCACTGACATGACAGCGATCACTGCTCCCGATGACAGGGAGCAGTAGATCCCTGTCATGCCACTAGGCAGAACAGGGAAATGCCATTTTTACAGCTCCCCATTCTGACACTCCATGATCGTGGGACAACGGCGGACATCGAGTCCACGGGACCCGCAGGCATGGTCACGCCGTATGTGGCGGGCATGCGGGCCCACTAGCCCCACATATTGAAGGGGACGTACAGGTATTCCCATTAGCCCACCGCTGCCATTGTGCCGACTTATATCGGCGGTCGGCAACTGGTTAATTTCTTCATTTTCCAAAAACTTATGACAAAAAATGACAACTTCAAAACACTCGCCATGCCTCTTACTAAATACCTTGGACTGTCTGCTTACCAATAAGGGGTAATTTTGAGGATATCTGCACTGTCCTGACATTTTTGGGCCTCAAAAAGTGAGATAGACCATCAGTACATCAGGATTGATAAATTTTCAGATGCTGTATATACCATAGTTCAGTGATGGCGAACCTTGGCACCCCAGCTGTTTTAGAACTACATTTCCCATGATGCTCAACTACACTGCAGATTGCATGAGCATCATGGGAAATGTAGCTCCAAAACATCTGGGGTGCCAAGGTTCACCATCACTGCCATAGTTTGTGGACTCTATACCTTTCTTACAGACTAAATAATATGCACTGATTTGGGTTATTTTCACCAAAGAAATGTAGCAGAATACATTTTGCCCTAAATTCATGAAGAAAGAGTATTTATTTGCAAATTTTTTTAACAGAAACAAAATAAAATGTATTTTAAAAAACAAACATTTTCGGTATTTTTTTTATTTATTTAGCAAAAAATAAAAAACTCAGCGGTGATTAAAAAACACCGAAAGAAAGCTCTATTTGTGTGAACAAAATGATACAAATTTAGTTTGAGTACAGTGTTGCATGATGGCGCAATTGTCATTCGAATTGTGACAGCGCTGAAAGCTGAAAATTGGCCTGGGCAGGAAGGGGGTAAAAGTGTCTAGTATTGAAGTGGTTAAAGGGGTTGTAAAGTCAGAAGGTTTTTTTTATCTTAATTCATGCTATGCATTAAGACAAAAAAGCCTTCTGTGTGCAGCAGCCCCCTCAGCCCCCGTAATGCTCCGTACACACGATCGGACATTCCGACAACAAAATCCATGTTTTTTTCCAACGGATGTTGGCTCAAACTTGTCTTGCATACACACGGTCACACAAATCTTGTCGAAATTCCAAACATCAAGAACGCGGTGACGTACAACACGTACAACGAGCCGAGAAAAAGGAAGTGGTCCACGCGTCGGGTAGTCCCACTTACATATACCGCTCTTGTTCCTGTATTTATACGAAGCCTATTTGATGATTCTCTAACATGTGAGTTTACATCTTTTCTTTTAATAAATCCTATGTCAAACGGTATCACGCTATGCAAATTTTTTAATCTATTTTTGCATGGTTTGTGAACACTGAGCTTCTGGCTCTTATTGGAATACTATCTCTACGTTGATGTCTGAAAACGTCTGTGCCAAGTTGTTGGTCTGATCCAGGATCCGTCGTGCCAGTTCAGCCCGGGCCTATCCATCAAGCCAGCTGACTTATAAGCATGTATGACTTGGGTAGCGCAAGCCTCTCCAGGTCATCAACATCTGGTAAGCCTCCTTTTGTTCATTGGCGGTGGCCCACTTGTTATCACAGCTTCTTTGGAGTGTCAACATCGTGCGAATATCTGCCCAAGTGTGTTTTGGATCATCCTTGGACTTGTTAAACTTAATACGTACTTGCCTACTTAAAAACATACTTGCCAGCTATTTCTGGACTTTGCCTTTCACATAACATTTTTATGTTTAAGTACTGATTTCTGTCACTATTGGCACTTTACACACATTATAACTGTTATTTATTGTGGTATGATCACTTTATTCACATATTCAGTCACTTTTTATTGACTTTATTCATGATATTTTCATAGTAGTTCATTAACAGATTTTTTACGTATAATGTTGCTTATTTAGCATGAGTCACTTTTTCACTAGGGTAGACTTTTTATGTACCTTTATTTGTACCCTTTTGCATATTGGGGTAATTTTCAGCACTTTATATTACCTTTCATTGCCACACTAAATATTTAAGTATGGTATAATAGCACTACACGTTTACACTTACACAAATTGATTTTAGAAAAAGTAAGTTCAATAACCAGTGTGGCTTGATTGACTCTGAGCATGCGTGGAACTTTGTGCGTTGGAATTGTGTACACACGATCAGAATTTACGACAACGCATTTTGTTGTCGGAAAATTTGAGATCCAGAAATTCCGATGGAAAATGTCCGATGGAGCCTACACACGGTCGGAATTTCCGACAACAAGCTCCCATCAAACATTTTCCGTCGGAAAATCTGAACGTGTGTACAGGGCATAACACTTACACGAACCCTATCTCTGTCCAGCGATATCCACGAGTGTGTCGGGCTGTCCGAGACTCTCCCTCCCGATTGGCTGAGACACAGCAGCAGCACCATTGGCTCCTGCTGCTGTCAATCAAAGTCAGTTAGCCAATCAGGAGAGAGAGGTGGTGGGGCCGAACCGCAGTTCTATGTCTGAATGGACATAGGGAGCTGTAGCTCAGCTTGGGTGCCCCCATAGTAAGCTGCTTGCTGTGGGGGCACTCAACAGGAGGGAGGGGCCAGGAGTGCCTAAAAGGGATGCGAGAAAAGGAACATCTGGGCTGCTTTATTGAAATCCACTGCAACAGAGCAGGTAAGTACGTTTTTTTTTTAGAAAAAGTAACTTTTAGCTTCAAGGTACCAAGTATGGGATATACATAGTTACATTTGTCCAAGCTGGACCAATCTAATTATGTATAAATTATCCATACCTGGAATTCCTCTTTAAGCTGGCCATACATACATTGCTTTCTTTGGTTCAGCCAGCAGGCTGAATGAAAGAAGTCTAACAGATTCCTCCATCCACACTAAACAGACAATTGTACAGGTACTTGGATGCAAGTGTTGTTCTCCAACTCCTTTGATTCTTAAGGATGTCGGCTGGAGTAGTGTCAACAGGGCCACAAACTGATCATTTTTTGACTATATGGCCAACTTTGGTCTAATACTAACCTAATCTAATTCCTAATTGGCTCTTATTCTTGCTACATTCACGCCTCTTTCTGCAATAGGAGTCTCTGCTGAGATAGCATGCAACTCCAAAAGTATGCTGCTCTTGAGATTGCCTGCTTTGTTTAATTGAGTACTGCTGCAATTATTGTATACTAATACTGTGGCAAAACAACATTGATATTTTTGCAACATGTAAAGCTGCTGAAGATTATCAGTTATACAGTATCACTTGCCTAGACCAGTGTTGTAATGTAAATCCCAGGACTCTATGATAATCAACCATGTTATTTTATTCTCATGAGATAGACTCACTTCAGATTATATTTTATTAGGCAGCTGATTCATCAAGTATTGAGATACTTTACGCACTTTGATGATTTAGCCTCCAGAAAATAACTTACCATGCCATGATATTTTTCTCATTTGAGTTTATACAAAAATATTTGATTAGCATAGGCCCCATAGTGAGCTAATGCTAACCAAATGTTAAGATATAAAATACATCAATGATATCATTTTTAGCCTTATCTCTCTCTTTTGATTGGATGATAGTTTCTTTGCTAACATTTTTTGCACTGGCAGCACTTTCTGTATTTTTTAATACATAACAACACTAAATACTGCAAATAATAATAAGAAGAAGAAGAAAAAGAAAATGGAAAAGAAAAAATAATATGAACAGTGACTATAGCAACAATTACAACCCAAAACCAAAATACCATTACAACAGTACCAAAAACAACATGCACAACAGCAAATTGTTATTATTATTATTAGCCATTAGTGGTAGTCAGGGCTTTTTTTCAGCCGGAATGCAGTTCCTGCACCTCCAGTACTGAATGTATTGTATGCAATGACAAGGGGTGCTGGGGTGTGCTGGAGGGTCTATAGATGCTGGCTGCTGGGGGATCTATTGTTGCTGAAGGGGATCTATTTTTGCATGGTGGTCTATTGTTAATGGTTTGCTGGAGGGAACTCGTGTTGCTGGGGGGTCAATTGTTGCTAAAACAGATCTGCTGTTGAGGGCGGCCTATTGATGATGGCTGCAGGGAGATCTTTTGTTGCTGCTCAAGGTCTATTGTTGCTGGGGTGATATTTTTTTGCAGGGCTCCGTTGTTGTTGGGGAGGGTCTATTGCTTATGGCTGCAGGGGATCTATATTACGGCTTTTCTTGTTATAATTAACAAATTCCAAACAAATTACTTAACACCACAAAGTGATACTTGGCTTTGTATTCTCTAAAGGGGCAGTACTGAGAGGTGGGTGGGGGGTGGAATCAAGAAACGGTGCTTGGAGATTAGTAGCGGTGGAGACCAAAGTTGACTATTCTCTGAGAAAAAAAAGCCCTGGTGGTAGTAATATCAATATACAGAGATTTTCCTACGATGAAGTACATGGACATCTTAATTTAGATAGGGCTTTTCTATTTGTATTGTGAATCTCAACTGTCTCCTGCTCTTTCTTATGCTTGCCCCTCCAGAAAGATGTATTGTTCTATGTGTTCTCTCTAGAATGGTAGCAATGTTCTTTAACGTTAACCTATAATATAGTGATAAATGATGTGAAGAAATAGAGTAAAGATTCTCTTTCCTTAACACAGCCCTGCCACTGCGTAAAAAAAAATACACATCTATAAAGCACAGCAGTACAAATGTTTATTGTGCTTTTTTGCCTTGGGACTCAAATCAAAGATATCTCTCTCTGTTTGAAAAAGTGTGCATAGTGGGGGAGGGTAAGAAGACGATATACTGTACACCTCTAAATTAATTTTTGTGTTTGTGCAATATGTGCCGCTGAGCTCTGTAAACAACCGGTTTACCCTGAACAAAACAGCTAAGAACAGACAGGTAAATGTTAAAAGAATTTTACAGCTCCACCTGGTGGCTGCATTTTTTAATAAAAAATGTCCGTGTGCAATGTATAATAATTTTATTTTGTTAATAGAATTGTATCAGCAGGAATATAAGACTTCCTTGAATTGTGAAGATCCCCTTAATATCCCCAGCTGGAAAATTCTAATACATATATCAATTCACTGGTAAACATAGAGGGTATGCTTCAAATAGTAAATCAATTAAATTGAATCGGTATGTGCATCAGAAATTTCCAGCTGGGGATATCAGGGGGGTCTTTCACAATCTGTGGGAGTCTGATATTCCTGCTGATACAATTTTGTGTAGGACTGGCTTTTAAAGTTGTATTATTATGTCTGTGAACATGTTTTATTTTTGTAATAATACATTTGTATAATTTGAACATATGTTGTAAACCTTGTGGGCACCTTTTAAGGTCTATTACCAATATTCGATTTACTATGCAATAAGGATGTGGTGCCATGTAATAACAGCCCAAAAACTAGTTTAAAAAAGTCTTTTTGCTTTTGTTCGTGCTGAACACAATATCTTGATAGCCACTGTCAATCACTGATATAGAGGAGGAGAGAAGTGGCTTTTGTTATGTGGCCCTCTTGCCTGTGGCTGCATGTAAAGCTGAAGTTCTAAGCGAGATTGCACATGTAGAGGAGACTCCTACCCTACTCCATAGGTCCCAGTGGCCCCAGGGGACACCAATATAACAGGAGTATGGCAGCATGGCTCTGGGACAGTTGCAGAACCAAGCTCAAAGGAAACATTTTTTATTTTTTTTAAAAAGGGAACATCCTTGTAAGTTCTATTATTAGTATCTGATTTATGAAAGAAGTTGAATTTAATATAACTTTAAAGTGGTTCTAATGTCAAAATGTTTTTACCTTAATGCATTACTTGCATTAAGGTAAAAAAATGTTTCCATTAGTTGTACCCCACAACCCCCTCCCTAAATACTTAGCTAAGTCCTATATTGATCCAGCGCTGTACCCGCCTGCAGCAGCACTGCTTCTCTCTCTCCATTCTTGCACGTTCAGAGACAAAGGCAGGAGCCATTGGCTCTTGCTGCTGTTAATCAAATGCTGTGAGGAAGAAGCGGGAGGCAGGGCTGAGTCGCGCTGTGTGTGTCTATAGACACACACACAGCCTGGCTCAGGAGCAAGCCTGCAGGTGTACCACTATAAGAAGTGGATTCAGAGAAGAGGAGCAGCAGAGAACGTTGCTGGGGGACCCCAGAAGAGCAGGTTTGGGGCCACTCTGGGTAATACCATTGCACTGAGCAGGTAAGTATAACATGTTTTTTATTTAAAAAAAAATATAGCCTTCACAACTGCTTTAAGACACAGCACTTCCAGTAGAGTGGAGAAGACAACAGGCATGGCCGAGGGGGTGAATAAGTGCTTTCCTTCTGCTCAGAGGTGTGCAAAAATGGCAAAGGGTCGTCTTCAGAATGTTTATTATGAACTATGTTTAACCTATGATGTCATGGTTATACATACTGTATTAAGCTATAAGCTGACAATCAGTTGCCAATTTAACATTGATAGGTGTATGTCAGACTTCTCAGGAATTTTTATAGAATAACCATAACCATTTGAATTGCATGGTGCTAGGATAAACAAACAATGTCATAGTCAAAAACAAAGACAGGACGTTTCTGTCCTCTGTATATATTTGTTATGTATGTTACATTTTTGCATTTAATTAAAGTTTACCTTTCATCAGTCCAATTACTTTTTTGATTAAAAAGTAAAATTCAAATTCTCATTTTCTTGATTCATCTATCCAATGGCATATTTTAAATTAGTCTCTTTTGAATTTATTTTTAAAAGTTACTTGCTCTGCATGATATCATCTTTGAAAATCTATCCTAATAATTTGTTGTGAGTGACTAATTTACACAAGGGCCAGATGAGTCTTAAGAGTGCTTTTCAAACGTTCTAGATGTACCATCTATATAAATAATTTATCAGCGTTGGACTGTCTATTACTTTCACTCTTGATTTTTCATATCTTGCCAAGTTTAAATACAAGGAAATCCCTTTTAAGCAATATTGTCAGAGCAGATCATATCATTTATGTTACCTCTAAAGTCTTATGAAATTAATAAAATATTATAGCTTTTATGTATGCTTTATCCATGATAAGCCTTTTATTTTGTGGTGTTCCTGTGTAGCCTCTGTGAATAGAATGGCATGTTAAGTAAAATTGTAAAAATAGAAATGTGAGCAATTGTTTATAGCAACCAATGGAAAATCACATGTGGCAGGCAAATAAAAACCGATCCCTGACAGTAATTCTCAGTGGCTGCAACCTGCTACAGTTTACTGTATGTTATTAAATAAGCAAATGTGTCCTTGTATATCAAAGCACACTTGTCAGTGCTGATTGTGTTTTGGGTCTATTGCTACTGCTTAAACACGGGTATCACAAAGTGCCTGTACATATCTTTTTGTTATTCATGAGATAGTTTCCTTACACACACAAACATCTCAACCATTCCCAGTTGCACATCGAATAAAGGAGCATCATCAATAGTCAATAATGACGCTTTCATTTGTTTCTGGAAGGCAGGAAGGGTAGGATTTGTTGACAATAGGAAGAAATCATACGGTTAGAAAACCAGAAAAGGTGGCAAAAGCAATCCATGTCAAAAAAGTTGGGGCCTTTGTTCAGTAGATTCCTGGGATTGTGGGCTTCCAGGGTGGACAAAAAAAAGTAGACTTTAGTCCAAGAAAAATTACTTGCAGGTAGATTGTGGTGTCCACTTTTAGGCAGCCGGATTAGATTAAAAATGTTGCAGAATTATACAAGTTTGCTTTTATTCTTCCAGATCTGTAGTAAAAAGAACCAAGCCAATTCCCAACAATCCTAAAAATGCTTCTTAGAACATAACAATATAAAATAAAAACCTGTGATACTGTTTTCCAAGCAGGCAGAAGTTTTATGTTAACTCTGACAAATGTAAGCAGTAATAGGAGATAATTCTTCCCTCTGTGGAGACGACTCCTCAATATATCACAGTACAAAGCCTGAATGTTTTGCTCAAAAAAATGACACGGTAACTTGTCAGATATATAGAAAGTACTGTTGTCTGAAGTGGATGTGCTAAGATAAACTCTGTGTTTAGTGATAAGGAATAGGAGCATAGCACCAAGTATTGATATGCCGGAGATGAGAAAGATACAGTTGCCAACGAAACACACTTTTTAACACAAATACCTTTCAGCTTACAGAGCCAGTCTTGCAGTCCTGTATAATCCCTGCCTTTTAAATAAAAATTGGACATAATAAACTGCTCGTTTACCTAGGAAGACCTACCCTGTCACCAAGTTCATGTTACGTCTACTTTTGAAGACCTAAGTATGGTTTGGCCTTTTGCAAAGTTCTGGGATAAGGCACTACCATAAATAGGTTTGCTACTGGTTTTTTACTAGTGCAAGCTTGTATTTTTTCTTCTGCTGGCCAACTCTCCCTTCATTCCTGTTGATTTTTCTGTAGCCATTAAACAAGTGAGGAGATGGTCTGCAGACAAAGAAACATTGCCTTTAAAAAATAATAGACTTTTTTCTCCTAATGTTACTTCAGGCTTCCATTGCTTACTTTGGGGGCTGATTTTTGAAAGGCAAATAGTTCAGTTTGCAAGGGTAAGTTTTACTTTGCAAAATATTTTTTCCTTAGCTTAATGTGGTAAAACTCTGCTGCTTTACATTATCCAATCACATGCAAGGAAAATACTGTATTTTTGTTTTTCTTGTATGTTATTGGGTATTCTTCTCAAAGGGAATTTTAACCATATTCACTAAGCTAAGGGAAAATTCTCTAGTAAAGTGAAGACCCTATTTGCCTTTAGTAAACCATCCCCTATTGTCTGTGCATATATGGGGCCTTGATGAGTTTAGTTAGAATCCCAGAGAATTAGTAAAGGGCATCACCATGAAAGTGGATGGCATCAGAATCAGGATGTGGATATACAAATAAGTAACCAATTTAGGGGGTATCTTCGCCTCCGTTTAAGTGCTTGGTTTGAACAACAACTAAAACCCAAATGAAGAAAAAAAATACCCTAATGCCCTGTACACTCGATAGGATTTTCCTATGGAAAATGTGTGATAGGACCTTGTTGTCGGAAATCCCAACAGTGTGTAGGCTCCATCACACATTTTCCATAGGACTTTCCGACACACAAAGTTTGAGAGCTTGCTATAAAATTTTCTGACAACAAAATCCGTTGTCGGTTAAATTCCGATCCTGTTTACACAAATCCGACACACAAAGTGCCATACATGCTCAGAATAAATGAAGAGACAAAAACTATTGGCTACTGCCCCGTTTATAGTCCCGACGTACATGTTTTACGTCACCACGTTCAGGACGATCGGATTTTCCGACAATGTTGTGTGACCGTGTGTATGCAAGACAAGTTTGAGCCAACATCCGTCGGAAAAAATCCATGGATTTTGTTGTCGGAACGTCCGATCAATCTCCGACCGTGTGTATAGGGCATTACAGTGAGGCCCCCCATTCATGCAACTGTTCCCCCAAAGCTTCCTCTCTGCCTACCTCCTCCATGTACAATGCAGGATTAATAGCCCTGCATTGTACACGATGAAACAGGTTTAGCTCAAAGCAAATGTAATGTGCATTTCTTCAACAACATTTTTCTGCTTTTTGTGTTACCTGATACTTTTTGATAGGCATCATGTTCCTTATAATGTAACGCAGGTTTATCGATTTATAACACAATATAACGTATATAAACAAAATGTAGTGTTAGCTGAAGAGGGGAGGGAAGGGAAACTCTTTCTACTGATGTCTATGATGTCAATGCCTTAAACCCTATAATAAAATAGTGTCTAGCTATCGGAGACTTTGATTCTACTAGACGTATAAAATATTCATTACCCTCCAAAAAAAAATATTTATTTATAGAGGCCTTAGCCATAAGGCATAGGAAAACTTAGTTGAGGCCACATAGGGCCCAGCTACAAAGACAATAACTCAGATCCTGTGCACACAGACACACATACAGCACTCATACCTGCTCTTTCCCCTTCACCAGCAATACATAGATCACAAGATCAGACACCTCAAAAAGACTGCACAGAAGAAAAAAACATTTACATTTAAGGAAGCATATGTAAGGGTGGCATATTAGAGTCTAACTATAGGTGCCATATCTGCTATACATTTTCAATTTTGGAAGATCTACCTCATTTGGCAGTTCACTTGAGCACAGAGTCAGAGGGTCAGTATATTTCCAATTGAGTAAATTGGCTTTCCTAGCTTGAAAAGTGTTAAAGGAAAAATAGAATTGGATTGTGTAACTGGTACAAAGTAATTAAGTGACCTAAAACTTAAATAGGTTTCCATTATAGAAAATATGTTATTCCACAAACCATCAATACGAGTGCAAGTCTAAAACATTAGATATGTAGTACCTGGAGATTCACCGTATCTATGGAGTACAAAGGCCATACGCTGCAGTTTATCTAGGTTGTAGTGTGACTGATGTATGAATTTAAAATCTGTACGCTTATCGCCCACACTGATGACATCCCCAAACCATGTATCACCAACCTCTTGCCAGCTCTCTTCAGTAAGGTTTGGAATAAACTTGAGCCTTTTTGCATTTGAGGCTATCAAGGGTTGGGTAGCTTTACACTAAAAAAAATTCTGCTGATATTACTGATATTGGGCCCCAGATTATATATCAGCACTTTACGAACTGGATTGGTTGAACTAGATAGCCTTGCGTTTTTTTTCAACCAGACTAACTATGTAACTATGAAAAAATGTATTTTGGAATATTATTAGACTTTGGCATATTCAATTTGGTAAATCTATACATAGCATATTGTACTGTTATATATTTTACTTTTTATAAATTAAATATTTTTTGTCACCACTTCCTCTGGGTACTCCCGATTAAGAGAGAAATTTCTATTACAATATCTCTATGTAGTCCCATTAGGCGCAACGTCTTACCTCTATTACATCATTATTATGATATTTCCAGGCAAACCTTCACATTTGCTTAGCTGGGAAACAGATCTGGGTTAGAATATAGATAGGGGTACCTGGAATCAAATATTCCAGCTAGTTGCCAAAATGCCTTGATCTATCCGGGTATAACAATCTACATGTAAATATTCATGAAGTACTACTTAATCCTTGTAACAATTTATACATTCAATCCAGAAATTTGTCTTCTGTTTTTACAGAGCCAGGCAATATTAAACCTCTATTTTAGGAAAGGTACAAAGGTAATTTTTTTCTACTGCATTAAAAATGTACTTAGGCGAGTCTTACAAATTAATATTTTCATTTCTTTGTTTTATGCTTTACTTTTATTGCTTGTTCCTTTAGTGACCTGCTTAAAAATGTATCTTACATATTTTAGTGCATCTTTAATCACTATAGCTCCAAAATTTTACTCACACAATCTTTCTTTTCAGTCAGTTAAAATCCACATTACATTTATTTTTTTTGATGGAAAGAGCGGGTCATATTTGAAATTCCATACTCTGTATCTACGCAGTTTGGGTTTGTCGTTGGATTAGACAGCTCTGAAGCAAAGCCATAATATTTAAATTTAGAATATAACTCTTTTGCTGCCAAAACCATTTTTTGTACTCAAGGTAAAAAACCATGTTTAAAGGATAAGTTCACCTTTTAACAAAAAATAATAATTGCAATTTTTTTTGCAGGTAAAAATGTGCATTTGTTATTTTTATGTTTCTAGAGGCTCTGAAACATTGCACCAGTGATTAGCAGATTGCTGGTACCATGCAGGTCTCCTGTATGGTATCGTACGGGCAAGAAGATACAATCTGACAGGAAGACTCAATGAACTACCACGGCATTCCACAGCGCCGTGGTAGTTCATTGAAAACTACAAACCAACAGCTGCAATGGCTTATCCTTTAAGGCTGGAAGATTGCTTTTAAAACCCCCAAAATACGACACATTTTCTGAAAGCAGAAATATTGGCAATTGCAATGTTTTATATCACATACCAAGCAGGTCTAGCTTTATATTGTGCATGCCCCTAAAACGGCAAAAAGAAAAAAAAATGTGATACCCAAAATTGTTCATAAGGCAACATTATAAAAATGTTAGCATTATCTGTGAATGATGGCTCTAGACTTATTGATGGGATGTGAGTGGCAATATTTAACATGTGTGACACAATTGCTGTTTTCATATGTAGGCTCCTCAAAATGCATGTATATGTTTATATGTTTGCATGTGCTTGTACGTAGGTACAGGGGACTTTAAAGTGGTTATAAAGCCAAAACATTTTTTACCTTAATGCATCCCTTGCATTAAGGTAAAAAATGTTTAGGCATCAGCACCCCCCCCCCCCCTTTTACTTACCCAAGCCCTCATTTGATCCAGCACTGTGCACATCTGCAGCTCTTTTCTCCCCTCACTTCTGGGTCTCATTGGCTTTGCTGGGGCTCCAGAAGCCATTGGCTCCCAGTGCTGTCAATCAAAGCCAGTGATGAGAAGCAGGGGCGGGGCTGAGTCCTGTTGTCTGTGTCAATGGACGCAGGAGCCGGGCTGGGGATTTTACACGCACGAGTGCCCCATGGGAAGCGGATTCCCATGGAAGCACTGGACAGAGAGGAGGAGCCGGTGGGGGACCCGAAGGTTTATGGCTGCTCTGTGCAACTCTATTGCACATAGCAGGTAAGTATAGAAATGTTTGTTATATATTTGTTTTACATTTTACCTTTACAGTCGCTTTAAGCAGTTTTTTTATTGAGAAAAACACTTAGTTGCAATTGTTTTACTTTTTTCTTTTTTTTTCCCACACATCTTTGTTGCTATGACAAGGTGCTGTAGAAGCTATCATGTGATCTTTACAGCTGGCCAAATCACTTCTGCAAGAAAGCTGACAGCTGAAGAAATGTAAACAAACTTGGTGGCTATATAGAATCTGTTTACAGGGCTCTTCCTGCCAGCCCTGTAAGCTATACGCCATCGCAAGTGAAAGGATTACTTGTATACCAAGATCTTACAATTCTGTTCACTAAAACAGGATGTATTACTTGTTATATTGATCTTTATTTTTAGTCGCATGAGAAGCCTGACCTACACTCACCGATTTCAAGTTCTAGCGCTGGGCCCTGCCCTGACTTTGGTTGCTGGCTTCCTGCTTCCCCTTCACTGCAGCAAATCACAGAGGGGGCGCTGTCTTAAAGGGCTAGTGTGTGGGCTGCTCAGTGTTCGAGCAGCACATGTTCATGTTATCAGCCGGACTCCTCAGCAGTGGTGTATTTAGGTTTTGTGCTGCCCTAGGCCTAACTAAACGCATGCACCCCCCTAATTTAAATACGACCCACCCCATCCTGCCGAGGCCACACCCCTTCCTGTTTAAGACCCACCCTATCATCTGTAAACAACACCCCTTCCTCTTTAGGCTCATTTGGCACCTTTCAGGGGGGAACGGGCTTCCCCACTTCTGGGAGACTGCGCTGTCCCCTCTGAAGTTTGCCCCCCTCCTCCTTCCTCCGCTGGGCCATTCAGAAAGTGCAACGCGCTTCGCACATGTGCAGTAGGGGACTGGGCGGTTTCCCTTACCATAAATGATAGTGGCAAAACCCGAGAGCCAATCCGAAAATCGGCTGAGGTGTCGACATCGCTGGGTCCCTGGACAGGTAAGTGTCCTAATATTAAAAGTCAGCAGCTACAGTATTTTTAGCTGCTGAGTTTTAATGCTATCACGGGGGGGGGGGTCTCACTGTGCCCCATCAAACGCAGTCACTGTGCCCATCAAACGCAGTCACTGTGCCCATCAAATGCAGCCACTGTGCCCATCAAATGCAGCCACTGTGCCCATCAAATGCAGCCACTGTGCCCTCAAACGCAGCCACTGTGCCCATCAAATGCAGCCACTGTGCTATCAAATGCAGCCACTGTGCCCCATCAAATGCAGCCACTGTGCCCCATCAAATGCAGCCACTGTGCCCATCAAATGCAGCCACTGTGCCCATCAAACGCAGCCACTGTGCCCATCAAACGCAGTCACTGTGCCCCATCAAACGCAGCCACTGTGCCCCATCAAACGCAGCCACTGTGCCCCATCAAACGTAGCCATTGTGCCATCAAACTTAGCCATTGTGCCCTCAAACGCAGCCACTGTGCCCATCAATTGCAGCCACTGTGCCCCATCAATTGCAGCCACTGTGCCCCATCAATTGCAGCCACTGTGCCCCATCAAACGCAGCCACTGTGCCCCATCAAACGTAGCCACTGTGCCATCAAACGTAGCCACTGTGCCATCAAACGCAGCCATTGTGCCATCAAACGCAGCCACTGTGCCCATCAAACGCAGCCACTGTGCCCATCAAACGCAGCCACTGTGCCCTCAAATGCAGCCACTGTGCCCTCAAACGCAGCCACTGTGCCCTCAAACGCAGCCACTGTGCCCATCGAACGCTGCCACTGTGCCCATCGAACGCTGCCACTGTGCCCATCAAATTTTGCCAGTGCCCATAACACTGATATACTTTATTAAATCACTGTACCTGCTGTCCTGGGGGTTTCCCTCGTGCTCCTCTCTCTCCTCCTGACGTCACAGCCCCAGGGCCGAGGAGAAGATTCACTGCAGGAAAGCAGTGCAGGGGAGGGTAGGTGGAGCTTAAGGCTCCACCTGTCACCTGTTGCATATGGGGGGCGCGAGTGACACACGCCACCCCCCCGCATGAGAGAAAGCCCCCCCACCCGTCTGACTGATTCCCGGCTCCCACTGCCGCCTCCCGCACACTTGCAGCCCACGGCGGCCGGCTTTCTGTAGCGGCGCCGCGGTGTATGGGCGTGCTTGTCAGAGAGTAGGGGGCGTGAGATACACGCCCCCACCCTCTGCCAAGCACGCCCATACACCGCGGCGCCGCTACAGAAAGCCGGCCGCCGTGGGCTGCAAGTGTGCGGGAGGCGGCAGCGGGAACCGGCAGCGGGAGCCGGGAATCAGTCAGACGGGTGGGGGGACTTTTTCTCATGTGGCTGAGTCAGACGGGTGGGGGGACTTTCTCTCATGTCACTCTTTCTCTCTTACGGATTACAGTACTGTATGAAATTATTTCACATCCCTTTTGTCCCCAGTGCTTTGGCCCATGCCCTGCATGCAGTTTTATATTATATATACTGTTCTTTCTGCCTGGAAACTGGAGATTGTCCATAGCAACCAAAAAGTGTCCCTTTATGTCAAAAGTGGCTTTAGATCAGCTAGAAAACAGCGATAGTAAATTAGAACACTTGCAGAATTGAGCGATAGTGAATCGTGGGGAAATTTATTTTATTATTATTATTATTATTATATTATTATTTTTTAAAATTATTTATATTTATTTATTATATTATAATTTATGTTTTTGTGTTTCAAACTTCATCATACCCGGGATATCTACTAGACTCTTGTTTGGACAGATTTAAGTGTGTTATTGTTAAGAATTACAGGCCTGCAATATAAAACGCCAAATTTCCATGCAAAATAATTGTACCGCATTCAGCACCTAAAATCCGAAATAATCATACCGCCAGGGAGGTTAATTATGCTTCTGTGATCTCCAGTGTTCCTTTCTTAGCTATCCCAAGTGATTCTCTACATGTTCCAGCCTGCAACCTGAATCCCAGCACCTGTGTTATTCTCCTGAGCACTCCAGTTCACTTGTAGCTGTGACTTCTTCGTGCACCTTAGCCAACACCACGTCTTCCTTAATTCCAGTGACTTCCTGTGTATTCCAGCCAGCAACCTTCATCCTAGAACCTTTGTGATTCCTTGGGTGTTCCCATGCTTCCAATGATCCCATGTATACCTATCAGCTCTCAGTTGTCTCTGTGTGATTCTGTACATCCCTGCCAACTTAAACTGTACTCACTACTGACCTGTGGTCCCAGCATCTCAGTTTAAGAAACTCTATCTGCATACCCGATCTTGTCCTAGGTAGTTACCTGCTCGAGTCAAAGGGCTGCAACCTGGGAACTGTCAGCAGCAAAACCCATCATCACCATCAGGAGCTCTGGAGAAGACCAGGCAGCTTCTTTGACTCTGCACCTTGGCCCCTCTAAGGGCTATCGCCTTTTCTGAATGAGTGGGCATGCTGAGCTCTTTGTGTCTCGTCGTAAGGTTTCACCACTGCCTGCTCCATCTGCTATAACCAAATCCTGCTTAGCCAGTCTACCCCCTAGTGAGGACAGACTCTTGTCCATGACAGCCTTTTGATATAATTTTGGTAAATCTAAAGGAAAATTGTACAACAAAATGCTATAATGTATGGCCAGCATTACACCTACAGCTCAGCAATCAGCAAAACTTATGTCCCCTGCTGATTGGAGAGATCTAGCTCTGACTCAGCAGGGGGGTGTATTAGACATTCGCAGAGAGACCACTGCTTCCAGAACAAAGGTTCTTCTCTGCAGCATGCTGTCAGGGGATAGTCTTTTCTGCTGAAGCTGCAGCTGCTTTCTAGCGAAAGCAAGATACTTTGCACACTTTTTGTTTTAATGCACATGAAACGTATTCATCTTAAACATTCAGTTTAAACATAAATTCAGTGTAATGTATGGCCTAATTATTTTTTACATTTACTGGATATCTAAATACTTTTAGAACTTGATTGTATTTACATATAATCAGAAAACTTAAAATGAAACTAGGGCTGAAACAACTAATCGATTAATCAACAACTAATCGATTATGAAATTAATCGATTACTATTTTCATAATCGATTAATCGGCCAGCCGATTAATTGGCCAGCATACAGAATGCATTATTTGTTTACATATCAGGAAATACAGTGCAGCACACATACAGCTCAGTACACCGTCCATACATGTCAGTAAGTGCCTGAGAACTTGTGAATGTGTGAGGAGCAATGCCTCATGGGACATGTAGTCCTGGGCAGAAAGTGAGTGGTTTTAAAGGCAGAAATTTTTTACCTTGCTATTGGCGCACTCTATACTGTACTTAACATACAGCAAAAAGCAGTGTAGAAACAGATCAAAAGCAAACTGCATAGGTGTGTACCGAGCCTTATGCTGGCCACATGGATCAATTTTCAGATGAGAATATTCATATGAAAAATCTTTGTACATTCACTGAATGAAAGAATGTTTGACATTTTCACTTGCTTTTAACATTCTGTTTCAAAATTAATGCAATTTCTGAACGAAAACCACATACATTGTCTGAAAATTCCTTTGACCAAGCAATTTTCTATTATTTCTAAATTTTCCTGGCACTTTGGTTGAAAACGAACATCGATTTGACCCCACTAATGATTCGAAAATCGTTTTTGTATGGCCAGCATATAATATATTACAGTTCTGTTTGAAAATCTGCAAAACAGTCTTTAACTTTTTTTTTTTCTTTAAAAAAAGATCTGAGTCTGATGATATTTACCAGATTCAACCTCTAATAGTATATACAGTATATGTCCTCTAATAGTATATACAGTATATCTCCTCTAATAGTATATACAGTATATCTCTCCTCTAATAGTATATACAGTATATCTCCTCTAATAGTATATACAGTATATCTCTCCTCTAATAGTATATACAGTATATCTCTCCTCTAATAGTATATACAGTATATCTCTTCTGTCTGTTATTCTCAGAGTGGATTCTAAATTTTGCTCCCTAACCATATAGTTGGTTATTTATATTTACCACTGCATAGAGATATTTAAGAATAAATTGGCTTTTTTTTTTAAACTTTACATATTAACTAAATTATATATCACACCTTTTTTAAGGTTATTAACCGATTAATCGATTAATCGAAACATAATCAGCCAACTAATCGATTATGAAAATAATCATTAGTTGCAGCCCTAAATGAAACCCCGCTTTTGTTCAGAAAAAAAAAATCCCCTTTGGGTGAACTAATATACAACGCAAGACTTTTAGAAGCCTTACTAGCAAAGTCATACCTTTGACTGTTTTGAATAAATTGCTGGTTGTCTTACTGCACCCTTTCTGACAAGGACATAAGAATGAAAGGATCTGCTTTTATTTTAATAGCTAAGCAATCCCAGTGTTCTAATAGTAAGAGGTGCATTGTCTGCATTCATTTAGATATGATTGTGCCTTAACCTCCCTGGCGGTATGATTATGTCAGATTTTTGATGCTCAAAGCGGTACAATGTTTTGCATGGAAATTTGGCGTTTTATATTGTAGACCTGTAATTCTTAGGAATAACACACTTAAATCTATCCAAATAAGGGTCTAGTAGACATCCCGGGTATGATAAAATTTGAAACACAAAATCATAAATTATAATATAATAAATAACTATAAATAATTATAACAAATAATAATAATACAATTTATTCAATAATGTAATCAAATCAAAAACACTGAGATTTGCTCATTTGCAGAATTGTCGCTGTCATTACTTTCAGTGTTTGATGACGAATTTCCCCGTGATTCACTATTGCTCAATTCTGCAAGTGATTCTAATTTACTATCGCTGTTTTCTAGCTGGTCTAAAACCACTTTTAACGTAAAGGGACACTTTTTGGTTGCTATGGACAATCTCCAGTTTCCAGGCAGAAAGAACAGTACAGGCATACCCCACTTTTAAGTACACAATGGGGTTTATTTACTAAAGCTGGAAAGTGCAAAATCAGGCTCACTTCTGCATAGAAACCAATGAGCTTCTAACCCCAGCTTGTTCAATCAAGCTTTTGTAATAAAACCTGGAAGCTCATTGGTTTCTATGAAGAAGTGAGCCTGATTTTGCACTTTCCAACTTTAGTAAATAAACCTCATTGTGTACTTAAAAGTGGGGTATGCCTTTTAAGTACACAATGGGAACGGAGCTTGGTACTGTGATAGATCGTGCGGAGGACAGGTCGCACACACAGCGGAGAGACATCGCAGGATCCTGGGGATAAGGGAAGTAACTTTGCCTGGATCCTGCGATGCGATCTGGAGTGTGGCTCGAGGTTACTGCTTTTGGTACTGAAAATTCACCACGAGCCACACTCAGGAATACTGCTAGGGAGGTTAAAATGGTTCTAAAGGTTAAAGGCTTTTTACCTTGATGCATTCTCTGCATTTACTATAAAAACTTGCAGCTAACCCCAGTCCTCCCTTACACTTACCTGAGCCCGATCTCGATCCAGCGATGTGCACGAGAGCAGCGGCTCTCTCAGTCCTCATAGACTCAGCGTGAGCTAGATTTTGTTATCTCATATTTTCAGAAAGGCAAACTAACCCTTTAAAATTGCCAGTTGGATGGTGACTGATTGCTAGAAGAAAAAAACATTTTTGTAGCACTTTGTTTACACATGAGGCATTAAGGGCTATCCACTCGCTGTTCAGTCATAAAAATAGGTGTAGCCTGCAAAGCCACATAGATTTCCCTCTGCACAATGCATCAGAGAGCCTCAGGGTGATCGGGTCATGTGACTTTGACAGGCCACATGCCTGGGTTCTCTTTCCAGCGTTTTCATTCTTTTAAAGCTCATTCATTTTTAATGTGCTCCCTTGGCTTTAGAGTCCCAAAAATGATGTAGCGCAGAACACATTTGTAAAACACATCTCTGTGCTTTTTGAATGTTTTTCTTTTTTTCTTCTTCTTTTTTTTTTTACTGCATTTGTATGGCCACAGTGCAGCCATACCGCTGCTTTAAAAAAGACCCCTTAAAATACAAAATAATTATTCACCATTTTTTTTTTTTTACTTCATATATTTGGATCTTGGTGCAACATTAGCACAGGTTGTAAATATAAGTATATGTATTCATAGGGTTGTGTTTATGTTGTAGATGAATTCTGCATTCATACAGTAAAGAACAATGGGGGTTATTTACCAAAGGCAAATGGAAGTTCAGTTGCTGTAGATCTGAGAGGGACATGCAAGGAAAATAAAAAACAGCATTTTAGTTTCCACATGATTGGATGATAAAATCAGCAGAGCTTCCCCTCATTTCAGATATACGCCTCAGATTTACAGCAACTGCAATTCCAAGTGCACTTTCAGTGCAATTTCAAGTGCACTTTGCACTTGTAGTGTGAAGTGGATTTGCCTTTCGTAAATAACTCCCATTGCTCTTTATTGTATGTTCTTTACATTGTTCTTTGAGCTGCATTTCCCATGATGATATTCCAGTGTTACCTTTAAAAGTGTTCAGATAATACTGTATATAGCTGGTAAACAATTAGATACAGTTTACTTGGATACATTCATACATTTTATCATCACTTTAAGTCACTTTAAGAAGCATGCAGCTACAGATAACAAAATAAAACAACCACCTCTGATCTGCAAACATTTTGGAGGTCATTAAAACCCAGAAAGTAATGATTTCATTGATTCAGCACAGAGGCCAAGCAATTAGCATTTTCTGAAGGAAAGGTTAGCAAAGCTGCCCTCTATATTTTCTCAGTACAGATTTCCATTGAACTTTTAACAAAATATTGCCATATGCCAACAGTCACATTTTGATGTATAAGTTGACAATATATTTTTATATAAATATGCTGAGCGTAGTAATCACTTTCCTCACATATACTGTATGTAGAGCAGTACCAAACTGCATATCAGCAGGAATTAAAATAACAATATGACATTTTATCCTGATGGCTAGATGTAGAATATTGGCAGCTGCTCAAATCAAGTTTATTTTGTACTTTTTCAGCATATGGCCCCCATATGTGCGACAGCAAATTATTTGATAACATAATTAGCAGGGTTATTTTTGAGAAGGATGTGCGAAAGCCGTTAATTGGATTGTGTGGATTTAATTAATTTAATTTAAAATGATATGGCTTGATGGCAATTCCACTGACCTTTTAAGGCTTTGCCTCAGTGTGGTACAAACAGGGAGTGTTGTATCTACCACTAGATGGCAGCGCTGTGTTATTTATCATCTACTTGGAATTGTTTCATTACCCAATTTCATTTTTGTGCAAATATAAAGCCACATGAATCAGAATTAATGGTTGTCAAATAACACATAGAAGCATCCATTTCTTCAACTCCATGAAAGAAATACTTGCATTCATTTATAAATGCATTATTTGCAGTAAAAGGCCAATTTAGAACACCGTGTTACAGCTTTACAGTTGACGTCTCATTTAGAAGGAAAAGCAAGAAGCTTACTGGAATAGTGTGGTGGGTACACCGAGCCGGCTTTCAGCAGAATTGGTAAATTAAGGTTATTTATAACAATGGCAAAAGAGGAATATTATCAAAAGCTGAATAATTTAGGTGCATTGTATTTATTTTAATGTAGATAAATCAATTTTTAATTCTACTAGTCATGCTGCAGAATGTTTTACCCAGTGATATATTTTTATTAAACATAATCATTGTTTTTTTTTAGACTCAGCTACATGGCAGTTGCCAGCCATAATAATATACACAATGGGATTGTGCACCATAGCTATGAACATAAAATCTCACTCACTTTGAAATGGTGCTGTGTCACAGTTTTTCTGTGTGGTACTGCTTTGCTTTAAAAAAAAAAAAAAAAAAAAAAAAAAAACATTTTAAACTTATCCTTATTTTGATGCTTTATGCTGTATGACTGCTGCATTTGTTTTTTTTTATATCCCACAATCCTATACAGAACTGTGTAGGGATTGTTCATCTTCTCAGTTCAATTAACTATTTTTCATATATCTACCAGTTATATGACTCATGATTTTGCCCATGGAGCGCTGCTTTTTTGTGTTTTGTTGCTAGTCTTCCATTTTCCAGTGGTTAGGTAGCTACACTGGTTATTATCTCATTTATCCGGGTCATATATATATATATATATATATATATATATATATATATATATATATATATACACACACACACATACATATATATATATATATATATATATATATATATATATATATACACACATATATACACATTGGACTGACAGCTCTTAGCACTTGAGATCTTGGTGTGTGTTTTCCTATCTGATTTGTGCCTATGTGCCTAGTATGTGTGTACAAATTGGCTATGCACATATGTTATCACATTCTAAATGGCGGGTTCCAAGAGTGAGCAAATAGCGAAGCTTGAGGAAAGACCTGGCAACCCGTCCTATAAAAAAACTTCCAGGAAAATTCTATGGAAAAAGGCTTTCAATTGTATTGTGCACGATATGTGTTTGACCTGTACTGATATAAGTGAAAATTGGTTCTGATGGACATACCATAAGGTGCGTTTTCCTTCAAAAATGAAAATATAGTTTGGGTAGACCTTATTCTGGTCCTAGGTCGCTACCTCTCTGATTGCCACAAAGGGAGAACTTGACAGACAGTAAATCTTTTAATATGAATTGAGGAGTGCCTGGCAGAAAAGTTCAATGCATCTAGAAATAGCTTAGGACTATTTTTAAACTATTTTCACTCACTAATTTTTCAGAGTCATACTGTGAATCTTGCTTAACTTTGAGTAACTTAAGAGGACTTTAACATTGCAGCAGTATTTTTTGATGTGCGTTGGTGGAACATTGAATCAATTTACTTGTTTCCTTGAATCTCCTGGTATTTCTCTGGTATTCTGTCAACCTCATTCAGTGGGCTGAATGAAAAAAAACCTCACAGCTCGGTTCAGATCCGCTGTACTAACTATGCAATGTTAGTACAGCGATCTCCCCTGCTGTTCTATTGTAATCTGATAGGGGGCTGACCCCCCACGCCAGAACACTCCGGTCAGTACACTGATCAGTAGCCAAACGGCAGACCTTTTTCCGTCATGCCCCTTTGAACGGCCGACTTCTATCGCACCAGCTGCAGTACACACGGGCCAAATGTCAGCCAGTTTCTATTGAGCCGGCCTATGCCGCCTGACATTTGACCCGTGCGTACTAAGCCTAAGGCCCGATACAGTTTTTTTTATTCAACCAGCAGGCTGAATTAAAAAACTGACTTGATTCCCCCACTTGATGTGGGAGAGAGAATCCTCCTGTTTTATCTTTATATTCTGAGTGGGGAGACTCCCCCGTCTTCAGAATACACTGATCAGTGTTGCAGGCTATGAGCTATAGCCTGCAGCACTGATTAAGCAGGGAGGGTCCAACAGGATGGTCGCACAGAAGTCAATCAGTATATTGATTTCTATACAACCTTCCTGCCCATACATGGACCAAAATTCAGCTGGTCCCTGCTGAACCGTCCGAATTTCAATCCATGTATGGCCAGCTTAAAGGGGTTGTAAAGTCAGAAGTTTTTTCATCTTAATGCATGCTATGCAATAAGATGAAAAAACCTCTGTGTGCAGGAGCCCCCTTCGGCCCCCCTAATACTTACCGGAGCCCCTTCTCTGTCCAGCGATGTCCACAAGTGTCTGGGCCATCTGGGACTCTCCCTCCTGATTGGCTGAGACACAGCAGCGGCCCCATTGGCTCCCGCTGCTGTCATTTAAAGTTAGTTAGCCGATCAGGAGAGAGAGGAGGCTGGGCCAAACAGCAGCTCTGTGTCTAAATGGACACATGGAGCTGCAGCTTGGCTTGGGTGCCCCATAGCAAGCTGCTTGCTGTGGGGGCCCCTAACAGAAGGGGGGGACCAGTATCACAAAGGTGGGACCCAAGAAGAGGAGGGTCTGGTCTGCTCTGTGCAAATCCACTGCAACAGAGCAGATAAGTATAACATGTTTGTTATTTTTATAGAAAAAAAACAAGACTTTACAATCACTTTTACTGTAACTATTTTGTTGTAGAATATTGGGAACAAACAGTGAATGCTTATGCGTCCCAAACAAAACACAATTTGAACAAAGCCTCTATCTTGATAAAATAAAAAAAGACAACTGAATGTTATCTTGTCTCACAATACCTATTTGAGCAAATGCCAGGAGATTGCAGTCCTGAAAATATAGTTTTCCTTCCCTGAGGGCCAGTATTATTCTCAAAATCTCTAGTAAAATATACAAGGAGTTTACTGAGCAAAGGGCAAATAAGAAAAAGCTATATTTAGTGGCTATAATTGTATGCAAACACAGAGGCATCCCAACAACCCTTTATACTGTATTTACATGTTTATGCTTATCTTCACTAATAGGCACTAAAAGCTACCAACTGTACCTAATTTCCAAGGGCAGTTCAAGGCCTTGGCAGCGAGTCCCTTTCTATTGATCATGAAATCCCTGCTCTTTGATTTTTGTATTCATTTCTTACTATGTATTCATGTTTTTTAGCCTTTTTAAGTTAACTTTGTTTCAAAGACATCTATTAAATCAGATTGAAACTTTATTATGATAGGGACAGATAGTGTGCATTTTGAAAGGGACAGGTTGTGATTTAGTTTAGTATAATAGGGAGAATGTGAGCTAGGAGCTCTGATCTAGGAGCAAAGCACATCAAAGGACTTTTTTCTTTGATATAAATACACCTGTGTTTGAAGATGTCTGCAGATGTCTTAGCAGCCACCAGGCAATACATTTGAATTGGCAAAAGGTTAAGATCTCTGTACAGCTCTCAGTGGACTTAAGGAGAAAGGGGAAAAAATTAAGTTATATTTGGAAACTTGATTTACTAGGGTATTTTTTTTTTTTTTTTGCCCACAAAACAATATTTGTAATCTGATTGGTTTCTTTGTGAAACAGCTCATTTTCCTCTACTACACTTTAAAAAAAATAAAAAATGTAATTTGTATTTCACACTTCAGTCCATTTTGAAAAGCTTGCTCAAGGTTCACATTCAGGTATGGTGGGAATAAGACATTTTGACAATTATTTTTTTTTCCCAATTCAGGTTGGGAGATTCCCCTCACTCCCTTCGAGGTCAAGTGGATAGGATCAGTGAAGGAACCCCCTCTCAGGGACACAGACTGTAACAAAAAATGACCGGTTATAGCACCCCCCTTTCCATATAATTTAAAATGCCAAATCACTGGAGCTAAACTATTGGCACAGTGTAGGGGTGCTGATTTGGTTAAAGATTTCAATCTTGACCCCCCTTATTACCCAAAGTTTTGTTTTTAGTGCCTATATCAGCTTAAAAGCAGCAGGTTGCTATAAAGCAATGCTGATCCTTGCCACGTGTCAGCAGTAGAAAGTACCGCCAAAAGCAGGAATGCCCGTAGACCAATGGTCGTCAAGCTACAAAGTATGGGGAGTCCCAACTGTGTCTCTTTATATCACCAAGGAGCAACACTTAATATTCAGCATTTGTAATGCTACAACCCAGGTAGCAAGCAACTGAGCTACAAGTTTGAAAATGACTTGCTAAGCTATTGCTAGACTTATCAGGCTTCACACATGTGTTGCGCAATTGCAGAAAGTTCACATTGCATGACTCCAGATAACTTTCTTTACAAACATTTTGCAAGTCTGCTGCAAGTTCTGGTTCAGTTATGTTGTACGATAGTCATCCCACCACAGGGGTCACTGTGGCTGAATTTTCATGCTGTAGACTTGCAGAGCCCTTGCTGTATACTCACCACTGCAACTTTCTTCTTAGTAGAGACTTGCAAAAATTTGCTGCAAATTGGAAAAGTGTCAACTAGAACTTGTGCTTCAAGTGCTCTGCAAGTGTACAACTTGCCAGCAAGTTAACAGACTTACAATTCAACACTGCCACACATTTGTGGCAAGTTATCCCTGCTGTCTGGGAAAGGACTGTCAGGGTCTTCAGAAATACTACATGGTCATAGTCTGTGGATATGCTATGGGTGGAAATTTCAGACATGCTGCAGAAGACACTGGGACTTCTGGGGACATGTTACAGGAGACTGCTAGAGGTCACTGCCCCTTTACAAATCAGTGATCCCAATCCCACTAGAAGACTGCTTAGGATTGAAGGCAACAAAACAAGCAACAAAGGGCCAAAGGTGAACCTTGGGCTGCAAGTTGGGCACAAGGTCCATAGACCTATTTATTTCTTAGTTTCTATTACCTGACAGCTATAATTCTTTATGCATTTTCTTATTATCTTTTATGCAGACCTTTCCTGAAACACATCAGATTTTCATTATAACCAAGCCACCTGCAAATCATCTCCATTCAAATGTAATTAAGGATGAGTGTATGCAAATTGGTCTCATGCAGAGATATGCTAAAAATCTTGCCAGTTGGGGGTCACTAAGAGACTGGAGCTGGGAAAACACTATTCTAAGCAAAATTCAAAGAACAGTCTCTGGGGAAGAACACATAGGTTATGTGTATGATTTCATTGTTCTGTCCTGCTTTGTTTTTTATAGATAAAGCTTCCCAATACTGACTGGTCACCGCAGAAGACACAGAAACCAAGCCTCAAAAGGTATATTTATTCAGTGCTATTGTCATTTGCCTTTTAATAAAAGACAATGCATTCTCTGGCAATGTATGAATAATGCATAATAATTACACATGGAATGCTATGATTAATAATGATTGTACTATTAAATGTTTTTCAAAGGTTGTTACAATACGTGCTAATAGCTGTGAGAGAAGAACAGAATACAGGGCTGAATTGAGCAATCCCTTCTCTCACAAAGATACAGAATAGAGAGTTCATGAATAGCGACATGCCTACTTACTTATTTTATCTATTTTCAAGCAGTCATTAATAAAGAACTTACCAAGGATTTATTTTGGAGGCGTGCTCTTCCTATTTATTCTGTGTGCCTTGCCTAAGAATTCTAAAAGCCAAAACTCTTTTCTTTAATTTTGGATAGAGTAGGGAATTGTTAAAACCCTGCTTGGTTTTTGTGTACAGATAACAGGAAGTGAGAAGAAATATCTCTAAATTGAGGTAAGTCCTCTATTAGATAGTTGTCACAGGAAAAAGTGTCCTCATTGGAAGATTTCTATTGTGTTCCAGTTCTGGTGGCAACTCAAAATTTTGAATTCACCTTCATTCTTATTCCTGCTGACAGCAGTCTAAAGGACAAATATAATTATTAATATAATTAATACCAGAAAGCATTAAAAAACTGACAGGGGTTCTAAATATTTTCCACTGTGTCCAAAACAAAAAAGTTTTGCCTTTAGATATTCTTTGAGTCACATAATGTTGTGAAGAAGGATGGTGGGCAAGGTGAGCACTGTGTTTCATTCTTTTAAAGCAGAACTATAAGCAATGTGAGAGATCAGTATCTAATGACAAAGGTACCAGGAAGGTATCACAATCTTTTCAGTTCAGCTTGAGGACACCAAGATCAACATGTCATTTTAAAAAAAAAAAATTCACACTTACAAAAAATCTTCCTTAGGAGGGTCCATCAAACATTTTTCAGAATTTCCAGTTTCCTGACTTAGTTTTAAATGTTTGTTGGCTAATGCAACCATTCAGCTGTGTGTGGAGCATTCTCATATTGCCATCAACAGCACTCATTTCCAGCCGAGAGCCCAACCTTTGTAAAGCCCCTGTGGTTTCCTATCAAGGTACAAAACCTGTAGTTGACGGGTTCTTAGGAAATCTACCCACTGTTTCCCCGTCACAGACAGTCCAGAGCCATATTGAGATAAAAATCTTTTTTGCCTTTCTTTCACCTTAAAAAAAAAAGCCACAATCTGGGCACAACATACACTCTGCTCCTTACATACCCCGTATCTTCATATATTTACTATTTAAAAAATGGAAATATGTTTTTAATTAGTACCACAGTTTCATATGAGATTCTTCTAATTTTCTAATTTTCTGTATAGCAGCACACAGGCTGGGAGAGGAAGGGGCAATATTGTAAGCCAATCAGACTCTAGTCTAATGCATACCAGTGTTTAATGACCTCGTTCATGAGCTGTTGCTTTCCAATTATCCAGTCACAAGCTAAGACACGTCCATGAACAAGCTGTATTGTTTTAAATTAGGTCTCAGTTCAGGGACCTGGCTTTACTGTGCTGGTAGGTGTGAGTGAATGAACTGAGCTGACAGCCTTTGGCAGGTAAAACAGTATAGAAAAAAATTGGATAAAATCGTCAAGGAGGTACCATCTGTAAAGATAGCCCAAAGGAAGGGGAGTGTAACAATATCTAAACAGAAATAAACATAATAAAAACACTCAACCCACCCAGGGGAAAGGGGTCTATTGCTTATAGCCCAGACAGTTAATAGTAATAATAATAAGGCTAATAAAGCAAGTTCCTCTGAATCAAACCAGTAATTTAAACAAAATTTCAGGAACGGGGAGGAGAGCAGGAAAGAAGCCCAAAGGGCTGGAAAAGGATTCATCAGGGAGGAACACCCAAAAATTAATCAAAACGAATCAAATATTTCAACTGTGCATTTATGCACTAACTTATAGTTCTGCTTTAATAGTAAAGGCTTTGCTGTATTTCTTAAAAGTACCATTTAATGGTTTTGTTTGAATACCGTATGTATTTTTTTATGTTGAGGTCTAAGTTATTAAATATTGCATATGAGTATTTTTCCATATTTATTACATGCAGCCAGCAGATGTCAACACGTTTCAATTCTGCTAAACAGGGGCGTAAGTACAGGTCATTGGGCCCCACAGCAAAATATTGATGCGTGAATCTCCAATATGTTATTCACAGCTACTTCTAGACAGTGTTATGAAATGGGCTGTAGAGATTTTGTACAGTGGTAACTTCATTCTATCCTGGAGGAAATCTGTTCCTGAACATGAATTCAAGTATGTGATTTGGAAACAGTGTTGCTGGGTTGTTTTTTGTAAGTGCCACACTGACTTATTCTTTATGACCTATGCACTCTGAACATTATATACTCCTGACCCCTACACTCTGTGAGTTACTTACTCCTCACTCCTGCACTCTGCAAGCTACTTTTTCCTGATCCCTGCATTCTGTGAATTCTTTACTCCTGACCCCTGCACTCTGTGTGATGCACACTCTCAACCCAAAGCAGACTAGGCTCAGGTGTTAATATAACTATACTCTTAATTCTCTCCCACTGTGCAAACAGTTTCATGCAGTGTGCTGCGTGCAACACTATTAGCCCATGCCCCCTACTCAGTTTATTGTCTCACCCCCAGGCCCACTGATTTTCAAAAGTTCCCAGATATGCCTTGTTATATATAAAAGGAGTGGAACTTAGTGATGCAGAAGTTGAAGCTTCAAGTGACCTTTCCAGAATATGGTAACATTTTAAATATTGGACAATAGAACTACATCTTACAACCACTTATGGCATAAAATGCTGCTTCTGTCCAGTTGTTAAGTGTTGCATTAACGTTTGTGTGATGATCACTTTAACTACTCGTCCAGAACTGTAATCTTTTGCCAAAGGCTGTCAAGAGAACTCTTCATTTAAAATGTTAAAGCCCAACTTTTGCCAAAAGTTTTAGTACTGGATAGAGCAGGGAAAGGTTTAAACCCCTGTCTGGGTGCCTATTGGAAAAATTTCCCCTTTAAAGGGTATTATACAGAAAAGGAAGTGAGTGGAAATCTCCTTAATGTGAGATCTCCACTTTCTTCCTGTTTACTGTTGCTGGTCCTGAGAACAAAATTATCCCGTTTACTGTTGTAAAGTTTCCAGTCAAAATATATACCAAGTTTAAGAACTCATGCACTGGGTGTAAAGGGGCATTATGTAAATGATAGTCATATTTCGATGTATGGGAGCCAAAGGTGTTGCCCACAGCATTCTGAACAAATAAATGACAGGATATGGCTTTACGTGTGTATACACAGCTCTGAGTGTAAACATGCATACACACATAGCTGAATGCTCTTGGATCCAGACTGTTTGCGTCCAGGGGTGTACATATGTATGTATATGCAAGCTTGCATTTGGAGCTCCGTATATATCTATGTACAGCTGTATTATGTAATACATTTGTACAGGCGTCTGTATGCAACATGTGACTCTAGGGCACCAAAATATGGCCTTATTTTATGTTATGTGCCCTAACACACCCATGTGCATCAGTCTTGCATGCATGAGCTGAACAACTGAAGAAATGGGGGTTTGAGCCCATGTGATTGGCTCATGTGACTGGGCATCCTCTCCAAACATTATTTCTTTTGCTTTCATAAAAGTGTGTGGAGGCTGGTAATTTGAATGAAAACTTTGTGAGTTGCTTTGTTGTCGCATTGCCATGATATACCGATGATGATGTTTTTTCTTCATAGAGTTGGCTTACAACATGATCCATGATTGTATTTTCATGCGTTAAGCCGTATTATGACACGTTATGTTATACAGCCAATTCAAAATGAATAGGCTGTAACTTATCTCATCTACTGAAAATGTAATGCACGCTGCATTTTCTTGCTGCACAGCAAATCACAAAATATATCTTGCATTGATATTCATTGTGGTGAGTTGTAGCACAGGTGTGTTGTGGGGAGGTGTATTAGGATGCCATTTAATATTAATGGCACCACAATGCACCATGTATGGCGTGTAACTGCAAGCTGTGGTAACGTGATGTTGCAAAGTGCTAGTATGAATGAGTCCTTTAACTTGGAGAAAGCTACCTTCTTTAAATGTGTTTTAAAGATTACATTATTATCTTAAGTTTGCATGGGCCCATACAAGAGACACAAGGGGGGGGGGATTAGAGTCACTTCTCTGAATAATCTAGCTGTGTGACCTGAGCTTCATCCATTCAGTTTTAGCCAAGCAGTTAATAGTAGCCTGGTATTCTTGTGAAAAGGAGCCCAGTGTGCCATTTGCTGGCTGCAAATAAAATTGAAATCTTTATATGCAATATTTCATATTTATCTGAGTAAAAATAATTACAGCTTTTTGATAAATAAAAATACAAAACACTATAAATTCAACTTAATTAACATACATTACAGTATCAGAAGCAATATGAAATATATTAATTGTAAATTGGGGACAGAATATAAATATCTTTTTTTTGTTCTTGATCTCCAGTTCACAGAGTCTTGAAGATCTTGGAACTCGAAAAGGTGTGAAAAAAGATCATGACAGACTACGTTCACTAGTTACCCCAACTGGTCTGTATACACACATTGCCCCTTTGCAGTGGTCTTAGACCAGTTCAGACAATTTCCCACGCTTATCCCTCTGTGTATATCCCACCTCCTATAGTCTGGAATGGTCACGTGGCCGATGACTGGAAACTCAAGCTATATTGATGCAGAGTAGAACTACAGGAAAGATGAGATTACTCCTGAAATATTAAACATTATCTATGAGTACAATGTCTAGAAAAGTGAAATATCCAGGGGTCAACAGGGAGCAATGCTCGAATCTTACATCCAGATCAGTTAATGACAATTAAAAAAAATCCCTGATCCCAATATGTGAGCTGCCAATACTGACCTCCTTCTGGAAATGCACATTATCTGACTGCCATGCTGTATACACTATAGAATCTTTGATCCAGGACAGGCATGCAGCAAGTTGAGACAAAATCCCTAATTTGCATACCCTCTGGGTAAGTGACAAAAAATATTGAAGCCACTAACGTAGCATGAAATCCAGGTAGCTAGCTTGTTCAAAAGAAGCTTGCAATGGCATTAAATATTTATCCCAAATTAGTTTTTTTTTAAAAAAGGTACTGTGCCTTGCAAAAGTATTCACCCCCTTGGCTTTTTAACTATTTTGTTACATTACAGCCTTTAATTCAATGTTTTTTTAATCTGAATTATATGTGATGGATCAGAACACAATAGTCTAAGTTGGTGAAGTAAAATTAGAAAAATATATACATAAAACTATTTTTCAGAAATAGAAAACTGATAATTGGCATGTGCGTATGTATTCACCCCCTTTGTTATGAAGCCAATAAAAATCTCTGGTGCAACCAATTACCTCCAGAAGTCACATAATTAGTGAAATGATGTCCACCTGTGTGCAGTCTAAGTGTCACATGATCTGTCATTACATATACAGACCTTTTTGAAAGGCCCCAGAGTCTGCAACACCTAAGCAAGAGGCAACACTAACCAAACACTGCCATGAAGACCAAGGAACTCTCCAAACAAGTAAGGGACAATGTTGTTGAGAAGTACAAGTCAGGGTTAGGTTATAAAAAAAATATCCAAATCTTTGATGATCCCTAGGAGCACCATCAAATCTATCATAACCAAATGTAAAGAACATGGCACAACACCAAACCTGCCAAGAAACGGCCACACACCAAAACTCATGGACCAGGCAAGGAGGGCATTAATCTGAGAGGCAGCACAGAGACCTAAGGTAAACCTGGAGGAGCTGCAGAGTTCCACAGCAGAGACTGGAGTATCTGTACATAGGACGACAATAAGCCGTACGCTCTATAGAGTTGGGCTTTATGGCAGAGTTTCCAGAAGAAAGCCATTACTTTCTTCAAAAAACAAAATGGCACATTTTGAGTTTGCAAAAAGGCACATGGGAGATTTCCAAAATGTATGGAGGAAGGTGCCCTGGTCTGATGAGACTAAAAATGAACTTTTTGGCCATCAAAGAAAACGCTATGTCTGGCGCAAACCCAACACATCACATCACCCAAAGAACACCATCCCCACAGTGAAACATGGTGGTGTCAGCATCATGCTGTGGGGATGTTTGTCAGCAGTCGGGACTGGGAAATTGGTCAGAGTTGAGGGAAAGAAGGATGGTGCTAAATACAGGGATATTCTTGAGCAAAACCTGTACCACTCTGTGTGTGATTTGAGGCTAGGGAGGAGGTTCACCTTCCAGCAGGACAATGACCCCAAACACACTGCTAAAGCAACACTTGAGTGGTTTAAGGGGAAACATGTAAATGTGTTGGAATGGCCTAGTCAGCCCAGACCTCAATCCAATAGAAAATCTGTGGTCAGACTTAAAGATTGCTGTTCACAAGTAAACCATCCAACTTGAAGGAGCTGGAGCATTTTGCAAGGAGGAATGGGCAAAAACCCCAGTGGTAAGATGTGGCAAGTTCATAGAGACTTATCCAAAGTGACTTGGAGCTGTGATATCCACAAAAGGTGGCTCTACAAAGTGTTTAATTTAGGGGGGTAAATAGTTATGCACATTGACTTTTTCTGTTATTTTGTCCTATTTGTTGTTTGCTTCACAATAATAAAAAAAAAAATCTTCAAAGTTGTGGGCATGTTCTGTAAATTAAATGATGCAAATCCTCAAACAATCCGTGTTAATTCCAGGTTGTAAGGCAACAAAACACGAAAAATGCCAAGGGGTGTGAATACTTTTGCAAGGCACTGTAAGTGCACTTTTAAACAAAATGCATTTATTCTTTTTTGTCCCCTTCCCCTGACTTCACCTAACCCACACTCCCCCTCCACATACTTACCTGTACCTTAGTCTGACAGTCACGGTTCCACCATTTGCTCACATCCTTACTGTTCTGGCCATGCTACACATTATTGCCCCATAAACATCTTTAGGCCCCAAAGCCAGAAGGTTATAAGATGGTCTCAGAGAGATCCCTGGGGCTGTAATGTGCAGGCATTGCCAGGATAGTGAGGACTTGTGGCGCAGGAGGTAAATAAAGAGCAGATCTGCGACTGTTGGATTGATGTAAGTATGTATCTCTGGAGGCGGAGGATGGGTAAGGTTAGATCAGGGAAAGGGGGCAAAAATGATCAGTGCACTTTTTTATTATAATATTTTTAATATTGCATTTTTAAATAAAACATTCAAGGTGCATTCTATTCAATTGGAACACAGGTTAAACTTCTGCTCCAACCAAAATTATTTTGTTTTGGATAGAATGAATAAGGATTAGAGCCTGTGACAGTTTCTACTGATATCTGTGTCCCTGTTGGGGAGATTTCTCTAACAAGGACATAGACAAAAAAAAAAAAAAAAACACAACTTGTGCCTTCCTACCTCAGTCAAAACTGTTCCCCACATTTCTTATTCAGGTGTCACAAGGATACAAAATGAGGGGAAATCTTCTCAATTGGATTCCACACAGCACACCCATGTAGCGCTCACCCCCTCAAGGGCCGCGATTTACCATAGATGCAACATCAGCTAGGCACACAGCAACAGTCACTCTTCTGGCTCAATGAACAGTCTAGTGGTTACCTTTTTCAATATTTATAGCTGAACAAACTTGGATAGGACATAGGGAGCTGTGGGATACTCCATTAGCACTGAACAGTAACAAGAGGACACTCTTCACCCTGTCGCTACTCCCTAGGACAACCCCCCTTAGTATTGGCCCAGTAAATGGATCCTGCACCCAGGTCTGTACACACAATACCCCTGGATACTTGGATCCCTCCTTCCAGACCAGATTCTCAGTGAAATCCTATGATTAGTTTCTAAAACTTTCAGCAGACAGGCCCCCCAGCATTAGCACAGCTGGGACCTCGATTAACATACTGTAAGTAGAATTTCAGCTGGGCTGCCTAGAAGGGCAGCAGCCCTTCACGTTTGGAAACTCTCCTCCTGGACAAGAACAGGGCAGCTCCAGACCCCAGACCATTTATGCACTACCCTAGCCACCTTCTGGGCACCCTTCCCCAGGGCCTGGCTAAGACAACATAAATATTCAGGTTGCTGATTTTCCTTTCCAGACCACTACATTCTAGAATACTCCAGAAGGCAGGGGGCAAACAATTAAACCTGCAACCAGTGGAGCCCAGAACAGCCCAAAGCAATCACAAGCTGCTCAACTGATTACAGAGAAGCCCAAAAAATCAAAGTTTACCTAACCATCCTAGCAACATGTCTGAGAGCGTGCTTCAGCCAAAAGAAAAAAAAATGTTTCAGTTCTGTGATTGGAAAGGAGGAGTTGAATGACTGCAGGTCCTCTGCCCATTCACACAACTCATGGGAGTGTAGCAAGTTGAGTTCTATAAATGGTGGCGGAGGCAGCAGGGGGCAGGTGAGAGGCGCCTAGCTCTGCATTTACATTTGCAGTGCAGCTCAGTGTTATCTACTATCTTCCAGATGGTTAAAACTGATGAGAGATTGTCTACAATGTCTTTAGTGTGATTCACTAAAAAGGTGTAAGTGAAAGGTAACAAGAGGAATGTGGTATGTGAATATAAGGAATAAAAAAAGAATACATAACATCCTTTTAATTGCCAGATACTCTCCCTGTAACCATACACAGGGTTTCTTCTTTTCTATAGTTTAGACAGCCTAAATTTTTACCATAAAATACAATAATTCAATTTAAGAATAATTGGCACTTTATGGTGGCCTGAAATGCCAGATGACATTAATAAGGTGTGTTGCTGGCAAAACCTATGGGTGAACAAATCCAAGCAGGTTTCATCCAAAATTGAATAACAAGATTTGAATGTACTTGCAGTTCAAAGGGTCAGCACATCTAAAATGTATATCCCATTTGGTTGCCAGTTTGCCAGGATTGTTCCTGGATTAGGACACCTGCTGTGGCCATTATATGGTGTCCAACTTTAACATTCCTTGTTTGATTTTGTACATATAATATAGAGCAGCCTTACTCAACCAGGGTTCTGTGGAACCCTAGCCTTCCTCCACAGATTGCTAGGGGTTCCTTAAAGAAGAATTCCAGGAAACATTTTTTTCTCCAATGCAGTGGGGCTGTGCCCGCAGAGCAATTTGGCTTAACTACTGGTTTGTGGAGCAACAGTATAAGAAGGCTTTGTTATGACTACTTTTTTGTGGGAGAATATTTTTCCAGCGTAAATTAAAAAGCGATGGGGGAGGGGATAAGGGTACTCCCTTACCCCAGCTGCACAAAAATAAGGATCAAGCTTCCTGGTCTGCAGCAAAAGCAAAAGGTTTCCTTTGTGCCTCCATGTCCAGTTCTAGTGCTCAGACCCACAAGTCTTCTTTCACTCACTAGGGTTCAGGGACTCCTAAACGTGTTAAGCAGATAAAGAGCTCAAACGTGCAGATAAATATACTGCAGCATAATGTTCCATCAAAGCCAGCTCCAACTGAAGTAGAGGTATGTCTGGGGGCCTTTGTGGATATTTGGGAAGTTTGTATAACCAACGCTTAGGTGTGGGAGGTGATATCTGCAGGTTAAAAACAGGGTTTCACCTCTGTCCTCCACCTCTATTTTTTGTTTTGCATCTTGCAGTGTTTCAACAACATCAGATAGACCTTTTTTTTCAGTCACTCTGGAATTGATGAATCAGTGAGTTACTATTCCCATTCCTTCAACTGACAGATTCCAAGTTTTTATCTATTTAAAGCTGTTTACAGTTCCGAAATTCAAAGGAGACCTTTGTTCATCTTCAAAATTTTTGGATGGAATCTATTTAGTCAGTTTTTGCCTATTTTCATCATGGAGACTTCTTAGCATCCATCAACCTAAAGAATGCATATACCCATCTTTCCAGGTTACCAGCAATTTCTTCACTTTGTTGCGGGTGGCAATCACTATCAATTTATGGCCCTTCCTCTTCAGCCTTGCGTCAGCCTCAAGAATGTGTACAAAGGCCCTTATATCATTTTTGGGTCTTCTGCGTCTCAGAGCTTTTCCAGTCATTGGATATCCGGAAGATCTGCTGCTGTGTGAACAGACCTTTCAGACCTTTTACTCCAATGTGTCATTCATGATTCTGTCTTTTAATGGATATTGAAATTCAAAAAAATTTCCGTCATATCACTTGGAGTCTTTGGGCCTTCTTCCACATACCTTTCAAGGAAGGTCTTCCTACCCTACCCCGTGGAGAAACTGACAAAATGCAGGGTCAGATTCAGCAATTTCATTCCTGATCTTGGTCTTCCTGAGCTGCATAAAAGTTCTATGATTGACGACATCCACCTTCCCTACATGTATATTTGCTCAACTCCACTTCAGAACTTTACAATGGAACATCCTCACAGTGTAAGACAAGTGCAGTCTTTCTGTGGACAAGAGGATGCAATTACATCCTTGAACCAAGATGTCTTTATCATTCTGGCTTAGACCCCTGACATTGTCATTGGGATTTTGGTTTCTTTACATTGGAAGATGGTCACAAAAAATGCCAGCCTTCTGGATTAGTGCGGAGTTCTGAAACATCTTTCTGTCCAGGGTTGTTGGTCTCTGGAGGAAACAAAGCTTCCAAACAACATTCTGTAGTCGTAAATGATTCATCTGTCATTTCTTCAAAGGACCATTCTTCTGACCGGTCATCTGGACAAGATTAAATCAGACATTTCCACAGCAGGGTGTCAGCAGGAGTATTGTGGGGGCAATATCCTCGCCTGGGTGGAGTTTCATTTTCCAGTGATTTTGAGAGTGCACGTACAATATCTGGATCTGGTGGAATCCATTAGGAGGTGTTTTGGGACATATGTCTGCATTGGAGGATGCTATGGATTTACTAGTGTTTGGTTCAGCAAGAAGCTGAACATGTTTGTTTTCAGGACATGGGACCTGATGCATAACCTGACATGAAAAAAATTATTTTTACTGGTGTGAAGCTTTGGTGGTTTCCTTGTGTGCCTTTTTGGTGGACCCTCATGGGCATCATCAATGGTCAGGTGTCTGTTTATTTTCAACATCTGCTTGCCAGTAATTAATTGATTCATATCTTCATTCAAAGGGTTGTACATGCTTCTCCCCCTGTTTGGCACACGCCATAACCATGGGATTTAAATCTAGTACTGTTGCTACTACAAAGACCCCCATTTGAACCTATTTGAGAAATTTCCCTGACAATGTAATCCTTTGAGGTAGCCCTTTTTATGGCTATCACTTCAGCTAGAAAGGGTCTCTGAGTTATCAGAATTGTTCCATAAGGATCTCCATTTGATTTTAAACCAAGAAAAGTTTATTTTGAGACCAAGGACCTCCTTTTTGCCAAAGGTGGTCACTGCTTTTTACCTTAATGAGGATATTGTGTATTTGATGAGTCCAGCACCAGTTTACCTCAAGGAGATCTTTGTTCATTATCTGGACGTGGTGAGGGTCATCAGGGTTTACCTGTCTGCCAATGTATTGTTTTTTTTCCCAAAAGGTCCTGATAAGGGTTCTCTGACTTGCAGGTACACTGTTTTTAAGTGGATTTGACAGGTTGCTTCCTTGTTAAAGCTCACTCTACTAGAGCAGTTCTTGAGACTTTCGTTGCTAGGCCTCGGTTCTGTAAGGTTGTGACCTGGCTTTCTGTTCACATGTTATAAGTTTTGTATCTGCCTTAGTTTTGACAGAAAATTTTCTTCAAGAGGATATTTAATACCCTTGTTTTCCTTTTGTTTTGGACAGTTTGCTACAGGGAGGGTTTATAGCCTTTGGGGGGTTGGTCTTCAGTTTTCTATATACCTTGTGCCAATATTTCATGTTGGTGGCAGTATAACTCTTGGTTGCTTATTATCAATAAAGCTCTGTCTCTCAATGGACTCTGAGAAATAGATTTTATGGCAGTACAAAAATCCTATTTTTTTTATTACTGTGTTTTTCCCTATTTTCCTCTACATTTACTGTCACGACAGAAAGTAATGGGAAATCTTACAGTAATGGGGCAAAACATACCTTTTTATTAGCTTGAGAATTAGAATATCTCTCAATATTTTATTGCTGTCTGCTGCTCCCTCCATTTCTTATACAAGTGTCACAGTAACAGGAAGTGAAGGGAAATTTCCCTAGCAGGGTCACAGGCAGAAATATAAACTTGGTAGAAATGTTATCTCTTCTGCACTCCATACAAAACTGAAGAAAAAAACATGAATGTATCTGGCAATTTGGCACATTGGTATAATGATCCCTTTATTTCATTTGACAGGTTCACTTTAAAAAAAAAATGCTCTTAAAATCTATCATTTGTGGTGAGTGGACTACAAATTGTGTTCCATCCCTCATTCACACATTTGCAAGTTAAGGCAATCAGGTTTGCATTCCTATCCATTTGTATTTCATTATTCCCCTTCTCCTATTATAATCAGTAGGTAAAGATGAGTGAGCAGCTATTCATTATACCCTTTCAGCAATAACAAAGGGGATCAAAAATTACTGCAGGATCTGTGCTAGACTTGAAAAAGCATGCTACCCACATTTTATAGCATGGCCAAAATTTGTGAAGCAGAACAAAGGAGTGTTCATGAACTGTTTATGTTTAATTAAATAACATATCCCTCTTTAGCTCCTGTATGCATTTACTTAAAGTCCATTTGAACCTTCATTCTTTATTACTGTAATGCAGCAAGGCTGCATATACATTAATTAATATGAGGCTGTTATACTTTTTTTAACACCACTACATGTTGCAGCAAGTGATAAAATACCCTCTCACTCCCTGAGCAGCGCTGTTAGTTGGAGCATGGTTCAGAGGTGCGTTGGCTTGCTTGGAGAGTCAGGCCATCGCAATATGTGAGAGAGCCAAGGTCCAACTCTTTTAGGTGCTGCCTACACAGGTTAATTTAACCCTTGCTGCAGCACTAAGAGGTGTTAAAGTAAAGAGACCCACATTTTTAATTGTATATGCATCCTGACTTTTTTACAGCATTAATAATGAGGGTTCATTTGGGCTTGGAATAGACTTAGAGGGCTTGTTAGGGAAGGATGAGGGGACACTGCTGCAGGCAATTCAACAATTTCAGGTAGTTTGCCACTAAGCCACCCCCCTCACATTTCCTTTTTCCCATCACTATAGGAATAAACAGGGGGCAGCAAATGATAAAATTTTGACTGTCAGAATAGGCAAAGATACAGTCATGATAGGAAGGTTTAGAAGACTGCTGCAAGCATGTGCACTTTATTTTTTTTTCTTGTTTATAAGAAATTAAGAAAACTTTGCAAATCATTTCCTGTAAGAACCCGAAATTTGTCTTTAAAACGAACCTGCATTTTGCCCATGCAGGCCAAAGAAATGTAAATTTTGCATATACTCACAATTTTTTCATGCCATTATTTCATTTACCGAATATAAATGGAAATACCTAGGGATTTGGGTCTTGGGATTGGGATGTAGGTTATATGGGATAGCGCATGTGATTGGCCCAGTATTGGACCAGTCAATTGGACCCCCACCCATTTGTGGATGGCAGAGAGTGCAATCCATATAGGGAAGTCTACAGCGATGGCAGAGTACTATGCTTTAGATTGATTGAGCCTCCTGTCTCCTGATTTCTGAGTGCTTCTTTTAGTGACAGCTGGGAGCAGCTTCATTTGGAGCATAGCAGGATGTGGCTGAAGGCTATGGTGGGTGAACACGATGATCTTTTCAAGCAAGGTATTGTGTTCTATTTAGTTTTTTTCATGGAACCTATATGGACAATGACAGCCAAAGGATTTGCGCCCAAATTGCACTTGTCATTTAAAGAGAAATGCCACGTGCCACTTTAGTCTTGGTAGGTATTTATTAACAAGCATTCCAGTTAAAGTCATAGTCTAGTTACAGTGCTTTGAAAAAGTATTCCTGCCCCTTGAAATTTTCCACATTTTGTCATGTTACAACCAAAAAACATAAATGTATTTTATTGGGATTTTATGTGATAGGCCAACACAAATTGGCACATAATTGTGAAATGAAAGGAAAATGATAAATGGTTTTCAATTTTTTTTTTTACAAATAAATATGTAAAAAGTGTGGAGTGCATTTGTATTCAGCCCCCTAAATCAATAATTTGTAGAACCACCTTTCACTGCAGTTACAGCTGCAAGTCTTTTTAGGGATGTCTCTACCAGCTTGGCACATCTAGAGAGTGACATTTTTGCCCATTCTTTTTTGCAAAATAGCTCAAGCTCTATCAGATTGGATGGAGAGCATCTGTGAACAGCAGTTTTCAAGTCCTGTCACAGATTCTCAATTGGATTTAAGTCTGAACTCTGACTGGGCCATTCTAACACATACATTTGCTTTGATATAAACCATTCCATTATAGCTCTGGCTGTATGTTTAGGGTCGTTGTCCTGCTGGAAGGTGAACACCCCCCTCCAGTCTCTAGTCTTTTGCAGACTCTAACAGCCCTGAATTTGGCTCCATCCATCTTCCCATCAACTCTGACCAGCTTCCCTGTTCCTGCTGAAGAAAAGCATCCCCACAACATGATGCTGCCACCACCATGTTTCACGGTGGGGATGGTGTGTTCCGGGTGATGTGCAGTGTTAGTTTTTCACCACACATAGCATTTTGCTTTTAGGCCAAAAAGTTCAATTTTGGTCTCATCTGACCAGAGCACCTTCTTCGACATGTTTGCTGTGTCCTCCAAACGGCTTCTCGCTAACTACAAATGGGACTTCCTATGGCTTTCTTGCAACAATGGCTTCCTTCTTGCCACTCTTCCATAAAGGCCAGATTTGTGGAGTGGCCGACTAATATCCTGTAGACAGATTCTCCCACCTGAGCTGTGAATCTCTGCAGCTCCTCCAGAGTTACCATGGACCTTTTGGCTGCTTCTCTGAATAATGCTCTCCTTGCCCGGCCTGTCAGTTTAGGTGGACGGCCATGTCATGGTAGGTTTGCAGTTGTGCCATACTCTTTCCATGATTGATTGAACAGTTGCCCTGCTTTAAACTTCTCCACATCTTTATTCCTGACCTGTCTGTTGCGTTCCTTGGCCTTCATGATGCTGTTTCTTCACTAAGATTCTCTATCAAACCCAGTGAAAGCTGGTGGTAATTTTTTTGGGGGGAGGGGGCAGCAAACAGTGCACCCGCCACCCCAAACCCAACCCCCCCGGTCAGTGCACTTACCTCAACCATGGGCGGCTTCCTCGGCTCTCCTCTGCGGGCATCACGAGCGTGCATATCCTTCCCCTGCTTGGCGGCTTCCATCTCCTTCTTGGCAATCGATCAGACTGCTTCTCCTTTTGGCCAATCGTGAAACGCATCTCACATCCGCGCTTCCTGATTGGCGGAAGGTGAGTCAGTGTTAGAATAGCGAATATTCATTCGCTATTCTAACACAAGCACAATGCTCTGCATCTAGAGCCCACCCTATTTTAAAGCCTATTAGAGCCTCTGGCTCTAATCAGATGCTTAAAAAAAAACCCAGACACTTTAATTCATGTGCCCAGCGTCCTGAAAGGGGCTGGACACATGAATAGGGGGGTGTCAGTGGCGATGGAAAGAGGAGGTGGTATCCGTGCCCCCCTAATGGACAGGCCGCCCCTGATCAAACCTTCACAGAACAGCTGTATTTATACTATTTAAATTACACACAGGTGGACTCTATTTACTAATTAGGTGACTTCTGAAGGCAAATGGTTCCACTAGATTTTAGTTAGGGGTATCAGAGTAAAGGGGGCTGAATACAAATGCGCGCCACACTTTTCACATATTTATTTGTAGAAAATTTTGAAAACCATTTGCCTCGGTTCACACCAGCGCAATTCCGCAGGCAGTTCACACTGCCCTCTGCCAACCACTGCGGGTGTCAATACAATGTTAATGACACCCCAGAACGGTTCTCAGATCGCAGTGCGAACTGTGGATTTGGACAGGAATCCAATCGTATGGGTGAGAACACTTATGTGATCCGATTCCAGTGCGGGGAAAAAAAAAAGTCCCTACACCTTTTTTGTGTGTGAATCTAATGCGAGTTCAGCCATACAATTGTATGGCTGAACTCGCATTGCACAGTCATCGCATGCGATCGGCACCGCAGTGCGGGTGCAAATCACATGCAATGCCTGTGTTCGCTATAGTGTCAGCCCAGGCTTAATCATTTTCCTTCCACTTCACAATTATGTGCCACTTTGTGTTGGTCTATCACATAAAATCCCAATAAAAAACATTTACATGTTTGGTTGTAACATGCCAAAATGTGGAACATTTCAAGGGGTATGACTACTTTTTCAAGGCACTGTATATGTGAAGCACAGGATACTAGCCCTATGTCATTAGCTAATTATACAGTATATGTTGGGTACTCCAACACTGAGATCCACATATCATAATTCATGTCTCTTTCTGACCACCTGGGGGTTTTGGTGTTTCCATTTATCTTGGTGTATTCCAACATATCCTGTTTTATTTTACCTAGGATAACCAAAATAAAACAATTCAACAAGGATTGTGGGACCCCTAATAATGGCCACAGCAGGTATGAAGACCCAGGAGGCCTGATGAAGATATCTTATTATTATAGTTTCAAAGAGATCTTTTGAGTGAATTGACCCTTCAAAAAAAAATATATATTTTATCTGTCACTCAAAACAAGCTTCATTTTATTCTATTGAGCATGCATCAAAACCTTTGAATACGACTTAAAAAAAAAAAAAAAAAAAAAACGTGCTGTCAAACTGTTTTCCTTTAGCTACTGGAAAGCAAATGAGCTTTTCAGCCCTTGCCAACTAAATGAAAATATCAAAAATCAATGACAGCTGCTGAATGCAAAGAACACTGGTTCAGCCTATTGTTTTGTATACTGTAACAAAAACTTTGCAGGAAGCAAAATGATATTTATCTAGTTGGCTGAATAGGATTTTCAAAAATTGCTTTTATCAGAGCTCTTGTTTTTTTTTTTTTTTTTTTTTTACTTATGGCTATGTGTACAATATATGGGGTAATTTAAGAGTATTAAAACACCAAAAACAAAAGCTAGTGGAAAGCACCTACAAAACATTCACCAGACGGAAAAGGAATTTCCACACAGGTTCCTGTGGTAGAATATAGCATGAGTTTATCAGAGATAGTAGATGTTATCTAGCTCTTGTAAAACTATAAATCCAAGGAAACTTTGACATGAAATGCTTGGCAATATATGCTAGGGATTTTAGTTTCTACATGGCTGGAGATGCAAAAGTGGACTAAACCTGAACTAGACTATCCATGTACTGGCAAATTTCTCATCTACAATAAGATGTGATACAATCACAACACCAATCCTAAAGGAGTTCACCTTTTCAACAACCTGTTCAGCACATCCCCCCATCACATCTACGTTGTTCCAGCAGAAGGGTGCACACTGTGTGTGAACTGTGGGCACCACTGAGCTTGGGATGCCTTTGGAGTTTACGGGAGTGCCACTCCTTCTGGAGGATCTAGGTTGTCTATCACTACTGCTCCCTCTTCCACACCTCCTTCTGCCTGCATGACATGATTGGTACATGGGTGAGTCCTTTTCACAGAACTAGAAAGGGGCATATAGCCAAAAGTTCAAGTGAAAAGGGGGTATTATATGGATGGGATAATGGTGGCGGGGATATCAAGGATGTATGGGTAAAGCCAGTGCTGAGTGGGAATCTGGGGTGTATAGGGGTTAGAAATTTGGGGGGTATCTTGAGTGGCCATAGTGCTAGAGATATCATCAGGGGTGTAGAGGGGTCACAGTGTGGGGGTATAGGGGCTGGCTAAAGAGGTCACAGTACTGGGGGTATCAGGGATGTAGAGGGTTTACAGTACAAGGGGTATCCAATCTAGAGTGAGTATGGTAACAGTACTGGGGGGATATCCAGGGTGCAGAGAGCTCAGAGTGCTGGAAGGCAATCGGGTGTAGGGGGGTTACAGTGATAGGGGTATCTAGGGTGTAGAGGGGTAAGAGTGCAGGGGGGATATTCGGGGGGGGGGTCACAGTGCTGTAGAGGGGGGATATTCGGGGGGGGGGTCACAGTGCTGTAGAGGGGTCAGAGTGCTGGGGGATGTCTGTGTTGTAGAGGGCTAACAGTGATGGGGTAGCTGGGGTGTAGAGGGGTCAGAGTGCTAGGGGGATATCTGGGGTGTGGGTGGGTCACAGTGCTGGATAGTATAAATGTCACAGTGCTGGTGCATATCTGGGGGGTAGGAGGGTCACAGTGCTGAGGTGTAGAGAGGTCAGTATACTAGGGGGATTTCTGAGTTGTAGAGGGGTTACAGTGATGGGGGTATCTGGGTGCAGGGGGGTCACATTGCTGGGGCGTAGAGGGGTAACAGTGTTGGGGGGAATCAAATGGGCAGCGCCTCCGAACCGCCGGCAAAGCGCCGCTGCACTATACTGTCTACTACACTACACTGATCACTATACTGTCCACTACACTGACCACTATACTAAACTGACCACTGTACTGTCCACTATACTATACTGTCCACTACACTACACTGACCACTATACTGTACACTACACTGACCACTATACTATACTGACCACTACACTGTCCACTATACTACACTAAACTAACCACCATACTACACTACACTGACCATGATACTACACTACACTGACCAAGATACTACACTACACTGACCAAGATACTACACTACACTGACCAAGATACTACACTACATTGTCCACCATACTACACTACACTGTCCACTATACTACACTGTCCACTATACTACACTGGCCACCATACTACACTACACTGGCCACCATACTACACTACACTGGCCACCATACTACACTACACTGGCCACCATACTACACTGTCCACTATACAACACTACACTGTCCACCATACTACACTACACTGATCACCATACTACATTATACTGTCCTGCCTACAGTATTCATCTCTCTCCCCCCCCCCGGGGCCTGTAACACGACTCACACGAGGGAGTCTCACTCACCTTCTTGTCCTGTCCTGCATCGGTCTGGAGGATAGGAGAAGGAGAAGACAGCGGCCGCGATGGCTCACATTTTTGCTTGTCTCCCCCGCACTCTGACCGCCATGTTCAGTGTCCAGCACACTGTGATTGGGCGTATGGGGGTCAGGTGCGGAGGCAGGACTTCAGGCGCAACTGCGATCACAGACAGGCCAGCCCTTTACCTCACATGACCCCCATACGCCCAATCACATGGCGCCGGACACTGAACATGGCGGCCAGGGCGCAGGGGACACAGGAACTTAAAATTAGGAGGAGGCAGCCAGTAGTGACACATACTGGCGTGAAATGTTGCGCCTGGGGCCATGGCATCCCCTGCACCCCCCACACTACGCAACTTCTTGCCGGCTTTGCTGCCACCCCTTGTTAAATGGGCCCCATGGTAGGGCCGGCCCTGTGTAGAGGGATCAGAGTGCTGGGGAGATATCTGGGGTGTAGAGGGGTCAGAGTGCTAGGGAGGTATCTGGGGTTTAGAAACCAGGGAGTATATAGGTGGTAACAATGCTAGGGGGAAATCTGGTGTGGGGTGGGTGGTAGTGCTGGATGTATATAAGCTATAGACTGGTTACAATGTTGGGGGTATCTGAGGCCCTGTCAGGCTGGATGGTGCCTCATGATTTTTATTGGCGGCCGTGTCTATACTTGTTACAACTGTCCTGAGCATCATTCTAGCAGATATATTATATGCACAGGGCAGCTTTGTTACTTTATGTATGTAGTATTTTCCCACTGTTTCTTTGCTGTACAGAATGATTGTTCATATAGTTAATGTCTGCAGTCTTCTTTTAGAACCTTGGGATCAGTGTTTACAGGTTTGCTGTTTGTACCAGTGTTTTGTTGTTGTTTTTCAGCAATTCTTATAAAACTAATTCCCTTGTTTGTCTTGCTTGAATGTAACTTTCTTACAATTAGGCGCTTTGCACACAACACATCAAGGCTTATTTTTTTTATGTTTGTTTATCTGTGCATGACTGTACATCTTCATAATATATCGTACAGTCAAGCAAGACAAAGAAGAGAATGACGTAGTTTCATTTTATTGGGATTTAGCTGAATATACCAGGGCCAGGCACAGTCTGAATGTCGCAATTCTTGAAGTGGGGGGTATGTAAAGCCTGCCCCTTGTTTACTTTTTTTTTTAATCTTAATATACATATACTTAACCGGTTCCCGACCGGCGCACGCTGATGTACGTCGGCAGAATGGCACGGCTGGGCAAATGGGTGTTCCCCGCCGTGCCAGTGCGCCAGGAGCTCCGTGAGTCGGGTCGCGGGTCCCGCGGACTCGATCGTCGCGGGGATACCCGCGATCGCCTCACGGAGAGGACGAACGGGGAGATGCCGTTGTAAACAGCATCTCCCCGTTCTGCCTAGTGACAAGTGTCACTCGATCTCTGCTCCCTGTCATTGGAGCAGAGATCAGTGACGTCACACACAGAGCCCATCCCCCTACAGTTAGTAATCACTCCCCTAGGACATACTTAACCCCTCCCCGCCCCCTAGTGGTTAACCCCTTCACTGCCAGTGTCATTTACACAGTAATCAGTGCATTTTTAATCGCACTGATCGCTGTATAAATGACAATGGTCCCAAAAATGTGTTAAAAATGTCCAACATGTCCACCATAACGTCGCAGTCACAATAAAAATCGCTGATTGCCGCCATTACTAATAAAAAAAAAAAATAATTAATAAAAATGCCATAAAACTATCCCCTATTTAGTAAACGCTATAACGTTTGCGCAAACCAATTAATAAACGCTTACTGCGATTTTTTTACCAAAAATATGTAGAAAAATACGATCGGCCTAAACTGAGGAAATAAAAAAAAATTTATATATTTTTGGGGGATATTTATTATAGCAAAATGTAAAAAATAATGCGTTTTTTTCAAAATTGTCGCTCTTATTTTGTTTATAGCGCAAAAAATTAAAATCGCAGAGGCGATCAAATACCACCAAAAGAAAGCTCTATTTGTGGGAAGAAAAGGACGTAAATTTTGTTTGGGAGCCATGTCGCACGACCGCGCAATTGTCAGTTAAAGCGATGCAGTGCCGAATCGCAAAAAACACTCTGGTCAGGAAGGGGGTAAAATCTTCTGGGGCTGAAGCAGTTAAAGAATGGCAATAGGTTAATGTTATGCCTATTGTGGAACCACACCTATTTAAACTGAATGCCTTGCCCCTTTTTAAAGTAAATTCTCCACCTACAATGACTTGATGGATGCACAAAAGAAAAAGGCATCCATAGAATATTCTTTGAAATGTTGGCAACTATAGGCATTATTGCTCTGTCCTGACCTATGTCACAGGACTGCAGCCCTGGGGACAGCTGCAATACTGTATGGTGCCCAATATTCAGAGTAGCTCCAGGGTGCTGGGCCCTGGAACTCTCTCTGCTTCAGGAGTGATGTAGCGCCCAACATGCAGAGTGGCATTGAGTGCTGGGCACTGGAACCCTCTCCGTGTACCAGCACTCTGCACAGGAAGAAAAACGGCGACTATCTCTGCCCCAGTACAAGCAAAGTCCCAGCCAGGAGAGAGGGGAGCGGAAGCCTGTGATCCTGTACAGTAAGTGATTACAATGTGGGAGAGGGCTGTTATTGAGGAAAGGGTTAACATTCACTTCCATTACCATTGATGCAGGAGTGGGGGATGGGGGGTTAACTTTCACTGTCACTGACCTCCCACCTGCAATGGTAGCCATGGTAGTGATATTTCAACCCATCACCCCCCTTCTGCATTTTGGTCATGACAGTGAAAGTTAACCCCTCTCCCCCTGCCACACCCACTTTTTGCTGCTAAGCATACTGCAGGTCGCCTTCTCCCTGGTAGGGGCCCCACTGCATTATTTTTTGCCCAGGGGCGCTTGATTCTATTAAGACGTCTCTGGCTCTATGTGCCTGCTGGGAGATAAGAAAACATCTCCCTCTGACCAGCCCTGCCTCAAAAGAAGTACACTTCTCTTTCACTGTGACAACGGGAGATGGAAAAGATCTCCCATTGGGCAGCTCTGCTTGTAAGAGAATTGTGGAAGTGTGTGTGTGTGTGTGTATATATATATATATATATACAGTATATACTGTGTGTGTGTGTGTGTGTGTGTGTGTATGCATGGGTGTGTACTGTATATATATATATATATATATATATATATATATATATATATATATATATATATATATATTTATGGTCGTGGCCCTAAGACCGAGACAAATGTGGATCACATAAACACGCAACAAGACTCACAACATAAATAGACCTGAGATGTGGCTTTTGGTCGTCTGGTAGGTATGGCAAGAAAAGGGGCCATACCCAAGATAAGTAATGGATGATTGTGGAGGAGAATTTGCTGAGAAGTGCTGTAAAAAGGGGAATGGGAGGGAGGGTATCGTGCACTGAAACTGACAAAGAGGAAGGGGAAGTGGTCAGCTTAAATACCCTCCGGGCTCCTCCCATAAATTCAGGCCAGCACACTGGCCTTCTAACTTATGGTCGTGGCCCTAAGACCGAGACAAATGTGGATCACATAAACACGCGACAAGACTCACAACATAAATAGACCTGAGGTGTGGCTTTTGGTCGTCTGGTAGGTATGGCAAGAAAAGGGGCCAAAAATAACCAGGTAGGGAAGTATCTTTATTGCCTCTAACCTCATTGAGTGAGCTTGGAGAAAGGGCCATCTTGAGGGAATATATATCTGGTAAAGCAGGCAGACTTTCACCTGCCTAGCTTCTTGGTCACATGGTCTGGAACTCCTTGCTGAGATGTGGCTGAGGCTGCGCCGATCCAAAGGAATATCCAGAATACCGCCCGGGGTCTAGGCCTAAGTTGACCAGTAGGACCCAAACATGTTTAATAAACTGATTTCCACTCAGGGGGTTGACCTGAAAAGGCAGTAACGGGCTGGAGACTGGCTGGGTAGGTGAAAGAGCAGACGGTCAAAAGATCGTTGCTGGGCACCAGGCGTTGCTGGTTCGAAAGAAGTTTATATCCACTCCGGGTCCGGTTTGTTGCATTTTCCGTAAGATAAAGGACATAGTGGCTTGGATACTGGCCAGGTACAGCCTGATAGGGGTATGAGGGAGAGCCAGCTGTGTGTGGCAATAAGATATAAAGGCTAGGACATGAGTGACGTCATCTACTGTGGTTCCGGGACAAGTGGCAAGGAACCTACGGTAGGTGTACCAGGCCGTGGGATAAGCCTTTAGTGTGTTGCTAGACAGTGAGTGGTTGATGAGCCGGTTTGCATTGGCAAGGTGTGGCTTCAATCCATTGTTAGTTGAGACCAAGGTGGGATAGGAGTGGATGATGGGTCGGCTCCGGGTTCCTGCTGGAAGAATGAGACAAAATTGGAGCGGGACAGTGCATCGGCTGCGGTATTGCACTTGCCAGGGATATGCTTACAGTAACTGTTAAATTTGGTGATGTAGTGACAATTGCAGCAGACTGCGCAGGAAGGACATGACGGGGAGCGACTTGGATCTACCCTTATTGATGTCAGCTGTAACCTGGTTGTCTGATCTGTCCACGTGTGGCCCCAGACTTGGGCTGCTGCCGCGATGGGGTACAGCTCGAACAATGACAAAGATCGAGGGAAGCCAGGAATCAGGCAGATTTCCGGGGGCCAAGGTCTGGAAAACCAGTGATGGCCAAAAATTGCAGCAAAGCCAGTGGAGGTTGCAGCATCTGTGACTATCTGGGGCGACTGAGCTGATACTGAGGGAAAAACATTGATATGTCATTCCAGTTGAAGAGGAACTCGTCCCACAAAGCCAAGTCTGCTATTGCTGCTGGGTCTAGTCTGAGGACTTGGTCGGGTCCTGCACTCGGGCAAGAAAGACTAAGAGCCTTGAGATGAACGACCGCCCCTGAGGAATTGTTCTCATAGCGAAATTGAGCATCCCTATCAAGGACTGCAGCTGTCTTTTAGTACATTCCTGTGACCGGGTAAACTCTTGAATGACCAACCTAACACAAGCTAATTTGTCAGAAGGCAGGCTAGGCTGCATGGCATGCGTATCCAGGACGATGCCTGAGAAACTTATGGAATGTGTTGGGCCTTCCACTATGCGTCCATTGAGATTGTTGAAGACCTCTTAGCTTGTCTAGATCTATCGGGGGGGGGGGGGGTATGTCTAGGTGTTCGATAAGCAGAAAATCGTCCGGATTATGGATAACCCTGTGACATTGGGCCTGGTGTGACAGGTTCAAGTGAGGGATTGGGCGAAACCGTCAGCTTTGTGAGCAAAGTGGCGACAAAAGAGTTCCGTATCTGTGAGGCTCCAGTTAGAGCTTATCTGGAACTGGGCAAGTCTCGCTGCTGCTTTGGCTGAAAAATGGCCGATGGTCGTAGATGGCAAAACCTCCATATTTGTAAGCAAGATCTGTCACTGCATGAAGGTATAAGTCCCGCTCCTCCCTCCTGCTGAGGGTGGCTGAACAAAGTACATCTCTGAACATCCCGAAGGCCAGGGAGAACTCAGTGGCTGACAGCTTACGACTGAGGCTGGGGTCTCTCGACTTGACAATCACTGAGACATCCCCCCAGGCGTATGATTTGTTGTTCGCCAAGTCATGGACTGAGATGAGCAGGGATGCCAAATGACATCTTTTCCCTCCAATATATCCTCCCTGATGCTGGTCGGGACAAGATGAATGGGGAGGACGATAGGTGCAGAGCCTGGTGTACCTGCAGAAGGAGAAGCTGTCATCGGGACCATGACCAGGTCCGGGAGGGCCATGGATGGGCGAACTTTCAAAGGTGTGACTCTGGTCTGGAAGTCCGAACTGTTGCGGCTAAGGGGGAGACCAAAGAGTGCAGCTGGGCCCCGTGGATGGATTGTAGGGATGCCTGTTGGGCCCAGCTGCAGCTGGAGGCGGGAAGAGGAGCCTGAAAAGCTTTGCCTTCCTGGCCGTTAGCAGGAAAGGGAATATCCCTGCGACTCAGCTATGAGTTTGGGGATGTTCCGTCCCCTGAGGGACTGCAGGCAGCCGTGCTCTGAGCCGTTTGGGGGGGTAACAGAGGGGCGGGTGTGAAGTCCTCGCTGCCAGAAGACAAAAAGGGGGCTGGTTGCTCATATTTAAGAGGAGTCATAGCCATAGGATAGAGAGCGGAGTGGTAAAGAGAAAACTCAGAGAGGAGGAAAAAGGAAGAAGTACAGAAAAAGGAATGATAGGCATAGACAGGAGCTGACAGAGTTCTGTTGTGCAGAACTTATGTTGAGTGGAAATTTAGAAAACTCAGAAGAGTGCGTGGCGACCGAGGTGGGCCAGGAGGTGACTGGCCAGATAACCGATAGCTCGGGTGCCTGTCTGTGGCAAGCACAAACCTGAAGACCAGAAGCCCAGGGCGTACTGGGGCGAGAAGTAGAAGTCTGGTACGGCCTACGTAGGAATGTTGCGGTCTGTAGGGGGTGACCTGTGCTCGGCCTGCTAACACTTGCCCTGCCAGCAAGTCTACTGTTAAGCGACCTTGTCTGCGAGGTGAAGGGTCGCCCTTCGAAAACAGAGTGTCATGTGTAGACATATGTGACAGAACTAACGCCTGGAGATCACGTCCAATGATGTATGTGAAGTAACAGTATAGTGAAAGGGTGCTGCAGAATGATGTGATAGAAAAGCCCATGAGCTAGACCCTGACTGACGCTCTAGTAGCGAGGTCCTGGTTATGATCGAAACTCGGTTGACCGGGAACACCTGCAGTAGGGGTGACATGAGTGCAACAAGATTTCTTTACTTTTTTTTTTTTTCCTTTTTTTTTTTCTTTTTTTTATGTGTCCCCCTTGTATGCGACTGGCCCTGGTGAAGATGCAAACATAGCGTTTTTTTTTTTTTGTTTTTTTTTTTTTTACCTGGGAAATAACGTCCAACCTGGTACAGGATGGAACCTGAACTCGACTGACCTGAGGGGGAAAAGATAGATGAAAACAATGAGTGGCTCGTATGAATGCCACTGGAGACGAGTGACCGATTAAGTGCCACTAAAAAATGAAGTGGGCTGTATGAGCACCACTGAGTGTGCTTGCAGGGATTGCAAGGAGTATATGTTGAGATGCATGTTTGCAGCGATTGCAAATGGGTATATGCTGAGATGCGTGTTTTGCAGTGATTGCAAAAAAAAGGGTAAATGCTGAACTGCGTGTTTTGTAGCGATTGCAAGGAGTTTATACTTAGATGCGTGTTTTGCAGTGATTGCAAAAATGGGTAAATGCTGAGATGCATGTTTTGCAGCGATTGCAAGTGGGTAAACACTAAGATGCGTGTATTTGCAGCAATTGCAAGGAGTTTATACTGAGATGCATGTTTTGCAGTGATTGTATACGGGTAAATGGTACGATGCGTGTATTTGTAGCAATTGCAAGGAGTTTGTACTGAGATGCATAATTTTACAGAGATTGCAAAATGGGTATATGCCGAGATGCGTGTTTTGCAGCGATTGCAAGGAGTTATGATGAGATGCGTGTCTTGCAGCGATTGCAAGGTGTTATGATGAGATGCGTGTCTTGCAGCGATTGCAAGGAGTTATGATGAAATGCGTGTCTTGCAGCGATTGCAAGGAGTTATGATGAGATGCGTGTCTTGCAGCGATTGCAAGGAGCTATGATGAGATGCGTATCTTGCAGCGATTGCAAGGAGCTATGATGGGATGCGTATCTTGCAGCAATTGCAAGGAGCTATGATGGGATGCGTGTCTTGCAGCGATTGCAAGGAGCTATGATGGGATGCGTGTCTTGCAGCGATTGCAAGGAGCTATGATGAGATGCGTGTTCTTGCAGTGATTGCAAAATAGGTATATGCTGAGATGCGTGTATTTGCAGCAACTGCAAGGAGTTATCATGAGATGCGTATCTTGCAGCGATTGCAAGGAGTTTATACTGAGATGCACGTTGCAGCAATTGCAAAAATGGGTAAATGTTGAGATGCGTGATCTTGCAATGATTGCAAGGAGATTATACTGAGATGCATGTTTTTTGCAGCGATAGCAAATGGGTAAATGTTGAGATGCGTGATCTTGCAATGATTGCAAGGAGATTATACTGAGATGCATGTTTTTGCAGCGATAGCAAATGGGTAAATGTTGAGATGCGTGTTCTTGCAGCGATTGCAAGGAGTTTATACTGAGATGCATGTTGCAGCGATTGCAAATGGGTAAATGTTGAGATGCGTGTTCTTGCAGCGATTGCAAGGAGTTATGATGAGATGCGTAGCTTGCAGCGATTGCAAGAAAGGTCACCTACTGGTAGGCGAAAAAGAAAAGGATAGCAGAAATTGTATATGTAGGAAGGAACTGCGAAGTGGCATACGTAACGAATCGTAGATTTGTTATAGGGACTGTTACGTATTGGTGTGTGGGATACTCGTGACGCGAACCGTTGTGCCACTTGTGCGACTAGGTTCGGAGTGGACTGTGATGCATGTAACTGCTGAGGTGATGTGAATCGGACAAAAAATAAATAATGAATCGTAGGGTATGGTAAGAACCATTACAAATTGGTGTGCAGGATAAGACCGATGCAAACCGTTGTGCCGCCGAGGCGACTAGGCTTGAATCCGACTGATTCGTATGACATGAAAGCAATACGAAACAGTCAGTAGAAAATTACATAAACAATGAACCATTTGTGGGGTACAACAGGGACTAATAAGAATCAGTGAGCGGGATGCATCCGATGCGAACCGTTGTGCTGCCGATGCGACTAGATTCGAATCGGATTGTAGCAGGTATGCAATATGAATCGGTTGTAAAGAGATGGCACTGATACAAATCGGTTGTAAGATGTATGAAGTGAATCCAATACAAATCGGTTGCAGCGTGTATACCACACCTTACTTCTAAAACCGAACACATTCCAACCACCCAGCCCCCCAGGCTAATCAAAGTGCAGACAAGGCCCCATGTGGGTCTAATTACCACCTCAATCAGACACAAAACCCATGCAAATAATACATGCTGATCTCCAAATGGATGAGATGGCAACCCCATAGACAGTGAATCCTATGAGAAAATGAAGCCTGTATCGAGTGATTTCAGAGAACAACCGACAATGGCTCAGAGCCTTGGATCTACGAACGAATCGTATGTTTGTGGATAGGATGACAAGCAAGGCAGAGCGAGCCTGCAAATCCAAGTTTGCAGGTATAGGAAACATATCCAATGGTAACATTGCATATGAACAAAAAGGTTTGAACCCTACCTGCAACAGCAAGCGAGAACCGCCTACGAAGACGCCGCAACCCACTTGTAATCGAACGCACAGACTTATGAACACAAGGTAAGCTGGGAAGAGTCAGCACAGTGACATGTAGTATCATGCACTGAAACTGACAAAGAGGAAGGGGAAGTGGTCAGCTTAAATACCCTCCGGGCTCCTCCCATAAATTCAGGCCAGCACACTGGCCTTCTAACATATATATATATACACAGCCACGCATGTGTGTCTGAGCTTTGGGGTACACACCCTAGTGCAATAGGCTGCAAGCCCCTATTGTACAGAAGTATGGGCAAAAAGCTGAAGGAAGAGTGTGCAGGAGACTGACATTGCACCCATGATCCACTGATTGCAGATGCAATACTTTGCAGGATTCTTTAGAAAAAAATGTTAAATGCACAATTTTTGTAATCGCAAGAATATTTGCATTTATTTATTTATTTTGTGACAGGTGAACTTAGCCTTGAGAAAAGACTTGTGCAAATAATATTACAAATAGAGGAAAAATCCCGCTTACAGCTCTGACAGTTTTGGGTAAAGTAGATCACCTAGTAGTGGTGAAGTAAGGGTCAGAGGGAGGAACAGAGAGGGAGCAGCAGGGGAACAAAAAATCGACACAACTAAAAAAAATCTCATCCTAGTGATAAATGAATCGGCCTGGGTTTGATTTCCTGAAGGTTTGATGAAACTGCTTCTAATGGCGCGTACACACGATCGGACTTTCCGGCAAACTTTTCCGGCGTACCGGAGTCCGTCGGACAATTCGATTGTGTGTGGGCTCCAGCGGGCTTTTTTTTCTCAAAAGTTTGCCGGACTTAGATTTGAAACATGTTTCAAATCTATCCGACGAACTCGAGTCCGGTCGAAAAGTCCGCTCGTCTGTATGCTAGTTTGACGGACAAAAAGCCACGCTAGGGCAGCTATTGGCTACTGGCTATGAACTTCCTTGTTTTAGTCCAGTTGTACGTCATCACGTACGAATTAGTCGGACTTTGGTTGATTGTGTGTAGGCAAGGCCGTTCATTCAAAAAGTCCGTCGGGCAAAGTCTGCCATAAAGTCCGCTTGTGTGTACGCAGCATAAGTTTTGCGAACCCGAACTTTGTAGGGGGCGAATTTTGCTGTTCAGTTTTGTGGGCAAATAGGCCAAATTTTGCCAAAAATGGGCATGGGAAAACGGACAATGTCATGGGGGCATTTAACAAAGCAAAAACATGTTTGAAAAATACAGAGAATGTGTGTGGTGTTATGGAATAGTATGATTTTTCAAGGACATCATCAGGCAGACCATATTCTGGCATCACATGTTTTCTTCAAGCCAAACCCAACACAACATTTAAGCTGAACGTCTGCTGGACACTAGGTTCACACTGATGTGGGTTTGAAATCATGCGAGTTCAGCTGCACTCGCATAATTTCAAACCAGCATTTCAGTCCGACTTCGGGGGCGATTTGACAGACATCTGTTCATGCACAGATGTCTATTGAAATTGCCCCAGAAGTCGCCAAAAGTAGTGCGGAAACTACTTTTGATAATCGGTGCGGCGCTGCAAAGTCTGTGTCGTACCGACTCGGACTGCGCCATTGTCGGCAATAGGATCCGATTTGGCATGCGATTTGACATGTAAAATCGCACACCAAATCGGGCCAATGTAAACATGGGCTCAATATCCAACAAGCTTTATTGCAAGTAGTGCAAACTCACAAAGCCCGACTGTAGGAACAGACCCCCTCCTACTCCTTCAATGTGCTTCTCCCCAACAAGGGCTTATGGTGGCCATACACTACACAATATCATTGTACAATCTCCTTTAGACTTACCAAAATAATGTAATGTGAGGACACACCTAAACAATGCATTGCATTTGTATAAAATAAACAGATCCTTACACTATGTAGTTCTTGGCAGATCTAAAGCGGATTGTACAATCAGATTGTGTAGTGTATGTACCTTAAATCATGACCTATGAAATACTTGCATTACAGCTTGATGGATATTGCAGCCTGTTTGCATCTAAAGTAAGCCCAGTGGCTGCTGTCTGAGTGAAATTAGTCCCACCTTTGCCATCAGTACCTAAAATACCCATCATTGCTGTCAGTAAAGTAAGCCTCATTGTTGGAGTCAGATTCCCCTCCTCTCCCTGCAGTCTTCCCTTCCCAAGCTGACTACAATTATGGAGGCTAGGAGACTGTAGCACTATGCAGGGCCGTCTTAATAGCACCATGGGCCCCTGGGTAAAGTAATGCTCTGGGGCCCCTACAATGGAGACAGTGCAGGTAAACAGACATCAAGTAGGTAGGAGGCAGAGAAGTGGAGCTTCCCCTTTTGGGTGGAGCTCCACTTTAACTGCATGAACAATCATTCTGTACAGCAAAGAAACAGTGGGAAAATACTACATACATAAAGTAACAAAGCTGTCCTGTGCATATAATATATCTGCTAGAATGATGCTCAGGGCAGTTGTAACAAGTATAGACACGGCTGCCAATAAAAATCATGAGGCACCATCCAGCCTGACAGGGCCTCAGATACCCCCAACATTGTAACCCCTCTACATCTTATATACATCCAGCACTCCTAACTCCACCCACCCAACCAACCAACCAACCCAACCAACCAATGCCCCCCCCCCCCCCCCCCACACACACACACATATACATCAGGTTTCCCCCCTACCATTGTTATCCTGTTACCACCTCCACACCTCCTGGATTCCCAACCCCAAATATCTCCCCAGCACTATGGCCTCTCTACATCCTAGATATCCCCCAGCACTCTGACCCCTCTACACTCCAGATATCCCCCAGCACTCTGATCCCTCTACATCCCAGATACCTCCCTAGAACTCTGATCCCTCTACATCCCAGATATCCCCCCAGCACTCTGATCCCTCTACACCCCACATATCCCCCAGCACTCTGACCCCTCTACACCCCAGATAGCCCCCCAGCACTCTGATCCCTCTACATTCCAGATATCCCCCCAGCACTCTGATCCCTCTACACCCCACATATCCCCCCAGTACTCTAACCCCTCTACACCTCAGATATCCCCCCAGCACTCTGACCCCTCTACACCCTAGATATCCCCCCAGCACTCTAACCCCTCTACATCCCAGATATCCCCCCAGCACTCTGACCCCTCTACATCCCAGATATCCCCCAGCACTCTAATCCCTCTACATTGCAGATATTCCCCAGCACTCTGACCCCTCTACACCCCAAATATCCCCCCCAGCACTCTGACCCCTCTACACTCCAGATATCCCCCAGCACTCTGATCCCTCTACATCCCAGATATTCCCCAGCACTCTGACCCCTCTACACCCCAAATATCCCCCCAGCACTCTGACCCCTCTACATCCCAGATATCCCCCCAGCACTCTGACCCCTCTACACCCCAGATATCCCCCAGCACTCAGACCACTCTAAACCCCAGATATCCCCCAGCACTCAGACCCCTCTACACCCCAGATATCCCCCCAGAACTCTGTCTCCTCTACATCCCAGATATGCCCCCAGCAGTGTGACCCCTCTACACCCCAGATATCCCCCCATCACTCTGACCCCTCTACACCCCAGATATCCCCCAGCACTCAGACCACTCTACACCCCAGATATCCGCCCAGAACTCTGTCTCCTCTACATCCCAGATATGCCCCCAGCAGTCTGACCTCTTTACACCCCAGATGTTCCCCCAACACTCTGACCCCTCTACACCCTATATATCCCCCCAGCACTCTGACCCCTCTATATCCCAGATATCCCCTCAGCACTCTGACCCCTCTACATCCCAGATACCCCCCCAGCACCCAGACCCCTCTACATCCCAGATACCCCCCCAGCGCTCAGACCCCTCTACATCCCAGATATCCCCCCAGCACTCTGACCCCTCTACACCCCAGTTATCCCCCCAGCACTCAAACCCCTCTACACCCCAAATATCCCCCCAGCACTCTGACCCCTCTACATCCCAGATATCCCCCCAACACTCTGACCCCTCTACACCCCAGATATCCCCCCAGAACTCTGTCTCTTCTACATCCCAGATATGCCCCCAGCTGTCTGACCCCTCTACACCCCAGATATCCCCCCCAGAACTCTGACCCCTCTACATCCCAGATATACCCCCAGCAGTCTGACCCCTCTACACCCCAGATATCCCCCCATCACTCTGACCCCTCTACACCCAACATATCCCCCCAGCACTCTGACCCCTCTACACCCCAGATATCCCCCCCCAGCACTCAGACCACTCTACACTCCAGATATCCCCCAGCACTCTGACCCCTCTACACCCCATATATCCCCACAGCACTCAGACCCCTCTACACCCCAGATATGCCCCTAGCAGTCTGACCCCTCTACACCCCAGATATCCCCCCAGCACTCTGACCCCTCTACATCCCAGATATCCCCCCAGCACTCTGACCCCTCTACATCCCAGATATCCCTCCAGCACTCCGACCTCTCTACACGCCAGATGTTCCCCCAACACTCTGACCCCTCTACACCCCATATATTCCCCCAGCACTCTGACCCCTCTACATCCCAGATATCCCCCCAGCACTCTGACCCCTCTACATCCCAGATATCCCCCCAGCACTCTGACCCCTCTACATCCCAGATATCCCCTCAGCACTCTGACCCCTCTACATCCTAGATACCCCCTAGCACTCAGACCCCTCTACATCCCAGATATCCACCCGGCACGCTGACCCCTCTACATCCCAGATATCCCCCCAGCACTCTGACCCCTCTACACCCTAGATGTCCCCCCAGCACTCTGACCCCTCTACACCCCAGTTATTCACCCAGCACTCTGACCCCTCCACACCCCAGATATCCCCCTAGCACTATGGCCCCTCTACACGCTAGATATCCCCCCAGGACTCTGACCCCTCTACACCCCAGATATCCCCCCAGCACTGTGACCCCTCTACACCCCAGATATTCCCCCCAGCACTCTGACTCCTCTAGACCCCAGATATTCCCCCAGCACTCAGACCCCTCTACATCCCAGATATCCCCCCCAGCACTCTAAACCCTCTCTGCACCCTAGATATTTCCCCCAGCACTGTTACAATATACCATAAGATACCCCTTGTATTGTGACCCCACTACATCCCCGATACCCCCTACACTGTAGCGTCTCTACATCCCTGATACCTCTAGCATCAGGACCCACTAACAGGCCAGATTTTAAGTATTACCTTGGGGAGATTCAGACTAGGATACTGCAATCACTGAGCAGAAAATTATATCACCTGTGATGTATTTCAGTTATCTTGCAAACCTGGCCTGTTGGGTCCTGAGGACAGGAGTTGAGAACCACTGCTCTAGTACTATAGCCACCCAAGATACCCCAAGCATTGCTACCTCCTATACACCCCAGATCCCCCCTCAGCATTGTTTTCTCCCATACATCCTTGATATCCCCCAGCACCTTTATTCCATGTATGTAGTACCCCCTTTACCATTGGAGATACAGTGCATGTGAACTTTTGGCTATGTGCCTACCTCCAGCACTGTGACAAAGACTCACCTATACCAATCAAGTCATGCAGGCAGAAGGTGGGGAGGAGGAGGGAACATCCCACCGGGCATTCCAAGCTCTTCGGTGCAAACAGTGCTGTACAGCTGGGCTCACCATGACACCATCCACAATGCCATTTCCTCAGGCGGGCTCTCAGTGCTGCCGAGTCAGCAGCTCCCACTCCAGCTCCTACCCCGCGGCTTCTAACTTTCGACCATTCAAGCTGCATGGGGCGGGGTCAGAGCATCACCAGCGCTCCAGCTCCACCTCTCCCTGCAGGCTGTGATATAATAGGTATCGTTCTGCACAGCACGGCGCACAGCTGCCAGCCTGCCTCCTCTGTGTATCCATCACTCTCAGTGCCATCATGGCACCCCCAATTTCCAGGCAGCATGGGCTCAGAAGGAGGGGCGGAGGAGGGAAAATCCCACCGGGCATTCCAAGCTCTACAAAGCTCCCTAACCATTCCATGCAGCCACCCCTCCCCCTTCACATCACACATCTGTATTACAGCACAGGAAAACTGACCTGCTGAACTTCAGTGTAAACTTGTGGCATTCCCTGCTGAGCCAAGACTGAGGGGGCGGATCTCTTTCTTTTAGTGAATACAACCACCAGGAGCCAGGTAGAGAGCTCGGTAATTGAAAACACAGGGCTGCTCCACAGGACCCTGCTATCACTTGCACTGTCGATGCCAATGGGACTGCCCAATGTGCTCTAGACTGCAGGGGAAGGGGGCACTACTAAGTGATGCCCCTCCTTCTCCCATGTAAACTCTGCCCCCTAGGGAACCTGTCTGCCCTTTCTCCTAGCGCCACTCTTACCTGACTATGCAGGAACAACTTGGAGTCAGGGGGCGGGGCTGGGAGGGAGAGCCGCTCTGCCTCTTCACAGTGCGCACCCGCAGAGCATGTCATGGGTTGCCAGGTTGCTGGCGGTCCTGGCAACCAATAACTTGAAAAAAGGTTGAGGGGGGAGGGAGAAGCTGGCAGAAATCCTTACTGGCTGCAGTGAGGATACTCCAACTAAGTGGAGCCAAGTGTCAGCACTTGTTCCGGCACTGGGCCCCGGGACTCCAGCCCAGATTCGCGGGACCCCGGGACTTACTTCAAATCGCGGGACGGTTGGGAGGTATACCTAATCATGTATTTTTGCATGCACATGATTGAATGATGCACATGATGAACATGATGATTGATGCACATGATTGAATGATGAAAGTCAACAGAGCTTCACATCATTTACTAAGTTAAGGGAAAAATTTCCTGTAAAGTGAACAGCTTATATATATGCATTTGGAAAATCACCCCCATTGGAGAGATGTTTTAAACTCAAGTGCTACAAAGGACACTGACTTTGGCATTGCCTGCTTGCACTGGCTTACAGGAGGGCTCTTCCTTTACCTATGGTGCAAGTTTCTTTAGTAGCAAACCAGTATGTGGTCAGGGCTTAGGGAAAGCTTGCAAAATGGGAAGCTACAAAAACATGACAGCTAACTCTTTAGTGATGACAGATCACAATAAAATGTTTTTGTACTCCTTTTTTCCATCTCACACAAATTGTAGGATATAAACTTTCAAAAATCTGATCACTAATCAGACCTAATCACTTTAATCTATACAATACCATTCAGTCCAGATGTAGACTGATCTAATTGGTAGCTGTATTCAGGTACAGCGCCATATACAAGTACAAGCTAAAAAAGCAATAGCCAGTTTACTGTATATCTTACTTGCATCTTTTCTATACTATACCTTTGTTTGCTTTGCCACGTCTAAACATTACATTACTCCTCCTATATTTTATCACATAGAAATGTGACTTTGAATGATCCCTGCATTGCTGCAAGGGATGTGCTTTACACTTCATTTGTCTGCTCTTGTTGGTTAGCTTCACAATTGCCAGATCTGCATTCAGCATGCACAAACACAATGTGCTTCTGGGTTATCAGACAACAGAGGGTTAAAGTTATTGTTTTAAAGCATTCTATCTTTAAAACAAGTAACTTATATGAAATAAAAGCTGTTTTGTGAAACAGAATAGGGGACACACATTGGCAAAGTTACTGGAGGTCATGGAAAACCCCAGAACTTACAATGCCTTTTTGTTTGGTTTCCCTGGTTGTTAGTCTTTATTCTATCTTTTAAAGATTTTTAGTTATTTAGGAAGGCAAAGCGCAAAGTTTCAGTTCCAATTAAATAAACTTGTCGCAAACACAGTTAATTCAAACTGATCTTCTGATGTAACTATGCGTCATCAAGGGCTACCTTTAATGAAAACTGCATGTTATAACTTTTAGTAGACCTAGAGCTACTGGCAGCTAAACTGATTCCCAGAGCTTGATTTGTTTTGGAAAAGTCAAGCTTGTTCTATCTCTTCCCACCTCCTGAGTCAACCTATTGAGGCCTTATTGTCACACATGACTTGACTGGCTAATGGGGGACAGCAACAACATGCACTAGTGTGCCATTCATTTTTAATGTCACCCCGAACACATCCCCAAAGTGCACAAAGTCGTGCTGCATGCAAAATAAATTGGTTGCCCTACCACAACACACGTTGAAGTGCAAGTGGAATACACCTCAAAGGCATGCACCCAGTCTTAAAGTAAATGTAACTGCTTCAATTTCATGTTCACTGCTGCTATCTCTGCATTTACCGACTGTTATGAAATTCAGGTAACCAATGCTCATGCATTTTTTCTATCTTATGTTCAATTTGAATTGCCCCTTTTTAGACCCGCTTTAATTTTAAGAATTGCTGTAAGGTATCCAAAGAAATCAAATTGTTAGGACCCCGAAAAAGAAGAGCCATGCTGTACACTGTAATTCCTTTTCTAACCCTCCACATTTCTATAGGACTGAACAGTGACAATGGGGTTGGAAGGAGCCACAGCCTGCAGTGAGGAAGATAGGCATCTGATACTCCAAGAAGTGTTGAAAGTTGAAGACAATGATAGAGGCTACAGCACTAAAACAAAGGGGAGTTAGAACACACAGGCCACCAGAAAGGAGAGTATAATGTATTTTGTCTTCCAGGGACTTGATATAGATTTTCTTATTTTAGGTTTTTTTAATAAACCACTTCCAGGGGTGTTTCAGCAGCTGCAGTAACAATTTTCCTTAAATAGACGATTTACTGAATCCCTAGTCAAATCTTTTATTTTTAGCTTTGGATATCACAGTATCCAAAGTGCATTTAAAAATCTGTTGTTTTTAGTTTTTTCAGTTTTTTGCTGTAAATTGGATAGATTTCCATTTACTTCTTATCCTGAGCACACAACAGAAAAGTGAGGAGAAAACCTCTCTTACACACTTTTCATCTGAACTAGCCTCACAATTGGAAGAATAAAATAAATAAAAAGGGAGTGTAGGTAAGAATGTAGGTGGGGTACAGTGCGGTGTGGCGAGAATAACACATACAGTCCCAGTGCAATGAAAGAACTGTGGGAAGGCAGCTGGGAACACGCACTGTTCCAACAGCATGTAGGCAGAGCAGGATGCAGACGAACCAACAGTGACTGTATAAAGGGGAAGAATGCAATGTGGATGTCTTGTGCCCAAACAGGCAGGTGTCCAGAGAAGTTGCGAGCCTTGAGCTTTCCCTCCTTGTCAGGAACCTTTCCCTGCTGCTAGTTCTGTCCCTACAAGGCGGGTTACCTGTCCCTACTCTACTAACTCGCAAATGCTCGCCAAAACTTGGAGCCAGGGCCCTAAAAAGGCGCTGCTTGACCCAAGATGGCCACCAGAGTTACATGGAGTGGCAGCATCCAAAGGCATAGCTTCCCCAGAGATCCAAGAAACCATATTCCTTCTGACTTCCTCTCCAACTACAGTGCCGCTATGGGAGAGCACCAACTACAATGAAGAAAGTAGACTACACCTGCCTACACACGCCCCTGGCATTATTATAGTTTGTTCCAACCTCTGGTACTGTCACTTATAGTAGACAGGTTTGCATGTAAAATTGGAGACAATATATGGAATAAAAAAAAATCTTACACTAAATGCTATAATAACATATAAAGTTCCTTGAAGTTTGCTTCCTCTCTATCGTAGTTTGGTGCACATCTGACTTTTTAAATAACTGTATTATTGCACCTTTTAAAAATTGATGATTATATTAGGCACAACTTGCGAAGGCTGCCTATACAGAGAGTACATTTCATGGCTGACTGCTTTTACTGTTCCCAGAGCCTTTTATTCTGAATTTGCTTAAATATTCTCTTTTTAATCCCAAGAAGTGACCCTGATATTATTCATGTCTTAGTGAAAGTTGCTTAGATTAGTCCTGCATGTACTGTACTTGCAATAAGTAATTATATTGCCTCTCTGACTCCTTTTTCTAATGTAAACAATTTTAATTTGGATAGCCTTTCTTAATTTAGATCAGCTTCCCTTAGAAAATTAAATCAGCCTCAGAGTAAACATGTTACCTATTACATTCCTGTGGATAATTAATGATTGTATTATCACTGGGCTTTCTGTAGTTCTAATCATATCTTGTAATAATTGCCTCATAATTGCTTAACTAACACATGTAAATTTTCAATTCCCTTCCCGTGACATACAAACAACCTTTCTGCTGAAAATAGTAAGAGGCATGATGGTTAATATATTTTAAAACCTAGTCTGAAACTTATATACAGCTCAATACGTAATAAAAAATATGGGTACTACTCCCACGCTATCACCCTTATTAAGTAAATAAATTATTATAAATTGGCTGCTGCAAACACCTGTAGTGTTCCCACAACTATATAGTGTATACAAATATAAAAATGAATGGTGCTGCACTGCTTATTGTGCTTTACAATAAATATGCGGTCTATATATAATATAGATAATAGTGCATTATACAAATCCGGTAGCGGTGTACAAATTCAACATATGCAAAATAAAATAAAACCAATTCTTACAATAAATAAATACAAATTCAATAATCCTATACGTATTGGAAAGTTGTCTGTATTTCTTTAAAAATATAGTAAACAGTATATAAAGACAGTCCCTCCTGTTCTTTCTTTGTTGGTCACCTCTTGTGCTCGAAATAGCCCTGAGAAAGTCATGTGATGGTAACATAACGCATAGGACACTGTCTCGTAGGACATGTATTACGTCACCATCACGTGACTTCCTCAGGGCTGACCTCCTCACCCCTGAGGATGTCAGGTGACGTAATGCATAGGGCATGAGCGGAGGCACACGAGATGTAAGTGAAAGTATATGTCTGGTATTCATGGTTTTATGCCTATTTCCAAGTAGTTTTATTGTAAGTGGGGGTTTTAACTTTAATAAATTCATTGCTTTAAACGTTATCACAATATGGGAGGCTTTTTCTGCATGTTCCTATACCATCGGTGCGGTTAACCCTGGAATATATACAGACAGGCATCTTAAAGGAGAACGTACCACCAAATAGATCTTAACAGAGGAAAATTCTACCAAGAGGGTCACTAGTGGACAGGGACGATAGGAGGATCCACATATTGGGAGGATTCATGATATATGCTGAGGCACAAGTACAAAGAAGGTGAGAGTTCTGTGGGCACAGTGGTGACACAGTAACACTGTTAGGGGACACAGAAGCCTATTTTGAGCACAAGAGGTGACGGACAAAGAAAGAACACGAGAGACTGTCTATATAAAAAAAAATACCATATTTTTTAAGAAATGTAGACCACTTTCCAATATGTATAGGATTATTGAATTTGTATTTACTTATTGTAAGAATTGGTTTTCTTTTAGTTTGCATATGTTGAATTTGCACACCACTACTGGATTTGTATAATGCACTAATAGCTATATTATATATAGACCACATATTTATTGTACAGCACTATAAACAGTGCAGCATTTATTTTTATATTTGTATACACTATACGTAATGTTCAGTATGCGTGTATCTATCTATCTACATACATGCAGGCATTTTTTTTTTCAGAAGACACAGGTACTGGCTGTATACAGTATATGTATTGGCAGTGAGCAGTGGCATATCTAGGGTATAACAAACAGGGCAAGTGCCCTGAGCGCCACTTGAAGGGGCCACTCAGGTACAGTAGTAGTGTGTGCCCCTTTAGTCAAACTATGTCTCTTTCAGACCTCCCATCAGCACGGAACTGCAGCAACAGACAGTGCAGCCGATCACTGTCGTCACATGTGAAATAAAGAATTGGGGCAGAGAAAGTTACACTACTTGCTTCCTTTGCCCAGCTCTGACTGGTGCAATATGCCACGTGATTTGTTCCCTATTCTTCACTTCCTCATTCCATATACCATGTTGTACATTCCCTGTTCCACAACACCTCATTTCATATGCCACATTCCCGATTAAACACAGCCTTATTCCATATGTAGTGCTGTACGTTCCCTATTCTACACAACATCATTCCATATGCTATGCTATATGTTCAGGATTCCACACTGCCTCATCACATATGGCATGCTGTACGTTTCCTATTCCGCTCCAGCTCATACAATATACCATGCTTTATGTACCCAATTCCACACCATCTCATTCCATATGACATGCTGTAAATTCCCTGTTCTGCACTACCTCATTCCATATGTCATGCTGTACATTCCCTATTCCACACCACCTTATCCAATATGCTATGCTGTACGTACCCTATTCAACACCTACCCATTCTGTATGCCATGCTGTAAGTTCCCTATTCCGTACCAGCTCATTCTTTATGCCAAGTTATATGTTCCCTTTTCCACCCCATTCCTTATGCAAAGCTGTACATTCCCTATTCCCCTATTCCACCCCACCCCACCCCATTCCTTATGCAAAGTTGTACATTCTCTATTCCACACAGCTTCCTTCCATATGCTATGCTGTATGTTCCCTATTCCAAAATACCTCAACCCATATGCCATGCTATACGTTCCCTATTTCACACCACCTCATTCCATATGCCATGCTTTACCTTTCTTATTCCGCTACGGCACATTGATTTTGCTATGCTTTTCCTTTTCCACTCTACCTCATTCCATACACCTTGTGTATAGAATGTACGTGTCCTTTACCACACTGCATTATTCTGTATATTGTGCTGTTCCTATTCTACACCAAACTTACAGGCTCAGCAGCTCTAGTGTATTTGTAAGTGTCTGGGTGTGGCAGAACTGGGATGTCAAATGTTTGGCCAGGGTGCAGTTTCAACGCTTGCAATGGGCACTATTTACCATAGATGTGCCCCTAATTAGGGGTGCGTGGGTGTAATAAAGCAACCTTAAAAATGCTTCAGGCCCCAAACAGCAGCTGCCAACATATTTTTTACATCCATGCATTACAATAAATTCAACTTCAGTGAAATAGTGGGACTATTTCTCTGCAATTGGGCCATGGAATACATTTTCTGACAAGGCTTCTATAGGTCTTACTTTCACTGGGTCAGTTTTTTGCAAACTGATCTATCTTCCATCTCTCACTTTCCTAAGATCAGATTTGTCTCTGCCTTTCCACAAATTGGTACGAAGAAGGGAAAGTCACTGAGTCTGTACCAGTAGCTACTCCTTATGCCGCGTACACACGGGCGGACTTTACGGCAGACTTTGCTCAGCGGACTTTACGCCGGACTTTATGACGGACTTTCCGAATGAACGGACTTGCCTACACACAATCCACCAAAGTCCGTCGAATTCATACGTGATGACGTACGACCGGACTAAAACAAGGAAGTTCATAGCCAGTAGCCAATAGCTGCCCTAGCGTGGCTTTTTGTCCATCGAACTAGCATACAGACGAGCGGACTTTTCGACCGGACTCGAGTTTGACGGATAGATTTAAAACATGTTTCAAATCTAAGTTCGTCCAACTTTTGAGCAAACAAAGTCCGCTGGAGCCCACACACGATCGAATTGTCCGACAAAATCCCGTCTGCGGGCAAAGTCTGCCGTAAAGTCCGCTCGTGTGTACGCGGCATTAGTCCTGACTCCCAACAGCCTGTGTTCTTTACTACAGACTTTCTCTCTGCCTAGCACCTATCACCGTTTGCAGTGGTCTGTGTAAGAAGTTCCTAACTAGGATTGGGTAAATTTGAGAACTTCAGAGTCAGGTTTCCATCAGTGGACCTTATGCCGTGTACACATGATCGGACATTGATTGGACAACAACAAAATCCATGGATTTTTTCCGACGGATGTTGGCTCAAACTTGTCTTGCATACACACAGTCGCACAAAGTTGTCGGAAAATCCGATCGTTCTGAACGCGGTGATATACAACACATACGTCGGGACTATAAACGGGGCAGTAGCCATTAGCTTTCATCTCTTAATTTATTCTGAGCATGCCTGGCACTTTGTGCGTCGGATTTGTGTACACACGATCAGAATTTAACCGATCGGATTTTGTTGTCGGAAAATTTTTATATCCTGCTCTCAAATTTTGTGTGTCGGAAATTCCGACGGAAAAAGCCAGATGGAGCCCACACACGATCAGAATTTCCGACAACACAATCCGATCGCACTTTTTCCGTCGGAAAATCCGACCGTGTGTACAGGGCATTAGAGGCACACAACCTTTGCTGCCCAGAGCAGCATCATTCTGCTAGGATCATCTATATAGAATATTTTCTTGATTTATTCGATTAGAATATTGTGTAAATAAGCTTATAGGAAACAAATGTTTTTCTATTGGTGGTGAGTTAAAAATATGTGGTTGGTAAAAAAAAAAAGCCTATTTGCCCTTTCAGCCTATGGTAACAGGCCTACTGTGGCTAATGATAATTTTATGCCTTGGGATGCCTTGAGAAACACAAGATGTATTTACCAGTTCATACATTTATATTTCTGGCAAAAGTAGCCTTGGATGCAATTGAGGGGCATTGAATAAAACAAGGGGGGCGGTGGAAGCATAAAGAAAATTTTGAAACAATGTTTGTACATTCTTTTGTTGTGTAGCATAGAGTTAAAGTTGTAGTGATAACTTTATTTTCCAAAGAAACACACAAAATGCAAGTTATAACCGATCAGTGGTCAAGTCCACCGACCAGTCAAAAAGTCCAACTCCGGGCAGAAAAAAAAATATTCTTTGCAATGGGGCTGTGTCCACAATGCAGGTGTTGAGTGTTTGTTTTGTCCAGAGGAGAGGAGAAACCCTTATACTTACTCAAAACGTTGCTACCCCAGCAAAAACGGTGCTCCTCCACAATCCAATGGTGGACTGTTTCTGGCATCCCTGTGTTCAGAGCATGGCTATGGATGCTGCTCTGAGCTTGATGACGTCAGAACTCAAGTCTGCTAGAGTTTAGGGGTGCAAACGCTGCAGAGGTGGACACTGTGCAGGCCAGTCAAGTTCCTCCACTCCAAACTCGCTCATCTATGTCTTTATGGACCTTGCTTTGTGCACTGGTCCAAATCATTTGGTGGAGGGGAGATTATGGTGTGAGGTTGTTTTTCAGAGGTTGTGCTTGGCCCCTTAGTTCAAGTGAAAGGAACTCTTTAGGCATCAGCATACCAAGACATTTTGGACAATCTAATACTCCCAACTTTGTGTGAACATTTTTGGGAAAGGCCCCTTCCTGTTCCAATATGACTGCGCACCAGTGCACAAAGCAAGGTCCATAAAGACATGGATGAGTGAGTTTGGGGTGGAGGAACTCGACTGGCCTGCACAGTGTCCTGACCTCAACCCGCTAGAACACTTTTGGGATGATTAGAGTGGAGACTTGCTTGCCAGGCCTCCTTGACCACTTCAGTGCCTGACCTCACAAATGCGCTTCTGGAAGAATGGTCAAACATTCCCATAGATACACTCCTAAACCTTGTGGACAGCCTTCCCAGAAGAGTTGAAGCTGTTATAGCTGCAAAGGGTGGGCCAACGCAATATTGAACTCTACAGACTAAGACTGGGATGCCATTAAAGTTCATGTGTGTATAAAGGCAGGCGTCCCAATACTTTTGGTAATATAGTGTGTGTATATCTATATCTATATCTATATCTATATATATATATATATACTCTGGATATATATATATATATATATATATATATATATATATATATACTCTGGATATATACAGTGTATATACTTTTTTCCTTTTTTTTACTAGTAAAATATAATATGTTTAATTCACATAGCCAATATATTTCAAAGTTCTTTACACAGAAAATTGGATCATTCACATTCAGTTTCTTCCCCTGTGGGCCATTACAAAATTTACCAGATACTGCAATAAATAGATGTACACAGGCACTGCTCCAATATCAGTGGTACTAAACAATGAGCCACAAAAATGATCATTTTACAGTTCCCACTATATTTTGCAGAAGTGCGCAGCTGTTTTTTGCAAAGTGTAATACTTTGCAAAAAATACCTTGCTGTTAGTCAGTCATAGTATTAGCAAATACTTATAGGGTTGTTGCAACCAATCAAGTGTTAGCTTTTGTTTTCTAGTGTTCATTAGTAAAAAAATACTAGTTTAATTTTGATTGGTTGTTTTAAGCATCACTGATGTCCCTTCACCTATCACCTATCTTTCCTTAAACCCTAGTCCCAAATTTTCCATTTTGTTAGTGAAGACACCTTAACAAAAAAATTTTTTTTCTATTCACAGACATAAAAAAGACACCTCCAACATCAAATGGCGTTTGGAGCCCCAAGTACGGTGCACCATTCCAACAACATGTTCCATCCCTGGACTATCAACATAATGTATATATTCCTGGGACGCCAACGCTATTAGCCAACAAAGGTCACTATATGGATCACGAAGAGAAAAACAGTTTTTCCACCTTCGGAAAGAAAAGGAAAATCACATCATGTTGTGACGTACACGATGATATGATCATCAACAATGACCTAAAATGAGCTGGGCTCAAAACAAAGACATTCCAAAGTGTAAGCCACAGAGCCAATGCCAACCTTCTAGAGGAGAGCTGGGACCTCAGCGGTTAATAAACTGTGTCATTACTATGCCAAGAACACCGTCTCAACTCACCTACCTGACGTCTGTTTGTGTGCGATAATTCTGAAAACACAAATGGTGACAGGTCCCGATCTATAAAGTGCAATGGGACAAGGAGATCTAAAATTAATCTGTAACACTTGAAATGAAAGTACACTTGGTGAGGTAATGAAGGCGCAAAAGAAACGTACACAGAGACAATGAAAATAAATGACAGTGAAGCAGTGTGTTGGGTAAATGGACAGGATGCAATTTCATTTGGTAAAACAGATTCAATGTGGGTGCGAATGAAAGTCGCCTGTGTGTAAAAAGCAATTTTCTCTATCTGCAGTCAAGCGAAAAACTTCCTTGAGGACTGGAGAGTGAATGAGGGGACATCCTTTCTGAAATGTCATTTTGAGTTCCAGCCTTTGGCAATTTCCATTTAGTGACAGTTCTGTCTTTCATTGTTAATATGTGAATGTATTCAGTGAATATATACATTATTTTTTTGTTTGTTGGGCTAGCGCGTGTGTTTGTCCAGAGCAAATGAAGGGTGTGTGTATATGTCCAAATCATATTTACATATAGTCTATAATCAACTAAAGGCATTCATTGTTGCTTCACATGGAACACAAATAATCGCCAAACAAGTGTAAATATATGTATATGCTATTTTTAAACTAACACTTGTATTAAAGAAAACTACACTCACTGTGATGTTTAAAGTTACTGTGTAAAACTGACGACATTTCAAAGGCTTTTTAACAGAGGTACAGTATGCAAGAGCTGCAGAAAGAGATGAACAAACTTAAAAATGTCTCGGAGATCGCATTCAAATCCTGATCCAGCATGATAAGGTCACTCGTCTTTCCTCATTACAATCTGGAGATAATAATGGCTGATATCAGAGTGTTTTCCTGGAAATCTGCTTCATCTGACATGTTCTTCTTTAATTAAATGCATAAAAAGTCAGCAGTGTAACTGGACAGTTAAAGGGGCAGACCACCAAAATGTTATATTTTAGTCACAGATAAAGCCTTTTGGGTTGCATCAGCTCCTGTCTCCCTATAAGTCACCAGTATATGTCTATTCTAGCATCTCCTGATGCAATCTGTATGATATAAAATAGTATGGATTCCTCATAATGACTACAGTTAGCAAGTGTGCAAAACGAAGGACTCAAGAGATTCCACCTGAGAGATTCACAGAGATTTAGCTAATTAAGGGTCGGGTCATACCAGGATCACAGAGGAACGTGCTTGTTCTGTGCAGTGTGATTTCAGCCCATTCATTTTCAATGGGCTGAAATCGCACTGCAACAAAAGTAGTTAATATAGTTCCTTTGGAAACTCCGTAAAAAGCGGATCCCATGGTACTTCTGCACATTGCGATCTGGGGTGGATAAATAAACTGCATTTTGGACCTGCGTTTGGGGTGTCATTATCTTAATAGTATCACCTGCTGTAGATCGCAACTGCATTGTATTTTAAACGCTGTGCAGGAAATACGCATGGAACGGGGGTTTCCCATGCTGCATTCTGGTATGAACTGGCCCTTAAATACAATTCCTCCCCTATTTGACATCAACCAGCTCTGGGTGGACTGACCCTTTAAGCATACCTGTGCTTGTGCATACAGGGCCTTTGCTCTTAATGCCAGCCCCCCCGCGACCAATGACCAGCCCTTTCTCATGAGAGAAAAGGAAATGTGCCACATGCTCCTCTATACTGCACTGTACTTGGAAGTATGGGGTATTTTCTATGCTCCTGGTGGCTGAAGGAACGGTGAGTATATGCTGCTTTGTCATGAGCTATGGGCAAAGCACAGGTTTGCTTTGAAGCAAAACTCCAGGCATACATCATAATATCAATATATATCCTGCCTTACTGTATTAACTGCACGTGCTCCTCATGTGCACAGATCAGCATGCCATCCACATCTTATGAACAAGTGCCCTCCTCATGCTTGAACTTGTGGTGCTCGCCTATTAGATGGATGGTCATAGGCGAACGATCGCCAAATTTCTGCTTCCTTGATCATGCTCTCTCCTTACCCCTCCACAGCCTCAGCCTATTGTTTAGACAGTAAAGGAGGAGAATCACACCAGTGAAGCCGTTATGTGCTCAACCAGGAAAAAACTGATACAATACAGCCTTGACAGATTACAGTGCTGGTTCTTCCTCTTTTATTCCAAATCCTGATGTGTAGGAGACTATGGGAAGCTAAGCTGGTACCAGATATATACACATAGGGGCAGAGGCGTAACTAGAACCTTCAGGGCCTCGGTGCAAGAAACCATGATGGACCCCCCTCCTTCCATCCGAGCCCCGGGCTTCCAATTTTGGGAGGGTGTCCATGGACATCCTCCCAAAACCATGCTTCCCGCATGACCCCTGGGACATGCATCCAGCGCAAACACAGCGGCCCTTTACCGTGTGATCAGCTGATCACATGTAAACAGACTTGCCGGTTATCCGCAGCCCTTTCCGCCCATACTGTGTCTGTGTTAGGAAAGGACTGCCGCTAACTGTCAAGAATATCAGTAAATTGTTTACACTGATAATCAGTGCCCCAATCAGTGCCATCTATCAGTGCCCATCAATGCTGCCTATCAGTGCTCATCAATGCCGCCTATCGGTACCCATCACTTCCACCTACAAGTGTTGCCTATCGGTGCTCATTAATGCCGCCTATTAGTGCCCATCAATTCTGCCTATCAGCATCACCTATCAGTGCTCATTAATGCCGCCTAACAGCGTCCATCAGTGCCACCTATCAGTACTCTTCAATTTTGTCCATAACAGCCCATCAATACTGCCTGAGTTCTGCCTATCAGTGTTCCTCAGTGCCCATCAGTACCACCTATCAGTGCCCATCAATGCCACCTATCAGTGCAGCCTATCAGTGCACATTAGTGCCTCCTAACAGTGCTGCCTATCAGTGCTCATCAGTGCCTCCTATCAGTGCCCATCAATGCCTTCTATCAGTGCTCATCAGTGACTTCTGTCAGTGCCCATCAGTGCCTTCTATCAGTGCTCATCAGTGCCTTCTATCAGTGCCTTCTGTCAGTGCCCATCAGTGCCTTCTATCAGTGCCCATCAGTGCCTTCTGTCAGTGCCCATCAGTGCATTCTATCAGTGCTCATCATTGCCTTCTATCAGTGCCCATCAGTGCCTTCTATCAGTGCTTATCAGTGCCTTCTATCAGTGCTCATCAGTGCCCATCAGTGCCTTCTATCAGTGCCCATCAGTGCCTCCTATCAGTGCTCATCAGTAAATGCTATTAATTTCCATCTGTGCCATCTGCCTTCTCAGGACAGCATGGCTCTGAGCGGAGTTCGTGTCTGTCATGGAACAGTAGCACAGAGACACTGGCATTAACGTTCTATTTGCCCGTCCGTCCTCTCTGGCAGGGGATGAGAGAGGACACAGCTGATCTCACTGCTCCCCCTTCTCCCCCCTCCTCTCTCCTGTGTGTTCCGCGGGAAATGTGAGCTCTTTAGCTTCACACTTGACTACCCGCGGAGCACAAAGGAGAGGGGAGGGGGGAGAAGGGGAAGAAGTGAGATCAGCTGTGTCCTCTCTCATCCCCTGCGAAAGAGGATGGACGGGCAAATAGAACCTTAATGTTGGTGTCTCTGTGCTACTGTTCCATGACAGACACGAGCTCCGCTCAGAGCTGTGTGTGAATAGCAACTCCGCTGGGCCCCCCGACAGTAGCGGAATGCCGGGCTCCATTGCAAGTGCGACTATTGTGCAAAATCTGGTGCAACTCTGCATAGAAACCAAACATCCTACAGGTTTTATTCTCAAAGCTTAATTGAATAAGCTGAATTTAGGCGTTGATTGGCTACCATGCACCGCTGCACCAGATTCTGAGTGCACCTGTTTTAGTAAATCTTCCCTAATATGTTACATTATTTTTTATTAAAGCACAACAAAATTGAAGTTTTTTTTTCTGCAATTCCACTTGATATGCCCAATGTTATGTGCCTATAAATATTTTACTCTTTGAATGAAAAAAACCCACACAATTCTGAATAAATACGCATACTTCCATTGGTTACACCCCATTATTACACTTTCTGAAGCAGTAAGAATGAGAAAATTGTAGACCGCACTGAGTACAGATGATAAGTACTGTATACTTAAAATATATCTAAATCCAATAGCATAAATGTAATACCAGTGCAAAGGTGTGGTAGAGGCATTTGTCTTTTTTTTTCTTTAATTTCTTTATTAATTAAGGAAATTTTCTTTAATTTCACCTGGTGATTCTGCCAGTAAAACACTTCAACCTTGTTTACACTTGTCACAAACAAACTGTGCAGTGCTAGTATGTCCAAAAAACACAGTCACACATATTTGATGCTATTTGCTAAATGTGTATGTATTTTTGCAAAATAAATACATTTTGCAAAAATACATACACCTTTAGCAAATAGCATCAAACATGTGTCAAACACCAAGTAAATAAAAAAATCTATATATAATGAGGCAACTGTGTCCATGCAAAAATAAAGATAGTCCACATAAATAAGATATCCCACAGGTATGCTTTTCACAGTGGTGCTGTTATTCCATCCATTCCTTTCGTGCCGACAAATAGTGAAGATAAATATTTTACCGTAGGTGCCCCCTCCCCCCCTCTAGGAGTATTCTCGCCTGAAGCAGCGCGTCCACTACAGTTAAGTAGGGTCAGAAACACTTTTTAGCCTCTCCTGGGCTACAATGTGGCACACTCCAGCTCTCCTCTCCACTACTTGCTCCCGGATGGCCCACAGTATTCTTCTTGAAAAAAAAATGTATGTGTACTATTTTTTTTTGCATGGGCACAGTTTTCTCATTATATATAGATTTTTATATTTACTTGGTGTTTGAAACATATTTAATTCTATTTTCTAAATGTGTATGTATTTTTGCAATATGTATTTATTTTGTTACAGTAATGAATGCACAGTATATATAAGTTAATGGAAATACTAGCGCTGCACAGTTTATTTGGGTGGCTTTTTTAGTTTTATCACTATTTAGTAGTGGCCCGTAGGTTTATTTGTTATACTCATTTACATTTGTGGTTGAGGAGTGGTAAGCTGTGCTTCCACCCTTGTTCAACATATGTGCTTCTAAAATGTAAAGATTTATTTAAGCAATTTGACTGCAATCACAGAACAATATTCGGGTTCTTGCGCACAGGTGCCAAAAACACCACATTTTTAGGCATTCTGGTTTTCTTTTTTTAACTGATCTGAATGCAGCCCATAGCTTTCAACAAGCCTGTACGCACAGGAGAGTAAATGTCCTTAAGCTAAAACCTTGTTTAGATCAGTAAAAAAAAAAAATACAAAAGTGTGCTGGAAATGAGCACAATGTTTTAAAAGCTAGTCACTTATAGAGATGGGCTCAGGCGTGTTTGGCATCCCACCTGTCCGATCCCGGCAGGAAGCTGACACTGCACACCGCTAATCACAGGCCGTGAGATGTTTCTGTGCAGCTGCAGATCGTGAAATGTTTTACTGCCTGTGCGGTGTACAGTGTAGACTTCCTGGCAGGATTGAGCAGGTGTGATCCCGAACACGCCCGAGCCCATTCCTAGTCACTGATTGTTTGGACATGCTTGAGGCCTTCAGCTGCCTTTATTATGTTGGGCTTCTGGTGTGCCTCTGCACCTTTAAGAGCGTGTTCCCACTGGTACAACACGACAGTTGTACGACTGTGGATCCGACTTTGCCCTGCGACTTCATGTCCGACTTCCATCCAACTTCAATGAGCAGGATCCAAATTCAATCCTGCCAATACCAGGCAATTTGGGTCTGGTATGGATCTTGAGGGGAAACCCGAAGCCAAAATTAAAAAAAAAACTGTGTGGGATCCCCCTCCCCAAGACCATACCAGACCGCTCAGTCTCTTATGGATTTTAAGGGGAACCCCCATGCCAAAAAAAAAAAACGGTGTGGGGCTCCCCCCAAAAATCCATACCAGACCCTTAACCCAAACACGCAGACCAGCAGGTCAGGATAGGGGGTGGAGGACCGAGCGCCCCCCCATACCATATCAGGCCACATGCCCTCAACATGGGGAGGTGAGTGCTTTGGGGTGGGGGGGCTCTACTCATGGGGACAAGAGTCTCTTTCCAACAACCCTGGGCGGTGGTTGTCAGTGTCTGTGGGCGGGGGGCTTATCGGAATCTGGAAGCCCCTTTTAACAACTCCCAGATCCTGACCCCCCACCCTATGTGAATGAGTATGGGGTCAATTTTACTCCTACTTATTCACCCAAAAAAAGTGTTCAAAAGAGATAAAAATCAGCAAAAAAAACAGTCCTTTATTAAAGCAGCTCCAGAGTTCCCTCTCCCTCCGATTTCTTCTCCCTCCAGTGATGTCTTCTTTCTCTGGTTCTCTCGTTCTTCCTCACACTTTTTTTGGGTGAATGGGTAGGGGTACAATGTACTCCATACTCATTGCAGGGGGGTTTATTGGAATCTGGAAGCTCCCTTTAACAAGGGGACCCCCAGATCCCATGCCCCCTATCTGAATTGGTAACGAGTACATTGTACCCCTACCAATTCACAAAAAAAGTGTCAAAAATAGTAAAAATGACAGGAGACACTTTGGGACAAGTGACATCACGTCCCAGGAAAGTGGGGTCACCCGTTTACGTGGCCCTGCCCTCAGCTATATAACAGCTGTCAACGAGAAGAAGCATCACTCGGCGGGAGCCTCCCATGGAGGAGGAGCTGTTGCATTGTTTTTCTTTTTTCGGTCCGTTGGGCGGCGTGAGATGTATCTACATCGCGGGACATTTTTCTTTTTTTCTTTTTTAATAAAGGACTTGTCCCAAAGTGTCTCCTGTCATTTTTACTATTTTTGGCACTTTTTTTGTGAATAGGTAGGGATACAATGTACCTGTTACCAATTCAGATGGGGGTCGGGATCTGGGGGTCCCCTTGTTAAAGAGGGCTTCCAGGTTCCAATAAGCCCCCCCCCGCAGACCCCCACAACCACCGGGCAAGGGTTGTGGGGATGAGGCCCTTCCTAAAACAGAGATAGACTACAAAGAAAAGCAAAAAAAAAAGCATAGAAAAAGACAAAGAAAAAGAGACAGAAAAAGAAAAACAAAAAAAAAAACCCTATAACCCCCATCATCCCCCCCTCTCCCAGTCTCCCCCCCACATAGCACCTCAAGATATTATGTATTTCTTAAGGGTGTTGTTCCCTATATATAATATAGGGGGTCCAGATTTTTCAATATTTATTCTCCTGCTCTCTTATCATCATAGTAAGATTTTCAACTTGTTGGATTTCCGTTATTCTCGCAAACCATTGTGATCTGGTTGGGGCATCCGTACTTTTCCACAAAGCTGGTATACAAGCTTTCGCTGCCGTAAGCAAATGCCTCACCAGTGAATTTTTATATTTTTCAGTCGATATCGGAGTATCATGCAATAGGAAGGCCGCAGGTTTCTTTCCAAGAGCCACATCAGTAATTTCTTTAACTATTTCTGAAACCATTTACCAGAATTCTTTTAGGCCTGGGCATTCCCAAAATATGTGCATCAGGGTGCCCTCCCTACCTTGACATCGCCAACAGAGATTCGACACTTGTGGGAACATCCGATTCAATACTATCGGGGTTCTATACCACCTACTCAAAATTTTGTACCCCTCCTCCTGATATCTAGTTGCCATTGATGCCTTATGCGTAAGTGTGCAGATCTTATTTTTCTGTGCCTCAGAAAAAGTAACCCCAAGGTCTCTTTCCCAGGCCTGAAAAAAGGCCAGTTCTTTTGGAGCTTTTCGATTCAATCAATAGAGCGTACAAAAATGAGAGTGAATGTCTCATTGGTTCCTCCTTTAAGCATATCTGCTCAAACTTAGATGGTGTACGTACTACTGTCAATCGCGGTGATAATGGTTGGAGGAAGGCGTTAAGCTGCATTTGCCTAAATGGAACACACGTTCAATCTCTCCACTAGACATCACATGATTGTTTATTGAGAAATACACGAGTCTACTACTACCTTGTCGCCTTAGATTAATAAAACTCCGGTCTGTAAGGCCTGGCTCAAATATCGGGTTACCCATGACTGGAATCATCGGACTCAGATATGTCGATAGGTCAGTTTTTAAAAATATCTTTTTAACAACTCCACCTCCTGTGGTATATCCGAATTCGAGGACCATACCAAACCCTCCATAGGTATATCGACCGTTGCTTGTTCCGTATGTATCCATGGCTTATCTTTTTGAAGTACACACCAGTCCAATGCCCTTGTAAGGTGAGATGCTTCGTGGTAACCCACCCCTCCTTTTTCTTTTGGAAGGGTCAAAATATCTCTACGAACTCTTGCTGGTTTCCCAGCCCATGTGAAACTAGTAAAACTTGATCTCAGATCCCTCAGAAATCCCGAAGGGCTCTTGGTAGGTAGGGTCTGTAACAGATATAACAATCTTGGCATTACGTTCATTTTTATGATATTAATTCTATCGAACCATGTAAAGACTTCCTTATCCCACCGCTGCAGATCTAATTTAATCTATCTTGCTAACGAGGAAAAATTGAGTTAGAATATTCTGTTTAATTTATTCGGTATTTTAGTCCCCAAATAACATATATGGGAGTCAGTCCATCTGAATGCAATAAGTAGATAGCTGTTGTTGGGATATATTCCTCCCCACTCCCATCGCCTCTGACTTACTATAATTTACCTTAAAGTTAGGCATATTACTGGTGAGGTTTTAAAAAATAGCAAGTCGTCTGCAAAAGCAGCAAGTTTATGCTCTTCCCCCTTTACTGGGATGCCCCTAATATCTGGATTAGCCCGTATAGTTTTTAAAAAGGGTTCCAGTGTAAGAATAAAAATAATAGGTGATAGTGGGCATCTCTGCCTCGTTCCACTACATATGGAGAAGGGTTCGGACATTATGTCATTTATCTTAACCCTTGCTTTTGGAGAAGAGTATAAACTTGTGATCCAATTTTGCATCCCCTTTCTCAATCCTAAATGTTGTAATATGGCTCTCAGGAACGTCCAGTCTACTCTATCAAATGCTTTTTCTTGCTTTTGCGTTTTCATCCATGGATATCAGCACTAAAGGATTTTGATAATGTTGAGAATAGTGTATAGCGCTTAGAACCCGTTGCGCATTTTCTCTACCTTCTCTATCTGGGGTGAACCCCACTTGGTCAGGATGTATTAGGGAGGGAATATAGGGCAATAGTCTATTCACAAGTATTTTCATAAGAATCTTGAGATCCACATTTAGCATTGAAATTGGCCGAAAACTCGCGCATTGGGATGGGTCTTTCCCCTCCTTGGGGATTACTGTTATATGGGCCATTAAAGTCTCCTCAGGCATCGTTTGCCCTTCTCGTATTGAATTGAAGGCGGCCAGGAATCTTGGTGCCAATTTTTTGAAAAAGGTCTTATAATAATACAAAGTATACCCCTCAGGGCCAGGGGCCTTACTTGGTTTCAACGATTTAAGAGCTTCTGAAAATTCTTCTATTGTGATTGGACCATCTAAGTCCCCTGCACCCTCCTCGGGCAATCTGGGCATTCCTGAGGCCCTTATATATTCTTTAGCCGCCTCTCCTCCAGTAGGCGAATTTGCCTCAGAAAAAGTAACCCCAAGGTCTCTTTCCCAGGCCTGAAAAAAGGCCAGTTCTTTTGGAGCTTTTCGATTCAATCAATAGAGCGTACAAAAATGAGAGTGAATGTCTCATTGGTTCCTCCTTTAAGCATATCTGCTCAAACTTAGATGGTGTACGTACTACTGTCAATCACGGTGATAATGGTTGGAGGAAGGCGTTAAGCTGCATTTGCCTAAATGGAACACACGTTCAATCTCTCCACTAGACATCACATGATTGTTTATTGAGAAATACACGAGTCTACTACTACCTTGTCGCCTTAGATTAATAAAACTCCGGTCTGTAAGGCCTGGCTCAAATATCGGGTTACCCATGACTGGAATCATCGGACTCAGATATGTCGATAGGTCAGTTTTTAAAAATATCTTTTTAACAACTCCACCTCCTGTGGTATATCCGAATTCGAGGACCATACCAAACCCTCCATAGGTATATCGACCGTTGCTTGTTCCGTATGTATCCATGGCTTATCTTTTTGAAGTACACACCAGTCCAATGCCCTTGTAAGGTGAGATGCTTCGTGGTAACCCACCCCTCCTTTTTCTTTTGGAAGGGTCAAAATATCTCTACGAACTCTTGCTGGTTTCCCAGCCCATGTGAAACTAGTAAAACTTGATCTCAGATCCCTCAGAAATCCCGAAGGGCTCTTGGTAGGTAGGGTCTGTAACAGATATAACAATCTTGGCATTACGTTCATTTTTATGATATTAATTCTATCGAACCATGTAAAGACTTCCTTATCCCACCGCTGCAGATCTAATTTAATCTATCTTGCTAACGAGGAAAAATTGAGTTAGAATATTCTGTTTAATTTATTCGGTATTTTAGTCCCCAAATAACATATATGGGAGTCGGTCCATCTGAATGCAATAAGTAGATAGCTGTTGTTGGGATATATTCCTCCCCACTCCCATCGCCTCTGACTTACTATAATTTACCTTAAAGTTAGGCATATTACTGGTGAGGTTTTAAAAAATAGCAAGTCGTCTGCAAAAGCAGCAAGTTTATGCTCTTCCCCCTTTACTGGGATGCCCCTAATATCTGGATTAGCCCGTATAGTTTTTAAAAAGGGTTCCAGTGTAAGAATAAAAATAATAGGTGATAGTGGGCATCTCTGCCTCGTTCCACTACATATGGAGAAGGGTTCGGACATTATGTCATTTATCTTAACCCTTGCTTTCGGAGAAGAGTATAAACTTGTGATCCAATTTTGCATCCCCTTTCTCAATCCTAAATGTTGTAATATGGCTCTCAGGAACGTCCAGTCTACTCTATCAAATGCTTTTTCTTGCTTTTGCGTTTTCATCCGTGGATATCAGCACTAAAGGATTTTGATAATGTTGAGAATAGTGTATAGCGCTTAGAACCCGTTGCGCGTTTTCTCTACCTTCTCTATCTGGGGTGAACCCCACTTGGTCAGGATGTATTAGGGAGGGAATATAGGGCAATAGTCTATTCACAAGTATTTTCATAAGAATCTTGAGATCCACATTTAGCATTGAAATTGGCCGAAAACTCGCGCATTGTGATGGGTCTTTCCCCTCCTTGGGGATTACTGTTATATGGGCCATTAAAGTCTCCTCAGGCATCGTTTGCTCTTCTCGTATTGAATTGAAGGCGGCCAGGAATCTTGGTGCCAATTTTTTGAAAAAGGTCTTATAATAATACAAAGTATACCCCTCAGGGCCAGGGGCCTTACTTGGTTTCAACGATTTAAGAGCTTCTGAAAATTCTTCTATTGTGATTGGACCATCTAAGTCCCCTGCACCCTCCTCGGGCAATCTGGGCATTCCTGAGGCCCTTATATATTCTTTAGCCGCCTCTCCTCCAGTAGGCGAATTTGGGGAAGACAATTGACCCTCTATCTGGTAGAGACTGATATAGTAATCTCTAAATGCCTTTGCAATTTTCTGTGATGAGCTAACTAACACGTCTCCCTGGGTTTTGATACGTTCAATATGATTCCGTGCTCTTGTCTCTCTGAGCGCGTTAGCTAGCATCTTGTTTGGCTTATTTCCATACTCATAGAATGCTCACTTGCACCGAGTTAGAGTAGCTTTTGCTTTATCCATTGATAATAAGTTTAATTCCTCACGTAAACATGCAAGTTTCTCCTCCATCTGTTGTGCATGCGATTTCTTATGTGCCAATTCAAGTATTTGATTCTCCCAGAGTAAGGATTCCAGCTGAGCCCCCATAAGGCGTTTCCTACGTGTACCTAAGGATATGAGAATTCCTCTGATATAACATATATTATGAGCTTCCCATATACATAGTGCGGTTACTTCACCTGACTCATTGATTGAAAAGAAAGATTCTAATTCCTGGGCTATCTGTTTTTCATATTCTGGTTCTTTCAGAAGAGTCTCTTTGATCTTCCAATACCATTCCCGTGGCCCTAAGTTTTCCCATTCTAACACGCAATTGGTTGGGGCATGATCCAATAATGTGAATGAACCTATTGAGGTTTCCACGATACTTGACAGGGCATTGTGGGAGATAAAGACATAGTCAATCCTAATATATGTCTTATGTTTTGCTGAAAAAAAGGTATAATCCCTATGATGTACGTGGAAAGTTCTCCAACTGTCCATTAATTGGAGATCTTGGAGAAATCTCTTTGCTTTACGCAATTTTACATAGGATATATGGGAGGCACCTTTTGAAACATCCAACGTGGCCTCCAGTGCCATGTTTAAGTCTCCCCCCAACAGCAGGGTCCCCTCCTTATTTTGATGTACTAAGTTTAGATAAGTCTCAAGAGCTGAGACTTGATCCTCATTAGGTAAGTATAGGTTCACTAACGTCACCTTTTGTGCACCCAAAGACCCTTTTACGATAAGGAGACATCCTGCCTCAACAGTAATTATCTTTTATACTTTCCATGATATCTGTTTTGACACAATGATCGATATTCCATTTGCTTTTAACCACTTGCCGACCGCCTAACGATGATATACGTCGGCAGAATGGCACGGGCAGGCAAAATCACGTACCTGGTACGTGATTGCCTTCCTGCGGGCGGGGGGTCCGTTCGGACCCCCCCCCCGGTGCCAGAGGCGGTCGGCTTTGGTCTGGGAGCGTTCAGTGATGAGGGGGAGGCCATCTATTCGTGGCCCCCCCTTGCGATCACTCCCAGCCAATCAGAATCTTCCCCTGCCTCTGTATAGTACACAGAGGCAGGGGATGTGAAGTCATCTCTCCTTGGCTCGGTATTTTCCGTTCCGGTGCCGAGGAGAGAAGACTGAAATGTGAGTGTAAAACACAACACATCCCAGTAGAACATGCCAGGCACACGAAACACCCCCCTTTACCCCCCTATTCCCCCCCCGATCACCCCCCGATCACCCCTCCCCCGTCACACTGACACCAAGCAGTTTTTTTTTTTTTTTCCTGATTACTGCATGGTGTCAGTTTGTGACAGTTAGTATGGTAGGGCAGTTAGTATTAGCCCCCTTTAGGTCTAGGGTACCCCCCTTAGCCCCCCTAATAAAGTTTTAACCCCTTGATCACCCCCCATCGTCAGTGTCACTAAGGCCCCTTTCACACTGGGGCGGTGGGGGCGTCGGCGGTACAACAGCGCTATTTTTAGCGCTGCTGTACCGTCGTTCTTGCAGCTGTATTCGGTCGCTAGCGGTGCGGTTTTAACCCCCGCTGGTGGCCGAAAAAGGGTTAAAATCCCTCGTACAGCGCGGCTATAGCTGCAGTATTGCCGCGGTATAGCCGCGCTGTCCCATTGATTTCAATGGGCAGGAGCGGTTTAGGAGCGGTGAATACACCGCTCCTTCACCGCTCCAAAGAAGCGGTTTGCAGGACTTTTTTCACCGTCCTGCCAGCGCACCGCTTCAGTGTGAAAGCCCTCGGGCTTTCACACTGAACAAACAGTGGAGGCTGTTTAGGGGCGGTTTGCAGGCGGTATTTTTAGCGCAATACTGCCTACAAACCGCCTCAGTGTGAAAGGGGCCTTAGTGTCGCTGGTGACGCTAGCTAGGGAGATAAATATTTAGGTTCGCCGTCAGCGTTTTATAGCGTCAGGGACCCCTATATACTACCGAATAAATGTTTTAACCCCTTGATTGCCCCCTAGTTAACCCTTTCCCCACTGATCACCGTATAACTGTTACGGGTGACGCTGGTTAGTTCGTTTATTTTTTATAGTGTCAGGGCACCCGCCGTTTATTACCGAATAAAGGTTTAGCCCCCTGATCGCCCGGCGGTGATATGCGTCGCCCCAGGCAGCGTCAGATTAGCGCTGGTACCGCTAACACCCATGCATGCAGCATACACCTCCCTTAGTGGTATAGTATTTGAACGGATCGATATCTGATCTGATCAGATCTATACTAGCGTCCCCAGCAGTTTAGGGTTCCCAAAAACGCAGTGTTAGCGGGATCAGCCCAGATACCTGCTAGCACCTGCATTTTGCCCCTCCGCCCGGCCCAGCCCAGCCCACTCAAGTGCAGTATCAATCGATCACTGTCACTTACAAAACACTAACCGCATAACTGCAGCGTTCGCAGAGTCAGGCCTGATCCCTGCGATCGCTAACAGTTTTTTTGGTAGCATTTTGGTGAACTGGCAAGCACCAGCCCCAGGCAGCGTCAGATTAGCGCCAGTACCGCTAACACCCACGCACGCACCGTACACCTCCCTTAGTGGTATAGTATCTGAACGGATCAATATCTGATCCGATCAGATTTATACTAGCGTCCCAAGCAGTTTAGGGTTCCCAAAAACGCAGTGTTAGCGGGATCAGCCCAGATACCTGCTAGCACCTGCGTTTTGCCCCTCCGCCCAGCCCAGCCAAGTGCAGTATCGATCGATCACTGTCACTTATAAAACACTAAACGCATAACTGCAGCGTTCGCACAGTCAGGCCTGATCCCTGCGATCACTAACAGTTTTTTGGTAGCTTTTTGGTGAACTGGCAAGCACCAGCGGCCTAGTACACCCCAGTCGTAGTCAAACCAGCACTCCAGTAACACTTGGTGACGTAGCGAGTCCCATAAGTGCAATTCAAGCTTGTGAGGTGGCAAGCACAAGTAGTGTCCCACTGCCACCAAGAAGACAAACAGGCCCGTCGTGCCCTTCCTGCTGCATTTGCCAATCCTAATTGGGAACCCACCACTTCTGCAGCGCCCGTACTTCCCCCATTCACATCCCCAACCAAATGCAGTCGGCTGCATGAGAGGCATTTTTATGTCCTCCCGAGTACCCCTACCCAACGAACCCCCCCAAAAAGATGTTGTGTCTGCAGCAAGCGTGGATATAGGCGTGACACCCGCTATTATTGTCCCTCCTGTCCTGACAATCCTGGTCTTTGCATTGGTGAATGTTTTGAATGCTACCATACACGAGTATTAGCGTAGGGTACAGCATTGCACAGACTAGGACACACTTTCACAGGGTCTCCCAAGATGCCATCGCATTTTGAGAGACCCAAACCTGGAACCGGTTACAGTTATAAAAGTTAGTTACAAAAAAAAGTGTAAAAAAAAAAACCACAAACAAAAATATAAAATAAAAAAAAAGTTGTCGTTTTATTGTTCTCTCTCTCTCTCTATTCTCTCTCTATTGTTCTGCTCTTTTTTACTGTATTCTATTCTGCAATGTTTTATTGTTATTATGTTTTATCATGTTTGCTTTTCAGGTATGCAATTTTTTATACTTTACCGTTTACTGTGCTTTATTGTTAACCATTTTTTTGTCTTCAGGTACGCCATTCACGACTTTGAGTGGTTATACCAGAATGATGCCTGCAGGTTTAAGTATCATCTTGGTATCATTCTTTTCAGCCAGCGGTCGGCTTTCATGTAAAAGCAATCCTAGCGGCTAATTAGCCTCTAGACTGCTTTTACAAGCAGTGGGAGGGAATGCCCCCCCTCCCCCACAGTCTTCCGTGTTTTTCTCTGGCTCTCCTGTCTCAACAGGGAACCTGAGAATGCAGCCGGTGATTCAGCCAGCTGACCATAGAGCTGATCAGAGACCAGAGTGGCTCCAAACATCTCTATGGCCTAAGAAACCGGAAGCTACGAGCATTTTATGACTTAGATTTTGCCAGATGTAAGCAGCGCCATTGGGAAATTGGGGAAGCATTTTATCACACCGATCTTGGTGTGGTCAGATGCTTTGAGGGCAGAGGAGAAATCTAGGGTCTAATAGACCCCAATTTTTTCAAAAAAGAGTACCTGTCACTACCTATTGCTATCATAGGGGATATTTACATTCCTTGAGATAAAAATGATTTAAAAAAAAAAAATGAAAGGAACAGTTTAAAAATAAGATAAAAAAGAAAAAAAAAAAAATAAATAAAAAAAAAAAAGCACCCCTGTCCCCCCCTACTCTCGCGCTAAGGCGAACGCAAGCGTCGGTCTGGCGTCAAATGTAAACAGCAATTGCACCATGCATGTGAGATATCACCGAGAAGGTCAGATCGAGGGCAATAATTTTAGCAGTAGACCTCCTCTGTAAATCTAAAGTGGTAACCTGTAAAGGCTTTTAAAGGCTTTTAAAAATGTATTTATTTTGTTGCCACTGCACGTTTGTGCGCAATTTTAAAGCATGTCATATTTGGTATCCATGTACTCGGCCTAAGATCGTCTTTTTTATTCCATCAAACTTTTTGGCAATATAGTGTGTTTTAGTGCATTAAAGTTTTAAAAAGTGTGTTTTTTCCCCACAAAATGCGTTTTAAAAATACTGTGTCAAAAAAAAAAAAAAATGAAACACCCACCATTTTAATCTGTAGGGCATTTGCTTTAAAAAAATATATAATGTTTGGGGGTTCAAAGTAATTTTCTTGCAAAAAAAAATATTTTTTTCATGTAAACAAAAAGTGTCAGAAAGGGCTTTGTCTTCAAGTGGTTAGAAGAGTGGGTGATGTGTGACATAAGCTTCTAAATGTTATGCATAAAATGCCAGGACAGTTCAACCTCCCCCAAATGACCCCATTTTGGAAAGTAGACACCCCAAGCTATTTGCTGAGAGGCATGTCGAGTCCATGGAATATTTTATATTGTGACACAAGTTGCCGGAAAGAGACACATTTTTTATTTTTTTTTGGAAAAAGTTGTCACTAAATGATATATTGCTCAAACATGCCATGGAAATATGTGAAATTACACCCCAAAATGACATAGGCAGTCATAAATTAAAGGCTGTGTAAATTCCAGAAAATGTACTCTAGTTTGTAGGCGCTATAACTTTGGCGCAAACCAATAAATATACACTTATTGACATTTTTTTTACCAAAGACATGTGGGCGAATACATTTTGGCCTAAATGTATGACTAAAATTGAGTTTATTGGATTTTTTTTATAACAAAAAGTAGAAAATATCATTTTTTTTCAAAATTTTCGGTCTTTTTCCGTTTAAAAGAAAGCTCTATTTGTGGGAAGAAAAGGACGCAAATTTCGTTTGGGTACAGCATTGCATGACCGCGCAATTAGCAGTTAAAGCGACGCAGTGCCAAATTGTAAAAAGTGCTCTGGTCATTAAGGGGGTAAATCCTTCCGGGGCTGAAGTGGTTAAGGTCTTTGATGCACTGTGATACACAGTTGGAAATCTCCGTTTACCCAATCTCGGAACTCTTTTGTTTCTGAAGTGTGTCTCTTGTAGAAAAATAACATGAGATTTAAGTTTTCCAAGTTCAGCAAGCAATCTAGTACGTTTCTCCAGGCTGTTTAACCCTTTCACATTATAGGAGGTTAAGATTAACCTAGTCATCTTGAGGTTTCTTTTTACTAAGTCTCCAACCGACGAGATTGAGTGGAGAGGGGGGAAGAGAAGGAAAAAAAAAAAAGAAATAAACCAGGCGACGGCAGGTTCCGTGCAGTTTGCAGGTCTACCTGCTATAGGCCTGATAAGAAAAGTTAAAACGCCTCTGACTTTCCTCCACTTGAAGGAGAGACAAATACTAAGGGGAAAGTAAATAAGCTAGATGGGGAGCAGCGCTGCAACATCTATCCCAGTGCACTCTATATGTATCCTCCTTTTTGTTCCCTGTATCTCACACTTCTTTGTACACAGAGCCAGGCTCTCTAATTACGTGCCATTTAACACAGTATATTTCTGTGCATTAGTGCATGTTTAACGCAGTATATTTCAGTACATTACTGCAAACTTAACGCCATATAGCTCAGTGCATTATGTGCCATTTAATGAAGTATATTTTAGTGCATTATGTGCTATTTAATGCCGTATATTTCTGTGCGTTAGTGCAAGTTTAATGCCATATATTTCAGTGTGTTACTGCAAGTTTAACGTTGTATATTTGAGTGCATTACATGCCATTTAATGCAGTATATTTCTGTGCTTTAGTGCACGTTTAACGCAGTATACTTCAGTGCGCTACTGCAAGTTTAACACCATATATTTCAGTACGTTATGCGCCGTTTAACACAGTATATTTCAGTGCGTTACTGCAAGTTTAACGCTATATATTTCAGTGTGTTATGTGCCATTTAACACAGTATATTTCAGTGCATTACTGCAAGTTTAACACCATATATTTTACTGCGTTACCTTCCGTTTAACGCAGTTTAGTGCGTTACTTCAAATTTAACGATGTATATTTTAGTGCTTTACGTGCCATTTAACACAGTATATTTCAGTGCATTACTGCAAGTTTAACGCAGTATATTTCAGTGCATTACGTGCCGTTTAACGCCATATATTTCAGTGCGTTATGTGCCGTGAAATTATTATTATTATTATTTACGATTTATATAGCGCCAACAGTTTACGCAGTGCTTTACAATGTAGAGGGGGGACAGCACAATTACAGTACAATACAGAAGGGACAGGAGGGCCCTGGTCATAGAGCTTACATTCTAAAGGGAGGGGGTGGTGGTACAAAAGGTAATAGATGCAGGGAATGATTTGATGGGGTTATTAGGTGGGTGTGGGATAGGCTTTCCTGAATACGTGAGTTTTCAGGGATCTCCTAAAGGTGGACAGTTTAGCGGCTGATCGGATATACTGGGGCAGGGAATTCTCTGTGCATTAGTGCATGTTTAACATAGTATATTTCAGTGTGTTACTGCAAGTTTAATGCCATATATTTCAGTGCATTACATGCTCTTTAACGCAGTATATTTCTGTGCGTTAGTGCATCTTTAACGTAGTATACTTCAGTGCGTTACTGCAAGTTTAACGCTGTATATTTCAGTCTGTTGCATGTCATTTAATGCAGTATATTTCAGTGCATTACTGTGAGTAGAACGCCATATATTCCAGTGTGCTACATGCCATTTAACCAAGTATATTTCTGTGCATTAGTGCACACTTAATGCAGTATATTTCTGTGCATTAGTGAATGTTTACGCATTATATTTCTGTGCATTACTGCAAGTTTAACGCTGTATTTTTCAGTGTGTTACATGCCGTTTAACGCCGTATATTTCAATGCATTACTGCAAGTTTAACGCAACATATTTCAGTGTGTTACATGCCATTTAATGCAGTATATTTCTGTGCATTAGTGCAAGTTTAACGCAGTATATTTCAATGCATTACTGCATGCTTAACGCCACATAGTTCAGTGCATTACGTGCCGTTTAACACAGTATATTTCAGTGCATTACTGCAAGTTTAATGGCGTATATTTCAGTGCATTACGTGCTATTTAACGCAGTATATTTCTGTGCGTTAATGAAAGTTTAATGCCATATATTTCAGTATGTTACTGCAAGTTTAATGCCGTATATTTCAGTACGTTACATGCCATTTAACACAGTATATTTCTGTGCTTTAGTGCACGTTCAACGCAGTATACTTCAGTGCACTACTGCAAAATTAACACCGTATATTTAAGAGCATTACGCATCGTTTGGCGCGGCATATTTCAGTATGTTACTGCAAGTTTAATGCCGTATATTTCAGTGCATTACATATCATTTAATGCCGTATATTTCAGTGCGTTACTGCAAGTTTAACACAGTATATTTCTGTGCGTTACTGCATGTTTGCCGCAGTATATTGCAGTGCGTCAATGCAGTTTTACTGCAGTATATTATAGTGTATCAGTGGAGTGTGTCTGTGTAGTGAGTCCTCAAGTTAAAGTGCACCAAACACCTCCCACCACTCAGCCTGTTGGCAAGAGCACCTGAAAGCCACACAAAAGGGGTGCAATTCTGTTCCCCCTTCTTACTCACCTCAGTCTGCCCCCACTATACCTCATGACCTCTCAGCAGCCACCGCTCACAGGGATGATGGTATAGTGCAGGGTGTCCAAGGTCCTTGCAGCATATCTGCCAGTAGCACACCACCAGCTGTAGACTATAGCCGGCAAATTTCTCTGCCCCTTCTGCTGCAGCAAAAAAAAATACAGTCACTGCCACCACATGCACTGCATTTGCAGAATGTGCTTTACCACAAGGACAGGTCGCTATTTCTTTTCATGTAAGGCCATTCCAGCTCTGTACCATCACATGGAATGCAGTGTGGTGGCATAATTAGGCATGGCAGTCAGCCGCAAAGTCCACGTTACTGCTGACACGTGGTCCAGCAAGCATGGTCAGGGGCGATACATTTCGTTCACAGCACACTGGGTAACTCTGCTTGCAACTTGGAAGGATGCAGGACAGGGCTCAGTGCAACAGATTGCTGTGCTGCCATGTCTCCATAGAGCTAGTGGTGATGATGCGAGATTTGTCAGCTCTACCCCCTCCTCCTCCTCCTCCTCCATGCCCTCCTCTGCAGAATTGACCTATGAACCACAAGTACCCCCTAAGTGTTTAAGGGGCTATTCAATGAGTCAGGCTAAAAGGTGCCATGCAGTGCTTCAGTTGGTTGTCTAGGGGACAGGAACCACACCGGAGCAGAGATTCTTGCAGCTTTCCAGGGCCAGGCCCAGAGGTGGTTCATGCCACGTCAACTGGAGCTAGGAATGGTGGTGTGCAATAACGGCACAAACCTCCTGTCCGCCCTTAGACAGAGAAAGTTGACACATGTGCCATGCCGGCACATGTCCTCAATTTGGTGGTGCAGCATTTCTTAAATAGGTTCCCAGGGTTGAAAGAAGAGTCTGTACTCATTTCAGGTGGACATACACAGCCAGTGCTCAGCTGGCTGAAATTCAGTGGGAATTCCACCTGCTCGTAAACTGCCTGATTTGTGACATGCCCACCAGGTGGAACTCGGCTTTGGCAATGCTGCAGCGGCTGCACATGCAGCAGAGGGTCATCAACAAGTACCTGTGTAAATATGGCACAACGACAGGCTCAGGCTGACTCAGCTTTTTTTCCCCACGCCAATGACTGCTCATAAAGGATGCATGAACTATACTGTCAACATTTGAGGAGGCCACAAGGATGGTGAGCCGTGACAATGCATGCATTAGTGACACAATCCCTGTTGTGTTCCTGCTGGAGCAGACTCTGCGTTGCATTATGGACAGGGCACGCGAGGCAGAGCAGCGGTAGGAAGAGGAGGACCTCCTTTCCTCTCAAGGCCCACTTTATGCAGACACCATTGTTCCTATGCCACAGAACACACAAGTGGAGAGGGAGGAGGAGGAGGAGTAGAATTCTGGGAGTTTTGGAGGTATTGAAGCAGAGAAAGACATTCATTAAACAGTAGGAAAGAGCCGAACACACCCCGTTCGCAGCATGCGAACATGCAAAAAGTTTGTTCAAACACGCGAGCACCATTAAAGTCTGTGGGACACGAACGTGAAAAATCAAAAGTGCAAATTTTTAAGGCATATATGCAAGTTATTGCCATAAAAAGTGTCTTGGGACCCAGGTCCTGCCCCAGGGGACATGTATCAATGCAAATAAAAGTTTTAAAAACGGATGTTTTTTCGGGAGCAGTGATTTTAAGAATGCTTATAGTGAAACACTAAAAATGAAATATTCCTTTAAATATCATGCCTGAGGGGTGTCTATAGTATGCCTGTAAAGTGGCACAGTTTTCCCGTGTTTAGAACAATACCACAGCAAAATGACATTTCTAAATGAAAAAAAGTCATCTAACACTGCTTGCGGCTGTAATGTATTGTTAGGTCCCGGCAATATAGATGAAAATCATTGAGAAAAATGGTATGGGTCTCCCCCCAGCCCATTACCAGGCTCTTTGGGTCTTGTATGAATAGTAAGGTAAGCTGTAATAGTAATAGTAAAATAGTAATAGTAAAAGTAATAGTAAGCTGATGACACCCAAATCTATCTGTCTACTCCTCACCTCACTCCTTCAGTCTCCTCTTGCATTACTAACTTACTAACTGACATATCAGCATGGATGTCGCACCACTTCCTTAAACTTAATCTCTCTAAAACTGAGCTATTAATATTCCCCCCCGCCCGTGCCCCCCTCCATGACTTTTCCATCAAAATCAACAATGCAACCATCAGTCCCCTCACAACAGGGTACTAGGTGTAATCCTAGACTCTGACTTGTCATTTCAGCCTCAAATCCCATCGTTGTCAAAAGTTTGTAGAATTCACCTCCGTAACATCTATAAAATTCGCCCCTTTTTAACAAATGAAACCACCAAGCTCCTCATTCACTCCTTTGTTATCTCTCGCCTTGACTATTGCAACTCTCTTCTCATTGGCCTACCTCTCCATAGGCTATCCCCTCTTCAGTCTATCATGAATGCTGCTGCCAGACTTATTCACCTTACCAACCGCTCAGTGTCTGCCAACCCTCTCCTCCAGTCCCTACACTGACTCCCAATCACCCAGCGAATTAAATTCAAAATACTAACCACAACATACAAAGCCATTCACAACTCTGCCCCGAGCTACATCACCAATCTTGTCTCCAAATATCACCCAAATCGACCTCTCCGCTCTTCTCAAGACCTCCTGCTCTCAAGCTCTCTCATCGCCTCCTCCCATGCTCATCTCCAGGATTTCTCCAGAGCCTCTCCCACCCTCTGGAACTCGCTACCTCCATCTATCCGGCTATCCCCTGCTTTTGCTACCTTCAGGCGATCCCTGAAAACTCATCTCTTCAGGAAAGCCTATCACGTCTCCAACTAATCTCCTACCACTTCCAACAGCTCATTCCCCACAGTTACAACCTTTTGTACCACCTGCCCTACCCTATTAGATTGTAAGCTCTTCTGAGCAGGGCCCTCTTAATCCTCTTGTATTTTATTGTATTATAACTGTATTGTCTCCCTTTTATATTGTAAAGCGCTGCGTAAACTGTTGGCGCTGTATAAATCCTGTATAATAATAATAAAAAGGGGAACCCTGCACCCAAATTTATAAAAAAAAATGGTGTGGGGGGGGCCCCCAGGCACTATATACTCTGAACAGAAGTATATATACTATACGGCCTGCACTATATACTCTGCAGAAAATTGGGCCTTAGGTGTTGGTTTTGCCAGAACACTGTAACCCCTCACAGTTACTCTTGTTGGGCGCAGGAACAGGCCCTGCTGTTAAATATTATTTAAAAAATTGTAATTACATGCCCCTGTTAAACAGGGGCAGAAAAATTTGGCCTTTGATGGTGGTGGTGGTGCCAAAACACTGTAAGCGCTCACAGTTACTCTTGGTGGGAGTAGGAACCTTACCCTGCTGTGAAATATTAGATCAAGAATTGTAATTACATGCCCCTGTTAAACAGGGGCAGAAAAATTGGGCCTTTAGTGGTGGTGGTGCCACACTGTAAGCTTTCACAGTTACTCTTTATGGGCACAGGAACGGGCCCTGCTGTGAAATATTTGATCAAAAATTGTAATTACAATACAGTGCTACTACTTTTTTGGTGGTGTAGACAATACAGTGCAGCCGCAGTGCAGTTGCTACTACACTTCTGGTGTTGTACACAGTACACAATACAGTTTAGTGTGGTGTTGCAAAACAAAATATACACCAAGTCTGGAAGGCCACCAAGGAGAGGCAGATGCTCACAGGCCACTAAAAGAGGGCAAGCAGCCTCTGTGTCTACAGTCAACAGTGCTGGTCGTGGGCATGGTGTATCCTCTGCAGGTGGCCGTGGGGCACGCTTGTCCTTTTTTTCCTGCTGCTGACCATGTTATTGAGCAAGAAGATGCAGAAGAGTTGGTGGAGTGGATAACAAAGCCATCCTCATCCTCCTCATCCTCTGTCACCCAGGCTCAGAGTAGTTTGCCTTCCAACGCAGCTGTCAAAGCGGCCTATTCCACTGGCTCCTTTTCCACAGTCACTCTTCCCGTAGCCCCACCATCATGCACGAAGGAGTCCCCAGAATTATTCGACCACAGTGTCGGGTACATGCTGCTGGAGGATGCGCAGCAATTTGTAGGCTCCAATGTTGGTTCCCAGGTTGAGGAAGGGAGTAACATGAGCCTAGAGAGAGGGGGTGCCCAAGAAGGAAAATAAACTGGCAGTCATGTTCCCACAGCTGCAGCATACTGCCAATTTGCTCCAGTGACAAGGAGGGAGGGGATGATGAGGTCACGGACTGTACTTGGGTGCCTGAGAGACGAGAGTAGGAGCACAACTCCAATGAGGCAGGATGTACTCTAGGGGGCAGCTTAAGGGCAGCCACCCTACTGCATCACACTGCAGAGCTCCGTAGGTGCAGGGCACTGCTGACTCCCCGCTGATTTTGGAAAGTTCCTTGGAGTGGGCCTTTTTTGACACGTGTGCAGCAGATCGCACCATTGCTGTTTGCAACCTATGTCTGAAGCGGATCAAGCGTGGCCAGAACAGCAGCCGCTTGGGAATCACATGCTTGACCAGACATATGACTACCTGCCATGGAGTCCATTGGCAACAGCACTTGAAAGACCCACATCAGAGAAAAAGGCTGACTTCTCCTTTCTCCTCATCTGGGATCTCCAAACCACTATACCTCCAATCCTCTCAAAAACCTGCACTAAGAGCAATAAAGGTATAGCAATAGGTGTCCCAAGTACTTGCAGCCAATCTGCTATCAGTACACCACCATCTGATTTTAGCAGGCAAATTTCCATACCCCAGTTGCTAAACCGTAAAAAGAAATTCAGTTCCAGCCATCCACATGTCTAGATGCTAGCTTGACCAAATTGCAAGCACTGCAACTGCTGCCTTTTCAGCTGGTAGACTCTGCCCTGTTTTGTGAATTTGTGGAATGTGCTGTACCTCAGTGGCAGGTTCCAAAACGCTATTTCTTTTCACGGAAGGCCATTCCGACTCTCTACCAGCAAGTGGAAGGCAATATTTTGGCCTCGTTGGACAGGGGCGGTCAGCAGTAAGGTGCATATTACTGCTGACTCATGGTCTAGCAGGCATGGGCAGGGACGTTACCTTTCCTTCACGGCGCACTGGGTAACTCTGCTGGCAGCTGGGAAGGATGCGGGACAGGGCTCAGTATTGTTGGAGTTTGTTCCGCCACCACGCCTCCAAAATGCTAGTGGTGATTCTGCCACAGCTCTCTGCTACACCCCCTCCTCTTCTTCTTTATCTAGGTCCTCTGCTTAGGGTACAGGAGTCACACTGGGGCAGAGATTCTGTCAGCTCTGCATGGGCAGGCTTAGAGGTGGTTGACACCACGCCAGCTTCAGCCAGGAATGGTTGTATGTCTTCTCTCCACCCTCTGACAGGGACACTTGACCCATGTCTCATGTTTGGCATACATCCTGAATTTGGTGGTGCAGCAGTTCTTGAGCAGGTACCCAGGCTTACAGGACTCCTAAAGAAGGCCAGGAAAGTCTGCGTTTTTTTCCGCCAGTCATACAATGCCAGTGCTCAGCTGGCTGACATTCAAAGGGAATGCAACCTGCCCACCAACCGCCTCATTTGTGACATGCCCACCAGGTGGAACTCAACATTGGCAATGTTGCAACGGCTGCACACGCAGCAGAGGGACATCATTGAGTACCTGTGTGAGTATGGCACCAGGACAGGGTCAGGGGAGCTTGGCTTCTTTTTGCCACGCCAGTGGCTACTGATCAAGGATGCATGCACTGTCCTGTCACCATTTGAGGAGGCCACAAGGATGGTGAGCAGTGACAATGCATGCATCAGTGACACTGTCCCTCTAGTCTTCCTGTTGGAGCACACGCTTAATGGAATCATGGACAGGGCACTTGAGGCAGAACAGCGGGAGGAAGAGGAGGACTTCCTTACCTCTCAAGGCCCCCTTTATCCAGATAGTATTCCTGCGGGCCTGCCAAACACACAGGAAGAAGAGGAGGTGGAGGATTGTGTCAGCATGGACGTGGAGGATAACACTCAGCAGCAGTCTTCAAGGGATGGTTTTCAGTCCCCAAAAACCCAAGGAGTTGTACGTGGCTGGTAGGAGGTTGTTACGGATCATGTGATCCTTAGTGACCCAGAGGACTCAGAATCGAATGCCTCTGCAAACTTATGCTGCATGGCCTCCCTGATTCTGCAAAGCCTGTAAATGGACCCTAGGATTCGTGGTATCAATCCGGATCAATCATCCCTGACTAGGGTCATCACACTACCAGAGTCTAGCAGGGCTGTGAGTGGCTTCCCATCCACTGAAATAACACACATTTGTTTTTCAACGCTAGTCTGACATGATGCAGTACATGCGACCTGTGCAAACAGAGAAATGCGTCTTTTCATATAAGCACAATCGCATTGCATAGGTTCATCATTTATAGGACAGTTTGCAGCAATATGCCCTAATGCATGGCAATGAAAACACCGTATATGCTCTACCCCCAGTCCTAACTGTCCCAAAGACCTCCCTGGCTTCTTTGGCCAGTCTCCAGGTCTAGGACCCACAGTCTCATGAGCTGTAACAACAGTCTTATCTAACTTCCCCATGCTCTTGAACCCCAGAACAGTCTTACCAGAATGGCTGTGCGATCTTGTACCCCTGAACACACCGGAGTGTGGCGTAGACGGATTCACCTAGTCCTCAGTAGCAATGTACCTCTTCACTAGGTCCACCAACTGGGTTGCAGTTTTGGGGTCCCCCTGTCCTTACCCATTTCCTCAGAGCAGAAGGGAGTGCACGCAGGTACCGATCCATTACCACACGCTCCACAATCTGAGGGCCTGTCAAGGTCTCCGGCTGCAACCACTTCCTGGTAAGGTGGACCAGGTCGAACATTTGAGAATGGGGTGGCTGGTTGCTGGAGTAGGTCCATGTGCTGGACCTGGACTGCAATAGTGACACCCAAGCGTGCGAGTATCTCTGTCTCCAGAGACTCAAAGTCCTGGGCCTTATCCGGTTCCAGAATAAAATACGCCTTTTGAGGTTCTCCTGTCAGAAATGGGGCCAACAGACCCGCCCACTGTTCTTTTGGCCATCCTTCGCAGACAGCAACTCTCTCAAAAGTCGCAAGGTATGCCTCAACATCATCGGCAGGAGTCATTTTCTGTAGGTGGTAGGAGGCACATACCATCTTTGGTTCCACTGGCACAGGAGGTGGGGACCCCTTTTTCAGTTCCACTAGAGCCTCTGCGAACTGCCGGTTCATCTACTGCTGAGCCGCCTGTTGTGCTGCAGCGGCCTCTATGACTTAGCGGTTCATCTCCTGCTGGGCGGCCTGTTGTGCTGCAGTGACCACCTGTTGTGCTGAAGTGGCCTCTGCGATTTGGCAGTGCATCTCTTGCTGGGCCACCTGTTGTGCTACAGTGGCCTCTGCAACTTGGCGGTTGGTTTCCCGCTGAGCTGCATTGGCCTGTAGCAGGGCCTTTATCATTTCCTCCGTCTTCAGAAATTGCCCGCTGAATCCACCACGTGTGGGGAGATTAGCTCATGGGGATTACCTTTTCTTGAAATGAAGGTCAGCGTACAGGCAGTTTCTTTAAAATCTGGCGGTTTGCCAACTTTATTTACAGGTGGTTTTCAAAGTCATAAAAATAAACAAAACAGTAAAACAAATCCTTGCCGTCCGGCACTAAACTAAACAGTACACTGCTCTCTATACGGTGTGAGGTTGGTCCCTGTCACCCACAAAACATGAGGAAAAGCAAACCTTTGTTTTCAGTCCAAACAAACAGGGCTCCTCTCACTCAGAACCCTTGGGAGTAGTACGTGGCTGGAAGCTATTGTCTCTGAAATAATACATACTAAAATTTAAAGGATGAATGCTGCTTCATCTCTACCTCTTACAATGCAGCCTAAACAAGCAGTTTATTTGCTCTCAAGTCACTGTGCAATATGTGTGGCTTTTGTCTCTGAAGAAATATAGTATAATATTTATTTCTTATTTCTCCCTCTTATATTATGACCTAGTCAAGCTGCTTATACAGTGTCCTGTGACTATATTATACAATATTTTTGGATATTTTCTCTGAAATAAAACACTCTAATTTTTAAATAATGGATAGAAGCTGCTTCATCTCTTCCTCTTGCAGTTTAACCAAGCTGCTTATATGCTCTCCAGCCACAGTGTCAGGACGTGGGTCTGAACCTGCAACCTATGCTGTGTCTGGTGTCTCTTCTTGCTAAACCACCTGAACAACTGGACAGCTCCTTAGACAATCTTACCTTGTACCTTGTTTCTGAAACTTGAACTCTTTGCTCCTCCCACAAACTTCCTATTTAAGCCATACCTTTGCACTTCCTGTTTGTCAGATTATTGTGCTCTCTCTAGCCAATATCTTGCTCTTTTCACTCCTGCTGTCATTCGTGTATTTGCTACCACTTGTTACAGACCTTTGGCTTGTTTCTCGACTATGCCTCTACTTGATCCCAACCTGCAACCACTTGTTACCGACCTTTGGCTTGATCCTGACTTTGCTTTTGCTTGATCCCTACCTGCTATATCTACTACTGGATCTCGATTTGCTGAATTAAATATATGTAATATTAGTATACAGTGTCACTGATTCTGTCTGTGAAATTTGTACTGCCATATAAAGCAATATATAAAGCCTAAAGGCCAAGCTCCAGATTGACAAGATTCATGTTTTCCCATGTTGCCTTTGAAGTTGCATTAACAAAAAACTTCTTCTGGTATTTTTTTTATATTTTTTTGCATTGGAACATGTTCCCCATGGCAGTCCACAGCTCCCAATGTCGATTTTATTGTAGAAAATAAAGTGTAGTAACAGTAAGCATCACATACAAAAGGTGGTACAATGTATGTAACAAGTTATATAATCATTAAAAGCAAAGTACAAATAACAACTCTTGATGGTCAGAAGCCCAATGAGAGGAGCCCAAAATCTTGCTAAGGGTATAGTGGGCGTCCCAAGTTCTCGTTGACACTTCTACTACAGAAAGAAAAAGTGCAAGAAAGCTAACAAAGTACCAAACAAACAAACCATTAAACAAAATAAAAAAGTAATTACGGGAAACCTTAGGATTATGTATGCGTACAATGCATATTATCTGGATTGTTTACAAAGGGAGAGTATATATATATATACACCCTAAGATCATGAGGACCAGGACTTCCATTTACCATCATATATGGGCATGGTGTCCATGATAGTATGATATACTTTCTCCATGAGTTGAATAACTGCCATACGTTTAAGGATTTGGTCCCATGGGACCCTTAGGAGCCAGCCAGAACAAAGCGATAGTCCAGTGGACTGCACTAAATAGGGTATGGGCCAGTTTTTGTTCCGGGGGGAGGTCCCAGGTATTTCCGCGAAGAATAGACACATCTGGTGTGTCAGGGTCGTCAAAATACCAGTGATCTCAGCCACTTTGGAGGCTACATTTTGCCAAATCTGCTAAAGTGCCTTACAACTCCAAAAGATGTGCAGGTGGGTCCCCCTCTCAAGACAACCTCTGAAGCAGTTTTCGGATACAGTGGGAAAAAATGTATGTAACTTGGAGGGGGTGTCATACCATCTCATGTGTAGTTTTATCTATGGATTTAGTGCATTTGTGCATGTTAGAGATCCTGTCTACCCAGTCGTCCAGGGAAGATTCTTGTCCGGTCTCTGCTTCCCAGCCCAGCATAGCTGCAGATTTCTCTGGAAGGCCCAGACCGTTCAAATAATTATATATCAAGACGACAGTCCCTCTGTCCCTAGATGAGGGACCACATAAGTCCTCGAATGTGGTGGCTGTACTAGTCGCACTCAGGGAGTAATGGGAGCTGAAAAAATGTCTCATCTGCAGAAATTTGTAAAACTCTGTTCTAGGGAGGAAGTGAGTGGTTTGTAGGGAGGAGAAAGAACAGATTACCCCATCTTTTAGTAATGAGTCCAAGGTAATAAGGTCTTTCGAGATCCAAAGGGCAAAAGCGCTTGGGGAGGGGAATGCCAAGTGGGATGTGAGGTCCCCGATGAAAGTTACTAACCTGGGGCCTAAAGGGAGTAGTGATAATTTTTTCTTATATAATGACCATAGATGTAGGGATTGTCCCACTACTAAGTTTATAGGGGATATATCTTTGTGGCGAATCGAGGTAGCCCAAAGTAGGTAGGAAATATGGAGTTATGGAAGTCCGCTCAAAGCGGAGCCAAGGGATATCATTCGGGAGAGTATGCCATTGTGCCAATTGGACAAGTCTGGCAGAGAGGTAATATAGCCAAAGATTCAGTAGTCCCAGCCCACCCATGGCCCGCGGTCTATATGCCATATTCCTACCCAGGCGGGGTTTTTTGTTTTGCCAAACGAAGTTATTGGCATCCCTCTGAATCAGATCAATCGTCTGGCATGACACATAGATAGGTAGGGCCCTGAAAAAAAAAATAGTTTTGGGAGTATTGACATCTTCACAGCCTGGATCCTCCAATGTCCTTTTTTTGGACCATCCTTTGCGTATTGGCCTTGAAAATGGTAGGAATTGATTTTCAAGATTCGCTCCCCCACATATGCTTCAACCATGTTTGGTTTTAGAGTTTGTTAAATTCTCCTCTGAGCTAAACCCAGATACATTAGCTTATCCTTATTGATAATTGTCAAAATGTGATTGCCCTCTCTATAGAGAGATTTCCTCTCTAAGGACAGGGAATTGAAATCTACCAAACAGGATACAGATATCTAAAAAATCTCTCATGGAAATTTTAAACTTTAAATAAGCTAAAGAAAGAAAACCTTTGCTTAAAATATCCACTTAGAGACCGCCTCTTGTAGATTTACTGCTACAGGGTGGTCGCTGTGCACAAGAATCACATATATAAATACAGTGGGGAAAATAATTATTTAATTATAGTTTGCTTAATTACAAAGAAACAAAGGGTCTATAATCTGTATTTTAAATGATAGAGACAGAATATCAACCAAAAATCCTGAAAAAACACATGATACCAACGTTATAAATTGAGTTGCAGTTCAGTGTAAAATAAGTATTTGACCCCCAGGTAAAACATGACTTATTACTTGGTGTAGAAACCCTTGTTGGCAGGCACAGAGGTAAGACGTTTCTTGTAGTTGGTTACCAGGTTTGCACACATCTCAGGAGGGATTTTGGTCCACTCTTCTTTACAGATCTTCTCTAAATCCTTAAGGTTTCTTGGCTGTCGTTGGCAACTTAAAGTTTCAGCTCCCTCCATAAATTTTCTATAGGATTAAGATCTGGAGACTGGCTAGGCCACTCCATGACCTAATGTGCTTCTTCTAGAGCCACTCCTTTGTTGCCTTTGCGGTATGTTTTGGGTCATTGTCATGCTGGAAGACCCATCCATGACCCATCTTCAGTGTTCTGGCTGAGGGAAGAAGGTTCTCATCCAAGATCTTACAATACATTTCCCTGTCCATTGGCCCCTCAATGTGGCAAAGTTGGCCCTGTACCTTTAGCAGAGAAACAGCCCCAAATCATAGTGTTTCCCCCTCCGTGCTTAACTGCAGGTATGATGTTCTTAGGGTCATAGTCAGCATTTTTCTTCCTTCAAACAGTTATTGCCAGCAGAGGCGGCTCTAGACTTTGTGAGGCCTTAGGCAAAACTTAGACATGAGGCCCCACTCACTCCCATAATGGGAAAAATAATTCAAGGGGATGAAAATGAACTGTATTAGGAGTGTACAGTATAGGGGAGTGGACAGTACAGGGGGTAGGTAAGTGGGCATAATAAAGATATATTTTCCTCAAGCAGAGCTGCACAGGGAAGCTGCTCTCACAGCTCCTACCTATTCTGGTAGGCTGTTACAAAGAGAGAAATAAAGGGGGATGGGTGGAGAAGGAAGGAAGGAAGGAAGGAAAGAGAAAAAGAGAGAAAGAAAGATGGAAGGAAAGAAAGAAAGAGAAAAAAAGATGGAAGGAAAGAAAGAAAGAGAAAGAAATATGAATGGAAAGAAAGAAATAGAAAGAAAGAAAGAAAGAAAGAGAAAGAAAGAGAAAGATGGAAGGAAAGAAAGAAAGAGAAAAAAAAGATGGATGGAAAGAAAGAAAGAAAGAGAAAGAAATATGAATGGAAAGAAAGAAAGAGAAAGAAAGAAAGAAAGAAAGAAAGAAAGAAAGAAAGAAAGAAAGAAAGAAAGAAAGAAAGAAAGAAAGAAAGAAAGAAAGAAAGAAAGAAAGAAAAAAAAAGATGGATGGAAAGAAAGAAAGAGAAAGAAATATGAATGGAAAGAAAGAAAGAAAGAGAAAGAAAGAAAGAAAGAAAGAAAGAAAGAAAGAAAGAAAGAAAGAAAGAAAGAAAGAAAGAAAGAAAGAAAGAAAGAAAAAGAAAGAAAGAAAGAAAGAAAGAAAGAAAGAAAGAAAGAAAGAAAGAAAGAAAGAAAGAAAGAAAGAAAGAAAGAAAGAAAGAAAGAAAGAAAGAAAGAAAAAGAAAGATGGAAGGAAAGAAAGAAAGAGAAAGAAAGATGGATGGAAGGGAAAGAAAGAAAGAAAGAAAGAAAGAAAGAAAGAAAGAAAGAAAGAAAGAAAGAAAGAAAGAAAGAAAGAAAGAAAGAAAGAAAGAAAGAGAAAGAAAAAGATGGAAGGAAGGAAAGAAAGAAAGAGAAAGAAAGATGGATGGAAGGAAAGAAAGAAAGAAAGAGAAAGAAAGATGGACGGAAGGAAAGAAAGAAAGAAAGATGGAAGGAAAGAAAGAGAAAGAAAGAAGGAAAGAAAGAGAAAACAAGATGGAAAGAAAGAAGGAAAGAAAGAGAAAACAAGATGGAAAGAAAGAAGGAAAGAAAGAGAAAACAAGATGGAAAGAAAGAAAGAAAGAGAAAACAAGATGGAAGGAAAGAAAGAAAGAGAAAGAAAGATTGATGGAAGGAAAGAAAGAAAGAGAAAGAAAGATGGATGGAAGGAAAGAAAGAAAGATGGAAAGAAAGAAAGAAAGAAAGAAAGAAAGAAAGAAAGAAAGAAAGAAAGAAAGAAAGAAAGAAAGAAAGAAAGAAGAAAGAAAGAAAGAAAGAAGATGGATGGATGGAAAGAAAGAGAAAGTAAGAAAGAAAGAAAGAAAGAAAGAAAAAGAAAGAAAGAAAGAAAGAAAGAAAGAAAGAAAGAAAGAAAGAAAGAAAGAAAGAAAGAAAGAAAGAAAGAAAGAAAGAAAGAAAGAAAGAGAAAGAAAGATGGATGGAAGGGATGGAAAGAAAGAAAGAAAGAAAGAAAGAAAGAAAGAAAGAAAGAAGAAAGAAAGAAAGAAAGAAAGAAAGAAAGAAAGAAAGAAAGAAAGAAAGAAAGAAAGAAAGAGAAAAAAGATGGAAAGAAAGAAATAGAAAGAAAGATGGAAGGAAAGAAAGAAAGAGAAAGAAAGATGGAAGGAAAGAAAGAAAGAAGATGGAAGGAAAGAAAGAAAGAGAAAGAAAGATGGAAGGAGAGAAAGAAAGAGAACAAAAGAAGGAAAGAAAGAGAAAAAAAGATGGAAAGAAAGAAAGAAATAGAAAGAAAGATGGAAGGAAAATAAGAAAGAAAGATGGATGGAAAGAAAGAAAGAAAGAGAAAGAAAGATGGATGGAAGGGATGGAAAGAAAGAAAGAAAGAAAGAAAGAAAGAAAGAAAGAAAGAAAGAAAGAAAGAAAGAAAGAAAGAAAGAAAGAAAGAAAGAAAGAAAGAAAGAAAGAGAAAAAAAGATGGAAAGAAAGAAAGCAATAGAAAGAAAGATGGAAGGAAAGAAACAGAAAGAAAGAAAGAGAAAGAAATATGAATGGAAAGAAAGAAAGAGAAAGAAAGAAAGAAAGAAAGAAAGAAAGAAAGAAAGAAAGAAAGAAAGAAAGAAAGAAAGAAAGAAAGAAAGAAAGAAAGAAAGAAAGAAAGAAAGAAAGAAAGAAAGAAAAAGAAAGAAAGAAAGAAAGAAAGAAAGAAAGAAAGAAAGAAAGAAAGAAAGAAAGAAAGAAAGAAAGAAAGAAAGAAAGAAAGAAAGAAAAAGAAAGATGGAAGGAAAGAAAGAAAGAGAAGAAAGATGGATGGAAGGGAAAGAAAGAAAGAAAGAAAGAAAAAAAGAAAGAAAGAAAGAAAGAAAGAAAGAAAGAAAGAAAGAAAGAAAGAAAGAAAGAAAGAAAGAAAGAAAGAAAGAAAGAAAGAAAGAGAAAGAAAAAGATGGAAGGAAGGAAAGAAAGAAAGAGAAAGAAAGATGGATGGAAGGAAAGAAAGAAAGAAAGAGAAAGAAAGATGGACGGAAGGAAAGAAAGAAAGAAAGATGGAAGGAAAGAAAGAGAAAGAAAGAAGGAAAGAAAGAGAAAACAAGATGGAAAGAAAGAAGGAAAGAAAGAGAAAACAAGATGGAAAGAAAGAAGGAAAGAAAGAGAAAACAAGATGGAAAGAAAGAAAGAAAGAGAAACAAGATGGAAGGAAAGAAAGAAAGAGAAAGAAAGATTGATGGAAGGAAAGAAAGAAAGAGAAAGAAAGATGGATGGAAGGAAAGAAAGAAAGATGGAAAGAAAGAAAGAAAGAAAGAAAGAAAGAAAGAAAGAAAGAAAGAAAGAAAGAAAGAAAGAAAGAAAGAAAGAAAGAAAGAAAGATGGATGATGGAAAGAAAGAGAAAGTAAGAAAGAAAGAAAGAAAGAAAGAAAAAGAAAGAAAGAAAGAAAGAAAGAAAGAAAGAAAGAAAGAAAGAAAGAAAGAAAGAAAGATGGAAGGAAGGAATAAAAGAAAGAAAGATGGATGGAAAGAAAGAGAAAGAAAGAAGAAAGAAAGAAAGAAAGAAAGAAAGAAAGAAAGAAAGAAAGAAAGAAAGAGAAAGAAAGATGGATGGAAGGGATGGAAAGAAAGAAAGAAAGAAAGAAAGAAAGAAAGAAAGAAAGAAAGAAAGAAAGAAAGAAAGAAAGAAAGAAAGAGAAAAAAAGATGGAAAGAAAGAAATAGAAAGAAAGATGGAAGGAAAGAAAGAAAGAGAAAGAAAGATGGAAGGAAAGAAAGAAAGAAAGATGGAAGGAAAGAAAGAAAGAGAAAGAAAGATGGAAGGAGAGAAAGAAAGAGAACAAAAGAAGGAAAGAAAGAGAAAAAAAGATGGAAAGAAAGAAAGAAATAGAAAGAAAGATGGAAGGAAAATAAGAAAGAAGATGGATGGAAAGAAAGAAAGAAGAAAGAGAAAGAAAGATGGATGGAAGGGATGGAAAGAAAGAAAGAAAGAAAGAAAGAAAGAAAGAAAGAAAGAAAGAAAGAAAGAAAGAAAGAAAGAAAGAAAGAAAGAAAGAAAGAAAGAGAAAAAAAGATGGAAAGAAAGAAAGCAATAGAAAGAAAGATGGAAGGAAAGAAACAGAAAGAAAGAAAGAGAAAGAAATATGAATGGAAAGAAAGAAAGAGAAAGAAAGAAAGAAAGAAAGAAAGAAAGAAAGAAAGAAAGAAAGAAAGAAAGAAAGAAAGAAAGAAAAAGAAAGAAAGAAAGAAAGAAAGAAAGAAAGAAAGAAAGAAAGAAAGAAAGAAAGAAGAAAGAAAGAAAGAAAGAAAGAAAGAAAAAGAAAGATGGAAGGAAAGAAAGAAAGAGAAAGAAAGATGGATGGAAGGGAAAGAAAGAAAGAAAGAAAGAAAGAAAGAAAGAAAGAAAGAAAGAAAGAAAGAAAGAAAGAAAGAAAGAAAGAAAGAAAGAAAGAAAGAAAGAGAAAGAAAAAGATGGAAGGAAGGAAAGAAAGAAAGAGAAAGAAAGATGGATGGAAGGAAAGAAAGAAAGAAAGAGAAAGAAAGATGGACGGAAGGAAAGAAAGAAAGAAAGATGGAAGGAAAGAAAGAGAAAGAAAGAAGGAAAGAAAGAGAAAACAAGATGGAAGAAAGAAGGAAAGAAAGAGAAAACAAGATGGAAAGAAAGAAGGAAAGAAAGAGAAAACAAGATGGAAAGAAAGAAAGAAAGAGAAAACAAGATGGAAGGAAAGAAAGAAAGAGAAAGAAAGATTGATGGAAGGAAAGAAAGAAAGAGAAAGAAAGATGGATGGAAGGAAAGAAAGAAAGATGGAAAGAAAGAAAGAAAGAAAGAAAGAAAGAAAGAAAGAAAGAAAGAAAGAAAGAAAGAAAGAAAGAAAGAAAGAAAGAAAGAAAGAAAGAAGATGGATGGATGGAAAGAAAGAGAAAGTAAGAAAGAAAGAAAGAAAGAAAGAAAAAGAAAGAAAGAAAGAAAGAAAGAAAGAAAGAAAGAAAGAAAGAAAGAAAGAAAGAAAGAAAGAAAGAAAGAAAGATGGAAGGAAGGAATAAAAGAAAGAAAGATGGATGGAAAGAAAGAGAAAGAAAGAAAGAAAGAAAGAAAGAAAGAAAGAAGAAAGAAAGAAAGAAAGAAAGAAAGAAAGAAGAAAGAAAGAAAGAAAGAAAGAAGAAAGAGTAAGAAGATGGATGGAAGGGATGGAAAGAAAGAAAGAAAGAAAGAAAGAAAGAAAGAAAGAAAGAAAGAAAGAAAGAAAGAAAGAAAGAAAGAAAGAAAGAAAGAAGAGAAAAAAGATGGAAAGAAAGAAATAGAAAGAAAGATGGAAGGAAAGAAAGAAAGAGAAAGAAAGATGGAAGGAAAGAAAGAAAGAAAGATGGAAGGAAAGAAAGAAAGAGAAAGAAAGATGGAAGGAGAGAAAGAAAGAGAACAAAAGAAGGAAAGAAAGAGAAAAAAAGATGGAAAGAAAGAAAGAAATAGAAAGAAAGATGGAAGGAAAATAAGAAAGAAAGATGGATGGAAAGAAAGAAAGAAAGAGAAAGAAAGATGGATGGAAGGGATGGAAAGAAAGAAAGAAAGAAAGAAAGAAAGAAAGAAAGAAAGAAAGAAAGAAAGAAAGAAAGAAAGAAAGAAGAAAGAAAGAAAGAAAGAAAGAAAGAGAAAAAAGATGGAAAGAAAGAAAGCAATAGAAAGAAAGATGGAAGGAAAGAAACAGACAGAAAGATGGAAGAAAAGAAAGAAAGAGAAAGAAAGATGGAAGGAAGAAAGAGAAAGATGGATGGATGGATGGATGGATGGAAGGAAAGAAAGAAAGAAAGAAAGAAAGAAAGAAAGAAAGAAAGAAAGAAAGAAAGAAAGAAAGAGAAAAATGGAAGGAAAGAAAGAAAAATGGAAGGAAAGAAAGAGAAGGGGGTGGAGGAAAGAGAAAGAAAGATGGATGGAAGGGATGGAAAGAAAGAAAGAAAGAAAGAAAGAAAGAAAGAAAGAAAGAAAGAAAGAAAGAAAGAAAGAAAGAAAGAAAGAAAGAAAGAAAGAAAGAAAGAAAGAAAGAAAGAGAAAAAAAGATGGAAAGAAAGAAATAGAAAGAAAGATGGAAGGAAAGAAAGAAAGAGAAAGAAAGATGGAAGGAAAGAAAGAAAGAAAGATGGAAGGAAAGAAAGAAAGAGAAAGAAAGATGGA